>NC_080019.1:30698550-31383192 GCF_030020395.1 Manis pentadactyla | reverse complement strand
GGTTTTGACTTCTCATGCTGTTTAAAAACACCCCCACTGCCGTGTACTCCGAAAGTACTCGTAAGAGAGGTAAGCGCTTGGATCGAACTCCGGGTCGTGGACCCAGTTGAATGAATTCCAGGGAGGAGTTATTTATAGACTTTTAATGAAGGATATGCCTAACTGAGAAAAGTCAGACTGAGTGATATTTTTTCCATATCGAGTACTGGATTTCATACCATTTAATAATGTTAACATACATTTTCGGTATGGAGTACATTCTGGAATTTTCATAGAGCAGCCATTTGGTAGATTTTAAACGTCAGTTTTTGTTCCCATCTCACTTCCTCACCAGGAATAACTCACTATTATATTCAAATATATTCAAATACATAAGGAAACAACAATGCTGAAAGGTAAGATTATGGTCTCTGGATTTCACATTCATTTTCATAGACATGTTTCCTGTAAATGAGCCGCGCTCTAAATACATCAGGTGTAGTCTGGAATTCCCAGAAAACACGAATGTCTGAACTGTCTAGTTACTCTAGTTATTTTTGATATCATTATGGTCACATCAAGTGTCTTTAAAAGTATCCGTACTATCCAAACGAATTTGGCTTATGTGTGGAAAAGATAAATTCAACTGTAACCTAAGGTCTTGATCAGGTACAGGACAAGCGGAGGGAAGCATGCTCTAGCGGGAATCAGAGGAATGGAAATTGAAGGCTTGTATGATTTCCGAGGAGTAAGTAGAAATAGCTCCGGTCAAATTTTATGTGAAAATAGGTTATCTGCACATGAATAGGTGAACATACTACATTAAAGAAGGATGCTATGATTCATGGGAGAACACTTGGGATCTCTTGTTACCCCCGTAAACGAGCAAGGGAGGACTCTGTGAGTGTGTATGAGAAATAATTTCATGAATTCAGCCATTCACAGGGCCTCACTTTTATACTCTTGAAAGCTATATGAGTAATTGCTGTCAATGTAAATGGTCTAGAATTAGGGTGTGCGAAAGGATAAAGAGGCGAGACCCACCTTTATGTTGCCTATGGGAGTCTCATTTTAGACCTAAAGACACACATAAACTGAAAGTGAAGGGATGGGAAAAGATAATTTATGCAAGTTAAAGAGAGCAAAGAACAAGACCAGGAATACTTATATAAGACAATCTGTACATGAAGCGAAGTGAAGAGAACATCAAGGACACTATGTCGATATGCAGGAATCAGTCGAGGAGAAGGCAATAACAACTGGGTAAGTGACTGTGCATGCAACACAGGAGGACTTAAATGTGTAAAGAAAAATTTATGCATAGGTTTGTCCGTATTTGGCACTTACTTACAGAACTAAAGGGAGCAGTAGATAGCAGGACAATAATACTATGAGATTTTTAACACTCATTTCATCAATGGTTAGGTCACCCCGAGGGAAAATAAATAAGGAAACTGTGGCATTCTATGACACAGTCGTCCAGACAGACTTAAGAGATGGATAACAGAACATGATAGCCCAAAGCAGCAGGATACACATTCTTTTCAGGAACACTTGGAATGTTCTCCAGTAGTGACCACATAGTAGGACAGGAAAATGTCCCAATAAATTTAAGAAGACTGGAATTGTATCAAGCATCTTTTCCGACCAAAATGGTATGAAACTAGGAATGAGTGACATAAAGAAAACCAGAGAAAACACAAACAGGGAGGAGCTAAGCCACATACTTGTAAATAATCAGTGATTCAATGAGGAAACCAAAGAAGAAAACAAACAATGCATGGAAGCAAATAAGACAGCAACCCAATGGATCAAAGTATGTGGAATGGACCTAGAGTGGTTCTAAGAGGGACGAACAGAGCAATTGGGGCCTACGTCCGGAAAGAAGGACAATCCCGAATGAGAAACATCCTTTCAGAATGATAGGAACCAGAAAAAGAGGTACAAAGTTTTCTAGGTTCCCATACTTGACTCACCATAGCACAGGGAGGAAGAGCAGAGTCTTCTCAGTCAGACTGTCTCAGTTTGTTCCCATCATCTCTCTGAATTTGGGCAAAGGCACCTGTGAGGATGTCAGTTTCTCCGTCTGCGTGATGATGGGGATACTAAAGAAGCTAGCTCAGAGATTCTGGGGAGTGCAAAGTGCTTGCCAAAGTACCTTGTGCATAGGGTTCAACAAATCTTTGGATGAAGGTTTCTACAGGCCTACCAGTGTTATATATGTAACTCAGGAAAACACACTAAAAGATAGTACACATATTAAAACAAGAAAAATAACGAATCAATTTGTTTCACATGTCGTAGGGAAAAGCAGTTGCCATGGGCAGGGTGCTCGCCTGATCGCGACCTCCCTGCCCACGGCGCAAACGCCGTGCTGTCTCCTGACAACCAGCCTGCATTGTGACCTCAGCCCCGTTTACTGCACATGCGCAGCGTGGAGAATTGTTGATAAGAGGGTCCCGACCGTCTGAGTTGCTGAGTAGGGACCTCCACCGAGTGCTCTATGCCGCTTGTGGATCTCAGAGCCGCTGCGTGCAGCTGCTGCGGATGTAATCTCAGCACTCAATTGACCTGCTGCCGCGAAATTAAAGCTGGGTAGGAACAGCGGAGCCTCGCTCTTTTCCATTCTCACCAAATCCGGTAGGAAATACGCAGGGACTCCTGTGCTACAACGTCTTCTCAAGTTCATAGTAGGTGTTAGGGTAGCAGAGTTGTTAAATTTGAATTGTCCTGAGGTTTTGACTTCTCATGCTGATTAAAAACACCCCCACTGTCATGTCCTCTGAAAGTACTCGTAAGAGAGGTAAGGGCTTGGATCTAAGTCCGTGTCACGGACACAGTTGAATGAATTCTGTGGAGGAATTATTTATAGACTTTTAATGAAGGATATGTCTAACTGAGAAAAGTCAGACTGAGTGATATTTTTTCCATATCGAGTACTGGATTTCACACCATTTAAAAATGTTAACATACATTTTTGGTACGGAATACACTCTGGAATTTTCATAAAGCAGACATTTGGTGGATTTTAAATGTCAGTTGTTTTTTCCGTCTCATTTCCTCACCAGGAATAACTCATTATTATATATATAAATATTCACATACATAAGGAAACAACAAAGCTGAAGAGTAAGATTATTGTCTCTGGATTTCACATTCATTTTCACAGACATGCTTCCTGAAAATGAGCGGCTCTCTAAATACATCAGGTGTAGTCTGGAATTCCCGGAAAACATGAAAGTCTTAACTGTCTAGTTATTCTAGTTATTTTTGATATCGTTATGTTCACATCAAATGTCTTTAAAAGTATCCGGACTATCCAGACCAATTTGGCTTACGTGTGGAAGAGATAAATTCAACTGTAACCTGAGGTCTAGAGCAGATACCAGACAAGCGGAGGGAAGCATTCTCTAGCGGGACCCATTGAAAGGGAATTTGATGGCTCGTCTGTTTTCCGAGGAGTATGTAGAAATTGTTCCGGTCAAATTTTATGTCAAAATAGGTTATCTACACATGAAAAGGTGAACATACTACATTAAAGAAGGATGCTATGATTCATGGGAGAACACTTGGGATCTCTTGTTTCCCCCTAACCGAGCAAGGTAGTACTCTGTGAGTGAGTATGAGAAATAATTTCATGAATTCAGCCATTCATAGGGCCTCACTTTTATACTATAGAAAGCTACATGAGAAACTGCTTTCAATGTAAATGGACTAGAATTAGGGTGTCTGAAGGGATAAAGAGGCGAGACGCACCTTTATGTTGCCTATGGGAGTCACATTTTAGACCTAAAGTCACACATAAACTGAAATTGAAGGGATGGAAAAAGATATTTTGTACAAGTTAAAGAGAACAAAGAACAGGAACAGCAATACTTATATAAGAGAAACTGGACATGAAACGAAGTGATGAGACCATCAAGGACACTATCTTGATATGAAGGAATCAGTCCGAGGAGAAGGCAATAACAACTGGGTAAGTGACTGTGCACATAACACAGGAGGACTAAAATGGGTAAAGAAAAATTTATGCATAAGTATGTCCGTGTTTGGCAGTTACTTACAGAACTAAAGGGAGCAGTAGATAGCAAGGACAATAATACTAGGAGATTTTTAACACTCATTTCATCAATGGTTAGATCACCCAGAGGGAAAATAACTAAGGAAACTGTGGTATTCTATGACACAGTAGACCAGATAGACTTAACAGATGGATAACAGAACATTCCAGCCCAAAGCAGCAGGATACACATTCTTTTCAGGAACACATGGAATGTTCTCCAGAAGAGATCACATATTAGGACAGGAAAATGTCCCAATAAATTTAAGAAGACTGGAATTGTATCAAGCATCTTTTCCGACCAAAATGGTATGAAACTAGGAATGAATGACATAAAGAAAACCAGAGAAAACACAAACAGGGAGGAGCTAAGCCACATACTTGTAAATAATCAGTGATTCAATGAGGAAACCAAAGAAAAAAACAAACAATGCATGGAAGCAAATAAGACAGCAACCCAATGGATCAAAGTATGTGGAATGGACCTAGAGTGGTTCTAAGAGGGACGAACAGAGCAATGGAGGCCTACATCCAGGAAGAATGTCAATCCCGAATGAACAATATCCTTTCACTATGAAAGGAACTAGGAAAAGAAGTACAAACCGGTCTAGGTTCCCATTCTTGAGTCACCATAGCACAGGGAAGAAGAGCAGAGTCTGTTCAGTCAGACTGTCTCGGTTTGTTCCCATCATCTCTCTGCATTTGGGCAAAGGCAGCTGTGAGGATGTCAGTTTCTCCATCTGTGTGATGATGGGGATGCTAAATAAGCTAGCTCAGAGATTCTGGGGTGTGCAAAGTGCTTGCAAAAGTACCTTGTGCATAGGGTTCAACAAATCTTTGGATGAATGTTTCTGCAGGCCTACCAGTGTTCTATATGTAAATCAGGAGAACACACTAAAAGATAGTACACATATTAAATCAAGAAAGAATAACAAATCAATTTGTTTCACATGTCGTAGGGAAAAGGAGTTGCTATGGGCAGGGTGCTCGCCTGACCGCAACCTCCCTGCAAACGGCGCAAACGCCGTGCTGTCTCCTGACAGCCAGCCTGCTTTGTGACCTCAGCCCCGTTTACTGCGCATGCGCAGCTCGTGGAATTGTGACAGGTGACAAGAGGGTCCCGACCGTCTGAGTTGCTGAGTAGGGACCTCCACCGAGTGCTCTATGCCGCTTGTGGATCTCAGAGCCGCTGCGTGCAGATGCAGCGCATGTAATCTCAGCACTCGATCGTCCTGCTGCCACGAAAGTAAAGCTGGGTAGGAATAGTGGAGCCTCGCTGTTTTCAAGTCTGACCAGATCCGGTAGGAAATACGCAGGGACTCCTGTGCTACAACGTCTTCTCAAGTTCATAGTAGGTGTTAAGGTAGCAGAGTTGTAAAATTTGAATTGTCCTGAGGTTTTGACTTCTCATGCTGTTTAAAAACACCCCCACTGCCGTGTACTCCGAAAGTACTCGTAAGAGAGGTAAGCGCTTGGATCGAACTCCGGGTCGTGGACCCAGTTGAATGAATTCCAGGGAGGAGTTATTTATAGACTTTTAATGAAGGATATGCCTAACTGAGAAAAGTCAGACTGAGTGATATTTTTTCCATATCGAGTACTGGATTTCATACCATTTAATAATGTTAACATACATTTACGGTATGGAGTACATTCTGGAATTTTCATAGAGCAGCCATTTGGTAGATTTTAAACGTCAGTTTTTGTTCCCATCTCACTTCCTCACCAGGAATAACTCACTATTATATTCAAATATATTCAAATACATAAGGAAACAACAATGCTGAAAGGTAAGATTATGGTCTCTGGATTTCACATTCATTTTCATAGACATGTTTCCTGTAAATGAGCCGCGCTCTAAATACATCAGGTGTAGTCTGGAATTAACAGAAAACACGAATGTCTGAACTGTCTAGTTACTCTAGTTATTTTTGATATCATTATGGTCACATCAAGTGTCTTTAAAAGTATCCGTACTATCCAAACGAATTTGGCTTATGTGTGGAAAAGATAAATTCAACTGTAACCTAAGGTCTTGATCAGGTACAGGACAAGCGGAGGGAAGCATGCTCTAGCGGGAATCAGAGGAATGGAAATTGAAGGCTTGTATGATTTCCGAGGAGTAAGTAGAAATAGCTCCGGTCAAATTTTATGTGAAAATAGGTTATCTGCACATGAATAGGTGAACATACTACATTAAAGAAGGATGCTATGATTCATGGGAGAACACTAGGGATCTCTTGTTACCCCCGTAAACGAGCAAGGTAGGACTCTGAGAGTGTGTATGAGAAATAATTTCATGAATTCAGCCATTCACAGGGCCTCACTTTTATACTCTTGAAAGCTATATGAGTAATTGCTGTCAATGTAAATGGTCTAGAATTAGGGTGTGCGAAAGGATAAAGAGGCGAGACCCACCTTTATGTTGCCTATGGGAGTCTCATTTTAGACCTAAAGACACACATAAACTGAAAGTGAAGGGTAGGGAAAAGATAATTTATGCAAGTTAAAGAGAGCAAAGAACAAGACCAGGAATACTTATATAAGACAATCTGTACATGAAGCGAAGTGAAGAGAACATCAAGGACACTATGTCGATATGCAGGAATCAGTCGAGGAGAAGGCAATAACAACTGGGTAAGTGACTGTGCATGCAACACAGGAGGACTTAAATGTGTAAAGAAAAATTTATGCATAGGTTTGTCCGTATTTGGCACTTACTTACAGAACTAAAGGGAGCAGTAGATAGCAGGACAATAATACTATGAGATTTTTAACACTCATTTCATCAATGGTTAGGTCACCCCGAGGGAAAATAAATAAGGAAACTGTGGCATTCTATGACACAGTCGTCCAGACAGACTTAAGAGATGGATAACAGAACATGATAGCCCAAAGCAGCAGGATACACATTCTTTTCAGGAACACTTGGAATGTTCTCCAGTAGTGACCACATAGTAGGACAGGAAAATGTCCCAATAAATTTAAGAAGACTGGAATTGTATCAAGCATCTTTTCCGACCAAAATGGTATGAAACTAGGAATGAATGACATAAAGAAAACCAGAGAAAACACAAACAGGGAGGAGCTAAGCCACATACTTGTAAATAATCAGTGATTCAATGAGGAAACCAAAGAAGAAAACAAACAATGCATGGAAGCAAATAAGACAGCAACCCAATGGATCAAAGTATGTGGAATGGACCTAGAGTGGTTCTAAGAGGGACGAACAGAGCAATGGAGGCCTACGTCCGGAAAGAAGGACAATCCCGAACGAGAAACATCCTTTCAGAATGATAGGAACCAGAAAAAGAGGTACAAAGTTTTCTAGGTTCCCATACTTGACTCACCATAGCACAGGGAGGAAGAGCAGAGTCTTCTCAGTCAGACTGTCTCAGTTTGTTCCCATCATCTCTCTGAATTTGGGCAAAGTCACCTGTGAGGATGTCAGTTTCTCCGTCTGCGTGATGATGGGGATACTAAAGAAGCTAGCTCAGAGATTCTGGGGAGTGCAAAGTGCTTGCCAAAGTACCTTGTGCATAGGGTTCAACAAATCTTTGGATGAAGGTTTCTACAGGCCTACCAGTGTTATATATGTAACTCAGGAAAACACACTAAAAGATAGTACACATATTAAAACAAGAAAGAATAACGAATCAATTTGTTTCACATGTCGTAGGGAAAAGCAGTTGCCATGGGCAGGGTGCTCGCCTGACCGCGACCTCCCTGCCCACGGAGAAAACGCCCTGCTGTCTCCTGAGATTCAGGCTGCTATGTGACCTAAGCCCCGTTTACTGCGCATGCGCAGTTCGTGGAATTGTGACAAGAGGTGACAAGAGGGTCCCGACCGTCTGAGTTGCTGAGTAGGGACCTCCACCGAGTGCTCTATGCCGCTTGTGGATCTCAGAGCCGCTGCGTGCAGCTGCTGCGGATGTAATCTCAGCACTCAATTGACCTGCTGCCGCGAAAGTAAAGCTGGGTAGGAACAGCGGAGCCTCGCTCTTTTCCATTCTCACCAAATCCGGTAGGAAATACGCAGGGACTCCTGTGCTACAACGTCTTCTCAAGTTCATAGTAGGTGTTAGGGTAGCAGAGTTGTTAAATTTGAATTGTCCTGAGGTTTTGACTTCTCATGCTGATTAAAAACACCCCCACTGTCATGTCCTCCGAAAGTACTCGTAAGAGAGGTAAGGGCTTGGATCTAAGTCCGTGTCACGGACACAGTTGAATGAATTCTGTGGAGGAGTTATTTATAGACTTTTAATGAAGGATACGTCTAACTGAGAAATGTCAGACTGAGTGATATTTTTTCCATATCGAGTACTGGATTTCACACCATTTAAAAATGTTAACATACATTTTTGGTACGGAATACACTCTGGAATTTTCATAAAGCAGACATTTGGTGGATTTTAAATGTCAGTTGTTTTTTCCGTCTCATTTCCTCACCAGGAATAACTCATTATTATATATATAAATATTCACATACATAAGGAAACAACAAAGCTGAAGAGTAAGATTATTGTCTCTGGATTTCACATTCATTTTCACAGACATGCTTCCTGAAAATGAGCGGCTCTCTAAATACATCAGGTGTAGTCTGGAATTCCCGGAAAACATGAAAGTCTTAACTGTCTAGTTATTCTAGTTATTTTTGATATCGTTATGTTCACATCAAATGTCTTTAAAAGTATCCGGACTATCCAGACCAATTTGGCTTACGTGTGGAAGAGATAAATTCAACTGTAACCTGAGGTCTAGAGCAGATACCAGACAAGCGGAGGGAAGCATTCTCTAGCGGGACCCATTGAAAGGGAATTTGATGGCTCGTCTGTTTTCCGAGGAGTAAGTAGAAATTGTTCCGGTCAAATTTTATGTCAAAATAGGTTATCTACACATGAAAAGGTGAACATACTACATTAAAGAAGGATGCTATGATTCATGGGAGAACACTTGGGATCTCTTGTTCCCCCCTAACCGAGCAAGGTAGTACTCTGTGAGTGAGTATGAGAAATAATTTCATGAATTCAGCCATTCATAGGGCCTCACTTTTATACTATAGAAAGCTACATGAGAAATTGCTTTCAATGTAAATGGACTAGAATTAGGGTGTCTGAAGGGATAAAGAGGCGAGACGCACCTTTATGTTGCCTATGGGAGTCACATTTTAGACCTAAAGTCACACATAAACTGAAATTGAAGGGATGGAAAAAGATATTTTGTACAAGTTAAAGAGAACAAAGAACAGGAACAGCAATACTTATATAAGAGAAACTGGACATGAAACGAAGTGATGAGACCATCAAGGACACTATCTTGATATGAAGGAATCAGTCCGAGGAGAAGGCAATAACAACTGGGTAAGTGACTGTGCACATAACACAGGAGGACTAAAATGGGTAAAGAAAAATTTATGCATAAGTATGTCCGTGTTTGGCAGTTACTTACAGAACTAAAGGGAGGAGTAGATAGCAAGGACAATAATACTAGGAGATTTTTAACACTCATTTCATCAATGGTTAGATCACCCAGAGGGAAAATAACTAAGGAAACTGTGGTATTCTATGACACAGTAGACCAGATAGACTTAACAGATGGATAACAGAACATTCCAGCCCAAAGCAGCAGGATACACATTCTTTTCAGGAACACATGGAATGTTCTCCAGAAGAGATCACATATTAGGACAGGAAAATGTCCCAATAAATTTAAGAAGACTGGAATTGTATCAAGCATCTTTTCCGACCAAAATGGTATGAAACTAGGAATGAATGACATAAAGAAAACCAGAGAAAACACAAACAGGGAGGAGCTAAGCCACATACTTGTAAATAATCAGTGATTCAATGAGGAAACCAAAGAAAAAAACAAACAATGCATGGAAGCAAATAAGACAGCAACCCAATGGATCAAAGTATGTGGAATGGACCTAGAGTGGTTCTAAGAGGGACGAACAGAGCAATGGAGGCCTACATCCAGGAAGAATGTCAATCCCGAATGAACAATATCCTTTCACTATGAAAGGAACTAGGAAAAGAAGTACAAACCGGTCTAGGTTCCCATTCTTGAGTCACCATAGCACAGGGAAGAAGAGCAGAGTCTGTTCAGTCAGACTGTCTCGGTTTGTTCCCATCATCTCTCTGCATTTGGGCAAAGGCAGCTGTGAGGATGTCAGTTTCTCCATCTGTGTGATGATGGGGATGCTAAATAAGCTAGCTCAGAGATTCTGGGGTGTGCAAAGTGCTTGCAAAAGTACCTTGTGCATAGGGTTCAACAAATCTTTGGATGAATGTTTCTGCAGGCCTACCAGTGTTCTATATGTAAATCAGGAGAACACACTAAAAGATAGTACACATATTAAATCAAGAAAGAATAACGAATCAATTTGTTTCACATGTCGAAGGGAAAAGGAGTTGCTATGGGCAGGGTGCTCGCCTGACCGCAACCTCCCTGCAAACGGCGCAAACGCCGTGCTGTCTCCTGACAGCCAGCCTGCTTTGTGACCTCAGCCCCGTTTACTGCGCATGCGCAGCTCGTGGAATTGTGACAGGTGACAAGAGGGTCCCGACCATCTGAGTTGCTGAGTAGGGACCTCCACCGAGTGCTCTATGCCGCTTGTGGATCTCAGAGCCGCTGCGTGCAGATGCAGCGCATGTAATCTCAGCACTCGATCGTCCTGCTGCCACGAAAGTAAAGCTGGGTAGGAATAGTGGAGCCTCGCTGTTTTCAAGTCTGACCAGATCCGGTAGGAAATACGCAGGGACTCCTGTGCTACAACGTCTTCTCAAGTTCATAGTAGGTGTTAAGGTAGCAGAGTTGTAAAATTTGAATTGTCCTGAGGTCTTGACTTCTCATGCTGTTTAAAAACACCCCCACTGCCGTGTACTCCGAAAGTACTCGTAAGAGAGGTATGCGCTTGGATCGAACTCCGGGTCGTGGACCCAGTTGAATGAATTCCAGGGAGGAGTTATTTATAGACTTTTAATGAAGGATATGCCTAACTGAGAAAAGTCAGACTGAGTGATATTTTTTCCATATCGAGTACTGGATTTCATACCATTTAATAATGTTAACATACATTTTCGGTATGGAGTACATTCTGGAATTTTCATAGAGCAGCCATTTGGTAGATTTTAAACGTCAGTTTTTGTTCCCATCTCACTTCCTCACCAGGAATAACTCACTATTATATTCAAATATATTCATATACATAAGGAAACAACAATGCTGAAAGGTAAGATTATGGTCTCTGGATTTCACATTCATTTTCATAGACATGTTTCCTGTAAATGAGCCGCGCTCTAAATACATCAGGTGTAGTCTGGAATTCCCAGAAAACACGAATGTCTGAACTGTCTAGTTACTCTAGTTATTTTTGATATCATTATGGTCACGTCAAGTGTCTTTAAAAGTATCCGAACTATCCAAACGAATTTGGCTTATGTGTGGAAAAGATAAATTCAACTGTAACCTAAGGTCTAGATCAGGTACAGGACAAGCGGAGGGAAGCATGCTCTAGCGGGAATCAGAGGAATGGAATTTGAAGGCTTGTATGATTTCTGAGGAGTAAGTAGAAATAGCTCCGGTCAAATTTTATGTGAAAATAGGTTATCTGCACATGAATAGGTGAACATACTACATTAAAGAAGGATGCTATGATTCATGGGAGAACACTTGGGATCTCTTGTTACCCCCTGTAACCGAGCAGGGTAGGACTCTGTGAGTGTGTATGAGAAATAATTTCATGAATTCAGCCATTCACAGGGCCTCACTTTTATACTCTTGAAAGCTATATGAGTAATTGCTGTCAATGTAAATGGTCTAGAAATAGGGTGTGTGAAGGGATAAAGAGGCGAGACCCACCTTTATGTTGCCTATGGGAGTCTCATTTTAGACCTAAAGACACACATAAACTGAAAGTGAAGGGATGGGCAAAGATAATTTATGCAAGTTAAAGAGAGCAAAGAACAGGACCAGCAATACTTATATAAGACAATCTGTACATGAAGCGAAGTGAAGAGAACATCAAGGACACTATGTCGATAAGCAGGAATCAGTCGAGGAGAAGGCAATCACAACTGGGTCAGTGACTGTGCATGCAACACAGGAGGACTTAAATGTGTAAAGAAAAATTTATGCATAAGTATGTCCGTATTTGGCACTAACTTACAGAACTAAAGGGAGCAGTAGATAGCAGGACAATAATACTATGAGATTTTTAACACTCATTTCATCAATGGTTAGGTCACCCCGAGGGAAAATAAATAAGGAAACTGTGGCATTCTATGACACAGTCGTCCAGACAGACTTAAGAGATGGATAACAGAACATGATAGCCCAAAGCAGCAGGATACACATTCTTTTCAGGAACACTTGGAATGTTCTCCAGTAGTGACCACATAGTAGGACAGGAAAATGTCCCAATAAATTTAAGAAGACTGGAATTGTATCAAGCATCTTTTCCGACCAAAATGGTATGAAACTAGGAATGAATGACATAAAGAAAACCAGAGAAAACACAAACAGGGAGGAGCTAAGCCACATACTTGTAAATAATCAGTGATTCAATGAGGAAACCAAAGAAGAAAACAAACAATGCATGGAAGCAAATAAGACAGCAACCCAATGGATCAAAGTATGTGGAATGGACCTAGAGTGGTTCTAAGAGGGACGAACAGAGCAATGGAGGCCTACGTCCGGAAAGAAGGACAATCCAGAACGAGAAACATCCTTTCAGAATGATAGGAACCAGAAAAAGAGGTACAAAGTTTTCTAGGTTCCCATACTTGACTCACCATAGCACAGGGAGGAAGAGCAGAGTCTTCTCAGTCAGACTGTCTCAGTTTGTTCCCATCATCTCTCTGAATTTGGGCAAAGGCACCTGTGAGGATGTCAGTTTCTCCGTCTGCGTGATGATGGGGATACTAAAGAAGCTAGCTCAGAGATTCTGGGGAGTGCAAAGTGCTTGCCAAAGTACCTTGTGCATAGGGTTCAACAAATCTTTGGATGAAGGTTTCTACAGGCCTACCAGTGTTATATATGTAACTCAGGAAAACACACTAAAAGATAGTACACATATTAAAACAAGAAAGAATAACGAATCAATTTGTTTCACATGTCGTAGGGAAAAGCAGTTGCCATGGGCAGGGTGCTCGCCTGACCGCGACCTCCCTGCCCACGGAGAAAACGCCCTGCTGTCTCCTGAGATTCAGGCTGCTATGTGACCTAAGCCCCGTTTACTGCGCATGCGCAGTTCGTGGAATTGTGACAAGAGGTGACAAGAGGGTCCCGACCGTCTGAGTTGCTGAGTAGGGACCTCCACCGAGTGCTCTATGCCGCTTGTGGATCTCAGAGCCGCTGCGTGCAGCTGCTGCGGATGTAATCTCAGCACTCAATTGACCTGCTGCCGCGAAAGTAAAGCTGGGTAGGAACAGCGGAGCCTCGCTCTTTTCCATTCTCACCAAATCCGGTAGGAAATACGCAGGGACTCCTGTGCTACAACGTCTTCTCAAGTTCATAGTAGGTGTTAGGGTAGCAGAGTTGTTAAATTTGAATTGTCCTGAGGTTTTGACTTCTCATGCTGATTAAAAACACCCCCACTGTCATGTCCTCCGAAAGTACTCGTAAGAGAGGTAAGGGCTTGGATCTAAGTCCGTGTCACGGACACAGTTGAATGAATTCTGTGGAGGAGTTATTTATAGACTTTTAATGAAGGATATGTCTAACTGAGAAAAGTCAGACTGAGTGATATTTTTTCCATATCGAGTACTGGATTTCACACCATTTAAAAATGTTAACATACATTTTTGGTACGGAATACACTCTGGAATTTTCATAAAGCAGACATTTGGTGGATTTTAAATGTCAGTTGTTTTTTCCGTCTCATTTCCTCACCAGGAATAACTCATTATTATATATATAAATATTCACATACATAAGGAAACAACAAAGCTGAAGAGTAAGATTATTGTCTCTGGATTTCACATTCATTTTCACAGACATGCTTCCTGAAAATGAGCGGCTCTCTAAATACATCAGGTGTAGTCTGGAATTCCCGGAAAACATGAAAGTCTTAACTGTCTAGTTATTCTAGTTATTTTTGATATCGTTATGTTCACATCAAATGTCTTTAAAAGTATCCGGACTATCCAGACCAATTTGGCTTACGTGTGGAAGAGATAAATTCAACTGTAACCTGAGGTCTAGAGCAGATACCAGACAAGCGGAGGGAAGCATTCTCTAGCGGGACCCATTGAAAGGGAATTTGATGGCTCGTCTGTTTTCCGAGGAGTAAGTAGAAATTGTTCCGGTCAAATTTTATGTCAAAATAGGTTATCTACACATGAAAAGGTGAACATACTACATTAAAGAAGGATGCTATGATTCATGGGAGAACACTTGGGATCTCTTGTTCCCCCCTAACCGAGCAAGGTAGTACTCTGTGAGTGAGTATGAGAAATAATTTCATGAATTCAGCCATTCATAGGGCCTCACTTTTATACTATAGAAAGCTACATGAGAAATTGCTTTCAATGTAAATGGACTAGAATTAGGGTGTCTGAAGGGATAAAGAGGCGAGACGCACCTTTATGTTGCCTATGGGAGTCACATTTTAGACCTAAAGTCACACATAAACTGAAATTGAAGGGATGGAAAAAGATATTTTGTACAAGTTAAAGAGAACAAAGAACAGGAACAGCAATACTTATATAAGAGAAACTGGACATGAAACGAAGTGATGAGACCATCAAGGACACTATCTTGATATGAAGGAATCAGTCCGAGGAGAAGGCAATAACAACTGGGTAAGTGACTGTGCACATAACACAGGAGGACTAAAATGGGTAAAGAAAAATTTATGCATAAGTATGTCCGTGTTTGGCAGTTACTTACAGAACTAAAGGGAGGAGTAGATAGCAAGGACAATAATACTAGGAGATTTTTAACACTCATTTCATCAATGGTTAGATCACCCAGAGGGAAAATAACTAAGGAAACTGTGGTATTCTATGACACAGTAGACCAGATAGACTTAACAGATGGATAACAGAACATTCCAGCCCAAAGCAGCAGGATACACATTCTTTTCAGGAACACATGGAATGTTCTCCAGAAGAGATCACATATTAGGACAGGAAAATGTCCCAATAAATTTAAGAAGACTGGAATTGTATCAAGCATCTTTTCCGACCAAAATGGTATGAAACTAGGAATGAATGACATAAAGAAAACCAGAGAAAACACAAACAGGGAGGAGCTAAGCCACATACTTGTAAATAATCAGTGATTCAATGAGGAAACCAAAGAAAAAAACAAACAATGCATGGAAGCAAATAAGACAGCAACCCAATGGATCAAAGTATGTGGAATGGACCTAGAGTGGTTCTAAGAGGGACGAACAGAGCAATGGAGGCCTACATCCAGGAAGAATGTCAATCCCGAATGAACAATATCCTTTCACTATGAAAGGAACTAGGAAAAGAAGTACAAACCGGTCTAGGTTCCCATTCTTGAGTCACCATAGCACAGGGAAGAAGAGCAGAGTCTGTTCAGTCAGACTGTCTCGGTTTGTTCCCATCATCTCTCTGCATTTGGGCAAAGGCAGCTGTGAGGATGTCAGTTTCTCCATCTGTGTGATGATGGGGATGCTAAATAAGCTAGCTCAGAGATTCTGGGGTGTGCAAAGTGCTTGCAAAAGTACCTTGTGCATAGGGTTCAACAAATCTTTGGATGAATGTTTCTGCAGGCCTACCAGTGTTCTATATGTAAATCAGGAGAACACACTAAAAGATAGTACACATATTAAATCAAGAAAGAATAACGAATCAATTTGTTTCACATGTCGAAGGGAAAAGGAGTTGCTATGGGCAGGGTGCTCGCCTGACCGCAACCTCCCTGCAAACGGCGCAAACGCCGTGCTGTCTCCTGACAGCCAGCCTGCTTTGTGACCTCAGCCCCGTTTACTGCGCATGCGCAGCTCGTGGAATTGTGACAGGTGACAAGAGGGTCCCGACCATCTGAGTTGCTGAGTAGGGACCTCCACCGAGTGCTCTATGCCGCTTGTGGATCTCAGAGCCGCTGCGTGCAGATGCAGCGCATGTAATCTCAGCACTCGATCGTCCTGCTGCCACGAAAGTAAAGCTGGGTAGGAATAGTGGAGCCTCGCTGTTTTCAAGTCTGACCAGATCCGGTAGGAAATACGCAGGGACTCCTGTGCTACAACGTCTTCTCAAGTTCATAGTAGGTGTTAAGGTAGCAGAGTTGTAAAATTTGAATTGTCCTGAGGTTTTGACTTCTCATGCTGTTTAAAAACACCCCCACTGCCGTGTACTCCGAAAGTACTCGTAAGAGAGGTAAGCGCTTGGATCGAACTCCGGGTCGTGGACCCAGTTGAATGAATTCCAGGGAGGAGTTATTTATAGACTTTTAATGAAGGATATGCCTAACTGAGAAAAGTCAGACTGAGTGATATTTTTTCCATATCGAGTACTGGATTTCATACCATTTAATAATGTTAACATACATTTTCGGTATGGAGTACATTCTGGAATTTTCATAGAGCAGCCATTTGGTAGATTTTAAACGTCAGTTTTTGTTCCCATCTCACTTCCTCACCAGGAATAACTCACTATTATATTCAAATATATTCATATACATAAGGAAACAACAATGCTGAAAGGTAAGATTATGGTCTCTGGATTTCACATTCATTTTCATAGACATGTTTCCTGTAAATGAGCCGCGCTCTAAATACATCAGGTGTAGTCTGGAATTCCCAGAAAACACGAATGTCTGAACTGTCCAGTTACTCTAGTTATTTTTGATATCATTATGGTCACGTCAAGTGTCTTTAAAAGTATCCGAACTATCCAAACGAATTTGGCTTATGTGTGGAAAAGATAAATTCAACTGTAACCTAAGGTCTAGATCAGGTACAGGACAAGCGGAGGGAAGCATGCTCTAGCGGGAATCATAGGAATGGAATTTGAAGGCTTGTATGATTTCTGAGGAGTAAGTAGAAATAGCTCCGGTCAAATTTTATGTGAAAATAGGTTATCTGCACATGAATAGGTGAACATACTACATTAAAGAAGGATGCTATGATTCATGGGAGAACACTTGGGATCTCTTGTTACCCCCTGTAACCGAGCAGGGTAGGACTCTGTGAGTGTGTATGAGAAATAATTTCATGAATTCAGCCATTCACAGGGCCTCACTTTTATACTCTTGAAAGCTATATGAGTAATTGCTGTCAATGTAAATGGTCTAGAAATAGGGTGTGTGAAGGGATAAAGAGGCGAGACCCACCTTTATGTTGCCTATGGGAGTCTCATTTTAGACCTAAAGACACACATAAACTGAAAGTGAAGGGATGGGCAAAGATAATTTATGCAAGTTAAAGAGAGCAAAGAACAGGACCAGCAATACTTATATAAGACAATCTGTACATGAAGCGAAGTGAAGAGAACATCAAGGACACTATGTCGATAAGCAGGAATCAGTCGAGGAGAAGGCAATCACAACTGGGTCAGTGACTGTGCATGCAACACAGGAGGACTTAAATGTGTAAAGAAAAATTTATGCATAAGTATGTCCGTATTTGGCACTAACTTACAGAACTAAAGGGAGCAGTAGATAGCAGGACAATAATACTATGAGATTTTTAACACTCATTTCATCAATGGTTAGGTCACCCCGAGGGAAAATAAATAAGGAAACTGTGGCATTCTATGACACAGTCGTCCAGACAGACTTAAGAGATGGATAACAGAACATGATAGCCCAAAGCAGCAGGATACACATTCTTTTCAGGAACACTTGGAATGTTCTCCAGTAGTGACCACATAGTAGGACAGGAAAATGTCCCAATAAATTTAAGAAGACTGGAATTGTATCAAGCATCTTTTCCGACCAAAATGGTATGAAACTAGGAATGAATGACATAAAGAAAACCAGAGAAAACACAAACAGGGAGGAGCTAAGCCACATACTTGTAAATAATCAGTGATTCAATGAGGAAACCAAAGAAGAAAACAAACAATGCATGGAAGCAAATAAGACAGCAACCCAATGGATCAAAGTATGTGGAATGGACCTAGAGTGGTTCTAAGAGGGACGAACAGAGCAATGGAGGCCTACGTCCGGAAAGAAGGACAATCCAGAACGAGAAACATCCTTTCAGAATGATAGGAACCAGAAAAAGAGGTACAAAGTTTTCTAGGTTCCCATACTTGACTCACCATAGCACAGGGAGGAAGAGCAGAGTCTTCTCAGTCAGACTGTCTCAGTTTGTTCCCATCATCTCTCTGAATTTGGGCAAAGGCACCTGTGAGGATGTCAGTTTCTCCGTCTGCGTGATGATGGGGATACTAAAGAAGCTAGCTCAGAGATTCTGGGGAGTGCAAAGTGCTTGCCAAAGTACCTTGTGCATAGGGTTCAACAAATCTTTGGATGAAGGTTTCTACAGGCCTACCAGTGTTATATATGTAACTCAGGAAAACACACTAAAAGATAGTACACATATTAAAACAAGAAAGAATAACGAATCAATTTGTTTCACATGTCGTAGGGAAAAGCAGTTGCCATGGGCAGGGTGCTCGCCTGACCGCGACCTCCCTGCCCACGGAGAAAACGCCCTGCTGTCTCCTGAGATTCAGGCTGCTATGTGACCTAAGCCCCGTTTACTGCGCATGCGCAGTTCGTGGAATTGTGACAAGAGGTGACAAGAGGGTCCCGACCGTCTGAGTTGCTGAGTAGGGACCTCCACCGAGTGCTCTATGCCGCTTGTGGATCTCAGAGCCGCTGCGTGCAGCTGCTGCGGATGTAATCTCAGCACTCAATTGACCTGCTGCCGCGAAAGTAAAGCTGGGTAGGAACAGCGGAGCCTCGCTCTTTTCCATTCTCACCAAATCCGGTAGGAAATACGCAGGGACTCCTGTGCTACAACGTCTTCTCAAGTTCATAGTAGGTGTTAGGGTAGCAGAGTTGTTAAATTTGAATTGTCCTGAGGTTTTGACTTCTCATGCTGATTAAAAACACCCCCACTGTCATGTCCTCCGAAAGTACTCGTAAGAGAGGTAAGGGCTTGGATCTAAGTCCGTGTCACGGACACAGTTGAATGAATTCTGTGGAGGAGTTATTTATAGACTTTTAATGAAGGATATGTCTAACTGAGAAAAGTCAGACTGAGTGATATTTTTTCCATATCGAGTACTGGATTTCACACCATTTAAAAATGTTAACATACATTTTTGGTACGGAATACACTCTGGAATTTTCATAAAGCAGACATTTGGTGGATTTTAAATGTCAGTTGTTTTTTCCGTCTCATTTCCTCACCAGGAATAACTCATTATTATATATATAAATATTCACATACATAAGGAAACAACAAAGCTGAAGAGTAAGATTATTGTCTCTGGATTTCACATTCATTTTCACAGACATGCTTCCTGAAAATGAGCGGCTCTCTAAATACATCAGGTGTAGTCTGGAATTCCCGGAAAACATGAAAGTCTTAACTGTCTAGTTATTCTAGTTATTTTTGATATCGTTATGTTCACATCAAATGTCTTTAAAAGTATCCGGACTATCCAGACCAATTTGGCTTACGTGTGGAAGAGATAAATTCAACTGTAACCTGAGGTCTAGAGCAGATACCAGCATTCTAGAGCAGATACCAGAATACTAGAAGCATTCTCTAGCGGGACCCATTGAAAGGGAATTTGATGGCTCGTCTGTTTTCCGAGGAGTAAGTAGAAATTGTTCCGGTCAAATTTTATGTCAAAATAGGTTATCTACACATGAAAAGGTGAACATACTACATTAAAGAAGGATGCTATGATTCATGGGAGAACACTTGGGATCTCTTGTTCCCCCCTAACCGAGCAAGGTAGTACTCTGTGAGTGAGTATGAGAAATAATTTCATGAATTCAGCCATTCATAGGGCCTCACTTTTATACTATAGAAAGCTACATGAGAAATTGCTTTCAATGTAAATGGACTAGAATTAGGGTGTCTGAAGGGATAAAGAGGCGAGACGCACCTTTATGTTGCCTATGGGAGTCACATTTTAGACCTAAAGTCACACATAAACTGAAATTGAAGGGATGGAAAAAGATATTTTGTACAAGTTAAAGAGAACAAAGAACAGGAACAGCAATACTTATATAAGAGAAACTGGACATGAAACGAAGTGATGAGACCATCAAGGACACTATCTTGATATGAAGGAATCAGTCCGAGGAGAAGGCAATAACAACTGGGTAAGTGACTGTGCACATAACACAGGAGGACTAAAATGGGTAAAGAAAAATTTATGCATAAGTATGTCCGTGTTTGGCAGTTACTTACAGAACTAAAGGGAGGAGTAGATAGCAAGGACAATAATACTAGGAGATTTTTAACACTCATTTCATCAATGGTTAGATCACCCAGAGGGAAAATAACTAAGGAAACTGTGGTATTCTATGACACAGTAGACCAGATAGACTTAACAGATGGATAACAGAACATTCCAGCCCAAAGCAGCAGGATACACATTCTTTTCAGGAACACATGGAATGTTCTCCAGAAGAGATCACATATTAGGACAGGAAAATGTCCCAATAAATTTAAGAAGACTGGAATTGTATCAAGCATCTTTTCCGACCAAAATGGTATGAAACTAGGAATGAATGACATAAAGAAAACCAGAGAAAACACAAACAGGGAGGAGCTAAGCCACATACTTGTAAATAATCAGTGATTCAATGAGGAAACCAAAGAAAAAAACAAACAATGCATGGAAGCAAATAAGACAGCAACCCAATGGATCAAAGTATGTGGAATGGACCTAGAGTGGTTCTAAGAGGGACGAACAGAGCAATGGAGGCCTACATCCAGGAAGAATGTCAATCCCGAATGAACAATATCCTTTCACTATGAAAGGAACTAGGAAAAGAAGTACAAACCGGTCTAGGTTCCCATTCTTGAGTCACCATAGCACAGGGAAGAAGAGCAGAGTCTGTTCAGTCAGACTGTCTCGGTTTGTTCCCATCATCTCTCTGCATTTGGGCAAAGGCAGCTGTGAGGATGTCAGTTTCTCCATCTGTGTGATGATGGGGATGCTAAATAAGCTAGCTCAGAGATTCTGGGGTGTGCAAAGTGCTTGCAAAAGTACCTTGTGCATAGGGTTCAACAAATCTTTGGATGAATGTTTCTGCAGGCCTACCAGTGTTCTATATGTAAATCAGGAGAACACACTAAAAGATAGTACACATATTAAATCAAGAAAGAATAACGAATCAATTTGTTTCACATGTCGAAGGGAAAAGGAGTTGCTATGGGCAGGGTGCTCGCCTGACCGCAACCTCCCTGCAAACGGCGCAAACGCCGTGCTGTCTCCTGACAGCCAGCCTGCTTTGTGACCTCAGCCCCGTTTACTGCGCATGCGCAGCTCGTGGAATTGTGACAGGTGACAAGAGGGTCCCGACCATCTGAGTTGCTGAGTAGGGACCTCCACCGAGTGCTCTATGCCGCTTGTGGATCTCAGAGCCGCTGCGTGCAGATGCAGCGCATGTAATCTCAGCACTCGATCGTCCTGCTGCCACGAAAGTAAAGCTGGGTAGGAATAGTGGAGCCTCGCTGTTTTCAAGTCTGACCAGATCCGGTAGGAAATACGCAGGGACTCCTGTGCTACAACGTCTTCTCAAGTTCATAGTAGGTGTTAAGGTAGCAGAGTTGTAAAATTTGAATTGTCCTGAGGTTTTGACTTCTCATGCTGTTTAAAAACACCCCCACTGCCGTGTACTCCGAAAGTACTCGTAAGAGAGGTAAGCGCTTGGATCGAACTCCGGGTCGTGGACCCAGTTGAATGAATTCCAGGGAGGAGTTATTTATAGACTTTTAATGAAGGATATGCCTAACTGAGAAAAGTCGGACTGAGTGATATTTTTTCCATATCGAGTACTGGATTTCATACCATTTAATAATGTTAACATACATTTTCGGTATGGAGTACATTCTGGAATTTTCATAGAGCAGCCATTTGGTAGATTTTAAACGTCAGTTTTTGTTCCCATCTCACTTCCTCACCAGGAATAACTCACTATTATATTCAAATATATTCATATACATAAGGAAACAACAATGCTGAAAGGTAAGATTATGGTCTCTGGATTTCACATTCATTTTCATAGACATGTTTCCTGTAAATGAGCCGCGCTCTAAATACATCAGGTGTAGTCTGGAATTCCCAGAAAACACGAATGTCTGAACTGTCTAGTTACTCTAGTTATTTTTGATATCATTATGGTCACGTCAAGTGTCTTTAAAAGTATCCGAACTATCCAAACGAATTTGGCTTATGTGTGGAAAAGATAAATTCAACTGTAACCTAAGGTCTAGATCAGGTACAGGACAAGCGGAGGGAAGCATGCTCTAGCGGGAATCAGAGGAATGGAATTTGAAGGCTTGTATGATTTCTGAGGAGTAAGTAGAAATAGCTCCGGTCAAATTTTATGTGAAAATAGGTTATCTGCACATGAATAGGTGAACATACTACATTAAAGAAGGATGCTATGATTCATGGGAGAACACTTGGGATCTCTTGTTACCCCCTGTAACCGAGCAGGGTAGGACTCTGTGAGTGTGTATGAGAAATAATTTCATGAATTCAGCCATTCACAGGGCCTCACTTTTATACTCTTGAAAGCTATATGAGTAATTGCTGTCAATGTAAATGGTCTAGAAATAGGGTGTGTGAAGGGATAAAGAGGCGAGACCCACCTTTATGTTGCCTATGGGAGTCTCATTTTAGACCTAAAGACACACATAAACTGAAAGTGAAGGGATGGGCAAAGATAATTTATGCAAGTTAAAGAGAGCAAAGAACAGGACCAGCAATACTTATATAAGACAATCTGTACATGAAGCGAAGTGAAGAGAACATCAAGGACACTATGTCGATAAGCAGGAATCAGTCGAGGAGAAGGCAATCACAACTGGGTCAGTGACTGTGCATGCAACACAGGAGGACTTAAATGTGTAAAGAAAAATTTATGCATAAGTATGTCCGTATTTGGCACTAACTTACAGAACTAAAGGGAGCAGTAGATAGCAGGACAATAATACTATGAGATTTTTAACACTCATTTCATCAATGGTTAGGTCACCCCGAGGGAAAATAAATAAGGAAACTGTGGCATTCTATGACACAGTCGTCCAGACAGACTTAAGAGATGGATAACAGAACATGATAGCCCAAAGCAGCAGGATACACATTCTTTTCAGGAACACTTGGAATGTTCTCCAGTAGTGACCACATAGTAGGACAGGAAAATGTCCCAATAAATTTAAGAAGACTGGAATTGTATCAAGCATCTTTTCCGACCAAAATGGTATGAAACTAGGAATGAATGACATAAAGAAAACCAGAGAAAACACAAACAGGGAGGAGCTAAGCCACATACTTGTAAATAATCAGTGATTCAATGAGGAAACCAAAGAAGAAAACAAACAATGCATGGAAGCAAATAAGACAGCAACCCAATGGATCAAAGTATGTGGAATGGACCTAGAGTGGTTCTAAGAGGGACGAACAGAGCAATGGAGGCCTACGTCCGGAAAGAAGGACAATCCAGAACGAGAAACATCCTTTCAGAATGATAGGAACCAGAAAAAGAGGTACAAAGTTTTCTAGGTTCCCATACTTGACTCACCATAGCACAGGGAGGAAGAGCAGAGTCTTCTCAGTCAGACTGTCTCAGTTTGTTCCCATCATCTCTCTGAATTTGGGCAAAGGCACCTGTGAGGATGTCAGTTTCTCCGTCTGCGTGATGATGGGGATACTAAAGAAGCTAGCTCAGAGATTCTGGGGAGTGCAAAGTGCTTGCCAAAGTACCTTGTGCATAGGGTTCAACAAATCTTTGGATGAAGGTTTCTACAGGCCTACCAGTGTTATATATGTAACTCAGGAAAACACACTAAAAGATAGTACACATATTAAAACAAGAAAGAATAACGAATCAATTTGTTTCACATGTCGTAGGGAAAAGCAGTTGCCATGGGCAGGGTGCTCGCCTGATCGCGACCTCCCTGCCCACGGCGCAAACGCCGTGCTGTCTCCTGACAACCAGCCTGCATTGTGACCTCAGCCCCGTTTACTGCGCATGCGCAGCGTGGAGAATTGTTGATAAGAGGGTCCCGACCGTCTGAGTTGCTGAGTAGGGACCTCCACCGAGTGCTCTATGCCGCTTGTGGATCTCAGAGCCGCTGCGTGCAGCTGCTGCGGATGTAATCTCAGCACTCAATTGGCCTGCTGCCGCGAAAGTAAAGCTGGGTAGGAACAGCGGAGCCTCGCTCTTTTCCATTCTCACCAAATCCGGTAGGAAATACGCAGGGACTCCTGTGCTACAACGTCTTCTCAAGTTCATAGTAGGTGTTAGGGTAGCAGAGTTGTTAAATTTGAATTGTCCTGAGGTTTTGACTTCTCATGCTGATTAAAAACACCCCCACTGTCATGTCCTCCGAAAGTACTCGTAAGAGAGGTAAGGGCTTGGATCTAAGTCCGTGTCACGGACACAGTTGAATGAATTCTGTGGAGGAGTTATTTATAGACTTTTAATGAAGGATACGTCTAACTGAGAAAAGTCAGACTGAGTGATATTTTTTCCATATCGAGTACTGGATTTCACACCATTTAAAAATGTTAACATACATTTTTGGTACGGAATACACTCTGGAATTTTCATAAAGCAGACATTTGGTGGATTTTAAATGTCAGTTGTTTTTTCCGTCTCATTTCCTCACCAGGAATAACTCATTATTATATATATAAATATTCACATACATAAGGAAACAACAAAGCTGAAGAGTAAGATTATTGTCTCTGGATTTCACATTCATTTTCACAGACATGCTTCCTGAAAATGAGCGGCTCTCTAAATACATCAGGTGTAGTCTGGAATTCCCGGAAAACATGAAAGTCTTAACTGTCTAGTTATTCTAGTTATTTTTGATATCGTTATGTTCACATCAAATGTCTTTAAAAGTATCCGGACTATCCAGACCAATTTGGCTTACGTGTGGAAGAGATAAATTCAACTGTAACCTGAGGTCTAGAGCAGATACCAGACAAGCGGAGGGAAGCATTCTCTAGCGGGACCCATTGAAAGGGAATTTGATGGCTCGTCTGTTTTCCGAGGAGTAAGTAGAAATTGTTCCGGTCAAATTTTATGTCAAAATAGGTTATCTACACATGAAAAGGTGAACATACTACATTAAAGAAGGATGCTATGATTCATGGGAGAACACTTGGGATCTCTTGTTCCCCCCTAACCGAGCAAGGTAGTACTCTGTGAGTGAGTATGAGAAATAATTTCATGAATTCAGCCATTCATAGGGCCTCACTTTTATACTATAGAAAGCTACATGAGAAATTGCTTTCAATGTAAATGGACTAGAATTAGGGTGTCTGAAGGGATAAAGAGGCGAGACGCACCTTTATGTTGCCTATGGGAGTCACATTTTAGACCTAAAGTCACACATAAACTGAAATTGAAGGGATGGAAAAAGATATTTTGTACAAGTTAAAGAGAACAAAGAACAGGAACAGCAATACTTATATAAGAGAAACTGGACATGAAACGAAGTGATGAGACCATCAAGGACACTATCTTGATATGAAGGAATCAGTCCGAGGAGAAGGCAATAACAACTGGGTAAGTGACTGTGCACATAACACAGGAGGACTAAAATGGGTAAAGAAAAATTTATGCATAAGTATGTCCGTGTTTGGCAGTTACTTACAGAACTAAAGGGAGGAGTAGATAGCAAGGACAATAATACTAGGAGATTTTTAACACTCATTTCATCAATGGTTAGATCACCCAGAGGGAAAATAACTAAGGAAACTGTGGTATTCTATGACACAGTAGACCAGATAGACTTAACAGATGGATAACAGAACATTCCAGCCCAAAGCAGCAGGATACACATTCTTTTCAGGAACACATGGAATGTTCTCCAGAAGAGATCACATATTAGGACAGGAAAATGTCCCAATAAATTTAAGAAGACTGGAATTGTATCAAGCATCTTTTCCGACCAAAATGGTATGAAACTAGGAATGAATGACATAAAGAAAACCAGAGAAAACACAAACAGGGAGGAGCTAAGCCACATACTTGTAAATAATCAGTGATTCAATGAGGAA
Source organism: Manis pentadactyla (assembly GCF_030020395.1). Lineage (NCBI taxonomy): Eukaryota > Metazoa > Chordata > Mammalia > Pholidota > Manidae > Manis > Manis pentadactyla. The sequence continues at coordinate 31,356,957 of NC_080019.1, read as the reverse complement.
ACCAAAGAAAAAAACAAACAATGCATGGAAGCAAATAAGACAGCAACCCAATGGATCAAAGTATGTGGAATGGACCTAGAGTGGTTCTAAGAGGGACGAACAGAGCAATGGAGGCCTACATCCAGGAAGAATGTCAATCCCGAATGAACAATATCCTTTCACTATGAAAGGAACTAGGAAAAGAAGTACAAACCGGTCTAGGTTCCCATTCTTGAGTCACCATAGCACAGGGAAGAAGAGCAGAGTCTGTTCAGTCAGACTGTCTCGGTTTGTTCCCATCATCTCTCTGCATTTGGGCAAAGGCAGCTGTGAGGATGTCAGTTTCTCCATCTGTGTGATGATGGGGATGCTAAATAAGCTAGCTCAGAGATTCTGGGGTGTGCAAAGTGCTTGCAAAAGTACCTTGTGCATAGGGTTCAACAAATCTTTGGATGAATGTTTCTGCAGGCCTACCAGTGTTCTATATGTAAATCAGGAGAACACACTAAAAGATAGTACACATATTAAATCAAGAAAGAATAACGAATCAATTTGTTTCACATGTCGAAGGGAAAAGGAGTTGCTATGGGCAGGGTGCTCGCCTGACCGCAACCTCCCTGCAAACGGCGCAAACGCCGTGCTGTCTCCTGACAGCCAGCCTGCTTTGTGACCTCAGCCCCGTTTACTGCGCATGCGCAGCTCGTGGAATTGTGACAGGTGACAAGAGGGTCCCGACCATCTGAGTTGCTGAGTAGGGACCTCCACCGAGTGCTCTATGCCGCTTGTGGATCTCAGAGCCGCTGCGTGCAGATGCAGCGCATGTAATCTCAGCACTCGATCGTCCTGCTGCCACGAAAGTAAAGCTGGGTAGGAATAGTGGAGCCTCGCTGTTTTCAAGTCTGACCAGATCCGGTAGGAAATACGCAGGGACTCCTGTGCTACAACGTCTTCTCAAGTTCATAGTAGGTGTTAAGGTAGCAGAGTTGTAAAATTTGAATTGTCCTGAGGTTTTGACTTCTCATGCTGTTTAAAAACACCCCCACTGCCGTGTACTCCGAAAGTACTCGTAAGAGAGGTAAGCGCTTGGATCGAACTCCGGGTCGTGGACCCAGTTGAATGAATTCCAGGGAGGAGTTATTTATAGACTTTTAATGAAGGATATGCCTAACTGAGAAAAGTCAGACTGAGTGATATTTTTTCCATATCGAGTACTGGATTTCATACCATTTAATAATGTTAACATACATTTTCGGTATGGAGTACATTCTGGAATTTTCATAGAGCAGCCATTTGGTAGATTTTAAACGTCAGTTTTTGTTCCCATCTCACTTCCTCACCAGGAATAACTCACTATTATATTCAAATATATTCATATACATAAGGAAACAACAATGCTGAAAGGTAAGATTATGGTCTCTGGATTTCACATTCATTTTCATAGACATGTTTCCTGTAAATGAGCCGCGCTCTAAATACATCAGGTGTAGTCTGGAATTCCCAGAAAACACGAATGTCTGAACTGTCCAGTTACTCTAGTTATTTTTGATATCATTATGGTCACGTCAAGTGTCTTTAAAAGTATCCGAACTATCCAAACGAATTTGGCTTATGTGTGGAAAAGATAAATTCAACTGTAACCTAAGGTCTAGATCAGGTACAGGACAAGCGGAGGGAAGCATGCTCTAGCGGGAATCATAGGAATGGAATTTGAAGGCTTGTATGATTTCTGAGGAGTAAGTAGAAATAGCTCCGGTCAAATTTTATGTGAAAATAGGTTATCTGCACATGAATAGGTGAACATACTACATTAAAGAAGGATGCTATGATTCATGGGAGAACACTTGGGATCTCTTGTTACCCCCTGTAACCGAGCAGGGTAGGACTCTGTGAGTGTGTATGAGAAATAATTTCATGAATTCAGCCATTCACAGGGCCTCACTTTTATACTCTTGAAAGCTATATGAGTAATTGCTGTCAATGTAAATGGTCTAGAAATAGGGTGTGTGAAGGGATAAAGAGGCGAGACCCACCTTTATGTTGCCTATGGGAGTCTCATTTTAGACCTAAAGACACACATAAACTGAAAGTGAAGGGATGGGCAAAGATAATTTATGCAAGTTAAAGAGAGCAAAGAACAGGACCAGCAATACTTATATAAGACAATCTGTACATGAAGCGAAGTGAAGAGAACATCAAGGACACTATGTCGATAAGCAGGAATCAGTCGAGGAGAAGGCAATCACAACTGGGTCAGTGACTGTGCATGCAACACAGGAGGACTTAAATGTGTAAAGAAAAATTTATGCATAAGTATGTCCGTATTTGGCACTAACTTACAGAACTAAAGGGAGCAGTAGATAGCAGGACAATAATACTATGAGATTTTTAACACTCATTTCATCAATGGTTAGGTCACCCCGAGGGAAAATAAATAAGGAAACTGTGGCATTCTATGACACAGTCGTCCAGACAGACTTAAGAGATGGATAACAGAACATGATAGCCCAAAGCAGCAGGATACACATTCTTTTCAGGAACACTTGGAATGTTCTCCAGTAGTGACCACATAGTAGGACAGGAAAATGTCCCAATAAATTTAAGAAGACTGGAATTGTATCAAGCATCTTTTCCGACCAAAATGGTATGAAACTAGGAATGAATGACATAAAGAAAACCAGAGAAAACACAAACAGGGAGGAGCTAAGCCACATACTTGTAAATAATCAGTGATTCAATGAGGAAACCAAAGAAGAAAACAAACAATGCATGGAAGCAAATAAGACAGCAACCCAATGGATCAAAGTATGTGGAATGGACCTAGAGTGGTTCTAAGAGGGACGAACAGAGCAATGGAGGCCTACGTCCGGAAAGAAGGACAATCCCGAACGAGAAACATCCTTTCAGAATGATAGGAACCAGAAAAAGAGGTACAAAGTTTTCTAGGTTCCCATACTTGACTCACCATAGCACAGGGAGGAAGAGCAGAGTCTTCTCAGTCAGACTGTCTCAGTTTGTTCCCATCATCTCTCTGAATTTGGGCAAAGGCACCTGTGAGGATGTCAGTTTCTCCGTCTGCGTGATGATGGGGATACTAAAGAAGCTAGCTCAGAGATTCTGGGGAGTGCAAAGTGCTTGCCAAAGTACCTTGTGCATAGGGTTCAACAAATCTTTGGATGAAGGTTTCTACAGGCCTACCAGTGTTATATATGTAACTCAGGAAAACACACTAAAAGATAGTACACATATTAAAACAAGAAAGAATAACGAATCAATTTGTTTCACATGTCGTAGGGAAAAGCAGTTGCCATGGGCAGGGTGCTCGCCTGATCGCGACCTCCCTGCCCACGGCGCAAACGCCGTGCTGTCTCCTGACAACCAGCCTGCATTGTGACCTCAGCCCCGTTTACTGCGCATGCGCAGCGTGGAGAATTGTTGATAAGAGGGTCCCGACCGTCTGAGTTGCTGAGTAGGGACCTCCACCGAGTGCTCTATGCCGCTTGTGGATCTCAGAGCCGCTGCGTGCAGCTGCTGCGGATGTAATCTCAGCACTCAATTGGCCTGCTGCCGCGAAAGTAAAGCTGGGTAGGAACAGCGGAGCCTCGCTCTTTTCCATTCTCACCAAATCCGGTAGGAAATACGCAGGGACTCCTGTGCTACAACGTCTTCTCAAGTTCATAGTAGGTGTTAGGGTAGCAGAGTTGTTAAATTTGAATTGTCCTGAGGTTTTGACTTCTCATGCTGATTAAAAACACCCCCACTGTCATGTCCTCCGAAAGTACTCGTAAGAGAGGTAAGGGCTTGGATCTAAGTCCGTGTCACGGACACAGTTGAATGAATTCTGTGGAGGAGTTATTTATAGACTTTTAATGAAGGATACGTCTAACTGAGAAATGTCAGACTGAGTGATATTTTTTCCATATCGAGTACTGGATTTCACACCATTTAAAAATGTTAACATACATTTTTGGTACGGAATACACTCTGGAATTTTCATAAAGCAGACATTTGGTGGATTTTAAATGTCAGTTGTTTTTTCCGTCTCATTTCCTCACCAGGAATAACTCATTATTATATATATAAATATTCACATACATAAGGAAACAACAAAGCTGAAGAGTAAGATTATTGTCTCTGGATTTCACATTCATTTTCACAGACATGCTTCCTGAAAATGAGCGGCTCTCTAAATACATCAGGTGTAGTCTGGAATTCCCGGAAAACATGAAAGTCTTAACTGTCTAGTTATTCTAGTTATTTTTGATATCGTTATGTTCACATCAAATGTCTTTAAAAGTATCCGGACTATCCAGACCAATTTGGCTTACGTGTGGAAGAGATAAATTCAACTGTAACCTGAGGTCTAGAGCAGATACCAGACAAGCGGAGGGAAGCATTCTCTAGCGGGACCCATTGAAAGGGAATTTGATGGCTCGTCTGTTTTCCGAGGAGTAAGTAGAAATTGTTCCGGTCAAATTTTATGTCAAAATAGGTTATCTACACATGAAAAGGTGAACATACTACATTAAAGAAGGATGCTATGATTCATGGGAGAACACTTGGGATCTCTTGTTCCCCCCTAACCGAGCAAGGTAGTACTCTGTGAGTGAGTATGAGAAATAATTTCATGAATTCAGCCATTCATAGGGCCTCACTTTTATACTATAGAAAGCTACATGAGAAATTGCTTTCAATGTAAATGGACTAGAATTAGGGTGTCTGAAGGGATAAAGAGGCGAGACGCACCTTTATGTTGCCTATGGGAGTCACATTTTAGACCTAAAGTCACACATAAACTGAAATTGAAGGGATGGAAAAAGATATTTTGTACAAGTTAAAGAGAACAAAGAACAGGAACAGCAATACTTATATAAGAGAAACTGGACATGAAACGAAGTGATGAGACCATCAAGGACACTATCTTGATATGAAGGAATCAGTCCGAGGAGAAGGCAATAACAACTGGGTAAGTGACTGTGCACATAACACAGGAGGACTAAAATGGGTAAAGAAAAATTTATGCATAAGTATGTCCGTGTTTGGCAGTTACTTACAGAACTAAAGGGAGCAGTAGATAGCAAGGACAATAATACTAGGAGATTTTTAACACTCATTTCATCAATGGTTAGATCACCCAGAGGGAAAATAACTAAGGAAACTGTGGTATTCTATGACACAGTAGACCAGATAGACTTAACAGATGGATAACAGAACATTCCAGCCCAAAGCAGCAGGATACACATTCTTTTCAGGAACACATGGAATGTTCTCCAGAAGAGATCACATATTAGGACAGGAAAATGTCCCAATAAATTTAAGAAGACTGGAATTGTATCAAGCATCTTTTCCGACCAAAATGGTATGAAACTAGGAATGAATGACATAAAGAAAACCAGAGAAAACACAAACAGGGAGGAGCTAAGCCACATACTTGTAAATAATCAGTGATTCAATGAGGAAACCAAAGAAAAAAACAAACAATGCATGGAAGCAAATAAGACAGCAACCCAATGGATCAAAGTATGTGGAATGGACCTAGAGTGGTTCTAAGAGGGACGAACAGAGCAATGGAGGCCTACATCCAGGAAGAATGTCAATCCCGAATGAACAATATCCTTTCACTATGAAAGGAACTAGGAAAAGAAGTACAAACCGGTCTAGGTTCCCATTCTTGAGTCACCATAGCACAGGGAAGAAGAGCAGAGTCTGTTCAGTCAGACTGTCTCGGTTTGTTCCCATCATCTCTCTGCATTTGGGCAAAGGCAGCTGTGAGGATGTCAGTTTCTCCATCTGTGTGATGATGGGGATGCTAAATAAGCTAGCTCAGAGATTCTGGGGTGTGCAAAGTGCTTGCAAAAGTACCTTGTGCATAGGGTTCAACAAATCTTTGGATGAATGTTTCTGCAGGCCTACCAGTGTTCTATATGTAAATCAGGAGAACACACTAAAAGATAGTACACATATTAAATCAAGAAAGAATAACGAATCAATTTGTTTCACATGTCGAAGGGAAAAGGAGTTGCTATGGGCAGGGTGCTCGCCTGACCGCAACCTCCCTGCAAACGGCGCAAACGCCGTGCTGTCTCCTGACAGCCAGCCTGCTTTGTGACCTCAGCCCCGTTTACTGCGCATGCGCAGCTCGTGGAATTGTGACAGGTGACAAGAGGGTCCCGACCATCTGAGTTGCTGAGTAGGGACCTCCACCGAGTGCTCTATGCCGCTTGTGGATCTCAGAGCCGCTGCGTGCAGATGCAGCGCATGTAATCTCAGCACTCGATCGTCCTGCTGCCACGAAAGTAAAGCTGGGTAGGAATAGTGGAGCCTCGCTGTTTTCAAGTCTGACCAGATCCGGTAGGAAATACGCAGGGACTCCTGTGCTACAACGTCTTCTCAAGTTCATAGTAGGTGTTAAGGTAGCAGAGTTGTAAAATTTGAATTGTCCTGAGGTTTTGACTTCTCATGCTGTTTAAAAACACCCCCACTGCCGTGTACTCCGAAAGTACTCGTAAGAGAGGTAAGCGCTTGGATCGAACTCCGGGTCGTGGACCCAGTTGAATGAATTCCAGGGAGGAGTTATTTATAGACTTTTAATGAAGGATATGCCTAACTGAGAAAAGTCAGACTGAGTGATATTTTTTCCATATCGAGTACTGGATTTCATACCATTTAATAATGTTAACATACATTTTCGGTATGGAGTACATTCTGGAATTTTCATAGAGCAGCCATTTGGTAGATTTTAAACGTCAGTTTTTGTTCCCATCTCACTTCCTCACCAGGAATAACTCACTATTATATTCAAATATATTCATATACATAAGGAAACAACAATGCTGAAAGGTAAGATTATGGTCTCTGGATTTCACATTCATTTTCATAGACATGTTTCCTGTAAATGAGCCGCGCTCTAAATACATCAGGTGTAGTCTGGAATTCCCAGAAAACACGAATGTCTGAACTGTCCAGTTACTCTAGTTATTTTTGATATCATTATGGTCACGTCAAGTGTCTTTAAAAGTATCCGAACTATCCAAACGAATTTGGCTTATGTGTGGAAAAGATAAATTCAACTGTAACCTAAGGTCTAGATCAGGTACAGGACAAGCGGAGGGAAGCATGCTCTAGCGGGAATCATAGGAATGGAATTTGAAGGCTTGTATGATTTCTGAGGAGTAAGTAGAAATAGCTCCGGTCAAATTTTATGTGAAAATAGGTTATCTGCACATGAATAGGTGAACATACTACATTAAAGAAGGATGCTATGATTCATGGGAGAACACTTGGGATCTCTTGTTACCCCCTGTAACCGAGCAGGGTAGGACTCTGTGAGTGTGTATGAGAAATAATTTCATGAATTCAGCCATTCACAGGGCCTCACTTTTATACTCTTGAAAGCTATATGAGTAATTGCTGTCAATGTAAATGGTCTAGAAATAGGGTGTGTGAAGGGATAAAGAGGCGAGACCCACCTTTATGTTGCCTATGGGAGTCTCATTTTAGACCTAAAGACACACATAAACTGAAAGTGAAGGGATGGGCAAAGATAATTTATGCAAGTTAAAGAGAGCAAAGAACAGGACCAGCAATACTTATATAAGACAATCTGTACATGAAGCGAAGTGAAGAGAACATCAAGGACACTATGTCGATAAGCAGGAATCAGTCGAGGAGAAGGCAATCACAACTGGGTCAGTGACTGTGCATGCAACACAGGAGGACTTAAATGTGTAAAGAAAAATTTATGCATAAGTATGTCCGTATTTGGCACTAACTTACAGAACTAAAGGGAGCAGTAGATAGCAGGACAATAATACTATGAGATTTTTAACACTCATTTCATCAATGGTTAGGTCACCCCGAGGGAAAATAAATAAGGAAACTGTGGCATTCTATGACACAGTCGTCCAGACAGACTTAAGAGATGGATAACAGAACATGATAGCCCAAAGCAGCAGGATACACATTCTTTTCAGGAACACTTGGAATGTTCTCCAGTAGTGACCACATAGTAGGACAGGAAAATGTCCCAATAAATTTAAGAAGACTGGAATTGTATCAAGCATCTTTTCCGACCAAAATGGTATGAAACTAGGAATGAATGACATAAAGAAAACCAGAGAAAACACAAACAGGGAGGAGCTAAGCCACATACTTGTAAATAATCAGTGATTCAATGAGGAAACCAAAGAAGAAAACAAACAATGCATGGAAGCAAATAAGACAGCAACCCAATGGATCAAAGTATGTGGAATGGACCTAGAGTGGTTCTAAGAGGGACGAACAGAGCAATGGAGGCCTACGTCCGGAAAGAAGGACAATCCCGAACGAGAAACATCCTTTCAGAATGATAGGAACCAGAAAAAGAGGTACAAAGTTTTCTAGGTTCCCATACTTGACTCACCATAGCACAGGGAGGAAGAGCAGAGTCTTCTCAGTCAGACTGTCTCAGTTTGTTCCCATCATCTCTCTGAATTTGGGCAAAGGCACCTGTGAGGATGTCAGTTTCTCCGTCTGCGTGATGATGGGGATACTAAAGAAGCTAGCTCAGAGATTCTGGGGAGTGCAAAGTGCTTGCCAAAGTACCTTGTGCATAGGGTTCAACAAATCTTTGGATGAAGGTTTCTACAGGCCTACCAGTGTTATATATGTAACTCAGGAAAACACACTAAAAGATAGTACACATATTAAAACAAGAAAGAATAACGAATCAATTTGTTTCACATGTCGTAGGGAAAAGCAGTTGCCATGGGCAGGGTGCTCGCCTGATCGCGACCTCCCTGCCCACGGCGCAAACGCCGTGCTGTCTCCTGACAACCAGCCTGCATTGTGACCTCAGCCCCGTTTACTGCGCATGCGCAGCGTGGAGAATTGTTGATAAGAGGGTCCCGACCGTCTGAGTTGCTGAGTAGGGACCTCCACCGAGTGCTCTATGCCGCTTGTGGATCTCAGAGCCGCTGCGTGCAGCTGCTGCGGATGTAATCTCAGCACTCAATTGGCCTGCTGCCGCGAAAGTAAAGCTGGGTAGGAACAGCGGAGCCTCGCTCTTTTCCATTCTCACCAAATCCGGTAGGAAATACGCAGGGACTCCTGTGCTACAACGTCTTCTCAAGTTCATAGTAGGTGTTAGGGTAGCAGAGTTGTTAAATTTGAATTGTCCTGAGGTTTTGACTTCTCATGCTGATTAAAAACACCCCCACTGTCATGTCCTCCGAAAGTACTCGTAAGAGAGGTAAGGGCTTGGATCTAAGTCCGTGTCACGGACACAGTTGAATGAATTCTGTGGAGGAGTTATTTATAGACTTTTAATGAAGGATACGTCTAACTGAGAAATGTCAGACTGAGTGATATTTTTTCCATATCGAGTACTGGATTTCACACCATTTAAAAATGTTAACATACATTTTTGGTACGGAATACACTCTGGAATTTTCATAAAGCAGACATTTGGTGGATTTTAAATGTCAGTTGTTTTTTCCGTCTCATTTCCTCACCAGGAATAACTCATTATTATATATATAAATATTCACATACATAAGGAAACAACAAAGCTGAAGAGTAAGATTATTGTCTCTGGATTTCACATTCATTTTCACAGACATGCTTCCTGAAAATGAGCGGCTCTCTAAATACATCAGGTGTAGTCTGGAATTCCCGGAAAACATGAAAGTCTTAACTGTCTAGTTATTCTAGTTATTTTTGATATCGTTATGTTCACATCAAATGTCTTTAAAAGTATCCGGACTATCCAGACCAATTTGGCTTACGTGTGGAAGAGATAAATTCAACTGTAACCTGAGGTCTAGAGCAGATACCAGACAAGCGGAGGGAAGCATTCTCTAGCGGGACCCATTGAAAGGGAATTTGATGGCTCGTCTGTTTTCCGAGGAGTAAGTAGAAATTGTTCCGGTCAAATTTTATGTCAAAATAGGTTATCTACACATGAAAAGGTGAACATACTACATTAAAGAAGGATGCTATGATTCATGGGAGAACACTTGGGATCTCTTGTTCCCCCCTAACCGAGCAAGGTAGTACTCTGTGAGTGAGTATGAGAAATAATTTCATGAATTCAGCCATTCATAGGGCCTCACTTTTATACTATAGAAAGCTACATGAGAAATTGCTTTCAATGTAAATGGACTAGAATTAGGGTGTCTGAAGGGATAAAGAGGCGAGACGCACCTTTATGTTGCCTATGGGAGTCACATTTTAGACCTAAAGTCACACATAAACTGAAATTGAAGGGATGGAAAAAGATATTTTGTACAAGTTAAAGAGAACAAAGAACAGGAACAGCAATACTTATATAAGAGAAACTGGACATGAAACGAAGTGATGAGACCATCAAGGACACTATCTTGATATGAAGGAATCAGTCCGAGGAGAAGGCAATAACAACTGGGTAAGTGACTGTGCACATAACACAGGAGGACTAAAATGGGTAAAGAAAAATTTATGCATAAGTATGTCCGTGTTTGGCAGTTACTTACAGAACTAAAGGGAGCAGTAGATAGCAAGGACAATAATACTAGGAGATTTTTAACACTCATTTCATCAATGGTTAGATCACCCAGAGGGAAAATAACTAAGGAAACTGTGGTATTCTATGACACAGTAGACCAGATAGACTTAACAGATGGATAACAGAACATTCCAGCCCAAAGCAGCAGGATACACATTCTTTTCAGGAACACATGGAATGTTCTCCAGAAGAGATCACATATTAGGACAGGAAAATGTCCCAATAAATTTAAGAAGACTGGAATTGTATCAAGCATCTTTTCCGACCAAAATGGTATGAAACTAGGAATGAATGACATAAAGAAAACCAGAGAAAACACAAACAGGGAGGAGCTAAGCCACATACTTGTAAATAATCAGTGATTCAATGAGGAAACCAAAGAAAAAAACAAACAATGCATGGAAGCAAATAAGACAGCAACCCAATGGATCAAAGTATGTGGAATGGACCTAGAGTGGTTCTAAGAGGGACGAACAGAGCAATGGAGGCCTACATCCAGGAAGAATGTCAATCCCGAATGAACAATATCCTTTCACTATGAAAGGAACTAGGAAAAGAAGTACAAACCGGTCTAGGTTCCCATTCTTGAGTCACCATAGCACAGGGAAGAAGAGCAGAGTCTGTTCAGTCAGACTGTCTCGGTTTGTTCCCATCATCTCTCTGCATTTGGGCAAAGGCAGCTGTGAGGATGTCAGTTTCTCCATCTGTGTGATGATGGGGATGCTAAATAAGCTAGCTCAGAGATTCTGGGGTGTGCAAAGTGCTTGCAAAAGTACCTTGTGCATAGGGTTCAACAAATCTTTGGATGAATGTTTCTGCAGGCCTACCAGTGTTCTATATGTAAATCAGGAGAACACACTAAAAGATAGTACACATATTAAATCAAGAAAGAATAACGAATCAATTTGTTTCACATGTCGAAGGGAAAAGGAGTTGCTATGGGCAGGGTGCTCGCCTGACCGCAACCTCCCTGCAAACGGCGCAAACGCCGTGCTGTCTCCTGACAGCCAGCCTGCTTTGTGACCTCAGCCCCGTTTACTGCGCATGCGCAGCTCGTGGAATTGTGACAGGTGACAAGAGGGTCCCGACCATCTGAGTTGCTGAGTAGGGACCTCCACCGAGTGCTCTATGCCGCTTGTGGATCTCAGAGCCGCTGCGTGCAGATGCAGCGCATGTAATCTCAGCACTCGATCGTCCTGCTGCCACGAAAGTAAAGCTGGGTAGGAATAGTGGAGCCTCGCTGTTTTCAAGTCTGACCAGATCCGGTAGGAAATACGCAGGGACTCCTGTGCTACAACGTCTTCTCAAGTTCATAGTAGGTGTTAAGGTAGCAGAGTTGTAAAATTTGAATTGTCCTGAGGTTTTGACTTCTCATGCTGTTTAAAAACACCCCCACTGCCGTGTACTCCGAAAGTACTCGTAAGAGAGGTAAGCGCTTGGATCGAACTCCGGGTCGTGGACCCAGTTGAATGAATTCCAGGGAGGAGTTATTTATAGACTTTTAATGAAGGATATGCCTAACTGAGAAAAGTCAGACTGAGTGATATTTTTTCCATATCGAGTACTGGATTTCATACCATTTAATAATGTTAACATACATTTTCGGTATGGAGTACATTCTGGAATTTTCATAGAGCAGCCATTTGGTAGATTTTAAACGTCAGTTTTTGTTCCCATCTCACTTCCTCACCAGGAATAACTCACTATTATATTCAAATATATTCATATACATAAGGAAACAACAATGCTGAAAGGTAAGATTATGGTCTCTGGATTTCACATTCATTTTCATAGACATGTTTCCTGTAAATGAGCCGCGCTCTAAATACATCAGGTGTAGTCTGGAATTCCCAGAAAACACGAATGTCTGAACTGTCCAGTTACTCTAGTTATTTTTGATATCATTATGGTCACGTCAAGTGTCTTTAAAAGTATCCGAACTATCCAAACGAATTTGGCTTATGTGTGGAAAAGATAAATTCAACTGTAACCTAAGGTCTAGATCAGGTACAGGACAAGCGGAGGGAAGCATGCTCTAGCGGGAATCAGAGGAATGGAATTTGAAGGCTTGTATGATTTCTGAGGAGTAAGTAGAAATAGCTCCGGTCAAATTTTATGTGAAAATAGGTTATCTGCACATGAATAGGTGAACATACTACATTAAAGAAGGATGCTATGATTCATGGGAGAACACTTGGGATCTCTTGTTACCCCCTGTAACCGAGCAGGGTAGGACTCTGTGAGTGTGTATGAGAAATAATTTCATGAATTCAGCCATTCACAGGGCCTCACTTTTATACTCTTGAAAGCTATATGAGTAATTGCTGTCAATGTAAATGGTCTAGAAATAGGGTGTGTGAAGGGATAAAGAGGCGAGACCCACCTTTATGTTGCCTATGGGAGTCTCATTTTAGACCTAAAGACACACATAAACTGAAAGTGAAGGGATGGGCAAAGATAATTTATGCAAGTTAAAGAGAGCAAAGAACAGGACCAGCAATACTTATATAAGACAATCTGTACATGAAGCGAAGTGAAGAGAACATCAAGGACACTATGTCGATAAGCAGGAATCAGTCGAGGAGAAGGCAATCACAACTGGGTCAGTGACTGTGCATGCAACACAGGAGGACTTAAATGTGTAAAGAAAAATTTATGCATAAGTATGTCCGTATTTGGCACTAACTTACAGAACTAAAGGGAGCAGTAGATAGCAGGACAATAATACTATGAGATTTTTAACACTCATTTCATCAATGGTTAGGTCACCCCGAGGGAAAATAAATAAGGAAACTGTGGCATTCTATGACACAGTCGTCCAGACAGACTTAAGAGATGGATAACAGAACATGATAGCCCAAAGCAGCAGGATACACATTCTTTTCAGGAACACTTGGAATGTTCTCCAGTAGTGACCACATAGTAGGACAGGAAAATGTCCCAATAAATTTAAGAAGACTGGAATTGTATCAAGCATCTTTTCCGACCAAAATGGTATGAAACTAGGAATGAATGACATAAAGAAAACCAGAGAAAACACAAACAGGGAGGAGCTAAGCCACATACTTGTAAATAATCAGTGATTCAATGAGGAAACCAAAGAAGAAAACAAACAATGCATGGAAGCAAATAAGACAGCAACCCAATGGATCAAAGTATGTGGAATGGACCTAGAGTGGTTCTAAGAGGGACGAACAGAGCAATGGAGGCCTACGTCCGGAAAGAAGGACAATCCAGAACGAGAAACATCCTTTCAGAATGATAGGAACCAGAAAAAGAGGTACAAAGTTTTCTAGGTTCCCATACTTGACTCACCATAGCACAGGGAGGAAGAGCAGAGTCTTCTCAGTCAGACTGTCTCAGTTTGTTCCCATCATCTCTCTGAATTTGGGCAAAGGCACCTGTGAGGATGTCAGTTTCTCCGTCTGCGTGATGATGGGGATACTAAAGAAGCTAGCTCAGAGATTCTGGGGAGTGCAAAGTGCTTGCCAAAGTACCTTGTGCATAGGGTTCAACAAATCTTTGGATGAAGGTTTCTACAGGCCTACCAGTGTTATATATGTAACTCAGGAAAACACACTAAAAGATAGTACACATATTAAAACAAGAAAGAATAACGAATCAATTTGTTTCACATGTCGTAGGGAAAAGCAGTTGCCATGGGCAGGGTGCTCGCCTGATCGCGACCTCCCTGCCCACGGCGCAAACGCCGTGCTGTCTCCTGACAACCAGCCTGCATTGTGACCTCAGCCCCGTTTACTGCGCATGCGCAGCGTGGAGAATTGTTGATAAGAGGGTCCCGACCGTCTGAGTTGCTGAGTAGGGACCTCCACCGAGTGCTCTATGCCGCTTGTGGATCTCAGAGCCGCTGCGTGCAGCTGCTGCGGATGTAATCTCAGCACTCAATTGGCCTGCTGCCGCGAAAGTAAAGCTGGGTAGGAACAGCGGAGCCTCGCTCTTTTCCATTCTCACCAAATCCGGTAGGAAATACGCAGGGACTCCTGTGCTACAACGTCTTCTCAAGTTCATAGTAGGTGTTAGGGTAGCAGAGTTGTTAAATTTGAATTGTCCTGAGGTTTTGACTTCTCATGCTGATTAAAAACACCCCCACTGTCATGTCCTCCGAAAGTACTCGTAAGAGAGGTAAGGGCTTGGATCTAAGTCCGTGTCACGGACACAGTTGAATGAATTCTGTGGAGGAGTTATTTATAGACTTTTAATGAAGGATACGTCTAACTGAGAAATGTCAGACTGAGTGATATTTTTTCCATATCGAGTACTGGATTTCACACCATTTAAAAATGTTAACATACATTTTTGGTACGGAATACACTCTGGAATTTTCATAAAGCAGACATTTGGTGGATTTTAAATGTCAGTTGTTTTTTCCGTCTCATTTCCTCACCAGGAATAACTCATTATTATATATATAAATATTCACATACATAAGGAAACAACAAAGCTGAAGAGTAAGATTATTGTCTCTGGATTTCACATTCATTTTCACAGACATGCTTCCTGAAAATGAGCGGCTCTCTAAATACATCAGGTGTAGTCTGGAATTCCCGGAAAACATGAAAGTCTTAACTGTCTAGTTATTCTAGTTATTTTTGATATCGTTATGTTCACATCAAATGTCTTTAAAAGTATCCGGACTATCCAGACCAATTTGGCTTACGTGTGGAAGAGATAAATTCAACTGTAACCTGAGGTCTAGAGCAGATACCAGACAAGCGGAGGGAAGCATTCTCTAGCGGGACCCATTGAAAGGGAATTTGATGGCTCGTCTGTTTTCCGAGGAGTAAGTAGAAATTGTTCCGGTCAAATTTTATGTCAAAATAGGTTATCTACACATGAAAAGGTGAACATACTACATTAAAGAAGGATGCTATGATTCATGGGAGAACACTTGGGATCTCTTGTTCCCCCCTAACCGAGCAAGGTAGTACTCTGTGAGTGAGTATGAGAAATAATTTCATGAATTCAGCCATTCATAGGGCCTCACTTTTATACTATAGAAAGCTACATGAGAAATTGCTTTCAATGTAAATGGACTAGAATTAGGGTGTCTGAAGGGATAAAGAGGCGAGACGCACCTTTATGTTGCCTATGGGAGTCACATTTTAGACCTAAAGTCACACATAAACTGAAATTGAAGGGATGGAAAAAGATATTTTGTACAAGTTAAAGAGAACAAAGAACAGGAACAGCAATACTTATATAAGAGAAACTGGACATGAAACGAAGTGATGAGACCATCAAGGACACTATCTTGATATGAAGGAATCAGTCCGAGGAGAAGGCAATAACAACTGGGTAAGTGACTGTGCACATAACACAGGAGGACTAAAATGGGTAAAGAAAAATTTATGCATAAGTATGTCCGTGTTTGGCAGTTACTTACAGAACTAAAGGGAGCAGTAGATAGCAAGGACAATAATACTAGGAGATTTTTAACACTCATTTCATCAATGGTTAGATCACCCAGAGGGAAAATAACTAAGGAAACTGTGGTATTCTATGACACAGTAGACCAGATAGACTTAACAGATGGATAACAGAACATTCCAGCCCAAAGCAGCAGGATACACATTCTTTTCAGGAACACATGGAATGTTCTCCAGAAGAGATCACATATTAGGACAGGAAAATGTCCCAATAAATTTAAGAAGACTGGAATTGTATCAAGCATCTTTTCCGACCAAAATGGTATGAAACTAGGAATGAATGACATAAAGAAAACCAGAGAAAACACAAACAGGGAGGAGCTAAGCCACATACTTGTAAATAATCAGTGATTCAATGAGGAAACCAAAGAAAAAAACAAACAATGCATGGAAGCAAATAAGACAGCAACCCAATGGATCAAAGTATGTGGAATGGACCTAGAGTGGTTCTAAGAGGGACGAACAGAGCAATGGAGGCCTACATCCAGGAAGAATATCAATCCCGAATGAACAATATCCTTTCACTATGAAAGGAACTAGGAAAAGAAGTACAAACCGGTCTAGGTTCCCATTCTTGAGTCACCATAGCACAGGGAAGAAGAGCAGAGTCTGTTCAGTCAGACTGTCTCGGTTTGTTCCCATCATCTCTCTGCATTTGGGCAAAGGCAGCTGTGAGGATGTCAGTTTCTCCATCTGTGTGATGATGGGGATGCTAAATAAGCTAGCTCAGAGATTCTGGGGTGTGCAAAGTGCTTGCAAAAGTACCTTGTGCATAGGGTTCAACAAATCTTTGGATGAATGTTTCTGCAGGCCTACCAGTGTTCTATATGTAAATCAGGAGAACACACTAAAAGATAGTACACATATTAAATCAAGAAAGAATAACGAATCAATTTGTTTCACATGTCGAAGGGAAAAGGAGTTGCTATGGGCAGGGTGCTCGCCTGACCGCAACCTCCCTGCAAACGGCGCAAACGCCGTGCTGTCTCCTGACAGCCAGCCTGCTTTGTGACCTCAGCCCCGTTTACTGCGCATGCGCAGCTCGTGGAATTGTGACAGGTGACAAGAGGGTCCCGACCATCTGAGTTGCTGAGTAGGGACCTCCACCGAGTGCTCTATGCCGCTTGTGGATCTCAGAGCCGCTGCGTGCAGATGCAGCGCATGTAATCTCAGCACTCGATCGTCCTGCTGCCACGAAAGTAAAGCTGGGTAGGAATAGTGGAGCCTCGCTGTTTTCAAGTCTGACCAGATCCGGTAGGAAATACGCAGGGACTCCTGTGCTACAACGTCTTCTCAAGTTCATAGTAGGTGTTAAGGTAGCAGAGTTGTAAAATTTGAATTGTCCTGAGGTTTTGACTTCTCATGCTGTTTAAAAACACCCCCACTGCCGTGTACTCCGAAAGTACTCGTAAGAGAGGTAAGCGCTTGGATCGAACTCCGGGTCGTGGACCCAGTTGAATGAATTCCAGGGAGGAGTTATTTATAGACTTTTAATGAAGGATATGCCTAACTGAGAAAAGTCAGACTGAGTGATATTTTTTCCATATCGAGTACTGGATTTCATACCATTTAATAATGTTAACATACATTTTCGGTATGGAGTACATTCTGGAATTTTCATAGAGCAGCCATTTGGTAGATTTTAAACGTCAGTTTTTGTTCCCATCTCACTTCCTCACCAGGAATAACTCACTATTATATTCAAATATATTCATATACATAAGGAAACAACAATGCTGAAAGGTAAGATTATGGTCTCTGGATTTCACATTCATTTTCATAGACATGTTTCCTGTAAATGAGCCGCGCTCTAAATACATCAGGTGTAGTCTGGAATTCCCAGAAAACACGAATGTCTGAACTGTCTAGTTACTCTAGTTATTTTTGATATCATTATGGTCACGTCAAGTGTCTTTAAAAGTATCCGAACTATCCAAACGAATTTGGCTTATGTGTGGAAAAGATAAATTCAACTGTAACCTAAGGTCTAGATCAGGTACAGGACAAGCGGAGGGAAGCATGCTCTAGCGGGAATCAGAGGAATGGAATTTGAAGGCTTGTATGATTTCTGAGGAGTAAGTAGAAATAGCTCCGGTCAAATTTTATGTGAAAATAGGTTATCTGCACATGAATAGGTGAACATACTACATTAAAGAAGGATGCTATGATTCATGGGAGAACACTTGGGATCTCTTGTTACCCCCTGTAACCGAGCAGGGTAGGACTCTGTGAGTGTGTATGAGAAATAATTTCATGAATTCAGCCATTCACAGGGCCTCACTTTTATACTCTTGAAAGCTATATGAGTAATTGCTGTCAATGTAAATGGTCTAGAAATAGGGTGTGTGAAGGGATAAAGAGGCGAGACCCACCTTTATGTTGCCTATGGGAGTCTCATTTTAGACCTAAAGACACACATAAACTGAAAGTGAAGGGATGGGCAAAGATAATTTATGCAAGTTAAAGAGAGCAAAGAACAGGACCAGCAATACTTATATAAGACAATCTGTACATGAAGCGAAGTGAAGAGAACATCAAGGACACTATGTCGATAAGCAGGAATCAGTCGAGGAGAAGGCAATCACAACTGGGTCAGTGACTGTGCATGCAACACAGGAGGACTTAAATGTGTAAAGAAAAATTTATGCATAAGTATGTCCGTATTTGGCACTAACTTACAGAACTAAAGGGAGCAGTAGATAGCAGGACAATAATACTATGAGATTTTTAACACTCATTTCATCAATGGTTAGGTCACCCCGAGGGAAAATAAATAAGGAAACTGTGGCATTCTATGACACAGTCGTCCAGACAGACTTAAGAGATGGATAACAGAACATGATAGCCCAAAGCAGCAGGATACACATTCTTTTCAGGAACACTTGGAATGTTCTCCAGTAGTGACCACATAGTAGGACAGGAAAATGTCCCAATAAATTTAAGAAGACTGGAATTGTATCAAGCATCTTTTCCGACCAAAATGGTATGAAACTAGGAATGAATGACATAAAGAAAACCAGAGAAAACACAAACAGGGAGGAGCTAAGCCACATACTTGTAAATAATCAGTGATTCAATGAGGAAACCAAAGAAGAAAACAAACAATGCATGGAAGCAAATAAGACAGCAACCCAATGGATCAAAGTATGTGGAATGGACCTAGAGTGGTTCTAAGAGGGACGAACAGAGCAATGGAGGCCTACGTCCGGAAAGAAGGACAATCCCGAACGAGAAACATCCTTTCAGAATGATAGGAACCAGAAAAAGAGGTACAAAGTTTTCTAGGTTCCCATACTTGACTCACCATAGCACAGGGAGGAAGAGCAGAGTCTTCTCAGTCAGACTGTCTCAGTTTGTTCCCATCATCTCTCTGAATTTGGGCAAAGGCACCTGTGAGGATGTCAGTTTCTCCGTCTGCGTGATGATGGGGATACTAAAGAAGCTAGCTCAGAGATTCTGGGGAGTGCAAAGTGCTTGCCAAAGTACCTTGTGCATAGGGTTCAACAAATCTTTGGATGAAGGTTTCTACAGGCCTACCAGTGTTATATATGTAACTCAGGAAAACACACTAAAAGATAGTACACATATTAAAACAAGAAAGAATAACGAATCAATTTGTTTCACATGTCGTAGGGAAAAGCAGTTGCCATGGGCAGGGTGCTCGCCTGATCGCGACCTCCCTGCCCACGGCGCAAACGCCGTGCTGTCTCCTGACAACCAGCCTGCATTGTGACCTCAGCCCCGTTTACTGCGCATGCGCAGCGTGGAGAATTGTTGATAAGAGGGTCCCGACCGTCTGAGTTGCTGAGTAGGGACCTCCACCGAGTGCTCTATGCCGCTTGTGGATCTCAGAGCCGCTGCGTGCAGCTGCTGCGGATGTAATCTCAGCACTCAATTGGCCTGCTGCCGCGAAAGTAAAGCTGGGTAGGAACAGCGGAGCCTCGCTCTTTTCCATTCTCACCAAATCCGGTAGGAAATACGCAGGGACTCCTGTGCTACAACGTCTTCTCAAGTTCATAGTAGGTGTTAGGGTAGCAGAGTTGTTAAATTTGAATTGTCCTGAGGTTTTGACTTCTCATGCTGATTAAAAACACCCCCACTGTCATGTCCTCCGAAAGTACTCGTAAGAGAGGTAAGGGCTTGGATCTAAGTCCGTGTCACGGACACAGTTGAATGAATTCTGTGGAGGAGTTATTTATAGACTTTTAATGAAGGATACGTCTAACTGAGAAATGTCAGACTGAGTGATATTTTTTCCATATCGAGTACTGGATTTCACACCATTTAAAAATGTTAACATACATTTTTGGTACGGAATACACTCTGGAATTTTCATAAAGCAGACATTTGGTGGATTTTAAATGTCAGTTGTTTTTTCCGTCTCATTTCCTCACCAGGAATAACTCATTATTATATATATAAATATTCACATACATAAGGAAACAACAAAGCTGAAGAGTAAGATTATTGTCTCTGGATTTCACATTCATTTTCACAGACATGCTTCCTGAAAATGAGCGGCTCTCTAAATACATCAGGTGTAGTCTGGAATTCCCGGAAAACATGAAAGTCTTAACTGTCTAGTTATTCTAGTTATTTTTGATATCGTTATGTTCACATCAAATGTCTTTAAAAGTATCCGGACTATCCAGACCAATTTGGCTTACGTGTGGAAGAGATAAATTCAACTGTAACCTGAGGTCTAGAGCAGATACCAGACAAGCGGAGGGAAGCATTCTCTAGCGGGACCCATTGAAAGGGAATTTGATGGCTCGTCTGTTTTCCGAGGAGTAAGTAGAAATTGTTCCGGTCAAATTTTATGTCAAAATAGGTTATCTACACATGAAAAGGTGAACATACTACATTAAAGAAGGATGCTATGATTCATGGGAGAACACTTGGGATCTCTTGTTCCCCCCTAACCGAGCAAGGTAGTACTCTGTGAGTGAGTATGAGAAATAATTTCATGAATTCAGCCATTCATAGGGCCTCACTTTTATACTATAGAAAGCTACATGAGAAATTGCTTTCAATGTAAATGGACTAGAATTAGGGTGTCTGAAGGGATAAAGAGGCGAGACGCACCTTTATGTTGCCTATGGGAGTCACATTTTAGACCTAAAGTCACACATAAACTGAAATTGAAGGGATGGAAAAAGATATTTTGTACAAGTTAAAGAGAACAAAGAACAGGAACAGCAATACTTATATAAGAGAAACTGGACATGAAACGAAGTGATGAGACCATCAAGGACACTATCTTGATATGAAGGAATCAGTCCGAGGAGAAGGCAATAACAACTGGGTAAGTGACTGTGCACATAACACAGGAGGACTAAAATGGGTAAAGAAAAATTTATGCATAAGTATGTCCGTGTTTGGCAGTTACTTACAGAACTAAAGGGAGCAGTAGATAGCAAGGACAATAATACTAGGAGATTTTTAACACTCATTTCATCAATGGTTAGATCACCCAGAGGGAAAATAACTAAGGAAACTGTGGTATTCTATGACACAGTAGACCAGATAGACTTAACAGATGGATAACAGAACATTCCAGCCCAAAGCAGCAGGATACACATTCTTTTCAGGAACACATGGAATGTTCTCCAGAAGAGATCACATATTAGGACAGGAAAATGTCCCAATAAATTTAAGAAGACTGGAATTGTATCAAGCATCTTTTCCGACCAAAATGGTATGAAACTAGGAATGAATGACATAAAGAAAACCAGAGAAAACACAAACAGGGAGGAGCTAAGCCACATACTTGTAAATAATCAGTGATTCAATGAGGAAACCAAAGAAAAAAACAAACAATGCATGGAAGCAAATAAGACAGCAACCCAATGGATCAAAGTATGTGGAATGGACCTAGAGTGGTTCTAAGAGGGACGAACAGAGCAATGGAGGCCTACATCCAGGAAGAATGTCAATCCCGAATGAACAATATCCTTTCACTATGAAAGGAACTAGGAAAAGAAGTACAAACCGGTCTAGGTTCCCATTCTTGAGTCACCATAGCACAGGGAAGAAGAGCAGAGTCTGTTCAGTCAGACTGTCTCGGTTTGTTCCCATCATCTCTCTGCATTTGGGCAAAGGCAGCTGTGAGGATGTCAGTTTCTCCATCTGTGTGATGATGGGGATGCTAAATAAGCTAGCTCAGAGATTCTGGGGTGTGCAAAGTGCTTGCAAAAGTACCTTGTGCATAGGGTTCAACAAATCTTTGGATGAATGTTTCTGCAGGCCTACCAGTGTTCTATATGTAAATCAGGAGAACACACTAAAAGATAGTACACATATTAAATCAAGAAAGAATAACGAATCAATTTGTTTCACATGTCGAAGGGAAAAGGAGTTGCTATGGGCAGGGTGCTCGCCTGACCGCAACCTCCCTGCAAACGGCGCAAACGCCGTGCTGTCTCCTGACAGCCAGCCTGCTTTGTGACCTCAGCCCCGTTTACTGCGCATGCGCAGCTCGTGGAATTGTGACAGGTGACAAGAGGGTCCCGACCATCTGAGTTGCTGAGTAGGGACCTCCACCGAGTGCTCTATGCCGCTTGTGGATCTCAGAGCCGCTGCGTGCAGATGCAGCGCATGTAATCTCAGCACTCGATCGTCCTGCTGCCACGAAAGTAAAGCTGGGTAGGAATAGTGGAGCCTCGCTGTTTTCAAGTCTGACCAGATCCGGTAGGAAATACGCAGGGACTCCTGTGCTACAACGTCTTCTCAAGTTCATAGTAGGTGTTAAGGTAGCAGAGTTGTAAAATTTGAATTGTCCTGAGGTTTTGACTTCTCATGCTGTTTAAAAACACCCCCACTGCCGTGTACTCCGAAAGTACTCGTAAGAGAGGTAAGCGCTTGGATCGAACTCCGGGTCGTGGACCCAGTTGAATGAATTCCAGGGAGGAGTTATTTATAGACTTTTAATGAAGGATATGCCTAACTGAGAAAAGTCAGACTGAGTGATATTTTTTCCATATCGAGTACTGGATTTCATACCATTTAATAATGTTAACATACATTTTCGGTATGGAGTACATTCTGGAATTTTCATAGAGCAGCCATTTGGTAGATTTTAAACGTCAGTTTTTGTTCCCATCTCACTTCCTCACCAGGAATAACTCACTATTATATTCAAATATATTCATATACATAAGGAAACAACAATGCTGAAAGGTAAGATTATGGTCTCTGGATTTCACATTCATTTTCATAGACATGTTTCCTGTAAATGAGCCGCGCTCTAAATACATCAGGTGTAGTCTGGAATTCCCAGAAAACACGAATGTCTGAACTGTCTAGTTACTCTAGTTATTTTTGATATCATTATGGTCACGTCAAGTGTCTTTAAAACTATCCGAACTATCCAAACGAATTTGGCTTATGTGTGGAAAAGATAAATTCAACTGTAACCTAAGGTCTAGATCAGGTACAGGACAAGCGGAGGGAAGCATGCTCTAGCGGGAATCAGAGGAATGGAATTTGAAGGCTTGTATGATTTCTGAGGAGTAAGTAGAAATAGCTCCGGTCAAATTTTATGTGAAAATAGGTTATCTGCACATGAATAGGTGAACATACTACATTAAAGAAGGATGCTATGATTCATGGGAGAACACTTGGGATCTCTTGTTACCCCCTGTAACCGAGCAGGGTAGGACTCTGTGAGTGTGTATGAGAAATAATTTCATGAATTCAGCCATTCACAGGGCCTCACTTTTATACTCTTGAAAGCTATATGAGTAATTGCTGTCAATGTAAATGGTCTAGAAATAGGGTGTGTGAAGGGATAAAGAGGCGAGACCCACCTTTATGTTGCCTATGGGAGTCTCATTTTAGACCTAAAGACACACATAAACTGAAAGTGAAGGGATGGGCAAAGATAATTTATGCAAGTTAAAGAGAGCAAAGAACAGGACCAGCAATACTTATATAAGACAATCTGTACATGAAGCGAAGTGAAGAGAACATCAAGGACACTATGTCGATAAGCAGGAATCAGTCGAGGAGAAGGCAATCACAACTGGGTCAGTGACTGTGCATGCAACACAGGAGGACTTAAATGTGTAAAGAAAAATTTATGCATAAGTATGTCCGTATTTGGCACTAACTTACAGAACTAAAGGGAGCAGTAGATAGCAGGACAATAATACTATGAGATTTTTAACACTCATTTCATCAATGGTTAGGTCACCCCGAGGGAAAATAAATAAGGAAACTGTGGCATTCTATGACACAGTCGTCCAGACAGACTTAAGAGATGGATAACAGAACATGATAGCCCAAAGCAGCAGGATACACATTCTTTTCAGGAACACTTGGAATGTTCTCCAGTAGTGACCACATAGTAGGACAGGAAAATGTCCCAATAAATTTAAGAAGACTGGAATTGTATCAAGCATCTTTTCCGACCAAAATGGTATGAAACTAGGAATGAATGACATAAAGAAAACCAGAGAAAACACAAACAGGGAGGAGCTAAGCCACATACTTGTAAATAATCAGTGATTCAATGAGGAAACCAAAGAAGAAAACAAACAATGCATGGAAGCAAATAAGACAGCAACCCAATGGATCAAAGTATGTGGAATGGACCTAGAGTGGTTCTAAGAGGGACGAACAGAGCAATGGAGGCCTACGTCCGGAAAGAAGGACAATCCCGAACGAGAAACATCCTTTCAGAATGATAGGAACCAGAAAAAGAGGTACAAAGTTTTCTAGGTTCCCATACTTGACTCACCATAGCACAGGGAGGAAGAGCAGAGTCTTCTCAGTCAGACTGTCTCAGTTTGTTCCCATCATCTCTCTGAATTTGGGCAAAGGCACCTGTGAGGATGTCAGTTTCTCCGTCTGCGTGATGATGGGGATACTAAAGAAGCTAGCTCAGAGATTCTGGGGAGTGCAAAGTGCTTGCCAAAGTACCTTGTGCATAGGGTTCAACAAATCTTTGGATGAAGGTTTCTACAGGCCTACCAGTGTTATATATGTAACTCAGGAAAACACACTAAAAGATAGTACACATATTAAAACAAGAAAGAATAACGAATCAATTTGTTTCACATGTCGTAGGGAAAAGCAGTTGCCATGGGCAGGGTGCTCGCCTGATCGCGACCTCCCTGCCCACGGCGCAAATGCCGTGCTGTCTCCTGACAACCAGCCTGCATTGTGACCTCAGCCCCGTTTACTGCGCATGCGCAGCGTGGAGAATTGTTGATAAGAGGGTCCCGACCGTCTGAGTTGCTGAGTAGGGACCTCCACCGAGTGCTCTATGCCGCTTGTGGATCTCAGAGCCGCTGCGTGCAGCTGCTGCGGATGTAATCTCAGCACTCAATTGACCTGCTGCCGCGAAAGTAAAGCTGGGTAGGAACAGCGGAGCCTCGCTCTTTTCCATTCTCACCAAATCCGGTAGGAAATACGCAGGGACTCCTGTGCTACAACGTCTTCTCAAGTTCATAGTAGGTGTTAGGGTAGCAGAGTTGTTAAATTTGAATTGTCCTGAGGTTTTGACTTCTCATGCTGATTAAAAACACCCCCACTGTCATGTCCTCCGAAAGTACTCGTAAGAGAGGTAAGGGCTTGGATCTAAGTCCGTGTCACGGACACAGTTGAATGAATTCTGTGGAGGAGTTATTTATAGACTTTTAATGAAGGATACGTCTAACTGAGAAATGTCAGACTGAGTGATATTTTTTCCATATCGAGTACTGGATTTCACACCATTTAAAAATGTTAACATACATTTTTGGTACGGAATACACTCTGGAATTTTCATAAAGCAGACATTTGGTGGATTTTAAATGTCAGTTGTTTTTTCCGTCTCATTTCCTCACCAGGAATAACTCATTATTATATATATAAATATTCACATACATAAGGAAACAACAAAGCTGAAGAGTAAGATTATTGTCTCTGGATTTCACATTCATTTTCACAGACATGCTTCCTGAAAATGAGCGGCTCTCTAAATACATCAGGTGTAGTCTGGAATTCCCGGAAAACATGAAAGTCTTAACTGTCTAGTTATTCTAGTTATTTTTGATATCGTTATGTTCACATCAAATGTCTTTAAAAGTATCCGGACTATCCAGACCAATTTGGCTTACGTGTGGAAGAGATAAATTCAACTGTAACCTGAGGTCTAGAGCAGATACCAGACAAGCGGAGGGAAGCATTCTCTAGCGGGACCCATTGAAAGGGAATTTGATGGCTCGTCTGTTTTCCGAGGAGTAAGTAGAAATTGTTCCGGTCAAATTTTATGTCAAAATAGGTTATCTACACATGAAAAGGTGAACATACTACATTAAAGAAGGATGCTATGATTCATGGGAGAACACTTGGGATCTCTTGTTCCCCCCTAACCGAGCAAGGTAGTACTCTGTGAGTGAGTATGAGAAATAATTTCATGAATTCAGCCATTCATAGGGCCTCACTTTTATACTATAGAAAGCTACATGAGAAATTGCTTTCAATGTAAATGGACTAGAATTAGGGTGTCTGAAGGGATAAAGAGGCGAGACGCACCTTTATGTTGCCTATGGGAGTCACATTTTAGACCTAAAGTCACACATAAACTGAAATTGAAGGGATGGAAAAAGATATTTTGTACAAGTTAAAGAGAACAAAGAACAGGAACAGCAATACTTATATAAGAGAAACTGGACATGAAACGAAGTGATGAGACCATCAAGGACACTATCTTGATATGAAGGAATCAGTCCGAGGAGAAGGCAATAACAACTGGGTAAGTGACTGTGCACATAACACAGGAGGACTAAAATGGGTAAAGAAAAATTTATGCATAAGTATGTCCGTGTTTGGCAGTTACTTACAGAACTAAAGGGAGCAGTAGATAGCAAGGACAATAATACTAGGAGATTTTTAACACTCATTTCATCAATGGTTAGATCACCCAGAGGGAAAATAACTAAGGAAACTGTGGTATTCTATGACACAGTAGACCAGATAGACTTAACAGATGGATAACAGAACATTCCAGCCCAAAGCAGCAGGATACACATTCTTTTCAGGAACACATGGAATGTTCTCCAGAAGAGATCACATATTAGGACAGGAAAATGTCCCAATAAATTTAAGAAGACTGGAATTGTATCAAGCATCTTTTCCGACCAAAATGGTATGAAACTAGGAATGAATGACATAAAGAAAACCAGAGAAAACACAAACAGGGAGGAGCTAAGCCACATACTTGTAAATAATCAGTGATTCAATGAGGAAACCAAAGAAAAAAACAAACAATGCATGGAAGCAAATAAGACAGCAACCCAATGGATCAAAGTATGTGGAATGGACCTAGAGTGGTTCTAAGAGGGACGAACAGAGCAATGGAGGCCTACATCCAGGAAGAATGTCAATCCAGAATGAACAATATCCTTTCACTATGAAAGGAACTAGGAAAAGAAGTACAAACCGGTCTAGGTTCCCATTCTTGAGTCACCATAGCACAGGGAAGAAGAGCAGAGTCTGTTCAGTCAGACTGTCTCGGTTTGTTCCCATCATCTCTCTGCATTTGGGCAAAGGCAGCTGTGAGGATGTCAGTTTCTCCATCTGTGTGATGATGGGGATGCTAAATAAGCTAGCTCAGAGATTCTGGGGTGTGCAAAGTGCTTGCAAAAGTACCTTGTGCATAGGGTTCAACAAATCTTTGGATGAATGTTTCTGCAGGCCTACCAGTGTTCTATATGTAAATCAGGAGAACACACTAAAAGATAGTACACATATTAAATCAAGAAAGAATAACGAATCAATTTGTTTCACATGTCGAAGGGAAAAGGAGTTGCTATGGGCAGGGTGCTCGCCTGACCGCAACCTCCCTGCAAACGGCGCAAACGCCGTGCTGTCTCCTGACAGCCAGCCTGCTTTGTGACCTCAGCCCCGTTTACTGCGCATGCGCAGCTCGTGGAATTGTGACAGGTGACAAGAGGGTCCCGACCATCTGAGTTGCTGAGTAGGGACCTCCACCGAGTGCTCTATGCCGCTTGTGGATCTCAGAGCCGCTGCGTGCAGATGCAGCGCATGTAATCTCAGCACTCGATCGTCCTGCTGCCACGAAAGTAAAGCTGGGTAGGAATAGTGGAGCCTCGCTGTTTTCAAGTCTGACCAGATCCGGTAGGAAATACGCAGGGACTCCTGTGCTACAACGTCTTCTCAAGTTCATAGTAGGTGTTAAGGTAGCAGAGTTGTAAAATTTGAATTGTCCTGAGGTTTTGACTTCTCATGCTGTTTAAAAACACCCCCACTGCCGTGTACTCCGAAAGTACTCGTAAGAGAGGTAAGCGCTTGGATCGAACTCCGGGTCGTGGACCCAGTTGAATGAATTCCAGGGAGGAGTTATTTATAGACTTTTAATGAAGGATATGCCTAACTGAGAAAAGTCAGACTGAGTGATATTTTTTCCATATCGAGTACTGGATTTCATACCATTTAATAATGTTAACATACATTTTCGGTATGGAGTACATTCTGGAATTTTCATAGAGCAGCCATTTGGTAGATTTTAAACGTCAGTTTTTGTTCCCATCTCACTTCCTCACCAGGAATAACTCACTATTATATTCAAATATATTCATATACATAAGGAAACAACAATGCTGAAAGGTAAGATTATGGTCTCTGGATTTCACATTCATTTTCATAGACATGTTTCCTGTAAATGAGCCGCGCTCTAAATACATCAGGTGTAGTCTGGAATTCCCAGAAAACACGAATGTCTGAACTGTCCAGTTACTCTAGTTATTTTTGATATCATTATGGTCACGTCAAGTGTCTTTAAAAGTATCCGAACTATCCAAACGAATTTGGCTTATGTGTGGAAAAGATAAATTCAACTGTAACCTAAGGTCTAGATCAGGTACAGGACAAGCGGAGGGAAGCATGCTCTAGCGGGAATCATAGGAATGGAATTTGAAGGCTTGTATGATTTCTGAGGAGTAAGTAGAAATAGCTCCGGTCAAATTTTATGTGAAAATAGGTTATCTGCACATGAATAGGTGAACATACTACATTAAAGAAGGATGCTATGATTCATGGGAGAACACTTGGGATCTCTTGTTACCCCCTGTAACCGAGCAGGGTAGGACTCTGTGAGTGTGTATGAGAAATAATTTCATGAATTCAGCCATTCACAGGGCCTCACTTTTATACTCTTGAAAGCTATATGAGTAATTGCTGTCAATGTAAATGGTCTAGAAATAGGGTGTGTGAAGGGATAAAGAGGCGAGACCCACCTTTATGTTGCCTATGGGAGTCTCATTTTAGACCTAAAGACACACATAAACTGAAAGTGAAGGGATGGGCAAAGATAATTTATGCAAGTTAAAGAGAGCAAAGAACAGGACCAGCAATACTTATATAAGACAATCTGTACATGAAGCGAAGTGAAGAGAACATCAAGGACACTATGTCGATAAGCAGGAATCAGTCGAGGAGAAGGCAATCACAACTGGGTCAGTGACTGTGCATGCAACACAGGAGGACTTAAATGTGTAAAGAAAAATTTATGCATAAGTATGTCCGTATTTGGCACTAACTTACAGAACTAAAGGGAGCAGTAGATAGCAGGACAATAATACTATGAGATTTTTAACACTCATTTCATCAATGGTTAGGTCACCCCGAGGGAAAATAAATAAGGAAACTGTGGCATTCTATGACACAGTCGTCCAGACAGACTTAAGAGATGGATAACAGAACATGATAGCCCAAAGCAGCAGGATACACATTCTTTTCAGGAACACTTGGAATGTTCTCCAGTAGTGACCACATAGTAGGACAGGAAAATGTCCCAATAAATTTAAGAAGACTGGAATTGTATCAAGCATCTTTTCCGACCAAAATGGTATGAAACTAGGAATGAATGACATAAAGAAAACCAGAGAAAACACAAACAGGGAGGAGCTAAGCCACATACTTGTAAATAATCAGTGATTCAATGAGGAAACCAAAGAAGAAAACAAACAATGCATGGAAGCAAATAAGACAGCAACCCAATGGATCAAAGTATGTGGAATGGACCTAGAGTGGTTCTAAGAGGGACGAACAGAGCAATGGAGGCCTACGTCCGGAAAGAAGGACAATCCAGAACGAGAAACATCCTTTCAGAATGATAGGAACCAGAAAAAGAGGTACAAAGTTTTCTAGGTTCCCATACTTGACTCACCATAGCACAGGGAGGAAGAGCAGAGTCTTCTCAGTCAGACTGTCTCAGTTTGTTCCCATCATCTCTCTGAATTTGGGCAAAGGCACCTGTGAGGATGTCAGTTTCTCCGTCTGCGTGATGATGGGGATACTAAAGAAGCTAGCTCAGAGATTCTGGGGAGTGCAAAGTGCTTGCCAAAGTACCTTGTGCATAGGGTTCAACAAATCTTTGGATGAAGGTTTCTACAGGCCTACCAGTGTTATATATGTAACTCAGGAAAACACACTAAAAGATAGTACACATATTAAAACAAGAAAGAATAACGAATCAATTTGTTTCACATGTCGTAGGGAAAAGCAGTTGCCATGGGCAGGGTGCTCGCCTGATCGCGACCTCCCTGCCCACGGCGCAAACGCCGTGCTGTCTCCTGACAACCAGCCTGCATTGTGACCTCAGCCCCGTTTACTGCGCATGCGCAGCGTGGAGAATTGTTGATAAGAGGGTCCCGACCGTCTGAGTTGCTGAGTAGGGACCTCCACCGAGTGCTCTATGCCGCTTGTGGATCTCAGAGCCGCTGCGTGCAGCTGCTGCGGATGTAATCTCAGCACTCAATTGGCCTGCTGCCGCGAAAGTAAAGCTGGGTAGGAACAGCGGAGCCTCGCTCTTTTCCATTCTCACCAAATCCGGTAGGAAATACGCAGGGACTCCTGTGCTACAACGTCTTCTCAAGTTCATAGTAGGTGTTAGGGTAGCAGAGTTGTTAAATTTGAATTGTCCTGAGGTTTTGACTTCTCATGCTGATTAAAAACACCCCCACTGTCATGTCCTCCGAAAGTACTCGTAAGAGAGGTAAGGGCTTGGATCTAAGTCCGTGTCACGGACACAGTTGAATGAATTCTGTGGAGGAGTTATTTATAGACTTTTAATGAAGGATATGTCTAACTGAGAAAAGTCAGACTGAGTGATATTTTTTCCATATCGAGTACTGGATTTCACACCATTTAAAAATGTTAACATACATTTTTGGTACGGAATACACTCTGGAATTTTCATAAAGCAGACATTTGGTGGATTTTAAATGTCAGTTGTTTTTTCCGTCTCATTTCCTCACCAGGAATAACTCATTATTATATATATAAATATTCACATACATAAGGAAACAACAAAGCTGAAGAGTAAGATTATTGTCTCTGGATTTCACATTCATTTTCACAGACATGCTTCCTGAAAATGAGCGGCTCTCTAAATACATCAGGTGTAGTCTGGAATTCCCGGAAAACATGAAAGTCTTAACTGTCTAGTTATTCTAGTTATTTTTGATATCGTTATGTTCACATCAAATGTCTTTAAAAGTATCCGGACTATCCAGACCAATTTGGCTTACGTGTGGAAGAGATAAATTCAACTGTAACCTGAGGTCTAGAGCAGATACCAGACAAGCGGAGGGAAGCATTCTCTAGCGGGACCCATTGAAAGGGAATTTGATGGCTCGTCTGTTTTCCGAGGAGTAAGTAGAAATTGTTCCGGTCAAATTTTATGTCAAAATAGGTTATCTACACATGAAAAGGTGAACATACTACATTAAAGAAGGATGCTATGATTCATGGGAGAACACTTGGGATCTCTTGTTCCCCCCTAACCGAGCAAGGTAGTACTCTGTGAGTGAGTATGAGAAATAATTTCATGAATTCAGCCATTCATAGGGCCTCACTTTTATACTATAGAAAGCTACATGAGAAATTGCTTTCAATGTAAATGGACTAGAATTAGGGTGTCTGAAGGGATAAAGAGGCGAGACGCACCTTTATGTTGCCTATGGGAGTCACATTTTAGACCTAAAGTCACACATAAACTGAAATTGAAGGGATGGAAAAAGATATTTTGTACAAGTTAAAGAGAACAAAGAACAGGAACAGCAATACTTATATAAGAGAAACTGGACATGAAACGAAGTGATGAGACCATCAAGGACACTATCTTGATATGAAGGAATCAGTCCGAGGAGAAGGCAATAACAACTGGGTAAGTGACTGTGCACATAACACAGGAGGACTAAAATGGGTAAAGAAAAATTTATGCATAAGTATGTCCGTGTTTGGCAGTTACTTACAGAACTAAAGGGAGGAGTAGATAGCAAGGACAATAATACTAGGAGATTTTTAACACTCATTTCATCAATGGTTAGATCACCCAGAGGGAAAATAACTAAGGAAACTGTGGTATTCTATGACACAGTAGACCAGATAGACTTAACAGATGGATAACAGAACATTCCAGCCCAAAGCAGCAGGATACACATTCTTTTCAGGAACACATGGAATGTTCTCCAGAAGAGATCACATATTAGGACAGGAAAATGTCCCAATAAATTTAAGAAGACTGGAATTGTATCAAGCATCTTTTCCGACCAAAATGGTATGAAACTAGGAATGAATGACATAAAGAAAACCAGAGAAAACACAAACAGGGAGGAGCTAAGCCACATACTTGTAAATAATCAGTGATTCAATGAGGAAACCAAAGAAAAAAACAAACAATGCATGGAAGCAAATAAGACAGCAACCCAATGGATCAAAGTATGTGGAATGGACCTAGAGTGGTTCTAAGAGGGACGAACAGAGCAATGGAGGCCTACATCCAGGAAGAATATCAATCCCGAATGAACAATATCCTTTCACTATGAAAGGAACTAGGAAAAGAAGTACAAACCGGTCTAGGTTCCCATTCTTGAGTCACCATAGCACAGGGAAGAAGAGCAGAGTCTGTTCAGTCAGACTGTCTCGGTTTGTTCCCATCATCTCTCTGCATTTGGGCAAAGGCAGCTGTGAGGATGTCAGTTTCTCCATCTGTGTGATGATGGGGATGCTAAATAAGCTAGCTCAGAGATTCTGGGGTGTGCAAAGTGCTTGCAAAAGTACCTTGTGCATAGGGTTCAACAAATCTTTGGATGAATGTTTCTGCAGGCCTACCAGTGTTCTATATGTAAATCAGGAGAACACACTAAAAGATAGTACACATATTAAATCAAGAAAGAATAACGAATCAATTTGTTTCACATGTCGAAGGGAAAAGGAGTTGCTATGGGCAGGGTGCTCGCCTGACCGCAACCTCCCTGCAAACGGCGCAAACGCCGTGCTGTCTCCTGACAGCCAGCCTGCTTTGTGACCTCAGCCCCGTTTACTGCGCATGCGCAGCTCGTGGAATTGTGACAGGTGACAAGAGGGTCCCGACCATCTGAGTTGCTGAGTAGGGACCTCCACCGAGTGCTCTATGCCGCTTGTGGATCTCAGAGCCGCTGCGTGCAGATGCAGCGCATGTAATCTCAGCACTCGATCGTCCTGCTGCCACGAAAGTAAAGCTGGGTAGGAATAGTGGAGCCTCGCTGTTTTCAAGTCTGACCAGATCCGGTAGGAAATACGCAGGGACTCCTGTGCTACAACGTCTTCTCAAGTTCATAGTAGGTGTTAAGGTAGCAGAGTTGTAAAATTTGAATTGTCCTGAGGTTTTGACTTCTCATGCTGTTTAAAAACACCCCCACTGCCGTGTACTCCGAAAGTACTCGTAAGAGAGGTAAGCGCTTGGATCGAACTCCGGGTCGTGGACCCAGTTGAATGAATTCCAGGGAGGAGTTATTTATAGACTTTTAATGAAGGATATGCCTAACTGAGAAAAGTCAGACTGAGTGATATTTTTTCCATATCGAGTACTGGATTTCATACCATTTAATAATGTTAACATACATTTTCGGTATGGAGTACATTCTGGAATTTTCATAGAGCAGCCATTTGGTAGATTTTAAACGTCAGTTTTTGTTCCCATCTCACTTCCTCACCAGGAATAACTCACTATTATATTCAAATATATTCATATACATAAGGAAACAACAATGCTGAAAGGTAAGATTATGGTCTCTGGATTTCACATTCATTTTCATAGACATGTTTCCTGTA
The DNA here is from genome assembly GCF_030020395.1 of Manis pentadactyla. Taxonomy (NCBI): domain Eukaryota; kingdom Metazoa; phylum Chordata; class Mammalia; order Pholidota; family Manidae; genus Manis; species Manis pentadactyla. Next base: position 31,322,907 of record NC_080019.1, on the reverse strand, counting down.
AATGAGCCGCGCTCTAAATACATCAGGTGTAGTCTGGAATTCCCAGAAAACACGAATGTCTGAACTGTCTAGTTACTCTAGTTATTTTTGATATCATTATGGTCACGTCAAGTGTCTTTAAAAGTATCCGAACTATCCAAACGAATTTGGCTTATGTGTGGAAAAGATAAATTCAACTGTAACCTAAGGTCTAGATCAGGTACAGGACAAGCGGAGGGAAGCATGCTCTAGCGGGAATCAGAGGAATGGAATTTGAAGGCTTGTATGATTTCTGAGGAGTAAGTAGAAATAGCTCCGGTCAAATTTTATGTGAAAATAGGTTATCTGCACATGAATAGGTGAACATACTACATTAAAGAAGGATGCTATGATTCATGGGAGAACACTTGGGATCTCTTGTTACCCCCTGTAACCGAGCAGGGTAGGACTCTGTGAGTGTGTATGAGAAATAATTTCATGAATTCAGCCATTCACAGGGCCTCACTTTTATACTCTTGAAAGCTATATGAGTAATTGCTGTCAATGTAAATGGTCTAGAAATAGGGTGTGTGAAGGGATAAAGAGGCGAGACCCACCTTTATGTTGCCTATGGGAGTCTCATTTTAGACCTAAAGACACACATAAACTGAAAGTGAAGGGATGGGCAAAGATAATTTATGCAAGTTAAAGAGAGCAAAGAACAGGACCAGCAATACTTATATAAGACAATCTGTACATGAAGCGAAGTGAAGAGAACATCAAGGACACTATGTCGATAAGCAGGAATCAGTCGAGGAGAAGGCAATCACAACTGGGTCAGTGACTGTGCATGCAACACAGGAGGACTTAAATGTGTAAAGAAAAATTTATGCATAAGTATGTCCGTATTTGGCACTAACTTACAGAACTAAAGGGAGCAGTAGATAGCAGGACAATAATACTATGAGATTTTTAACACTCATTTCATCAATGGTTAGGTCACCCCGAGGGAAAATAAATAAGGAAACTGTGGCATTCTATGACACAGTCGTCCAGACAGACTTAAGAGATGGATAACAGAACATGATAGCCCAAAGCAGCAGGATACACATTCTTTTCAGGAACACTTGGAATGTTCTCCAGTAGTGACCACATAGTAGGACAGGAAAATGTCCCAATAAATTTAAGAAGACTGGAATTGTATCAAGCATCTTTTCCGACCAAAATGGTATGAAACTAGGAATGAATGACATAAAGAAAACCAGAGAAAACACAAACAGGGAGGAGCTAAGCCACATACTTGTAAATAATCAGTGATTCAATGAGGAAACCAAAGAAGAAAACAAACAATGCATGGAAGCAAATAAGACAGCAACCCAATGGATCAAAGTATGTGGAATGGACCTAGAGTGGTTCTAAGAGGGACGAACAGAGCAATGGAGGCCTACGTCCGGAAAGAAGGACAATCCAGAACGAGAAACATCCTTTCAGAATGATAGGAACCAGAAAAAGAGGTACAAAGTTTTCTAGGTTCCCATACTTGACTCACCATAGCACAGGGAGGAAGAGCAGAGTCTTCTCAGTCAGACTGTCTCAGTTTGTTCCCATCATCTCTCTGAATTTGGGCAAAGGCACCTGTGAGGATGTCAGTTTCTCCGTCTGCGTGATGATGGGGATACTAAAGAAGCTAGCTCAGAGATTCTGGGGAGTGCAAAGTGCTTGCCAAAGTACCTTGTGCATAGGGTTCAACAAATCTTTGGATGAAGGTTTCTACAGGCCTACCAGTGTTATATATGTAACTCAGGAAAACACACTAAAAGATAGTACACATATTAAAACAAGAAAGAATAACGAATCAATTTGTTTCACATGTCGTAGGGAAAAGCAGTTGCCATGGGCAGGGTGCTCGCCTGATCGCGACCTCCCTGCCCACGGCGCAAACGCCGTGCTGTCTCCTGACAACCAGCCTGCATTGTGACCTCAGCCCCGTTTACTGCGCATGCGCAGCGTGGAGAATTGTTGATAAGAGGGTCCCGACCGTCTGAGTTGCTGAGTAGGGACCTCCACCGAGTGCTCTATGCCGCTTGTGGATCTCAGAGCCGCTGCGTGCAGCTGCTGCGGATGTAATCTCAGCACTCAATTGGCCTGCTGCCGCGAAAGTAAAGCTGGGTAGGAACAGCGGAGCCTCGCTCTTTTCCATTCTCACCAAATCCGGTAGGAAATACGCAGGGACTCCTGTGCTACAACGTCTTCTCAAGTTCATAGTAGGTGTTAGGGTAGCAGAGTTGTTAAATTTGAATTGTCCTGAGGTTTTGACTTCTCATGCTGATTAAAAACACCCCCACTGTCATGTCCTCCGAAAGTACTCGTAAGAGAGGTAAGGGCTTGGATCTAAGTCCGTGTCACGGACACAGTTGAATGAATTCTGTGGAGGAGTTATTTATAGACTTTTAATGAAGGATATGTCTAACTGAGAAAAGTCAGACTGAGTGATATTTTTTCCATATCGAGTACTGGATTTCACACCATTTAAAAATGTTAACATACATTTTTGGTACGGAATACACTCTGGAATTTTCATAAAGCAGACATTTGGTGGATTTTAAATGTCAGTTGTTTTTTCCGTCTCATTTCCTCACCAGGAATAACTCATTATTATATATATAAATATTCACATACATAAGGAAACAACAAAGCTGAAGAGTAAGATTATTGTCTCTGGATTTCACATTCATTTTCACAGACATGCTTCCTGAAAATGAGCGGCTCTCTAAATACATCAGGTGTAGTCTGGAATTCCCGGAAAACATGAAAGTCTTAACTGTCTAGTTATTCTAGTTATTTTTGATATCGTTATGTTCACATCAAATGTCTTTAAAAGTATCCGGACTATCCAGACCAATTTGGCTTACGTGTGGAAGAGATAAATTCAACTGTAACCTGAGGTCTAGAGCAGATACCAGACAAGCGGAGGGAAGCATTCTCTAGCGGGACCCATTGAAAGGGAATTTGATGGCTCGTCTGTTTTCCGAGGAGTAAGTAGAAATTGTTCCGGTCAAATTTTATGTCAAAATAGGTTATCTACACATGAAAAGGTGAACATACTACATTAAAGAAGGATGCTATGATTCATGGGAGAACACTTGGGATCTCTTGTTCCCCCCTAACCGAGCAAGGTAGTACTCTGTGAGTGAGTATGAGAAATAATTTCATGAATTCAGCCATTCATAGGGCCTCACTTTTATACTATAGAAAGCTACATGAGAAATTGCTTTCAATGTAAATGGACTAGAATTAGGGTGTCTGAAGGGATAAAGAGGCGAGACGCACCTTTATGTTGCCTATGGGAGTCACATTTTAGACCTAAAGTCACACATAAACTGAAATTGAAGGGATGGAAAAAGATATTTTGTACAAGTTAAAGAGAACAAAGAACAGGAACAGCAATACTTATATAAGAGAAACTGGACATGAAACGAAGTGATGAGACCATCAAGGACACTATCTTGATATGAAGGAATCAGTCCGAGGAGAAGGCAATAACAACTGGGTAAGTGACTGTGCACATAACACAGGAGGACTAAAATGGGTAAAGAAAAATTTATGCATAAGTATGTCCGTGTTTGGCAGTTACTTACAGAACTAAAGGGAGGAGTAGATAGCAAGGACAATAATACTAGGAGATTTTTAACACTCATTTCATCAATGGTTAGATCACCCAGAGGGAAAATAACTAAGGAAACTGTGGTATTCTATGACACAGTAGACCAGATAGACTTAACAGATGGATAACAGAACATTCCAGCCCAAAGCAGCAGGATACACATTCTTTTCAGGAACACATGGAATGTTCTCCAGAAGAGATCACATATTAGGACAGGAAAATGTCCCAATAAATTTAAGAAGACTGGAATTGTATCAAGCATCTTTTCCGACCAAAATGGTATGAAACTAGGAATGAATGACATAAAGAAAACCAGAGAAAACACAAACAGGGAGGAGCTAAGCCACATACTTGTAAATAATCAGTGATTCAATGAGGAAACCAAAGAAAAAAACAAACAATGCATGGAAGCAAATAAGACAGCAACCCAATGGATCAAAGTATGTGGAATGGACCTAGAGTGGTTCTAAGAGGGACGAACAGAGCAATGGAGGCCTACATCCAGGAAGAATATCAATCCCGAATGAACAATATCCTTTCACTATGAAAGGAACTAGGAAAAGAAGTACAAACCGGTCTAGGTTCCCATTCTTGAGTCACCATAGCACAGGGAAGAAGAGCAGAGTCTGTTCAGTCAGACTGTCTCGGTTTGTTCCCATCATCTCTCTGCATTTGGGCAAAGGCAGCTGTGAGGATGTCAGTTTCTCCATCTGTGTGATGATGGGGATGCTAAATAAGCTAGCTCAGAGATTCTGGGGTGTGCAAAGTGCTTGCAAAAGTACCTTGTGCATAGGGTTCAACAAATCTTTGGATGAATGTTTCTGCAGGCCTACCAGTGTTCTATATGTAAATCAGGAGAACACACTAAAAGATAGTACACATATTAAATCAAGAAAGAATAACGAATCAATTTGTTTCACATGTCGAAGGGAAAAGGAGTTGCTATGGGCAGGGTGCTCGCCTGACCGCAACCTCCCTGCAAACGGCGCAAACGCCGTGCTGTCTCCTGACAGCCAGCCTGCTTTGTGACCTCAGCCCCGTTTACTGCGCATGCGCAGCTCGTGGAATTGTGACAGGTGACAAGAGGGTCCCGACCATCTGAGTTGCTGAGTAGGGACCTCCACCGAGTGCTCTATGCCGCTTGTGGATCTCAGAGCCGCTGCGTGCAGATGCAGCGCATGTAATCTCAGCACTCGATCGTCCTGCTGCCACGAAAGTAAAGCTGGGTAGGAATAGTGGAGCCTCGCTGTTTTCAAGTCTGACCAGATCCGGTAGGAAATACGCAGGGACTCCTGTGCTACAACGTCTTCTCAAGTTCATAGTAGGTGTTAAGGTAGCAGAGTTGTAAAATTTGAATTGTCCTGAGGTTTTGACTTCTCATGCTGTTTAAAAACACCCCCACTGCCGTGTACTCCGAAAGTACTCGTAAGAGAGGTAAGCGCTTGGATCGAACTCCGGGTCGTGGACCCAGTTGAATGAATTCCAGGGAGGAGTTATTTATAGACTTTTAATGAAGGATATGCCTAACTGAGAAAAGTCAGACTGAGTGATATTTTTTCCATATCGAGTACTGGATTTCATACCATTTAATAATGTTAACATACATTTTCGGTATGGAGTACATTCTGGAATTTTCATAGAGCAGCCATTTGGTAGATTTTAAACGTCAGTTTTTGTTCCCATCTCACTTCCTCACCAGGAATAACTCACTATTATATTCAAATATATTCATATACATAAGGAAACAACAATGCTGAAAGGTAAGATTATGGTCTCTGGATTTCACATTCATTTTCATAGACATGTTTCCTGTAAATGAGCCGCGCTCTAAATACATCAGGTGTAGTCTGGAATTCCCAGAAAACACGAATGTCTGAACTGTCTAGTTACTCTAGTTATTTTTGATATCATTATGGTCACGTCAAGTGTCTTTAAAAGTATCCGAACTATCCAAACGAATTTGGCTTATGTGTGGAAAAGATAAATTCAACTGTAACCTAAGGTCTAGATCAGGTACAGGACAAGCGGAGGGAAGCATGCTCTAGCGGGAATCAGAGGAATGGAATTTGAAGGCTTGTATGATTTCTGAGGAGTAAGTAGAAATAGCTCCGGTCAAATTTTATGTGAAAATAGGTTATCTGCACATGAATAGGTGAACATACTACATTAAAGAAGGATGCTATGATTCATGGGAGAACACTTGGGATCTCTTGTTACCCCCTGTAACCGAGCAGGGTAGGACTCTGTGAGTGTGTATGAGAAATAATTTCATGAATTCAGCCATTCACAGGGCCTCACTTTTATACTCTTGAAAGCTATATGAGTAATTGCTGTCAATGTAAATGGTCTAGAAATAGGGTGTGTGAAGGGATAAAGAGGCGAGACCCACCTTTATGTTGCCTATGGGAGTCTCATTTTAGACCTAAAGACACACATAAACTGAAAGTGAAGGGATGGGCAAAGATAATTTATGCAAGTTAAAGAGAGCAAAGAACAGGACCAGCAATACTTATATAAGACAATCTGTACATGAAGCGAAGTGAAGAGAACATCAAGGACACTATGTCGATAAGCAGGAATCAGTCGAGGAGAAGGCAATCACAACTGGGTCAGTGACTGTGCATGCAACACAGGAGGACTTAAATGTGTAAAGAAAAATTTATGCATAAGTATGTCCGTATTTGGCACTAACTTACAGAACTAAAGGGAGCAGTAGATAGCAGGACAATAATACTATGAGATTTTTAACACTCATTTCATCAATGGTTAGGTCACCCCGAGGGAAAATAAATAAGGAAACTGTGGCATTCTATGACACAGTCGTCCAGACAGACTTAAGAGATGGATAACAGAACATGATAGCCCAAAGCAGCAGGATACACATTCTTTTCAGGAACACTTGGAATGTTCTCCAGTAGTGACCACATAGTAGGACAGGAAAATGTCCCAATAAATTTAAGAAGACTGGAATTGTATCAAGCATCTTTTCCGACCAAAATGGTATGAAACTAGGAATGAATGACATAAAGAAAACCAGAGAAAACACAAACAGGGAGGAGCTAAGCCACATACTTGTAAATAATCAGTGATTCAATGAGGAAACCAAAGAAGAAAACAAACAATGCATGGAAGCAAATAAGACAGCAACCCAATGGATCAAAGTATGTGGAATGGACCTAGAGTGGTTCTAAGAGGGACGAACAGAGCAATGGAGGCCTACGTCCGGAAAGAAGGACAATCCCGAACGAGAAACATCCTTTCAGAATGATAGGAACCAGAAAAAGAGGTACAAAGTTTTCTAGGTTCCCATACTTGACTCACCATAGCACAGGGAGGAAGAGCAGAGTCTTCTCAGTCAGACTGTCTCAGTTTGTTCCCATCATCTCTCTGAATTTGGGCAAAGGCACCTGTGAGGATGTCAGTTTCTCCGTCTGCGTGATGATGGGGATACTAAAGAAGCTAGCTCAGAGATTCTGGGGAGTGCAAAGTGCTTGCCAAAGTACCTTGTGCATAGGGTTCAACAAATCTTTGGATGAAGGTTTCTACAGGCCTACCAGTGTTATATATGTAACTCAGGAAAACACACTAAAAGATAGTACACATATTAAAACAAGAAAGAATAACGAATCAATTTGTTTCACATGTCGTAGGGAAAAGCAGTTGCCATGGGCAGGGTGCTCGCCTGATCGCGACCTCCCTGCCCACGGCGCAAACGCCGTGCTGTCTCCTGACAACCAGCCTGCATTGTGACCTCAGCCCCGTTTACTGCGCATGCGCAGCGTGGAGAATTGTTGATAAGAGGGTCCCGACCGTCTGAGTTGCTGAGTAGGGACCTCCACCGAGTGCTCTATGCCGCTTGTGGATCTCAGAGCCGCTGCGTGCAGCTGCTGCGGATGTAATCTCAGCACTCAGTTGACCTGCTGCCGCGAAAGTAAAGCTGGGTAGGAACAGCGGAGCCTCGCTCTTTTCCATTCTCACCAAATCCGGTAGGAAATACGCAGGGACTCCTGTGCTACAACGTCTTCTCAAGTTCATAGTAGGTGTTAGGGTAGCAGAGTTGTTAAATTTGAATTGTCCTGAGGTTTTGACTTCTCATGCTGATTAAAAACACCCCCACTGTCATGTCCTCCGAAAGTACTCGTAAGAGAGGTAAGGGCTTGGATCTAAGTCCGTGTCACGGACACAGTTGAATGAATTCTGTGGAGGAGTTATTTATAGACTTTTAATGAAGGATACGTCTAACTGAGAAATGTCAGACTGAGTGATATTTTTTCCATATCGAGTACTGGATTTCACACCATTTAAAAATGTTAACATACATTTTTGGTACGGAATACACTCTGGAATTTCATAAAGCAGACATTTGGTGGATTTTAAATGTCAGTTGTTTTTTCCGTCTCATTTCCTCACCAGGAATAACTCATTATTATATATATAAATATTCACATACATAAGGAAACAACAAAGCTGAAGAGTAAGATTATTGTCTCTGGATTTCACATTCATTTTCACAGACATGCTTCCTGAAAATGAGCGGCTCTCTAAATACATCAGGTGTAGTCTGGAATTCCCGGAAAACATGAAAGTCTTAACTGTCTAGTTATTCTAGTTATTTTTGATATCGTTATGTTCACATCAAATGTCTTTAAAAGTATCCGGACTATCCAGACCAATTTGGCTTACGTGTGGAAGAGATAAATTCAACTGTAACCTGAGGTCTAGAGCAGATACCAGACAAGCGGAGGGAAGCATTCTCTAGCGGGACCCATTGAAAGGGAATTTGATGGCTCGTCTGTTTTCCGAGGAGTAAGTAGAAATTGTTCCGGTCAAATTTTATGTCAAAATAGGTTATCTACACATGAAAAGGTGAACATACTACATTAAAGAAGGATGCTATGATTCATGGGAGAACACTTGGGATCTCTTGTTCCCCCCTAACCGAGCAAGGTAGTACTCTGTGAGTGAGTATGAGAAATAATTTCATGAATTCAGCCATTCATAGGGCCTCACTTTTATACTATAGAAAGCTACATGAGAAATTGCTTTCAATGTAAATGGACTAGAATTAGGGTGTCTGAAGGGATAAAGAGGCGAGACGCACCTTTATGTTGCCTATGGGAGTCACATTTTAGACCTAAAGTCACACATAAACTGAAATTGAAGGGATGGAAAAAGATATTTTGTACAAGTTAAAGAGAACAAAGAACAGGAACAGCAATACTTATATAAGAGAAACTGGACATGAAACGAAGTGATGAGACCATCAAGGACACTATCTTGATATGAAGGAATCAGTCCGAGGAGAAGGCAATAACAACTGGGTAAGTGACTGTGCACATAACACAGGAGGACTAAAATGGGTAAAGAAAAATTTATGCATAAGTATGTCCGTGTTTGGCAGTTACTTACAGAACTAAAGGGAGCAGTAGATAGCAAGGACAATAATACTAGGAGATTTTTAACACTCATTTCATCAATGGTTAGATCACCCAGAGGGAAAATAACTAAGGAAACTGTGGTATTCTATGACACAGTAGACCAGATAGACTTAACAGATGGATAACAGAACATTCCAGCCCAAAGCAGCAGGATACACATTCTTTTCAGGAACACATGGAATGTTCTCCAGAAGAGATCACATATTAGGACAGGAAAATGTCCCAATAAATTTAAGAAGACTGGAATTGTATCAAGCATCTTTTCCGACCAAAATGGTATGAAACTAGGAATGAATGACATAAAGAAAACCAGAGAAAACACAAACAGGGAGGAGCTAAGCCACATACTTGTAAATAATCAGTGATTCAATGAGGAAACCAAAGAAAAAAACAAACAATGCATGGAAGCAAATAAGACAGCAACCCAATGGATCAAAGTATGTGGAATGGACCTAGAGTGGTTCTAAGAGGGACGAACAGAGCAATGGAGGCCTACATCCAGGAAGAATATCAATCCCGAATGAACAATATCCTTTCACTATGAAAGGAACTAGGAAAAGAAGTACAAACCGGTCTAGGTTCCCATTCTTGAGTCACCATAGCACAGGGAAGAAGAGCAGAGTCTGTTCAGTCAGACTGTCTCGGTTTGTTCCCATCATCTCTCTGCATTTGGGCAAAGGCAGCTGTGAGGATGTCAGTTTCTCCATCTGTGTGATGATGGGGATGCTAAATAAGCTAGCTCAGAGATTCTGGGGTGTGCAAAGTGCTTGCAAAAGTACCTTGTGCATAGGGTTCAACAAATCTTTGGATGAATGTTTCTGCAGGCCTACCAGTGTTCTATATGTAAATCAGGAGAACACACTAAAAGATAGTACACATATTAAATCAAGAAAGAATAACGAATCAATTTGTTTCACATGTCGTAGGGAACAGGAGTTGCTATGGGCAGGGTGCTCGCCTGACCGCAACCTCCCGGCAAACGGCGCAAACGCCGTGCTGTCTCCTGACAGCCAGCCTGCTTTGTGACCTCAGCCCCGTTTACTGTGCATGCGCAGCTCGTGGAATTGTGACAGGTGACAAGAGGGTCCCGACCATCTGAGTTGCTGAGTAGGGACCTCCACCGAGTGCTCTATGCCGCTTGTGGATCTCAGAGCCGCTGCGTGCAGATGCAGCGCATGTAATCTCAGCACTCGATCGTCCTGCTGCCACGAAAGTAAAGCTGGGTAGGAATAGTGGAGCCTCGCTGTTTTCAAGTCTGACCAGATCCGGTAGGAAATACACAGGGACTCCTGTGCTACAACGTCTTCTCAAGTTCATAGTAGGTGTTAAGGTAGCAGAGTTGTAAAATTTGAATTGTCCTGAGGTTTTGACTTCTCATGCTGTTTAAAAACACCCCCACTGCCGTGTACTCCGAAAGTACTCGTAAGAGAGGTAAGCGCTTGGATCGAACTCCGGGTCGTGGACCCAGTTGAATGAATTCCAGGGAGGAGTTATTTATAGACTTTTAATGAAGGATATGCCTAACTGAGAAAAGTCAGACTGAGTGATATTTTTTCCATATCGAGTACTGGATTTCACACCATTTAAAAATGTTAACATACATTTTTGGTACGGAATACACTCTGGAATTTTCATAAAGCAGACATTTGGTGGATTTTAAATGTCAGTTGTTTTTTCCGTCTCATTTCCTCACCAGAAATAACTCATTATTATATATATAAATATTCACATACATAAGGAAACAACAAAGCTGAAGAGTAAGATTATTGTCTCTGGATTTCACATTCATTTTCACAGACATGCTTCCTGAAAATGAGCGGCTCTCTAAATACATCAGGTGTAGTCTGGAATTCCCGGAAAACATGAAAGTCTTAACTGTCTAGTTATTCTAGTTATTTTTGATATCGTTATGTTCACATCAAATGTCTTTAAAAGTATCCGGACTATCCAGACCAATTTGGCTTACGTGTGGAAGAGATAAATTCAACTGTAACCTGAGGTCTAGAGCAGATACCAGACAAGCGGAGGGAAGCATTCTCTAGCGGGACCCATTGAAAGGGAATTTGATGGCTCGTCTGTTTTCCGAGGAGTAAGTAGAAATTGTTCCGGTCAAATTTTATGTCAAAATAGGTTATCTACACATGAAAAGGTGAACATACTACATTAAAGAAGGATGCTATGATTCATGGGAGAACACTTGGGATCTCTTGTTCCCCCTTAACCGAGCAAGGTAGTACTCTGTGAGTGAGTATGAGAAATAATTTCATGAATTCAGCCATTCATAGGGCCTCACTTTTATACTATAGAAAGCTACATGAGAAATTGCTTTCAATGTAAATGGACTAGAATTAGGGTGTCTGAAGGGATAAAGAGGCGAGACGCACCTTTATGTTGCCTATGGGAGTCACATTTTAGACCTAAAGTCACACATAAACTGAAATTGAAGGGATGGAAAAAGATATTTTGTACAAGTTAAAGAGAACAAAGAACAGGAACAGCAATACTTATATAAGAGAAACTGGACATGAAACGAAGTGATGAGACCATCAAGGACACTATCTTGATATGAAGGAATCAGTCCGAGGAGAAGGCAATAACAACTGGGTAAGTGACTGTGCACATAACACAGGAGGACTAAAATGGGTAAAGAAAAATTTATGCATAAGTATGTCCGTGTTTGGCAGTTACTTACAGAACTAAAGGGAGGAGTAGATAGCAAGGACAATAATACTAGGAGATTTTTAACACTCATTTCATCAATGGTTAGATCACCCAGAGGGAAAATAACTAAGGAAACTGTGGTATTCTATGACACAGTAGACCAGATAGACTTAACAGATGGATAACAGAACATTCCAGCCCAAAGCAGCAGGATACACATTCTTTTCAGGAACACATGGAATGTTCTCCAGAAGAGATCACATATTAGGACAGGAAAATGTCCCAATAAATTTAAGAAGACTGGAATTGTATCAAGCATCTTTTCCGACCAAAATGGTATGAAACTAGGAATGAATGACATAAAGAAAACCAGAGAAAACACAAACAGGGAGGAGCTAAGCCACATACTTGTAAATAATCAGTGATTCAATGAGGAAACCAAAGAAAAAAACAAACAATGCATGGAAGCAAATAAGACAGCAACCCAATGGATCAAAGTATGTGGAATGGACCTAGAGTGGTTCTAAGAGGGACGAACAGAGCAATGGAGGCCTACATCCAGGAAGAATGTCAATCCCGAATGAACAATATCCTTTCACTATGAAAGGAACTAGGAAAAGAAGTACAAACCGGTCTAGGTTCCCATTCTTGAGTCACCATAGCACAGGGAAGAAGAGCAGAGTCTGTTCAGTCAGACTGTCTCGGTTTGTTCCCATCATCTCTCTGCATTTGGGCAAAGGCAGCTGTGAGGATGTCAGTTTCTCCATCTGTGTGATGATGGGGATGCTAAATAAGCTAGCTCAGAGATTCTGGGGTGTGCAAAGTGCTTGCAAAAGTACCTTGTGCATAGGGTTCAACAAATCTTTGGATGAATGTTTCTGCAGGCCTACCAGTGTTCTATATGTAAATCAGGAGAACACACTAAAAGATAGTACACATATTAAATCAAGAAAGAATAACGAATCAATTTGTTTCACATGTCGAAGGGAAAAGGAGTTGCTATGGGCAGGGTGCTCGCCTGACCGCAACCTCCCTGCAAACGGCGCAAACGCCGTGCTGTCTCCTGACAGCCAGCCTGCTTTGTGACCTCAGCCCCGTTTACTGCGCATGCGCAGCTCGTGGAATTGTGACAGGTGACAAGAGGGTCCCGACCATCTGAGTTGCTGAGTAGGGACCTCCACCGAGTGCTCTATGCCGCTTGTGGATCTCAGAGCCGCTGCGTGCAGATGCAGCGCATGTAATCTCAGCACTCGATCGTCCTGCTGCCACGAAAGTAAAGCTGGGTAGGAATAGTGGAGCCTCGTTGTTTTCAAGTCTGACCAGATCCGGTAGGAAATACGCAGGGACTCCTGTGCTACAACGTCTTCTCAAGTTCATAGTAGGTGTTAAGGTAGCAGAGTTGTAAAATTTGAATTGTCCTGAGGTTTTGACTTCTCATGCTGTTTAAAAACACCCCCACTGCCGTGTACTCCGAAAGTACTCGTAAGAGAGGTAAGCGCTTGGATCGAACTCCGGGTCGTGGACCCAGTTGAATGAATTCCAGGGAGGAGTTATTTATAGACTTTTAATGAAGGATATGCCTAACTGAGAAAAGTCAGACTGAGTGATATTTTTTCCATATCGAGTACTGGATTTCATACCATTTAATAATGTTAACATACATTTTCGGTATGGAGTACATTCTGGAATTTTCATAGAGCAGCCATTTGGTAGATTTTAAACGTCAGTTTTTGTTCCCATCTCACTTCCTCACCAGGAATAACTCACTATTATATTCAAATATATTCATATACATAAGGAAACAACAATGCTGAAAGGTAAGATTATGGTCTCTGGATTTCACATTCATTTTCATAGACATGTTTCCTGTAAATGAGCCGCGCTCTAAATACATCAGGTGTAGTCTGGAATTCCCAGAAAACACGAATGTCTGAACTGTCTAGTTACTCTAGTTATTTTTGATATCATTATGGTCACGTCAAGTGTCTTTAAAAGTATCCGAACTATCCAAACGAATTTGGCTTATGTGTGGAAAAGATAAATTCAACTGTAACCTAAGGTCTAGATCAGGTACAGGACAAGCGGAGGGAAGCATGCTCTAGCGGGAATCAGAGGAATGGAATTTGAAGGCTTGTATGATTTCTGAGGAGTAAGTAGAAATAGCTCCGGTCAAATTTTATGTGAAAATAGGTTATCTGCACATGAATAGGTGAACATACTACATTAAAGAAGGATGCTATGATTCATGGGAGAACACTTGGGATCTCTTGTTACCCCCTGTAACCGAGCAGGGTAGGACTCTGTGAGTGTGTATGAGAAATAATTTCATGAATTCAGCCATTCACAGGGCCTCACTTTTATACTCTTGAAAGCTATATGAGTAATTGCTGTCAATGTAAATGGTCTAGAAATAGGGTGTGTGAAGGGATAAAGAGGCGAGACCCACCTTTATGTTGCCTATGGGAGTCTCATTTTAGACCTAAAGACACACATAAACTGAAAGTGAAGGGATGGGCAAAGATAATTTATGCAAGTTAAAGAGAGCAAAGAACAGGACCAGCAATACTTATATAAGACAATCTGTACATGAAGCGAAGTGAAGAGAACATCAAGGACACTATGTCGATAAGCAGGAATCAGTCGAGGAGAAGGCAATCACAACTGGGTCAGTGACTGTGCATGCAACACAGGAGGACTTAAATGTGTAAAGAAAAATTTATGCATAAGTATGTCCGTATTTGGCACTAACTTACAGAACTAAAGGGAGCAGCAGATAGCAGGACAATAATACTATGAGATTTTTAACACTCATTTCATCAATGGTTAGGTCACCCCGAGGGAAAATAAATAAGGAAACTGTGGCATTCTATGACACAGTCGTCCAGACAGACTTAAGAGATGGATAACAGAACATGATAGCCCAAAGCAGCAGGATACACATTCTTTTCAGGAACACTTGGAATGTTCTCCAGTAGTGACCACATAGTAGGACAGGAAAATGTCCCAATAAATTTAAGAAGACTGGAATTGTATCAAGCATCTTTTCCGACCAAAATGGTATGAAACTAGGAATGAATGACATAAAGAAAATCAGAGAAAACACAAACAGGGAGGAGCTAAGCCACATACTTGTAAATAATCAGTGATTCAATGAGGAAACCAAAGAAGAAAACAAACAATGCATGGAAGCAAATAAGACAGCAACCCAATGGATCAAAGTATGTGGAATGGACCTAGAGTGGTTCTAAGAGGGACGAACAGAGCAATGGAGGCCTACGTCCGGAAAGAAGGACAATCCCGAACGAGAAACATCCTTTCAGAATGATAGGAACCAGAAAAAGAGGTACAAAGTTTTCTAGGTCCCCATACTTGACTCACCATAGCACAGGGAGGAAGAGCAGAGTCTTCTCAGTCAGACTGTCTCAGTTTGTTCCCATCATCTCTCTGAATTTGGGCAAAGGCACCTGTGAGGATGTCAGTTTCTCTGTCTGCGTGATGATGGGGATACTAAAGAAGCTAGCTCAGAGATTCTGGGGAGTGCTAAGTGCTTGCCAAAGTACCTTGTGCATAGGGTTCAACAAATCTTTGGATGAAGGTTTCTACAGGCCTACCAGTGTTATATATGTAACTCAGGAAAACACACTAAAAGATAGTACACATATTAAAACAAGAAAGAATAACGAATCAATTTGTTTCACATGTCGTAGGGAAAAGCAGTTGCCATGGGCAGGGTGCTCGCCTGATCGCGACCTCCCTGCCCACGGCGCAAACGCCGTGCTGTCTCCTGACAACCAGCCTGCATTGTGACCTCAGCCCCGTTTACTGCGCATGCGCAGCGTGGAGAATTGTTGATAAGAGGGTCCCGACCGTCTGAGTTGCTGAGTAGGGACCTCCACCGAGTGCTCTATGCCGCTTGTGGATCTCAGAGCCGCTGCGTGCAGCTGCTGCGGATGTAATCTCAGCACTCAATTGACCTGCTGCCGCGAAAGTAAAGCTGGGTAGGAACAGCGGAGCCTCGCTCTTTTCCATTCTCACCAAATCCGGTAGGAAATACGCAGGGACTCCTGTGCTACAACGTCTTCTCAAGTTCATAGTAGGTGTTAGGGTAGCAGAGTTGTTAAATTTGAATTGTCCTGAGGTTTTGACTTCTCATGCTGATTAAAAACACCCCCACTGTCATGTCCTCCGAAAGTACTCGTAAGAGAGGTAAGGGCTTGGATCTAAGTCCGTGTCACGGACACAGTTGAATGAATTCTGTGGAGGAGTTATTTATAGACTTTTAATGAAGGATATGTCTAACTGAGAAATGTCAGACTGAGTGATATTTTTTCCATATCGAGTACTGGATTTCACACCATTTAAAAATGTTAACATACATTTTTGGTACGGAATACACTCTGGAATTTTCATAAAGCAGACATTTGGTGAATTTTAAATGTCAGTTGTTTTTTCCGTCTCATTTCCTCACCAGGAATAACTCATTATTATATATATAAATATTCACATACATAAGGAAACAACAAAGCTGAAGAGTAAGATTATTGTCTCTGGATTTCACATTCATTTTCACAGACATGCTTCCTGAAAATGAGCGGCTCTCTAAATACATCAGGTGTAGTCTGGAATTCCCGGAAAACATGAAAGTCTTAACTGTCTAGTTATTCTAGTTATTTTTGATATCGTTATGTTCACATCAAATGTCTTTAAAAGTATCCGGACTATCCAGACCAATTTGGCTTACGTGTGGAAGAGATAAATTCAACTGTAACCTGAGGTCTAGAGCAGATACCAGACAAGCGGAGGGAAGCATTCTCTAGCGGGACCCATTGAAAGGGAATTTGATGGCTCGTCTGTTTTCCGAGGAGTAAGTAGAAATTGTTCCGGTCAAATTTTATGTCAAAATAGGTTATCTACACATGAAAAGGTGAACATACTACATTAAAGAAGGATGCTATGATTCATGGGAGAACACTTGGGATCTCTTGTTCCCCCCTAACCGAGCAAGGTAGTACTCTGTGAGTGAGTATGAGAAATAATTTCATGAATTCAGCCATTCATAGGGCCTCACTTTTATACTATAGAAAGCTACATGAGAAATTGCTTTCAATGTAAATGGACTAGAATTAGGGTGTCTGAAGGGATAAAGAGGCGAGACGCACCTTTATGTTGCCTATGGGAGTCACATTTTAGACCTAAAGTCACACATAAACTGAAATTGAAGGGATGGAAAAAGATATTTTGTACAAGTTAAAGAGAACAAAGAACAGGAACAGCAATACTTATATAAGAGAAACTGGACATGAAACGAAGTGATGAGACCATCAAGGACACTATCTTGATATGAAGGAATCAGTCCGAGGAGAAGGCAATAACAACTGGGTAAGTGACTGTGCACATAACACAGGAGGACTAAAATGGGTAAAGAAAAATTTATGCATAAGTATGTCCGTGTTTGGCAGTTACTTACAGAACTAAAGGGAGCAGTAGATAGCAAGGACAATAATACTAGGAGATTTTTAACACTCATTTCATCAATGGTTAGATCACCCAGAGGGAAAATAACTAAGGAAACTGTGGTATTCTATGACACAGTAGACCAGATAGACTTAACAGATGGATAACAGAACATTCCAGCCCAAAGCAGCAGGATACACATTCTTTTCAGGAACACATGGAATGTTCTCCAGAAGAGATCACATATTAGGACAGGAAAATGTCCCAATAAATTTAAGAAGACTGGAATTGTATCAAGCATCTTTTCCGACCAAAATGGTATGAAACTAGGAATGAATGACATAAAGAAAACCAGAGAAAACACAAACAGGGAGGAGCTAAGCCACATACTTGTAAATAATCAGTGATTCAATGAGGAAACCAAAGAAAAAAACAAACAATGCATGGAAGCAAATAAGACAGCAACCCAATGGATCAAAGTATGTGGAATGGACCTAGAGTGGTTCTAAGAGGGACGAACAGAGCAATGGAGGCCTACATCCAGGAAGAATGTCAATCCCGAATGAACAATATCCTTTCACTATGAAAGGAACTAGGAAAAGAAGTACAAACCGGTCTAGGTTCCCATTCTTGAGTCACCATAGCACAGGGAAGAAGAGCAGAGTCTGTTCAGTCAGACTGTCTCGGTTTGTTCCCATCATCTCTCTGCATTTGGGCAAAGGCAGCTGTGAGGATGTCAGTTTCTCCATCTGTGTGATGATGGGGATGCTAAATAAGCTAGCTCAGAGATTCTGGGGTGTGCAAAGTGCTTGCAAAAGTACCTTGTGCATAGGGTTCAACAAATCTTTGGATGAATGTTTCTGCAGGCCTACCAGTGTTCTATATGTAAATCAGGAGAACACACTAAAAGATAGTACACATATTAAATCAAGAAAGAATAACGAATCAATTTGTTTCACATGTCGAAGGGAAAAGGAGTTGCTATGGGCAGGGTGCTCGCCTGACCGCAACCTCCCTGCAAACGGCGCAAACGCCGTGCTGTCTCCTGACAGCCAGCCTGCTTTGTGACCTCAGCCCCGTTTACTGCGCATGCGCAGCTCGTGGAATTGTGACAGGTGACAAGAGGGTCCCGACCATCTGAGTTGCTGAGTAGGGACCTCCACCGAGTGCTCTATGCCGCTTGTGGATCTCAGAGCCGCTGCGTGCAGATGCAGCGCATGTAATCTCAGCACTCGATCGTCCTGCTGCCACGAAAGTAAAGCTGGGTAGGAATAGTGGAGCCTCGCTGTTTTCAAGTCTGACCAGATCCGGTAGGAAATACGCAGGGACTCCTGTGCTACAACGTCTTCTCAAGTTCATAGTAGGTGTTAAGGTAGCAGAGTTGTAAAATTTGAATTGTCCTGAGGTTTTGACTTCTCATGCTGTTTAAAAACACCCCCACTGCCGTGTACTCCGAAAGTACTCGTAAGAGAGGTAAGCGCTTGGATCGAACTCCGGGTCGTGGACCCAGTTGAATGAATTCCAGGGAGGAGTTATTTATAGACTTTTAATGAAGGATATGCCTAACTGAGAAAAGTCAGACTGAGTGATATTTTTTCCATATCGAGTACTGGATTTCATACCATTTAATAATGTTAACATACATTTTCGGTATGGAGTACATTCTGGAATTTTCATAGAGCAGCCATTTGGTAGATTTTAAACGTCAGTTTTTGTTCCCATCTCACTTCCTCACCAGGAATAACTCACTATTATATTCAAATATATTCATATACATAAGGAAACAACAATGCTGAAAGGTAAGATTATGGTCTCTGGATTTCACATTCATTTTCATAGACATGTTTCCTGTAAATGAGCCGCGCTCTAAATACATCAGGTGTAGTCTGGAATTCCCAGAAAACACGAATGTCTGAACTGTCTAGTTACTCTAGTTATTTTTGATATCATTATGGTCACGTCAAGTGTCTTTAAAACTATCCGAACTATCCAAACGAATTTGGCTTATGTGTGGAAAAGATAAATTCAACTGTAACCTAAGGTCTAGATCAGGTACAGGACAAGCGGAGGGAAGCATGCTCTAGCGGGAATCAGAGGAATGGAATTTGAAGGCTTGTATGATTTCTGAGGAGTAAGTAGAAATAGCTCCGGTCAAATTTTATGTGAAAATAGGTTATCTGCACATGAATAGGTGAACATACTACATTAAAGAAGGATGCTATGATTCATGGGAGAACACTTGGGATCTCTTGTTACCCCCTGTAACCGAGCAGGGTAGGACTCTGTGAGTGTGTATGAGAAATAATTTCATGAATTCAGCCATTCACAGGGCCTCACTTTTATACTCTTGAAAGCTATATGAGTAATTGCTGTCAATGTAAATGGTCTAGAAATAGGGTGTGTGAAGGGATAAAGAGGCGAGACCCACCTTTATGTTGCCTATGGGAGTCTCATTTTAGACCTAAAGACACACATAAACTGAAAGTGAAGGGATGGGCAAAGATAATTTATGCAAGTTAAAGAGAGCAAAGAACAGGACCAGCAATACTTATATAAGACAATCTGTACATGAAGCGAAGTGAAGAGAACATCAAGGACACTATGTCGATAAGCAGGAATCAGTCGAGGAGAAGGCAATCACAACTGGGTCAGTGACTGTGCATGCAACACAGGAGGACTTAAATGTGTAAAGAAAAATTTATGCATAAGTATGTCCGTATTTGGCACTAACTTACAGAACTAAAGGGAGCAGCAGATAGCAGGACAATAATACTATGAGATTTTTAACACTCATTTCATCAATGGTTAGGTCACCCCGAGGGAAAATAAATAAGGAAACTGTGGTATTCTATGACACAGTAGACCAGATAGACTTAACAGATGGATAACAGAACATTCCAGCCCAAAGCAGCAGGATACACATTCTTTTCAGGAACACATGGAATGTTCTCCAGAAGAGATCACATATTAGGACAGGAAAATGTCCCAATAAATTTAAGAAGACTGGAATTGTATCAAGCATCTTTTCCGACCAAAATGGTATGAAACTAGGAATGAATGACATAAAGAAAACCAGAGAAAAAACAAACAGGGAGGAGCTAAGCCACATACTTGTAAATAATCAGTGATTCAATGAGGAAACCAAAGAAAAAAACAAACAATGCATGGAAGCAAATAAGACAGCAACCCAATGGATCAAAGTATGTGGAATGGACCTAGAGTGGTTCTAAGAGGGACGAACAGAGCAATGGAGGCCTACATCCAGGAAGAATATCAATCCCGAATGAACAATATCCTTTCACTATGAAAGGAACTAGGAAAAGAAGTACAAACCGGTCTAGGTTCCCATTCTTGAGTCACCATAGCACAGGGAAGAAGAGCAGAGTCTGTTCAGTCAGACTGTCTCGGTTTGTTCCCATCATCTCTCTGCATTTGGGCAAAGGCAGCTGTGAGGATGTCAGTTTCTCCATCTGTGTGATGATGGGGATGCTAAATAAGCTAGCTCAGAGATTCTGGGGTGTGCAAAGTGCTTGCAAAAGTACCTTGTGCATAGGGTTCAACAAATCTTTGGATGAATGTTTCTGCAGGCCTACCAGTGTTCTATATGTAAATCAGGAGAACACACTAAAAGATAGTACACATATTAAATCAAGAAAGAATAACGAATCAATTTGTTTCACATGTCGAAGGGAAAAGGAGTTGCTATGGGCAGGGTGCTCGCCTGACCGCAACCTCCCTGCAAACGGCGCAAACGCCGTGCTGTCTCCTGACAGCCAGCCTGCTTTGTGACCTCAGCCCCGTTTACTGCGCATGCGCAGCTCGTGGAATTGTGACAGGTGACAAGAGGGTCCCGACCATCTGAGTTGCTGAGTAGGGACCTCCACCGAGTGCTCTATGCCGCTTGTGGATCTCAGAGCCGCTGCGTGCAGATGCAGCGCATGTAATCTCAGCACTCGATCGTCCTGCTGCCACGAAAGTAAAGCTGGGTAGGAATAGTGGAGCCTCGCTGTTTTCAAGTCTGACCAGATCCGGTAGGAAATACGCAGGGACTCCTGTGCTACAACGTCTTCTCAAGTTCATAGTAGGTGTTAAGGTAGCAGAGTTGTAAAATTTGAATTGTCCTGAGGTTTTGAC
The DNA here is from genome assembly GCF_030020395.1 of Manis pentadactyla. NCBI lineage: Eukaryota > Metazoa > Chordata > Mammalia > Pholidota > Manidae > Manis > Manis pentadactyla. The sequence goes on along the minus strand of NC_080019.1, from coordinate 31,301,598 downwards.
TTCTCATGCTGTTTAAAAACACCCCCACTGCCGTGTACTCCGAAAGTACTCGTAAGAGAGGTAAGCGCTTGGATCGAACTCCGGGTCGTGGACCCAGTTGAATGAATTCCAGGGAGGAGTTATTTATAGACTTTTAATGAAGGATATGCCTAACTGAGAAAAGTCAGACTGAGTGATATTTTTTCCATATCGAGTACTGGATTTCATACCATTTAATAATGTTAACATACATTTTCGGTATGGAGTACATTCTGGAATTTTCATAGAGCAGCCATTTGGTAGATTTTAAACGTCAGTTTTTGTTCCCATCTCACTTCCTCACCAGGAATAACTCACTATTATATTCAAATATATTCATATACATAAGGAAACAACAATGCTGAAAGGTAAGATTATGGTCTCTGGATTTCACATTCATTTTCATAGACATGTTTCCTGTAAATGAGCCGCGCTCTAAATACATCAGGTGTAGTCTGGAATTCCCAGAAAACACGAATGTCTGAACTGTCTAGTTACTCTAGTTATTTTTGATATCATTATGGTCACGTCAAGTGTCTTTAAAAGTATCCGAACTATCCAAACGAATTTGGCTTATGTGTGGAAAAGATAAATTCAACTGTAACCTAAGGTCTAGATCAGGTACAGGACAAGCGGAGGGAAGCATGCTCTAGCGGGAATCAGAGGAATGGAATTTGAAGGCTTGTATGATTTCTGAGGAGTAAGTAGAAATAGCTCCGGTCAAATTTTATGTGAAAATAGGTTATCTGCACATGAATAGGTGAACATACTACATTAAAGAAGGATGCTATGATTCATGGGAGAACACTTGGGATCTCTTGTTACCCCCTGTAACCGAGCAGGGTAGGACTCTGTGAGTGTGTATGAGAAATAATTTCATGAATTCAGCCATTCACAGGGCCTCACTTTTATACTCTTGAAAGCTATATGAGTAATTGCTGTCAATGTAAATGGTCTAGAAATAGGGTGTGTGAAGGGATAAAGAGGCGAGACCCACCTTTATGTTGCCTATGGGAGTCTCATTTTAGACCTAAAGACACACATAAACTGAAAGTGAAGGGATGGGCAAAGATAATTTATGCAAGTTAAAGAGAGCAAAGAACAGGACCAGCAATACTTATATAAGACAATCTGTACATGAAGCGAAGTGAAGAGAACATCAAGGACACTATGTCGATAAGCAGGAATCAGTCGAGGAGAAGGCAATCACAACTGGGTCAGTGACTGTGCATGCAACACAGGAGGACTTAAATGTGTAAAGAAAAATTTATGCATAAGTATGTCCGTATTTGGCACTAACTTACAGAACTAAAGGGAGCAGTAGATAGCAGGACAATAATACTATGAGATTTTTAACACTCATTTCATCAATGGTTAGGTCACCCCGAGGGAAAATAAATAAGGAAACTGTGGCATTCTATGACACAGTCGTCCAGACAGACTTAAGAGATGGATAACAGAACATGATAGCCCAAAGCAGCAGGATACACATTCTTTTCAGGAACACTTGGAATGTTCTCCAGTAGTGACCACATAGTAGGACAGGAAAATGTCCCAATAAATTTAAGAAGACTGGAATTGTATCAAGCATCTTTTCCGACCAAAATGGTATGAAACTAGGAATGAATGACATAAAGAAAACCAGAGAAAACACAAACAGGGAGGAGCTAAGCCACATACTTGTAAATAATCAGTGATTCAATGAGGAAACCAAAGAAGAAAACAAACAATGCATGGAAGCAAATAAGACAGCAACCCAATGGATCAAAGTATGTGGAATGGACCTAGAGTGGTTCTAAGAGGGACGAACAGAGCAATGGAGGCCTACGTCCGGAAAGAAGGACAATCCCGAACGAGAAACATCCTTTCAGAATGATAGGAACCAGAAAAAGAGGTACAAAGTTTTCTAGGTCCCCATACTTGACTCACCATAGCACAGGGAGGAAGAGCAGAGTCTTCTCAGTCAGACTGTCTCAGTTTGTTCCCATCATCTCTCTGAATTTGGGCAAAGGCACCTGTGAGGATGTCAGTTTCTCTGTCTGCGTGATGATGGGGATACTAAAGAAGCTAGCTCAGAGATTCTGGGGAGTGCTAAGTGCTTGCCAAAGTACCTTGTGCATAGGGTTCAACAAATCTTTGGATGAAGGTTTCTACAGGCCTACCAGTGTTATATATGTAACTCAGGAAAACACACTAAAAGATAGTACACATATTAAAACAAGAAAGAATAACGAATCAATTTGTTTCACATGTCGTAGGGAAAAGCAGTTGCCATGGGCAGGGTGCTCGCCTGATCGCGACCTCCCTGCCCACGGCGCAAACGCCGTGCTGTCTCCTGACAACCAGCCTGCATTGTGACCTCAGCCCCGTTTACTGCGCATGCGCAGCGTGGAGAATTGTTGATAAGAGGGTCCCGACCGTCTGAGTTGCTGAGTAGGGACCTCCACCGAGTGCTCTATGCCGCTTGTGGATCTCAGAGCCGCTGCGTGCAGCTGCTGCGGATGTAATCTCAGCACTCAATTGACCTGCTGCCGCGAAAGTAAAGCTGGGTAGGAACAGCGGAGCCTCGCTCTTTTCCATTCTCACCAAATCCGGTAGGAAATACGCAGGGACTCCTGTGCTACAACGTCTTCTCAAGTTCATAGTAGGTGTTAGGGTAGCAGAGTTGTTAAATTTGAATTGTCCTGAGGTTTTGACTTCTCATGCTGATTAAAAACACCCCCACTGTCATGTCCTCCGAAAGTACTCGTAAGAGAGGTAAGGGCTTGGATCTAAGTCCGTGTCACGGACACAGTTGAATGAATTCTGTGGAGGAGTTATTTATAGACTTTTAATGAAGGATACGTCTAACTGAGAAATGTCAGACTGAGTGATATTTTTTCCATATCGAGTACTGGATTTCACACCATTTAAAAATGTTAACATACATTTTTGGTACGGAATACACTCTGGAATTTTCATAAAGCAGACATTTGGTGGATTTTAAATGTCAGTTGTTTTTTCCGTCTCATTTCCTCACCAGGAATAACTCATTATTATATATATAAATATTCACATACATAAGGAAACAACAAAGCTGAAGAGTAAGATTATTGTCTCTGGATTTCACATTCATTTTCACAGACATGCTTCCTGAAAATGAGCGGCTCTCTAAATACATCAGGTGTAGTCTGGAATTCCCGGAAAACATGAAAGTCTTAACTGTCTAGTTATTCTAGTTATTTTTGATATCGTTATGTTCACATCAAATGTCTTTAAAAGTATCCGGACTATCCAGACCAATTTGGCTTACGTGTGGAAGAGATAAATTCAACTGTAACCTGAGGTCTAGAGCAGATACCAGACAAGCGGAGGGAAGCATTCTCTAGCGGGACCCATTGAAAGGGAATTTGATGGCTCGTCTGTTTTCCGAGGAGTAAGTAGAAATTGTTCCGGTCAAATTTTATGTCAAAATAGGTTATCTACACATGAAAAGGTGAACATACTACATTAAAGAAGGATGCTATGATTCATGGGAGAACACTTGGGATCTCTTGTTCCCCCCTAACCGAGCAAGGTAGTACTCTGTGAGTGAGTATGAGAAATAATTTCATGAATTCAGCCATTCATAGGGCCTCACTTTTATACTATAGAAAGCTACATGAGAAATTGCTTTCAATGTAAATGGACTAGAATTAGGGTGTCTGAAGGGATAAAGAGGCGAGACGCACCTTTATGTTGCCTATGGGAGTCACATTTTAGACCTAAAGTCACACATAAACTGAAATTGAAGGGATGGAAAAAGATATTTTGTACAAGTTAAAGAGAACAAAGAACAGGAACAGCAATACTTATATAAGAGAAACTGGACATGAAACGAAGTGATGAGACCATCAAGGACACTATCTTGATATGAAGGAATCAGTCCGAGGAGAAGGCAATAACAACTGGGTAAGTGACTGTGCACATAACACAGGAGGACTAAAATGGGTAAAGAAAAATTTATGCATAAGTATGTCCGTGTTTGGCAGTTACTTACAGAACTAAAGGGAGCAGTAGATAGCAAGGACAATAATACTAGGAGATTTTTAACACTCATTTCATCAATGGTTAGATCACCCAGAGGGAAAATAACTAAGGAAACTGTGGTATTCTATGACACAGTAGACCAGATAGACTTAACAGATGGATAACAGAACATTCCAGCCCAAAGCAGCAGGATACACATTCTTTTCAGGAACACATGGAATGTTCTCCAGAAGAGATCACATATTAGGACAGGAAAATGTCCCAATAAATTTAAGAAGACTGGAATTGTATCAAGCATCTTTTCCGACCAAAATGGTATGAAACTAGGAATGAATGACATAAAGAAAACCAGAGAAAACACAAACAGGGAGGAGCTAAGCCACATACTTGTAAATAATCAGTGATTCAATGAGGAAACCAAAGAAAAAAACAAACAATGCATGGAAGCAAATAAGACAGCAACCCAATGGATCAAAGTATGTGGAATGGACCTAGAGTGGTTCTAAGAGGGACGAACAGAGCAATGGAGGCCTACATCCAGGAAGAATATCAATCCCGAATGAACAATATCCTTTCACTATGAAAGGAACTAGGAAAAGAAGTACAAACCGGTCTAGGTTCCCATTCTTGAGTCACCATAGCACAGGGAAGAAGAGCAGAGTCTGTTCAGTCAGACTGTCTCGGTTTGTTCCCATCATCTCTCTGCATTTGGGCAAAGGCAGCTGTGAGGATGTCAGTTTCTCCATCTGTGTGATGATGGGGATGCTAAATAAGCTAGCTCAGAGATTCTGGGGTGTGCAAAGTGCTTGCAAAAGTACCTTGTGCATAGGGTTCAACAAATCTTTGGATGAATGTTTCTGCAGGCCTACCAGTGTTCTATATGTAAATCAGGAGAACACACTAAAAGATAGTACACATATTAAATCAAGAAAGAATAACGAATCAATTTGTTTCACATGTCGTAGGGAACAGGAGTTGCTATGGGCAGGGTGCTCGCCTGACCGCAACCTCCCGGCAAACGGCGCAAACGCCGTGCTGTCTCCTGACAGCCAGCCTGCTTTGTGACCTCAGCCCCGTTTACTGTGCATGCGCAGCTCGTGGAATTGTGACAGGTGACAAGAGGGTCCCGACCATCTGAGTTGCTGAGTAGGGACCTCCACCGAGTGCTCTATGCCGCTTGTGGATCTCAGAGCCGCTGCGTGCAGATGCAGCGCATGTAATCTCAGCACTCGATCGTCCTGCTGCCACGAAAGTAAAGCTGGGTAGGAATAGTGGAGCCTCGCTGTTTTCAAGTCTGACCAGATCCGGTAGGAAATACACAGGGACTCCTGTGCTACAACGTCTTCTCAAGTTCATAGTAGGTGTTAAGGTAGCAGAGTTGTAAAATTTGAATTGTCCTGAGGTTTTGACTTCTCATGCTGTTTAAAAACACCCCCACTGCCGTGTACTCCGAAAGTACTCGTAAGAGAGGTAAGCGCTTGGATCGAACTCCGGGTCGTGGACCCAGTTGAATGAATTCCAGGGAGGAGTTATTTATAGACTTTTAATGAAGGATATGTCTAACTGAGAAAAGTCAGACTGAGTGATATTTTTTCCATATCGAGTACTGGATTTCACACCATTTAAAAATGTTAACATACATTTTTGGTACGGAATACACTCTGGAATTTTCATAAAGCAGACATTTGGTGGATTTTAAATGTCAGTTGTTTTTTCCGTCTCATTTCCTCACCAGAAATAACTCATTATTATATATATAAATATTCACATACATAAGGAAACAACAAAGCTGAAGAGTAAGATTATTGTCTCTGGATTTCACATTCATTTTCACAGACATGCTTCCTGAAAATGAGCGGCTCTCTAAATACATCAGGTGTAGTCTGGAATTCCCGGAAAACATGAAAGTCTTAACTGTCTAGTTATTCTAGTTATTTTTGATATCGTTATGTTCACATCAAATGTCTTTAAAAGTATCCGGACTATCCAGACCAATTTGGCTTACGTGTGGAAGAGATAAATTCAACTGTAACCTGAGGTCTAGAGCAGATACCAGACAAGCGGAGGGAAGCATTCTCTAGCGGGACCCATTGAAAGGGAATTTGATGGCTCGTCTGTTTTCCGAGGAGTAAGTAGAAATTGTTCCGGTCAAATTTTATGTCAAAATAGGTTATCTACACATGAAAAGGTGAACATACTACATTAAAGAAGGATGCTATGATTCATGGGAGAACACTTGGGATCTCTTGTTCCCCCTTAACCGAGCAAGGTAGTACTCTGTGAGTGAGTATGAGAAATAATTTCATGAATTCAGCCATTCATAGGGCCTCACTTTTATACTATAGAAAGCTACATGAGAAATTGCTTTCAATGTAAATGGACTAGAATTAGGGTGTCTGAAGGGATAAAGAGGCGAGACGCACCTTTATGTTGCCTATGGGAGTCACATTTTAGACCTAAAGTCACACATAAACTGAAATTGAAGGGATGGAAAAAGATATTTTGTACAAGTTAAAGAGAACAAAGAACAGGAACAGCAATACTTATATAAGAGAAACTGGACATGAAACGAAGTGATGAGACCATCAAGGACACTATCTTGATATGAAGGAATCAGTCCGAGGAGAAGGCAATAACAACTGGGTAAGTGACTGTGCACATAACACAGGAGGACTAAAATGGGTAAAGAAAAATTTATGCATAAGTATGTCCGTGTTTGGCAGTTACTTACAGAACTAAAGGGAGGAGTAGATAGCAAGGACAATAATACTAGGAGATTTTTAACACTCATTTCATCAATGGTTAGATCACCCAGAGGGAAAATAACTAAGGAAACTGTGGTATTCTATGACACAGTAGACCAGATAGACTTAACAGATGGATAACAGAACATTCCAGCCCAAAGCAGCAGGATACACATTCTTTTCAGGAACACATGGAATGTTCTCCAGAAGAGATCACATATTAGGACAGGAAAATGTCCCAATAAATTTAAGAAGACTGGAATTGTATCAAGCATCTTTTCCGACCAAAATGGTATGAAACTAGGAATGAATGACATAAAGAAAACCAGAGAAAACACAAACAGGGAGGAGCTAAGCCACATACTTGTAAATAATCAGTGATTCAATGAGGAAACCAAAGAAAAAAACAAACAATGCATGGAAGCAAATAAGACAGCAACCCAATGGATCAAAGTATGTGGAATGGACCTAGAGTGGTTCTAAGAGGGACGAACAGAGCAATGGAGGCCTACATCCAGGAAGAATGTCAATCCCGAATGAACAATATCCTTTCACTATGAAAGGAACTAGGAAAAGAAGTACAAACCGGTCTAGGTTCCCATTCTTGAGTCACCATAGCACAGGGAAGAAGAGCAGAGTCTGTTCAGTCAGACTGTCTCGGTTTGTTCCCATCATCTCTCTGCATTTGGGCAAAGGCAGCTGTGAGGATGTCAGTTTCTCCATCTGTGTGATGATGGGGATGCTAAATAAGCTAGCTCAGAGATTCTGGGGTGTGCAAAGTGCTTGCAAAAGTACCTTGTGCATAGGGTTCAACAAATCTTTGGATGAATGTTTCTGCAGGCCTACCAGTGTTCTATATGTAAATCAGGAGAACACACTAAAAGATAGTACACATATTAAATCAAGAAAGAATAACGAATCAATTTGTTTCACATGTCGAAGGGAAAAGGAGTTGCTATGGGCAGGGTGCTCGCCTGACCGCAACCTCCCTGCAAACGGCGCAAACGCCGTGCTGTCTCCTGACAGCCAGCCTGCTTTGTGACCTCAGCCCCGTTTACTGCGCATGCGCAGCTCGTGGAATTGTGACAGGTGACAAGAGGGTCCCGACCATCTGAGTTGCTGAGTAGGGACCTCCACCGAGTGCTCTATGCCGCTTGTGGATCTCAGAGCCGCTGCGTGCAGATGCAGCGCATGTAATCTCAGCACTCGATCGTCCTGCTGCCACGAAAGTAAAGCTGGGTAGGAATAGTGGAGCCTCGTTGTTTTCAAGTCTGACCAGATCCGGTAGGAAATACGCAGGGACTCCTGTGCTACAACGTCTTCTCAAGTTCATAGTAGGTGTTAAGGTAGCAGAGTTGTAAAATTTGAATTGTCCTGAGGTTTTGACTTCTCATGCTGTTTAAAAACACCCCCACTGCCGTGTACTCCGAAAGTACTCGTAAGAGAGGTAAGCGCTTGGATCGAACTCCGGGTCGTGGACCCAGTTGAATGAATTCCAGGGAGGAGTTATTTATAGACTTTTAATGAAGGATATGCCTAACTGAGAAAAGTCAGACTGAGTGATATTTTTTCCATATCGAGTACTGGATTTCATACCATTTAATAATGTTAACATACATTTTCGGTATGGAGTACATTCTGGAATTTTCATAGAGCAGCCATTTGGTAGATTTTAAACGTCAGTTTTTGTTCCCATCTCACTTCCTCACCAGGAATAACTCACTATTATATTCAAATATATTCATATACATAAGGAAACAACAATGCTGAAAGGTAAGATTATGGTCTCTGGATTTCACATTCATTTTCATAGACATGTTTCCTGTAAATGAGCCGCGCTCTAAATACATCAGGTGTAGTCTGGAATTCCCAGAAAACACGAATGTCTGAACTGTCTAGTTACTCTAGTTATTTTTGATATCATTATGGTCACGTCAAGTGTCTTTAAAAGTATCCGAACTATCCAAACGAATTTGGCTTATGTGTGGAAAAGATAAATTCAACTGTAACCTAAGGTCTAGATCAGGTACAGGACAAGCGGAGGGAAGCATGCTCTAGCGGGAATCAGAGGAATGGAATTTGAAGGCTTGTATGATTTCTGAGGAGTAAGTAGAAATAGCTCCGGTCAAATTTTATGTGAAAATAGGTTATCTGCACATGAATAGGTGAACATACTACATTAAAGAAGGATGCTATGATTCATGGGAGAACACTTGGGATCTCTTGTTACCCCCTGTAACCGAGCAGGGTAGGACTCTGTGAGTGTGTATGAGAAATAATTTCATGAATTCAGCCATTCACAGGGCCTCACTTTTATACTCTTGAAAGCTATATGAGTAATTGCTGTCAATGTAAATGGTCTAGAAATAGGGTGTGTGAAGGGATAAAGAGGCGAGACCCACCTTTATGTTGCCTATGGGAGTCTCATTTTAGACCTAAAGACACACATAAACTGAAAGTGAAGGGATGGACAAAGATAATTTATGCAAGTTAAAGAGAGCAAAGAACAGGACCAGCAATACTTATATAAGACAATCTGTACATGAAGCGAAGTGAAGAGAACATCAAGGACACTATGTCGATAAGCAGGAATCAGTCGAGGAGAAGGCAATCACAACTGGGTCAGTGACTGTGCATGCAACACAGGAGGACTTAAATGTGTAAAGAAAAATTTATGCATAAGTATGTCCGTATTTGGCACTAACTTACAGAACTAAAGGGAGCAGCAGATAGCAGGACAATAATACTATGAGATTTTTAACACTCATTTCATCAATGGTTAGGTCACCCCGAGGGAAAATAAATAAGGAAACTGTGGCATTCTATGACACAGTCGTCCAGACAGACTTAAGAGATGGATAACAGAACATGATAGCCCAAAGCAGCAGGATACACATTCTTTTCAGGAACACTTGGAATGTTCTCCAGTAGTGACCACATAGTAGGACAGGAAAATGTCCCAATAAATTTAAGAAGACTGGAATTGTATCAAGCATCTTTTCCGACCAAAATGGTATGAAACTAGGAATGAATGACATAAAGAAAATCAGAGAAAACACAAACAGGGAGGAGCTAAGCCACATACTTGTAAATAATCAGTGATTCAATGAGGAAACCAAAGAAGAAAACAAACAATGCATGGAAGCAAATAAGACAGCAACCCAATGGATCAAAGTATGTGGAATGGACCTAGAGTGGTTCTAAGAGGGACGAACAGAGCAATGGAGGCCTACGTCCGGAAAGAAGGACAATCCCGAACGAGAAACATCCTTTCAGAATGATAGGAACCAGAAAAAGAGGTACAAAGTTTTCTAGGTCCCCATACTTGACTCACCATAGCACAGGGAGGAAGAGCAGAGTCTTCTCAGTCAGACTGTCTCAGTTTGTTCCCATCATCTCTCTGAATTTGGGCAAAGGCACCTGTGAGGATGTCAGTTTCTCTGTCTGCGTGATGATGGGGATACTAAAGAAGCTAGCTCAGAGATTCTGGGGAGTGCTAAGTGCTTGCCAAAGTACCTTGTGCATAGGGTTCAACAAATCTTTGGATGAAGGTTTCTACAGGCCTACCAGTGTTATATATGTAACTCAGGAAAACACACTAAAAGATAGTACACATATTAAAACAAGAAAGAATAACGAATCAATTTGTTTCACATGTCGTAGGGAAAAGCAGTTGCCATGGGCAGGGTGCTCGCCTGATCGCGACCTCCCTGCCCACGGCGCAAACGCCGTGCTGTCTCCTGACAACCAGCCTGCATTGTGACCTCAGCCCCGTTTACTGCGCATGCGCAGCGTGGAGAATTGTTGATAAGAGGGTCCCGACCGTCTGAGTTGCTGAGTAGGGACCTCCACCGAGTGCTCTATGCCGCTTGTGGATCTCAGAGCCGCTGCGTGCAGCTGCTGCGGATGTAATCTCAGCACTCAATTGACCTGCTGCCGCGAAAGTAAAGCTGGGTAGGAACAGCGGAGCCTCGCTCTTTTCCATTCTCACCAAATCCGGTAGGAAATACGCAGGGACTCCTGTGCTACAACGTCTTCTCAAGTTCATAGTAGGTGTTAGGGTAGCAGAGTTGTTAAATTTGAATTGTCCTGAGGTTTTGACTTCTCATGCTGATTAAAAACACCCCCACTGTCATGTCCTCCGAAAGTACTCGTAAGAGAGGTAAGGGCTTGGATCTAAGTCCGTGTCACGGACACAGTTGAATGAATTCTGTGGAGGAGTTATTTATAGACTTTTAATGAAGGATATGTCTAACTGAGAAATGTCAGACTGAGTGATATTTTTTCCATATCGAGTACTGGATTTCACACCATTTAAAAATGTTAACATACATTTTTGGTACGGAATACACTCTGGAATTTTCATAAAGCAGACATTTGGTGAATTTTAAATGTCAGTTGTTTTTTCCGTCTCATTTCCTCACCAGGAATAACTCATTATTATATATATAAATATTCACATACATAAGGAAACAACAAAGCTGAAGAGTAAGATTATTGTCTCTGGATTTCACATTCATTTTCACAGACATGCTTCCTGAAAATGAGCGGCTCTCTAAATACATCAGGTGTAGTCTGGAATTCCCGGAAAACATGAAAGTCTTAACTGTCTAGTTATTCTAGTTATTTTTGATATCGTTATGTTCACATCAAATGTCTTTAAAAGTATCCGGACTATCCAGACCAATTTGGCTTACGTGTGGAAGAGATAAATTCAACTGTAACCTGAGGTCTAGAGCAGATACCAGACAAGCGGAGGGAAGCATTCTCTAGCGGGACCCATTGAAAGGGAATTTGATGGCTCGTCTGTTTTCCGAGGAGTAAGTAGAAATTGTTCCGGTCAAATTTTATGTCAAAATAGGTTATCTACACATGAAAAGGTGAACATACTACATTAAAGAAGGATGCTATGATTCATGGGAGAACACTTGGGATCTCTTGTTCCCCCCTAACCGAGCAAGGTAGTACTCTGTGAGTGAGTATGAGAAATAATTTCATGAATTCAGCCATTCATAGGGCCTCACTTTTATACTATAGAAAGCTACATGAGAAATTGCTTTCAATGTAAATGGACTAGAATTAGGGTGTCTGAAGGGATAAAGAGGCGAGACGCACCTTTATGTTGCCTATGGGAGTCACATTTTAGACCTAAAGTCACACATAAACTGAAATTGAAGGGATGGAAAAAGATATTTTGTACAAGTTAAAGAGAACAAAGAACAGGAACAGCAATACTTATATAAGAGAAACTGGACATGAAACGAAGTGATGAGACCATCAAGGACACTATCTTGATATGAAGGAATCAGTCCGAGGAGAAGGCAATAACAACTGGGTAAGTGACTGTGCACATAACACAGGAGGACTAAAATGGGTAAAGAAAAATTTATGCATAAGTATGTCCGTGTTTGGCAGTTACTTACAGAACTAAAGGGAGCAGTAGATAGCAAGGACAATAATACTAGGAGATTTTTAACACTCATTTCATCAATGGTTAGATCACCCAGAGGGAAAATAACTAAGGAAACTGTGGTATTCTATGACACAGTAGACCAGATAGACTTAACAGATGGATAACAGAACATTCCAGCCCAAAGCAGCAGGATACACATTCTTTTCAGGAACACATGGAATGTTCTCCAGAAGAGATCACATATTAGGACAGGAAAATGTCCCAATAAATTTAAGAAGACTGGAATTGTATCAAGCATCTTTTCCGACCAAAATGGTATGAAACTAGGAATGAATGACATAAAGAAAACCAGAGAAAACACAAACAGGGAGGAGCTAAGCCACATACTTGTAAATAATCAGTGATTCAATGAGGAAACCAAAGAAAAAAACAAACAATGCATGGAAGCAAATAAGACAGCAACCCAATGGATCAAAGTATGTGGAATGGACCTAGAGTGGTTCTAAGAGGGACGAACAGAGCAATGGAGGCCTACATCCAGGAAGAATGTCAATCCCGAATGAACAATATCCTTTCACTATGAAAGGAACTAGGAAAAGAAGTACAAACCGGTCTAGGTTCCCATTCTTGAGTCACCATAGCACAGGGAAGAAGAGCAGAGTCTGTTCAGTCAGACTGTCTCGGTTTGTTCCCATCATCTCTCTGCATTTGGGCAAAGGCAGCTGTGAGGATGTCAGTTTCTCCATCTGTGTGATGATGGGGATGCTAAATAAGCTAGCTCAGAGATTCTGGGGTGTGCAAAGTGCTTGCAAAAGTACCTTGTGCATAGGGTTCAACAAATCTTTGGATGAATGTTTCTGCAGGCCTACCAGTGTTCTATATGTAAATCAGGAGAACACACTAAAAGATAGTACACATATTAAATCAAGAAAGAATAACGAATCAATTTGTTTCACATGTCGAAGGGAAAAGGAGTTGCTATGGGCAGGGTGCTCGCCTGACCGCAACCTCCCTGCAAACGGCGCAAACGCCGTGCTGTCTCCTGACAGCCAGCCTGCTTTGTGACCTCAGCCCCGTTTACTGCGCATGCGCAGCTCGTGGAATTGTGACAGGTGACAAGAGGGTCCCGACCATCTGAGTTGCTGAGTAGGGACCTCCACCGAGTGCTCTATGCCGCTTGTGGATCTCAGAGCCGCTGCGTGCAGATGCAGCGCATGTAATCTCAGCACTCGATCGTCCTGCTGCCACGAAAGTAAAGCTGGGTAGGAATAGTGGAGCCTCGCTGTTTTCAAGTCTGACCAGATCCGGTAGGAAATACGCAGGGACTCCTGTGCTACAACGTCTTCTCAAGTTCATAGTAGGTGTTAAGGTAGCAGAGTTGTAAAATTTGAATTGTCCTGAGGTTTTGACTTCTCATGCTGTTTAAAAACACCCCCACTGCCGTGTACTCCGAAAGTACTCGTAAGAGAGGTAAGCGCTTGGATCGAACTCCGGGTCGTGGACCCAGTTGAATGAATTCCAGGGAGGAGTTATTTATAGACTTTTAATGAAGGATATGTCTAACTGAGAAATGTCAGACTGAGTGAGATTTTTTCCATATCGAGTACTGGATTTCACACCATTTAAAAATGTTAACATACATTTTCGGTACGGAATACACTCTGGAATTTTCATAGAGCAGACATTTGGTGGATTTTAAATGTCAGTTGTTTTTTCCATCTCATTTCCTCACCAGGAATAACTCATTATTATATATATAAATATTCACATACATAAGGAAACAACAAAGCTGAAGAGTAAGATTATTGTCTCTGGATTTCACATTCATTTTCATAGACATGCTTCCTAAAAATGAGCGGCTCTCTAAATACATCAGGTGTAGTCTGGAATTCCCGGAAAACATGAAAGTCTTAGCTGTCTAGTTATTCTAGTTATTTTCGATATCGTTATGGTCACATCAAATGTCTTTAAAAGTATCCTGACTATCCAGACCAATTTGGCTTACGTGTGGAAGAGATAAATTCAACTGTAACCTGAGGTCTAGAGCAGATGCCAGACAAGCGGAGGGAAGCATGCTCTAGCGGGACCCAGAGAAATGGAATTTGATGGCGCGTCTTTTTTCCGAATAGTAAGTAGAAATTGTTCCGGTCAAATTTTATGTCAAAATAGGTTATCTACACATGAAAAGGTGAACATACTACATTAAAGAAGGATGCTATGATTCATGGGAGAACACTTGGGATCTCTTGTTCCCCCCTAACCGTACAAGGTAGTACTCTGTGAGTGTGTATGAGAAATAATTTCATGAATTCAGATATTCATAGGGCCTCACTTTTATACTATAGAAAGCTACATGAGAAATTGCTTTCAATGTAAATGGACTAGAATTAGGGTGTCTGAAGGGATAAAGAGGCGAGACCCACATTTATGTTGCCTATGGGAGTCTCATATTAGACCTAAAGTCACATATAAACTGAAATTGAAGGGAAGGAAAAAGATATTTTGTACAAGTTAAAGAGAACAAAGAACAGGAACAGCAATACTTATATAAGAGAAACTGGACATGAAACGAAGTGATGAGACCATCAAGGACACTATCTTGATATGAAGGAATCAGTCCGAGGAGAAGGCAATAACAACTGGGTAAGTGACTGTGCACATAACACAGGAGGACTAAAATGGGTAAAGAAAAATTTATGCATAAGTATATCCGTATTTAGCACTTACTTACAGAACTAAAGGGAGCAGTAGATAGCAAGGACAATAATACTAGGAGATTTTTAACACTCATTTCATCAATGGTTAGATCACCCAGAGGGAAAATAACTAAGGAAACTGTGATATTCTAAGACACAGTAGACCAGATAGACTTAAGAGATGGATAACAGAACATTAAAGCCCAAAGCAGCAGGATACTCATTCTTTTCAGGAATACATGGAATGTTCTCCAGAAGAGATCACATATTAGGACAGGAAAATGTCCCAATAAATTTAAGAAGACTAGAATTGTATCAAGCATCTTTTCCGATCAAAATGGTATGAAACTAGGAATGAATGACATAAAGAAAACCAGAGAAAACACAAACAGGGAGAAGCTAAACCACATACTTGTAAATAATCAGTGATTCACTGAGGAAACCAAAGAAAAAAACAAACAATGCATGGAAGCAAATAAGACAGCAACCCAATGGATCAAAGTATGTGTTATGGACCTAGAGTGGTTCTAAGAGGGATGTACATAGCAATGGAGGCCTTCGTCCAGAAAGAAGGATAATCCCGAATGAACAATATACTTTTACAATGAAAGGAACCAGAAAAAGAGGTAAAAACTGGTCTAGGTCCCCATAGTTGAGTCACCATAGAACAGGGGGGAAGAGCAGAGTCTGTTCCGTCAGGCTGTGTCAGTTTGTTCATATCATCTCTCTGCATTTGGGCAAAGGCAGCTGTGAGGATGTCAGTTTCTCCATCTGTGTGATGATGGGGATGCTAAATAAGCTAGCTCAGAGATTCTGGGGTGTGCAAAGTGCTTGCCAAAGTACCTTGTGCATAGGGTTCAACAAATCGTTGGATGAATGTTTCTGCAGGCCTACCAGTATTCTATATGTAAATCAGGAAAACACACTAAAAAATAGTACACATATTAAATCAAGAAAGAATAACGAATCAATTTGTTTCACATGTCGTAGGGAAAAGGAGTTGCTATGGGCAGGGTGCTCGCCTGACCGCGACCTCCCTGCCCATGGCGAAAACGCCCTGCTGTCTCCTGACAGCCAGCCTGCCTTGTGAGTTCAGCCCAGTTTACTGCGCATGCGCAGCTCGTGGAATTTTGACAAGAGGTGACAAGAGGGTCCCGACCGTCTGAGTTGCTGAGTAGGGACCTCCACCGAGTGCTCTATGCCGCTTGTGGATCTCAGAGCCGCTGTGTGCAGATGCAGTGCATGTAATCTCAGCACTCGATCGTCCTGCTGCCACGAAAGTAAAGCTGGGTAGGAATAGTGGAGCCTCGCTGTTGTCAAGTCTGACTAGATCCGGTAGGAAATACGCAGGGACTCATGTGCTACAACGCCTTCTCAAGTTCATAGTAGGTGTTAAGGTAGCAGAGTTGTAAAATTTGAATTGTCCTGAGGTATGACTTCTCATGGTGATTAAAAACACCCCCACTGCCATGCAGTCCGAAAGTACTCATAAGAGAGGTAATCGCTTGGATCTAACTCATGCTCATGGACACATTTGAATGAATTCCAGGGAGGAGTTATTAATAGACTTTTAATGAAGGATATGTCTAACTGAGAAAAGTCAGACTGAGTGATATTTTTTCCATATCGAGTACTGGATTTCACACCATTTAAAAATGTTAACATACATTTTCCATATCGAGTACAGGATTTCATACCATTTAATAATGTTAACATACATTTTCGGTATGGAGTACATTCTGGAATTTTCATAGAGCAGACATTTGGTAGATTTTAAATGTCAGTTTTTGTTCCCATCTCATTTTCTCACCAGGAATAACTCAGTATTATATTCAAATATATTCATATGCATAAGGAAACAACAATGCTGAAAGGTAAGATTATGGTCTCTGGATTTCACTTTCATTTTCATAGACATGTTTCCTGTAAATGAGCCGCGCTATAAATACATCAGGTGTAGTCTGGAATTCCCAGAAAACACGAATGTCTGAACTGTCTAGTTACTCTAGTTATTTTTGATATCATTAAGGTCACATCAAGTGTCTTTAAAAGTATCCGTACTATCCAAACGAATTTGGCTTATGTGTGGAAAAGATAAATTCAACTGTAACCTAAGGTCTTGATCAGGTACAGGACAAGCGGAGGCAAGCATGCTCTAGCGGGAATCAGAGGAATGGAATTTGAAGGCTTGTATGATTTCCGAGGAGTAAGTAGAAATAGCTCCGGTCAAATTTTATGTGAAAATAGGTTATCTGCACATGAATAGGTGAACATACTACATTAAAGAAGGATGCTATGATTCATGGGAGAACACTTGGGATCTCTTGTTACCCCCCGTAAACGAGCAAGGTAGGACTCTGTGAGTGTGTATGAGAAATAATTTCATGAATTCAGCCATTCACAGGGCCTCACTTTTATACTCTTGAAAGCTATATGAGTAATTGCTGTCAATGTAAATGGTCTAGAATTAGGGTGTGCGAAAGGATAAAGAGGCGAGACCCACCTTTATGTTGCCTATGGGAGTCTCATTTTAGACCTAAAGACACACATAAACTGAAAGTGAAGGGATGGGCAAAGATAATTTATGCAAGTTAAAGAGAGCAAAGAACAAGACCAGGAATACTTATATAAGACAATCTGTACATGAAGCGAAGTGAAGAGACCATCAAGGACACTATGTCGATATGCAGGAATCAGTCGAGGAGAAGGCAATCACAACTGGGTAAGTGACTGTGCATGCAACACAGGAGGACTTAAATGTGTAAAGAAAAATTTATGCATAAGTATGTTCGTATTTGGCACTTACTTACAGAACTAAAGGGAGCAGTAGATAGCAGGACAATAATACTATGAGATTTTTAACACTCATTTCATCAATGGTTAGGTCACCCCGAGGGAAAATAAATAAGGAAACTGTGGCATTCTATGACACAGTCGTCCAGACAGACTTAACAGATGGATAACAGAACATGATAGCCCAAAGCAGCAGGATACACATTCTTTTCAGAAACACTTGGAATGTTCTCCAGTAGTGACCACATAGTAGGACAGGAAAATGTCCCAATAAATTTAAGAAGACTGGAATTGTATTAAGCATCTTTTCCGACCAAAATGGTATGAAACTAGGAATGAATGACATAAAGAAAACCAGAGAAAACACAAACAGGGAGGAGCTAAGCCACATACTTGTAAATAATCAGTGATTCAATGAGGAAACCAAAGAAAAAAACAAACAATGCATGGAAGCAAATAAGACAGCAACCCAACGGATCAAAGTATGTGGAATGGACCTAGAGTTTTTCTAAGTGGGACGAACAGAGCAATGGAGGCCTATGTCCAGAAAGAAGGACAATCCCGAACGAGAAACATCCTTTCAGAATGATAGGAACCAGAAAAAGAGGTACAAAGTTTTCTAGGTCCCCATACTTGAGTCACAATAGCACAGGGAGGAAGAGCAGAGTCTTCTCAGTCAGACTGTCTCAGTTTGTTCCCATCATCTCTCTGAATTTGGGCAAAGGCACCTGTGAGGATGTCAGTTTCTCCGTCTGCGTGATGATGGGGATACTAAAGAAGCTAGCTCAGAGATTCTGGGGAGTGCTAAGTGCTTGCCAAAGTACCTTGTGCATAGGGTTCAACAAATCTTTGGATGAAGGTTTCTACAGGCCTACCAGTGTTATATATGTAACTCAGGAAAACACACTACAAGATAGTACACATATTAAAACAAGAAAGAATAACGAATCAATTTGTTTCACATGTCGTAGGGAAAAGCAGTTGCCATGGGCAGGGTGCTCGTCTGATCGCGACCTCCCTGCCCACGGTGTAAACGCCATGCTGTCTCCTGACAACCAGCCTGCATTGTGACCTCAGCCCCGTTTACTGCGCATGCGCAGCGCGGAGAATTGTTGATAAGAGGGTCCCGACCGTCTGAGTTGCTGAGTAGGGACCTCCACCGAGTGCTCTATGCTGCTTGTGGATCTCAGAGCCACTGCGTGCAGCTGCAGCGCATGTAATCTCAGCACTCGATCGACATGCTGCCGCGAAAGTAAAGCTGGGTAGGAATTGCGGAGCCTCGCTGTTTTCCAGTCTCACCAAATCCGGTAGGAAATACTCAGGGACTCCTGTGCTACAACGTCTTCTCAAGTTCATAGTAGGTGTTAAGGTAGCAGAGTTGTGAAATTTGAATTGTCCTGAGGTTTGGACTTCTCATGCTGATTACAAACACCCCCACTGCCACGTTCTTCGTAAGTACTCGTAAGAGAGGTAATCGCTTGGATCTAAGTCCGTGTCACGGACAAAGTTGAATGAATTCCAGGGAGGAGTTATTTATCCACTTTTAATGAAGGATACGTCTAACTGAGAAAAGTCAGACTGAGTGATATTTTTTCCATATCGAGTACTGGATTTCATACCATTTCAAAATGTTAACCTACATTTTCGGTATGGAATACATTCTGGAATTTTCATAGAGCAGACATTTGGTAGATTTTAAACGTCAGTTTTTGTTCCTATCTCATTTCCTCACCAGCAATAACTCATTATTATATATATATATATTCACATATATAAGGAAACAACAAAGCTGAAGAGTAAGATTATTGTCTCTGGATTTCACATTCATTTTCATAGACATGTTTTCTGAAAAAGGGCCACGATCTAAATACATCAGGTGTAGTCTGGAATTCCCGGAAAACATGAATGTCTGAACTTTCTAGTTATTCTAATTATTTTTGATATCATTACGGTCACATCAAGTGTCTTTAAAAGTATCCGGTCTATCCAAAACAATTTGCATTATGTGTGGAAAAGATAAATTCAACTGTAACCTGACGTCTAGAGCAGAAACCGGACAAGCGGAGGGAAGCGTGCTCCAGCGGGACTCAGAGGATTGGAATTTGAAGGCTGGGATGATTTTCGAGCAGTAAGTAGAAATAGCTCTGGTCAAATTTTATGTCAAAATAGGTTATCTACATATGAAAAGGTGAACGTACTACATTAAAGAAGGATGCTATGATACACGGGAGAACACTTGGGATCTCTTGTTCTTCCGCTAACCGTGCAAGGTACTACTCTGTGAGTGTGTATGAGAAATAATTTCATGACTTCAGCCATTCACGGGGCCTCACATTTATACTCTTGAAAGCTATATGAGTAATTCCTGTCAAAGTAAACGGACTAGAGTTAGGGTTGCTGAAGGGATAAAGAGGCGAGACCCACCTTTATGTTGCCTATGGTATTCTCATTTTAGACCAAAAGACACACATAAACTGAAATTGAAGGGATGGAAAAAGATACTTTATGCAAGTTAAAAAGAGCAAAGAGCAGGACCCGCAATACTTATATAAGAAAAACTGGACATGAAAAGAAGTGATGAGAACATCAAGGACACTATGTCGACATGAAGGAATCAGTCCGAGGAGATGGAAATAACAACTGGGTAAGTGACTGTGCACGCAACACAGGAGGACCTAAATGGGTAAAGAAAAATTTATGCATAAGTATGTCCGTATTTGGCACTTACTTACAGAACTAAAGGGAGCAGTAGATAGCAGGACAATAATACTATGAGATTTTTAACACTCATTTCATCAATGGTTAGATCATCCCGAGGGAAAATAAATAAGGAAACTGTGGCATTCTATGACACAGTCGTCCAGATAGACTTAAGAGATGGATAAGAGAACATGACAGTGCAAAGCAGCAGGATACACATTCTTTTCAAGAACGCTTGGAATGTTCTCCAGTAGTGACCACATAGTAGGACAGGAAAATGTCCCAATAAATTTAAGAAGACTGGAATTGTATCAAGCATCTTTTCCGACCAAAATGGTATGAAACTAGGAATGAATGACATAAAGAAAACCAGAGAAAACACAAACAGGGAGGAGCTAAGCCACATACTTGTAAATAATCAGTGATTCATTGAGGAAACCAAAGAAAAAAACAAACAATGCATGGAAGCAAATAAGACAGCAACCCAATGGATCAAAGTATGTGGAATGGACCTAGAGTGGTTCTAAGTGGGACGAACAGAGCAATGGAGGCCTACGTCCAGAAAGAAGGACAATCCCGAACGAGAAACATCCTTTCAGAATGATAGGAACCAGAAAAAGAGGTACAAAGTTTTCTAGGTCCCCATACTTGAGTCACAATAGCACAGGGAGGAAGAGCAGAGTCTTCTCAGTCAGACTGTCTCAGTTTGTTCCCATCATCTCTCTGAATTTGGGCAAAGGCACCTGTGAGGATGTCAGTTTCTCCGTCTGCGTGATGATGGGGATACTAAAGAAGCTAGCTCAGAGATTCTGGGGAGTGCTAAGTGCTTGCCAAAGTACCTTGTGCATAGGGTTCAACAAATCTTTGGATGAAGGTTTCTACAGGCCTACCAGTGTTATATATGTAACTCAGGAAAACACACTACAAGATAGTACACATATTAAAACAAGAAAGAATAACGAATCAATTTGTTTCACATGTCGTAGGGAAAAGCAGTTGCCATGGGCAGGGTGCTCGCCTGATCGCGACCTCCGTGCCCACGGTGCAAACGCCATGCTGTCTCCTGACAACCAGCCTGCATTGTGACCTCAGCCCCGTTTACTGCGCATGCGCAGCGCGGAGAATTGTTGATAAGAGGGTCCCGACCGTCTGAGTTGCTGAGTAGGGACCTCCACCGAGTGCTCTATGCCGCTTGTGGATCTCAGAGCCACTGCGTGCAGCTGCAGCGCATGTAATCTCAGCACTCGATCGACATGCTGCCGCGAAAGTAAAGCTGGGTAGGAATTGCGGAGCCTCGCCCTTTTTCCAGTCTCACCAAATCCGGTAGGAAATACTCAGGGACTCCTGTGCTACAACGTCTTCTCAAGTTCATAGTAGGTGTTAAGGTAGCAGAGTTGTGAAATTTGAATTGTCCTGAGGTTTGGACTTCTCATGCTGATTACAAACACCCCCACTGCCACGTTCTTCGTAAGTACTCGTAAGAGAGGTAATCGCTTGGATCTAAGTCCATGTCACGGACAAAGTTGAATGAATTCCAGGGAGGAGTTATTTATCCACTTTTAATGAAGGATACGTCTAACTGAGAAAAGTCAGACTGAGTGATATTTTTTCCATATCGAGTACTGGATTTCATACCATTTCAAAATGTTAAACTACATTTTCAGTATGGAATACATTCTGGAATTTTCATAGAGCAGACATTTGGTAGATTTTAAACGTCAGTTTTTGTTCCTATCTCATTTCCTCACCAGCAATAACTCATTATTATATATATATATATTCACATATATAAGGAAACAACAAAGCTGAAGAGTAAGATTATTGTCTCTGGATTTCACATTCATTTTCATAGACATGTTTTCTGAAAAAGGGCCATGATCTAAATACATCAGGTGTAGTCTGGAATTCCCGGAAAACATGAATGTCTGAACTTTCTAGTTATTCTAATTATTTTTGATATCATTACGGTCACATCAAGTGTCTTTAAAAGTATCCGGTCTATCCAAAACAATTTGCATTATGTGTGGAAAAGATAAATTCAACTGTAACCTGAGGTCTAGAGCAGAAACCGGACAAGCGGAGGGAAGCGTGCTCCAGCGGGACTCAGAGGATTGGAATTTGAAGGCTGGGATGATTTTCGAGCAGTAAGTAGAAATAGCTCTGGTCAAATTTTATGTCAAAATAGGTTATCTACATATGAAAAGGTGAACGTACTACATTAAAGAAGGATGCTATGATACACGGGAGAACACTTGGGATCTCTTGTTCTTCCGCTAACCGTGCAAGGTACTACTCTGTGAGTGTGTATGAGAAATAATTTCATGACTTCAGCCATTCACGGGGCCTCACATTTATACTCTTGAAAGCTATATGAGTAATTCCTGTCAAAGTAAACGGACTAGAGTTAGGGTTGCTGAAGGGATAAAGAGGCGAGACCCACCTTTATGTTGCCTATGGTAGTCTCATTTTAGACCAAAAGACACACATAAACTGAAATTGAAGGGATGGAAAAAGATACTTTATGCAAGTTAAAAAGAGCAAAGAGCAGGACCCGCAATACTTATATAAGAAAAACTGGACATGAAAAGAAGTGATGAGAACATCAAGGACACTATGTCGACATGAAGGAATCAGTCCGAGGAGATGGAAATAACAACTGGGTAAGTGACTGTGCACGCAACACAGGAGGACCTAAATGGGTAAAGAAAAATTTATGCATAAGTATGTCCGTATTTGGCACTTACTTACAGAACTAAAGGGAGCAGTAGATAGCAGGACAATAATACTATGAGATTTTTAACACTCATTTCATCAATGGTTAGATCATCCTGAGGGAAAATAAATAAGGAAACTGTGGCATTCTATGACACAGTCGTCCAGATAGACTTAACAGATGGATAAGAGAACATGACAGCGCAAAGCAGCAGGATACACATTCTTTTCAAGAACGCTTGGAATGTTCTCCAGTAGTGACCACATAGTAGGACAGGAAAATGTCCCAATAAATTTAAGAAGACTGGAATTGTATCAAGCATCTTTTCCGACCAAAATGGTATGAAACAATAAATGAATGACATAAAGAAAACCAGAGAAAACACAAACAGGGAGAAGCTAAACCACATACTTGTAAATAATCAGTGATTCACTGAGGAAACCAAAGAAAAAAACAAACAATGCATGGAAGCAAATAAGTCAGGAACCCAATGGATCAAAGTATGTGGAATGGACCTAGAGTTATTCTAGGAGGGACGTACATAGCAATGGAGGCCTACATCCAGGAAGAAAGTCAATCCCGAACGAACAATATCCTTTCACTATGAAAGGAACTAGGAAAAGAAGTACAAACCGGTCTAGGTTCCCATTCTTGAGTCACCATAGCACAGGGAAGAAGAGCAGAGTCTGTTCAGTCAGACTGTCTCGGTTTGTTCCCATCATCTCTCTGCATTTGGGCAAAGGCAGCTGTGAGGATGTCAGTTTCTAAATCTGTGTGATGATGGGGATGCTAAATAAGCTAGCTCAGAGATTCTGGGGTGTGCAAAGTGCTTGCAAAAGTACCTTGTGCATAGGGTTCAACAAATCTTTGGATGAATGTTTCTGCAGGCCTACCAGTGTTCTATATGTAAATCAGGAGAACACACTAAAAGATAGTACACATATTAAATCAAGAAAGAATAACGAATCAATTAGTTTCACATGTCGTAGGGAAAAGGAGTTGCTATGGGCAGGGTGCTCACCTGACCGCAACCTCCCTGCAAACGGCGCAAACGCCGTGCTGTCTCCTGACAGCCAGCCTGCTTTGTGACCTCAGCCCCGTTTACTGCGCATGCGCAGCTCGTGGAATTGTGACAGGTGACAAGAGGGTCCCGACCGTCTGAGTTGCTGAGTAGGGACCTCCACCGAGTGCTCTATGCCGCTTGTGCATCTCAGAGCCGCTGCGTGCAGATGCAGCGCATGTAATCTCAGCACTCGATCGTCCTGCTGCCACGAAAGTAAAGCTGGGTAGGAATAGTGGAGCCTCGCTGTTTTCAAGTCTGACCAGATCCGGTAGGAAATACGCAGGGACTCCTGTGCTACAACGTCTCCTCAAGTTCATAGTAGGTGTTAAGGTAGCAGAGTTGTAAAATTTGAATTGTCCTGAGGTTTTGACTTCTCATGCTGTTTAAAAACACCCCCACTGCCGTGTACTCTGAAAGTACTCGTAAGAGAGGTAAGCGCTTGGATCGAACTCCGGGTCGTGGACCCAGTTGAATGAATTCCAGGGAGGAGTTATTTATAGACTTTTAATGAAGGATATGCCTAACTGAGAAAAGTCAGACTGAGTGATATTTTTTCCATATCGAGTACTGGATTTCATACCATTTAATAATGTTAACATACATTTTCGGTATGGAGTACATTCTGGAATTTTCATAGAGCAGACATTTGGTAGATTTTAAACGTCAGTTTTTGTTCCCATCTCACTTCCTCACCAGGAATAACTCACTATTATATTCAAATTTATTCATATACATAAGGAAACAACAATGCTGAAAGGTAAGATTATGGTCTCTGGATTTCACATTCATTTTCATAGACATATTTCCTGTAAATGAGCCACGCTCTGAATACATCAGGTGTAGTCTGGAATTCCCAGAAAACACGAATGTCTGAACTGTCTAGTTACTCTAGTTATTTTTGATATCATTATGGTCACGTCAAGTGTCTTTAAAAGTATCCGAACTATCCAAACGAATTTGGCTTATGTGTTTAAAAGATAAATTCAACTGTAACCTAAGGTCTAGATCAGGTACAGGACAAGCAGAGGGAAGCATGCTCTAGCGGGAATCAGAGGAATGGAATTTGAAGGCTTGTATGATTTCTGAGGAGTAAGTAGAAATAGCTCCGGTCAAATTTTATGTGAAAATAGGTTATCTGCACATGAATAGGTGAACATACTACATTAAAGAAGGATGCTATGATTCATGGGAGAACACTTGGGATCTCTTGTTACCCCCTGTAACCGAGCAAGGTAGGTCTCTGTGAGTGTGTATGAGAAATAATTTCATGAATTCAGCCATTCACAGGGCCTCACTTTTGTACTCTTGAAAGCTATATGAGTAACTGCTGTCAATGTAAATGGTCTAGAATTAGGGTGTGTGAAGGGATAAAGAGGCGAGACCCACCTTTATGTTGCCTATGGGAGTCTCATTTTAGACCTAAAGACACACATAAACTGAAAGTGAAGGGATGGGCAAAGATAATTTATGCAAGTTATAGAGAGCAAAGAACAGGACCAGCAATACTTATATAAGACAATCTGTACATGAAGCGAAGTGAAGAGAACATCAAGGACACTATGTCGATATGCAGGAATCAGTCGAGGAGAAGGCAATCACAACTGGGTAAGTGACTGTGCACGCAACACAGGAGGACCTAAATGTGTAAAGAAAAATTTATGCATAAGTATGTCCGTATTTGGCACTTACTTACAGAACTAAAGGGAGCAGTAGATAGCAGGACAATAATTCGATGAGATTTTTTACACTCATTTCATCAATGGTTAGGTCACCCCGAGGGAAAATAAATAAGGAAACTGTGGCATTCTATGACACAGTCGTCCAGACAGACTTAACAGATGGATAACAGAACATGATAGCCCAAAGCAGCAGGATACACATTCTTTTCAGGAACACTTGGAATGTTCTCCAGTAGTGACCACATAGTAGGACACGAAAATGTCCCAACAAATTTAAGAAGACTGGAATTGTATCAAGCATCTTTTCCGACCAAAATGGTATGAAACTAGGAATGAATGACATAAAGAAAACCAGAGAAAACACAAACAGGGAGGAGCTAAGCCACATACTTGTAAATAATCAGTGATTCAATGAGGAAACAAAAGAAAAATCAAACAATGCATGGAAGCAAA
The DNA here is from genome assembly GCF_030020395.1 of Manis pentadactyla. Classification (NCBI taxonomy): domain Eukaryota; kingdom Metazoa; phylum Chordata; class Mammalia; order Pholidota; family Manidae; genus Manis; species Manis pentadactyla. The sequence goes on along the minus strand of NC_080019.1, from coordinate 31,275,318 downwards.
TAAGACAGCAACTCAATGGATCAAAGTATGTGGAATGGACCTAGAGTGGTTCTAAGCAGGACGAACAGAGCAATGGAGGCCTACGTCCAGAAAGAAGGACAATCCCGAACGAGAAACATCCTTTCAGAATGATAGGAACCAGAAAAAGAGGTACAAAGTTTTCTAGGTCCCCATACTTGAGTCACCATAGCACAGGGAGGAAGAGCAGAGTCTTCTCAGTCAGACTGTCTCAGTTTGTTCCCATCATCTCTCTGAATTTGGGCAAAGGCACCTGTGAGGATGTCAGTTTCTCCGTCTGCGTGATGATGGGGATACTAAAGAAGCTAGCTCAGAGATTCTGGGGAGTGCAAAGTGCTTGCCAAAGTACCTTGTGCAAAGGGTTCAACAAATCTTTGGATGAAGGTTTCTACAGGCCTACCAGTGTTATATATGTAACTCAGGAAAACACACTAAAAGATAGTACACATATTAAAACAAGAAAGAATAACGAATCAATTTGTTTCACATGTCGTAGGGAAAAGCAGTTGCCATGGGCAGGGTGCTCGCCTGATTGCGACCTCCCTGCCCACGGCGCAAACGCCGTGCTGTCTCCTGACAACCAGCCTGCATTGTGACCTCAGCCCCGTTTACTGCGCATGCGCAGCGCGGAGAATTGTTGATAAGAGGGTCCCGACCGTCTGAGTTGCTGAGTAGGGACCTCCACCGAGTGCTCTATGCCGCTTGTGGATCTCAGAGCCGCTGCGTGCAGCTGCAGCGGATGTAATCTCAGCACTCGATCGACATGCTGCCGCGAAAGTAAAGCTGGGTAGGAATTGCGGAGCCTCGCTGTTTTCCAGTCTCACCAAATCCGGTAGGAAATACTCAGGGACTCCTGTGCTACAACGTCTTCTCAAGTTCATAGTATCTGTTAAGGTAGCAGAGTTGTGAAATTTGAATTGTCCTGAGGTTTGGACTTCTCATGCTGATTACAAACACCCCCACTGCCACGTTCTTCGTAAGTACTCGTAAGAGAGGTAAGCGCTTGGATCTAAGTCCGTGTCACGGACAAAGTTGAATGAATTCCAGGGAGGAGTTATTTATCCACTTTTAATGAAGGATACGTCTAACTGAGAAAAGTCAGACTGAGTGATATTTTTTCCATATCGAGTACTGGATTTCATACCATTTAAAAATGTTAACCTACATTTTCGGTATGGAATACATTCTGGAATTTTCATAGAGCAGACGTTTGGTAGATTTTAAACATCAGTTTTTGTTCCTATCTCATTTCCTCACCAGCAATAACTCATTATTATATATATATATTCACATATATAAGGAAACAACAAAGCTGAAGAGTAAGATTATTGTCTCTGGATTTCACATTCATTTTCATAGACATGCTTTCTGAAAAAGGGCCGCGATCTAAATACATCAGGTGTAGTCTGGAATTCCCGGAAAACATGAATGTCTGAACTGTCTAGTTATTCTAATTATTTTTGATATCATTACGGTCACATCACGTGTCTTTAAAAGTATCTGGTCTATCCAAAACAATTTGCATTATGTGTGGAAAAGATAAATTCAACTGTAACCTGAGGTCTAGAGCAGAAACCGGACAAGCGGAGGGAAGCGTGCTCCAGCGGGACTCAGAGGATTGGAATTTGAAGGCTTGGATGATTTTCGAGCAGTAAGTAGAAATAGCTCTGGTCCAATTTTAGGTCAAAATAGGTTATCTACATATGAAAAGGTGAACGTACTACATTAAAGAAGGATGCTATGATACACGGGAGAACACTTGGGATCTCTTGTTCTTCCGCTAACCGTGCAAGGTACTACTCTGTGAGTGTGTATGAGAAATACTTTCATGAATTCAGCCATTCACGGGGCCTCACATTTATACTCTTGAAAGCTATATGAGTAATTCCTGTCAAAGTAAACGGACTAGAGTTAGGGTTGCTGAAGGGATAAAGAGGCGAGACCCACCTTTATGTTGCCTATGGTAGTCTCATTTTAGACCAAAAGACACACATAAACTGAAATTGAAGGGATGGAAAAAGATACTTTATGCAAGTTAAAAAGAGCAAAGAGCAGGACCCGCAATACTTATATAAGAAAAACTGGACATGAAAAGAAGTGATGAGAACATCAAGGACACTATGTCGACATGAAGGAATCAGTCCGAGGAGATGGAAATAACAACTGGGTAAGTGACTGTGCACGCAACACAGGAGGACCTAAATGGGTAAAGAAAAATTTATGCGTAAGTATGTCCGTATTTGGCACTTACTTACAGAACTAAAGGGAGCAGTAGATAGCAGGACAATAATACTATGAGATTTTTAACACTCATTTCATCAATGGTTAGATCATCCTGAGGGAAAAAAATAGGAAACTGTGGCATTCTATGACACAGTCGTCCAGATAGACTTAACAGATGGATAAGAGAACATGACAGCGCAAAGCAGCAGGATACACATTCTTTTCAAGAACGCTTGGAATGTTCTCCAGTAGTGACCACATAGTAGGACAGGAAAATGTCCCAATAAATTTAAGAAGACTGGAATTGTATCAAGCATCTTTTCCGACCAAAATGGTATGAAACTAGGAATGAATGACATAAAGAAAACCAGAGAAAACACAAACAGGGAGAAGCTAAACCACATACTTGTAAATAATCAGTGATTCACTGAGGAAACCAAAGAAAAAAACAAACAATGCATGAAAGCAAATAAGACAGGAACCCAATGGATCAAAGTATGTGGAATGGACCTAGAGTTATTCTAGGAGGGACGTACATAGCAATGGAGGCCTACATCCAGGAAGAAAGTCAATCCCGAACGAACAATATCCTTTCACTATGAAAGGAACTAGGAAAAGAAGTACAAACCGGTCTAGGTTCCCATTCTTGAGTCACCATAGCACAGGGAAGAAGAGCAGAGTCTGTTCAGTCAGACTGTCTCGGTTTGTTCCCATCATCTCTCTGCATTTGGGCAAAGGCAGCTGTGAGGATGTCAGTTTCTCCATCTGTGTGATGATGGGGATGCTAAATAAGCTAGCTCAGAGATTCTAGGGTGTGCAAAGTGCTTGCAAAAGTACCTTGTGCATAGGGTTCAACAAATCTTTGGATGAATGTTTCTGCAGGCCTACCAGTGTTCTATATGTAAATCAGGAGAACACACTAAAAGATAGTACACATATTAAATCAAGAAAGAATAACGAATCAATTAGTTTCACATGTCGTAGGGAAAAGGAGTTGCTATGGGCAGGGTGCTCGCCTGACCGCAACCTCCCTGCAAACGGCGCAAACGCCGTGCTGTCTCCTGACAGCCAGCCTGCTTTGTGACCTCAGCCCCGTTTACTGCGCATGCGCAGCTCGTGGAATTGTGACAGGTGACAAGAGGGTCCCGACCGTCTGAGTTGCTGAGTAGGGACCTCCACCGAGTGCTCTATGCCGCTTGTGCATCTCAGAGCCGCTGCGTGCAGATGCAGCGCATGTAATCTCAGCACTCGATCGTCCTGCTGCCACGAAAGTAAAGCTGGGTAGGAATAGTGGAGCCTCGCTGTTTTCAAGTCTGACCAGATCCGGTAGGAAATACGCAGGGACTCCTGTGCTACAACGTCTCCTCAAGTTCATAGTAGGTGTTAAGGTAGCAGAGTTGTAAAATTTGAATTGTCCTGAGGTTTTGACTTCTCATGCTGTTTAAAAACACCCCCACTGCCGTGTACTCCGAAAGTACTCGTAAGAGAGGTAAGCGCTTGGATCGAACTCCGGGTCGTGGACACAGTTGAATGAATTCCAGGGAGGAGTTATTTATAGACTTTTAATGAAGGATATGCCTAACTGAGAAAAGTCAGACTGAGTGATATTTTTTCCATATCGAGTACTGGATTTCATACCATTTAATAATGTTAACATACATTTTCGGTATGGAGTACATTCTGGAATTTTCATAGAGCAGACATTTGGTAGATTTTAAACGTCAGTTTTTGTTCCCATCTCACTTCCTCACCAGGAATAACTCACTATTATATTCAAATATATTCATATACATAAGGAAACAACAATGCTGAAAGGTAAGATTATGGTCTCTGGATTTCACATTCATTTTCATAGACATGTTTCCTGTAAATGAGCCACGCTCTGAATACATCAGGTGTAGTCTGGAATTCCCAGAAAACACGAATGTCTGAACTGTCTAGTTTCTCTAGTTATTTTTGATATCATTATGGTCACGTCAAGTGTCTTTAAAAGTATCCGAACTATCCAAACGAATTTGGCTTATGTGTTTAAAAGATAAATTCAACTGTAACCTAAGGTCTAGATCAGGTACAGGACAAGCAGAGGGAAGCATGCTCTAGCGGGAATCAGAGGAATGGAATTTGAAGGCTTGTATGATTTCTGAGGAGTAAGTAGAAATAGCTCCGGTCAAATTTTATGTGAAAATAGGTTATCTGCACATGAATAGGTGAACATACTACATTAAAGAAGGATGCTATGATTCATGGGAGAACACTTGGGATCTCTTGTTACCCCCTGTAACCGAGCAAGGTAGGTCTCTGTGAGTGTGTATGAGAAATAATTTCATGAATTCAGCCATTCACAGGGCCTCACTTTTGTACTCTTGAAAGCTATATGAGTAACTGCTGTCAATGTAAATGGTCTAGAATTAGGGTGTGTGAAGGGATAAAGAGGCGAGACCCACCTTTATGTTGCCTATGGGAGTCTCATTTTAGACCTAAAGACACACATAAACTGAAAGTGAAGGGATGGGCAAAGATACTTTATGCAAGTTAAAGAGAGCAAAGAGCAGGACCCGCAATACTTATATAAGATAAACTGGACAGGAAACGAAGAGATGGGAACATCAAGGACACTATGGCGATATGAAGGAATCAGTCTGAGGAGATGGCAATAACAACTGGGTAAGTGACTGTGCACGCAACACAGGAGGACTTAAATGTGTAAAGAAAAATTTATGCATAAGTATGTCCGTATTTGGCACTTACTTACAGAACTAAAGGAAGCAGTAGATAGCAGGAAAATAATAGTATGAGATTTTTAACACTCATTTCATCAATGGTTAGGTCACCCCGAGGGAAAATAAATAAGGAAACTGTGGCATTCTATGACACAGTCGTCCAGACAGACTTAACAGATGGATAACAGAACATGATAGCCCAAAGCAGCAGGATACACATTCTTTTCAGGAACACTTGGAATGTTCTCCAGTAGTGACCACATAGTAGGACACGAAAATGTCCCAATAAATTTAAGAAGACTGGAATTGTATCAAGCATCTTTTCCGACCAAAATGGTATGAAACTAGGAATGAATGACATAAAGAAAACCAGAGAAAACACAAACAGGGAGGAGCTAAGACACATACTTGTAAATAATCAGTGATTCACTGAGGAAACCAAAGAGAAAAACAAACAATGCATGGAAGCAAATAAGACAGCAAAACAAATGGATCAAAGTATGTGGAATGGACCTAGAATGGTTCTAAGCAGGACGAACAGAGCAATGGAGGCCTACATCCAGAAAGAAGGACAATCCCGAACGAGAAACATCCTTTCAGAATGATAGGAACAAGAAAAAGAGGTACAAAGTTTTCTAGGTCCACATACTTGAGTCACCATAGCACAGGGAGGAAGAGCAGAGTCTTCTCAGTCAGACTGTCTCAGTTTGTTCCCATCATCTCTCTGAATTTGGGCAAATTCACCTGTGGGAATGTCAGTTTCTCCGTCTGTCTGATGATGGGGATACTAAAGAAGCTAGCTCAGAGAATCTGGGGAGTGCAAAGTGCTTGCCAAAGTACCTTGTGCATAGGGTTCAACAAATCTTTGGATGAAGGTTTCTACAGGCCTACCAGTGTTATATATGTAACTCAGGAAAACACACTAAAAGATAGTACACATATTAAAACAAGAAAGAATAACGAATCAATTTGTTTCACATGTCGTAGGGAAAAGCAGTTGCCATGGGCAGGGTGCTCGCCTGATCGCGACCTCCCTGCCCACGGCGCAAACGCCGTGCTGTCTCCTGACAACCAGCCTGCATTGTGACCTCAGCACCGTTTACTGCGCATGCGCAGCGCGGAGAATTGTTGATAAGAGGGTCCCCACCGTCTGAGTTGCTGAGTAGGGACCTCCACCGAGTGCTCTATGCCGCTTGTGGATCTCAGAGCGGCTGCGTGCAGCTGCAGCGCATGTAATCTCAGCACTCGATCGACATGCTGCCGCGAAAGTAAAGCTGGGTAGGAATTGCGGAGCCTCGCTGTTTCCAGTCTCACCAAATCTGGTAGGAAATACTCAGGGACTCCTGAGCTAAAACGTCTTCTCAAGTTCATAGTAGGTGTTAGGGTAGCAGAGTTGTTAAATTTGAATTGTCCTGAGGTTTTGACTTCTCATGCTGATTAAAAACACCCCCACTGTCATGTCCTCCGAAAGTACTCGTAAGAGAGGTAAGGGCTTGGATCTAAGTCCGTGTCACGGACACAGTTGAATGAATTCTGTGGAGGAGTTATTTATAGACTTTTAATGAAGGATACGTCTAACTGAGAAATGTCAGACTGAGTGATATTTTTTCCATATCGAGTACTGGATTTCACACCATTTAAAAATGTTAACATACATTTTTGGTACGGAATACACTCTGGAATTTTCATAAAGCAGACATTTGGTGGATTTTAAATGTCAGTTGTTTTTTCCGTCTCATTTCCTCACCAGGAATAACTCATTATTATATATATAAATATTCACATACATAAGGAAACAACAAAGCTGAAGAGTAAGATTATTGTCTCTGGATTTCACATTCATTTTCACAGACATGCTTCCTGAAAATGAGCGGCTCTCTAAATACATCAGGTGTAGTCTGGAATTCCCGGAAAACATGAAAGTCTTAACTGTCTAGTTATTCTAGTTATTTTTGATATCGTTATGTTCACATCAAATGTCTTTAAAAGTATCCGGACTATCCAGACCAATATGGCTTACGTGTGGAAGAGATAAATTCAACTGTAACCTGAGGTCTAGAGCAGATACCAGACAAGCGGAGGGAAGCATTCTCTAGCGGGACCCATTGAAAGGGAATTTGATGGCTCGTCTGTTTTCCGAGGAGTAAGTAGAAATTGTTCCGGTCAAATTTTATGTCAAAATAGGTTATCTACACATGAAAAGGTGAACATACTACATTAAAGAAGGATGCTATGATTCATGGGAGAACACTTGGGATCTCTTGTTCCCCCCTAACCGAGCAAGGTAGTACTCTGTGAGTGAGTATGAGAAATAATTTCATGAATTCAGCCATTCATAGGGCCTCACTTTTATACTATAGAAAGCTACATGAGAAATTGCTTTCAATGTAAATGGACTAGAATTAGGGTGTCTGAAGGGATAAAGAGGCGAGACGCACCTTTATGTTGCCTATGGGAGTCACATTTTAGACCTAAAGTCACACATAAACTGAAATTGAAGGGATGGAAAAAGATATTTTGTACAAGTTAAAGAGAACAAAGAACAGGAACAGCAATACTTATATAAGAGAAACTGGACATGAAACGAAGTGATGAGACCATCAAGGACACTATCTTGATATGAAGGAATCAGTCCGAGGAGAAGGCAATAACAACTGGGTAAGTGACTGTGCACATAACACAGGAGGACTAAAATGGGTAAAGAAAAATTTATGCATAAGTATGTCCGTGTTTGGCAGTTACTTACAGAACTAAAGGGAGCAGTAGATAGCAAGGACAATAATACTAGGAGATTTTTAACACTCATTTCATCAATGGTTAGATCACCCAGAGGGAAAATAACTAAGGAAACTGTGGTATTCTATGACACAGTAGACCAGATAGACTTAACAGATGGATAACAGAACATTCCAGCCCAAAGCAGCAGGATACACATTCTTTTCAGGAACACATGGAATGTTCTCCAGAAGAGATCACATATTAGGACAGGAAAATGTCCCAATAAATTTAAGAAGACTGGAATTGTATCAAGCATCTTTTCCGACCAAAATGGTATGAAACTAGGAATGAATGACATAAAGAAAACCAGAGAAAACACAAACAGGGAGGAGCTAAGCCACATACTTGTAAATAATCAGTGATTCAATGAGGAAACCAAAGAAAAAAACAAACAATGCATGGAAGCAAATAAGACAGCAACCCAATGGATCAAAGTATGTGGAATGGACCTAGAGTGGTTCTAAGAGGGACGAACAGAGCAATGGAGGCCTACATCCAGGAAGAATGTCAATCCCGAATGAACAATATCCTTTCACTATGAAAGGAACTAGGAAAAGAAGTACAAACCGGTCTAGGTTCCCATTCTTGAGTCACCATAGCACAGGGAAGAAGAGCAGAGTCTGTTCAGTCAGACTGTCTCGGTTTGTTCCCATCATCTCTCTGCATTTGGGCAAAGGCAGCTGTGAGGATGTCAGTTTCTCCATCTGTGTGATGATGGGGATGCTAAATAAGCTAGCTCAGAGATTCTGGGGTGTGCAAAGTGCTTGCAAAAGTACCTTGTGCATAGGGTTCAACAAATCTTTGGATGAATGTTTCTGCAGGCCTACCAGTGTTCTATATGTAAATCAGGAGAACACACTAAAAGATAGTACACATATTAAATCAAGAAAGAATAACGAATCAATTTGTTTCACATGTCGAAGGGAAAAGGAGTTGCTATGGGCAGGGTGCTCGCCTGACCGCAACCTCCCTGCAAACGGCGCAAACGCCGTGCTGTCTCCTGACAGCCAGCCTGCTTTGTGACCTCAGCCCCGTTTACTGCGCATGCGCAGCTCGTGGAATTGTGACAGGTGACAAGAGGGTCCCGACCATCTGAGTTGCTGAGTAGGGACCTCCACCGAGTGCTCTATGCCGCTTGTGGATCTCAGAGCCGCTGCGTGCAGATGCAGCGCATGTAATCTCAGCACTCGATCGTCCTGCTGCCACGAAAGTAAAGCTGGGTAGGAATAGTGGAGCCTCGCTGTTTTCAAGTCTGACCAGATCCGGTAGGAAATACGCAGGGACTCCTGTGCTACAACGTCTTCTCAAGTTCATAGTAGGTGTTAAGGTAGCAGAGTTGTAAAATTTGAATTGTCCTGAGGTTTTGACTTCTCATGCTGTTTAAAAACACCCCCACTGCCGTGTACTCCGAAAGTACTCGTAAGAGAGGTAAGCGCTTGGATCGAACTCCGGGTCGTGGACCCAGTTGAATGAATTCCAGGGAGGAGTTATTTATAGACTTTTAATGAAGGATATGCCTAACTGAGAAAAGTCAGACTGAGTGATATTTTTTCCATATCGAGTACTGGATTTCATACCATTTAATAATGTTAACATACATTTTCGGTATGGAGTACATTCTGGAATTTTCATAGAGCAGCCATTTGGTAGATTTTAAACGTCAGTTTTTGTTCCCATCTCACTTCCTCACCAGGAATAACTCACTATTATATTCAAATATATTCATATACATAAGGAAACAACAATGCTGAAAGGTAAGATTATGGTCTCTGGATTTCACATTCATTTTCATAGACATGTTTCCTGTAAATGAGCCGCGCTCTAAATACATCAGGTGTAGTCTGGAATTCCCAGAAAACACGAATGTCTGAACTGTCTAGTTACTCTAGTTATTTTTGATATCATTATGGTCACGTCAAGTGTCTTTAAAAGTATCCGAACTATCCAAACGAATTTGGCTTATGTGTGGAAAAGATAAATTCAACTGTAACCTAAGGTCTAGATCAGGTACAGGACAAGCGGAGGGAAGCATGCTCTAGCGGGAATCAGAGGAATGGAATTTGAAGGCTTGTATGATTTCTGAGGAGTAAGTAGAAATAGCTCCGGTCAAATTTTATGTGAAAATAGGTTATCTGCACATGAATAGGTGAACATACTACATTAAAGAAGGATGCTATGATTCATGGGAGAACACTTGGGATCTCTTGTTACCCCCTGTAACCGAGCAGGGTAGGACTCTGTGAGTGTGTATGAGAAATAATTTCATGAATTCAGCCATTCACAGGGCCTCACTTTTATACTCTTGAAAGCTATATGAGTAATTGCTGTCAATGTAAATGGTCTAGAAATAGGGTGTGTGAAGGGATAAAGAGGCGAGACCCACCTTTATGTTGCCTATGGGAGTCTCATTTTAGACCTAAAGACACACATAAACTGAAAGTGAAGGGATGGGCAAAGATAATTTATGCAAGTTAAAGAGAGCAAAGAACAGGACCAGCAATACTTATATAAGACAATCTGTACATGAAGCGAAGTGAAGAGAACATCAAGGACACTATGTCGATAAGCAGGAATCAGTCGAGGAGAAGGCAATCACAACTGGGTCAGTGACTGTGCATGCAACACAGGAGGACTTAAATGTGTAAAGAAAAATTTATGCATAAGTATGTCCGTATTTGGCACTAACTTACAGAACTAAAGGGAGCAGTAGATAGCAGGACAATAATACTATGAGATTTTTAACACTCATTTCATCAATGGTTAGGTCACCCCGAGGGAAAATAAATAAGGAAACTGTGGCATTCTATGACACAGTCGTCCAGACAGACTTAAGAGATGGATAACAGAACATGATAGCCCAAAGCAGCAGGATACACATTCTTTTCAGGAACACTTGGAATGTTCTCCAGTAGTGACCACATAGTAGGACAGGAAAATGTCCCAATAAATTTAAGAAGACTGGAATTGTATCAAGCATCTTTTCCGACCAAAATGGTATGAAACTAGGAATGAATGACATAAAGAAAACCAGAGAAAACACAAACAGGGAGGAGCTAAGCCACATACTTGTAAATAATCAGTGATTCAATGAGGAAACCAAAGAAGAAAACAAACAATGCATGGAAGCAAATAAGACAGCAACCCAATGGATCAAAGTATGTGGAATGGACCTAGAGTGGTTCTAAGAGGGACGAACAGAGCAATGGAGGCCTACGTCCGGAAAGAAGGACAATCCCGAACGAGAAACATCCTTTCAGAATGATAGGAACCAGAAAAAGAGGTACAAAGTTTTCTAGGTTCCCATACTTGACTCACCATAGCACAGGGAGGAAGAGCAGAGTCTTCTCAGTCAGACTGTCTCAGTTTGTTCCCATCATCTCTCTGAATTTGGGCAAAGGCACCTGTGAGGATGTCAGTTTCTCCGTCTGCGTGATGATGGGGATACTAAAGAAGCTAGCTCAGAGATTCTGGGGAGTGCAAAGTGCTTGCCAAAGTACCTTGTGCATAGGGTTCAACAAATCTTTGGATGAAGGTTTCTACAGGCCTACCAGTGTTATATATGTAACTCAGGAAAACACACTAAAAGATAGTACACATATTAAAACAAGAAAGAATAACGAATCAATTTGTTTCACATGTCGTAGGGAAAAGCAGTTGCCATGGGCAGGGTGCTCGCCTGATCGCGACCTCCCTGCCCACGGCGCAAACGCCGTGCTGTCTCCTGACAACCAGCCTGCATTGTGACCTCAGCCCCGTTTACTGCGCATGCGCAGCGTGGAGAATTGTTGATAAGAGGGTCCCGACCGTCTGAGTTGCTGAGTAGGGACCTCCACCGAGTGCTCTATGCCGCTTGTGGATCTCAGAGCCGCTGCGTGCAGCTGCTGCGGATGTAATCTCAGCACTCAATTGACCTGCTGCCGCGAAAGTAAAGCTGGGTAGGAACAGCGGAGCCTCGCTCTTTTCCATTCTCACCAAATCCGGTAGGAAATACGCAGGGACTCCTGTGCTACAACGTCTTCTCAAGTTCATAGTAGGTGTTAGGGTAGCAGAGTTGTTAAATTTGAATTGTCCTGAGGTTTTGACTTCTCATGCTGATTAAAAACACCCCCACTGTCATGTCCTCCGAAAGTACTCGTAAGAGAGGTAAGGGCTTGGATCTAAGTCCGTGTCACGGACACAGTTGAATGAATTCTGTGGAGGAGTTATTTATAGACTTTTAATGAAGGATACGTCTAACTGAGAAATGTCAGACTGAGTGATATTTTTTCCATATCGAGTACTGGATTTCACACCATTTAAAAATGTTAACATACATTTTTGGTACGGAATACACTCTGGAATTTTCATAAAGCAGACATTTGGTGGATTTTAAATGTCAGTTGTTTTTTCCGTCTCATTTCCTCACCAGGAATAACTCATTATTATATATATAAATATTCACATACATAAGGAAACAACAAAGCTGAAGAGTAAGATTATTGTCTCTGGATTTCACATTCATTTTCACAGACATGCTTCCTGAAAATGAGCGGCTCTCTAAATACATCAGGTGTAGTCTGGAATTCCCGGAAAACATGAAAGTCTTAACTGTCTAGTTATTCTAGTTATTTTTGATATCGTTATGTTCACATCAAATGTCTTTAAAAGTATCCGGACTATCCAGACCAATTTGGCTTACGTGTGGAAGAGATAAATTCAACTGTAACCTGAGGTCTAGAGCAGATACCAGACAAGCGGAGGGAAGCATTCTCTAGCGGGACCCATTGAAAGGGAATTTGATGGCTCGTCTGTTTTCCGAGGAGTAAGTAGAAATTGTTCCGGTCAAATTTTATGTCAAAATAGGTTATCTACACATGAAAAGGTGAACATACTACATTAAAGAAGGATGCTATGATTCATGGGAGAACACTTGGGATCTCTTGTTCCCCCCTAACCGAGCAAGGTAGTACTCTGTGAGTGAGTATGAGAAATAATTTCATGAATTCAGCCATTCATAGGGCCTCACTTTTATACTATAGAAAGCTACATGAGAAATTGCTTTCAATGTAAATGGACTAGAATTAGGGTGTCTGAAGGGATAAAGAGGCGAGACGCACCTTTATGTTGCCTATGGGAGTCACATTTTAGACCTAAAGTCACACATAAACTGAAATTGAAGGGATGGAAAAAGATATTTTGTACAAGTTAAAGAGAACAAAGAACAGGAACAGCAATACTTATATAAGAGAAACTGGACATGAAACGAAGTGATGAGACCATCAAGGACACTATCTTGATATGAAGGAATCAGTCCGAGGAGAAGGCAATAACAACTGGGTAAGTGACTGTGCACATAACACAGGAGGACTAAAATGGGTAAAGAAAAATTTATGCATAAGTATGTCCGTGTTTGGCAGTTACTTACAGAACTAAAGGGAGCAGTAGATAGCAAGGACAATAATACTAGGAGATTTTTAACACTCATTTCATCAATGGTTAGATCACCCAGAGGGAAAATAACTAAGGAAACTGTGGTATTCTATGACACAGTAGACCAGATAGACTTAACAGATGGATAACAGAACATTCCAGCCCAAAGCAGCAGGATACACATTCTTTTCAGGAACACATGGAATGTTCTCCAGAAGAGATCACATATTAGGACAGGAAAATGTCCCAATAAATTTAAGAAGACTGGAATTGTATCAAGCATCTTTTCCGACCAAAATGGTATGAAACTAGGAATGAATGACATAAAGAAAACCAGAGAAAACACAAACAGGGAGGAGCTAAGCCACATACTTGTAAATAATCAGTGATTCAATGAGGAAACCAAAGAAAAAAACAAACAATGCATGGAAGCAAATAAGACAGCAACCCAATGGATCAAAGTATGTGGAATGGACCTAGAGTGGTTCTAAGAGGGACGAACAGAGCAATGGAGGCCTACATCCAGGAAGAATGTCAATCCCGAATGAACAATATCCTTTCACTATGAAAGGAACTAGGAAAAGAAGTACAAACCGGTCTAGGTTCCCATTCTTGAGTCACCATAGCACAGGGAAGAAGAGCAGAGTCTGTTCAGTCAGACTGTCTCGGTTTGTTCCCATCATCTCTCTGCATTTGGGCAAAGGCAGCTGTGAGGATGTCAGTTTCTCCATCTGTGTGATGATGGGGATGCTAAATAAGCTAGCTCAGAGATTCTGGGGTGTGCAAAGTGCTTGCAAAAGTACCTTGTGCATAGGGTTCAACAAATCTTTGGATGAATGTTTCTGCAGGCCTACCAGTGTTCTATATGTAAATCAGGAGAACACACTAAAAGATAGTACACATATTAAATCAAGAAAGAATAACGAATCAATTTGTTTCACATGTCGAAGGGAAAAGGAGTTGCTATGGGCAGGGTGCTCGCCTGACCGCAACCTCCCTGCAAACGGCGCAAACGCCGTGCTGTCTCCTGACAGCCAGCCTGCTTTGTGACCTCAGCCCCGTTTACTGCGCATGCGCAGCTCGTGGAATTGTGACAGGTGACAAGAGGGTCCCGACCATCTGAGTTGCTGAGTAGGGACCTCCACCGAGTGCTCTATGCCGCTTGTGGATCTCAGAGCCGCTGCGTGCAGATGCAGCGCATGTAATCTCAGCACTCGATCGTCCTGCTGCCACGAAAGTAAAGCTGGGTAGGAATAGTGGAGCCTCGCTGTTTTCAAGTCTGACCAGATCCGGTAGGAAATACGCAGGGACTCCTGTGCTACAACGTCTTCTCAAGTTCATAGTAGGTGTTAAGGTAGCAGAGTTGTAAAATTTGAATTGTCCTGAGGTTTTGACTTCTCATGCTGTTTAAAAACACCCCCACTGCCGTGTACTCCGAAAGTACTCGTAAGAGAGGTAAGCGCTTGGATCGAACTCCGGGTCGTGGACCCAGTTGAATGAATTCCAGGGAGGAGTTATTTATAGACTTTTAATGAAGGATATGCCTAACTGAGAAAAGTCAGACTGAGTGATATTTTTTCCATATCGAGTACTGGATTTCATACCATTTAATAATGTTAACATACATTTTCGGTATGGAGTACATTCTGGAATTTTCATAGAGCAGCCATTTGGTAGATTTTAAACGTCAGTTTTTGTTCCCATCTCACTTCCTCACCAGGAATAACTCACTATTATATTCAAATATATTCATATACATAAGGAAACAACAATGCTGAAAGGTAAGATTATGGTCTCTGGATTTCACATTCATTTTCATAGACATGTTTCCTGTAAATGAGCCGCGCTCTAAATACATCAGGTGTAGTCTGGAATTCCCAGAAAACACGAATGTCTGAACTGTCCAGTTACTCTAGTTATTTTTGATATCATTATGGTCACGTCAAGTGTCTTTAAAAGTATCCGAACTATCCAAACGAATTTGGCTTATGTGTGGAAAAGATAAATTCAACTGTAACCTAAGGTCTAGATCAGGTACAGGACAAGCGGAGGGAAGCATGCTCTAGCGGGAATCATAGGAATGGAATTTGAAGGCTTGTATGATTTCTGAGGAGTAAGTAGAAATAGCTCCGGTCAAATTTTATGTGAAAATAGGTTATCTGCACATGAATAGGTGAACATACTACATTAAAGAAGGATGCTATGATTCATGGGAGAACACTTGGGATCTCTTGTTACCCCCTGTAACCGAGCAGGGTAGGACTCTGTGAGTGTGTATGAGAAATAATTTCATGAATTCAGCCATTCACAGGGCCTCACTTTTATACTCTTGAAAGCTATATGAGTAATTGCTGTCAATGTAAATGGTCTAGAAATAGGGTGTGTGAAGGGATAAAGAGGCGAGACCCACCTTTATGTTGCCTATGGGAGTCTCATTTTAGACCTAAAGACACACATAAACTGAAAGTGAAGGGATGGGCAAAGATAATTTATGCAAGTTAAAGAGAGCAAAGAACAGGACCAGCAATACTTATATAAGACAATCTGTACATGAAGCGAAGTGAAGAGAACATCAAGGACACTATGTCGATAAGCAGGAATCAGTCGAGGAGAAGGCAATCACAACTGGGTCAGTGACTGTGCATGCAACACAGGAGGACTTAAATGTGTAAAGAAAAATTTATGCATAAGTATGTCCGTATTTGGCACTAACTTACAGAACTAAAGGGAGCAGTAGATAGCAGGACAATAATACTATGAGATTTTTAACACTCATTTCATCAATGGTTAGGTCACCCCGAGGGAAAATAAATAAGGAAACTGTGGCATTCTATGACACAGTCGTCCAGACAGACTTAAGAGATGGATAACAGAACATGATAGCCCAAAGCAGCAGGATACACATTCTTTTCAGGAACACTTGGAATGTTCTCCAGTAGTGACCACATAGTAGGACAGGAAAATGTCCCAATAAATTTAAGAAGACTGGAATTGTATCAAGCATCTTTTCCGACCAAAATGGTATGAAACTAGGAATGAATGACATAAAGAAAACCAGAGAAAACACAAACAGGGAGGAGCTAAGCCACATACTTGTAAATAATCAGTGATTCAATGAGGAAACCAAAGAAGAAAACAAACAATGCATGGAAGCAAATAAGACAGCAACCCAATGGATCAAAGTATGTGGAATGGACCTAGAGTGGTTCTAAGAGGGACGAACAGAGCAATGGAGGCCTACGTCCGGAAAGAAGGACAATCCCGAACGAGAAACATCCTTTCAGAATGATAGGAACCAGAAAAAGAGGTACAAAGTTTTCTAGGTTCCCATACTTGACTCACCATAGCACAGGGAGGAAGAGCAGAGTCTTCTCAGTCAGACTGTCTCAGTTTGTTCCCATCATCTCTCTGAATTTGGGCAAAGGCACCTGTGAGGATGTCAGTTTCTCCGTCTGCGTGATGATGGGGATACTAAAGAAGCTAGCTCAGAGATTCTGGGGAGTGCAAAGTGCTTGCCAAAGTACCTTGTGCATAGGGTTCAACAAATCTTTGGATGAAGGTTTCTACAGGCCTACCAGTGTTATATATGTAACTCAGGAAAACACACTAAAAGATAGTACACATATTAAAACAAGAAAGAATAACGAATCAATTTGTTTCACATGTCGTAGGGAAAAGCAGTTGCCATGGGCAGGGTGCTCGCCTGATCGCGACCTCCCTGCCCACGGCGCAAACGCCGTGCTGTCTCCTGACAACCAGCCTGCATTGTGACCTCAGCCCCGTTTACTGCGCATGCGCAGCGTGGAGAATTGTTGATAAGAGGGTCCCGACCGTCTGAGTTGCTGAGTAGGGACCTCCACCGAGTGCTCTATGCCGCTTGTGGATCTCAGAGCCGCTGCGTGCAGCTGCTGCGGATGTAATCTCAGCACTCAATTGACCTGCTGCCGCGAAAGTAAAGCTGGGTAGGAACAGCGGAGCCTCGCTCTTTTCCATTCTCACCAAATCCGGTAGGAAATACGCAGGGACTCCTGTGCTACAACGTCTTCTCAAGTTCATAGTAGGTGTTAGGGTAGCAGAGTTGTTAAATTTGAATTGTCCTGAGGTTTTGACTTCTCATGCTGATTAAAAACACCCCCACTGTCATGTCCTCCGAAAGTACTCGTAAGAGAGGTAAGGGCTTGGATCTAAGTCCGTGTCACGGACACAGTTGAATGAATTCTGTGGAGGAGTTATTTATAGACTTTTAATGAAGGATACGTCTAACTGAGAAATGTCAGACTGAGTGATATTTTTTCCATATCGAGTACTGGATTTCACACCATTTAAAAATGTTAACATATATTTTTGGTACGGAATACACTCTGGAATTTTCATAAAGCAGACATTTGGTGGATTTTAAATGTCAGTTGTTTTTTCCGTCTCATTTCCTCACCAGGAATAACTCATTATTATATATATAAATATTCACATACATAAGGAAACAACAAAGCTGAAGAGTAAGATTATTGTCTCTGGATTTCACATTCATTTTCACAGACATGCTTCCTGAAAATGAGCGGCTCTCTAAATACATCAGGTGTAGTCTGGAATTCCCGGAAAACATGAAAGTCTTAACTGTCTAGTTATTCTAGTTATTTTTGATATCGTTATGTTCACATCAAATGTCTTTAAAAGTATCCGGACTATCCAGACCAATTTGGCTTACGTGTGGAAGAGATAAATTCAACTGTAACCTGAGGTCTAGAGCAGATACCAGACAAGCGGAGGGAAGCATTCTCTAGCGGGACCCATTGAAAGGGAATTTGATGGCTCGTCTGTTTTCCGAGGAGTAAGTAGAAATTGTACCGGTCAAATTTTATGTCAAAATAGGTTATCTACACATGAAAAGGTGAACATACTACATTAAAGAAGGATGCTATGATTCATGGGAGAACACTTGGGATCTCTTGTTCCCCCCTAACCGAGCAAGGTAGTACTCTGTGAGTGAGTATGAGAAATAATTTCATGAATTCAGCCATTCATAGGGCCTCACTTTTATACTATAGAAAGCTACATGAGAAATTGCTTTCAATGTAAATGGACTAGAATTAGGGTGTCTGAAGGGATAAAGAGGCGAGACGCACCTTTATGTTGCCTATGGGAGTCACATTTTAGACCTAAAGTCACACATAAACTGAAATTGAAGGGATGGAAAAAGATATTTTGTACAAGTTAAAGAGAACAAAGAACAGGAACAGCAATACTTATATAAGAGAAACTGGACATGAAACGAAGTGATGAGACCATCAAGGACACTATCTTGATATGAAGGAATCAGTCCGAGGAGAAGGCAATAACAACTGGGTAAGTGACTGTGCACATAACACAGGAGGACTAAAATGGGTAAAGAAAAATTTATGCATAAGTATGTCCGTGTTTGGCAGTTACTTACAGAACTAAAGGGAGCAGTAGATAGCAAGGACAATAATACTAGGAGATTTTTAACACTCATTTCATCAATGGTTAGATCACCCAGAGGGAAAATAACTAAGGAAACTGTGGTATTCTATGACACAGTAGACCAGATAGACTTAACAGATGGATAACAGAACATTCCAGCCCAAAGCAGCAGGATACACATTCTTTTCAGGAACACATGGAATGTTCTCCAGAAGAGATCACATATTAGGACAGGAAAATGTCCCAATAAATTTAAGAAGACTGGAATTGTATCAAGCATCTTTTCCGACCAAAATGGTATGAAACTAGGAATGAATGACATAAAGAAAACCAGAGAAAACACAAACAGGGAGGAGCTAAGCCACATACTTGTAAATAATCAGTGATTCAATGAGGAAACCAAAGAAAAAAACAAACAATGCATGGAAGCAAATAAGACAGCAACCCAATGGATCAAAGTATGTGGAATGGACCTAGAGTGGTTCTAAGAGGGACGAACAGAGCAATGGAGGCCTACATCCAGGAAGAATGTCAATCCCGAATGAACAATATCCTTTCACTATGAAAGGAACTAGGAAAAGAAGTACAAACCGGTCTAGGTTCCCATTCTTGAGTCACCATAGCACAGGGAAGAAGAGCAGAGTCTGTTCAGTCAGACTGTCTCGGTTTGTTCCCATCATCTCTCTGCATTTGGGCAAAGGCAGCTGTGAGGATGTCAGTTTCTCCATCTGTGTGATGATGGGGATGCTAAATAAGCTAGCTCAGAGATTCTGGGGTGTGCAAAGTGCTTGCAAAAGTACCTTGTGCATAGGGTTCAACAAATCTTTGGATGAATGTTTCTGCAGGCCTACCAGTGTTCTATATGTAAATCAGGAGAACACACTAAAAGATAGTACACATATTAAATCAAGAAAGAATAACGAATCAATTTGTTTCACATGTCGAAGGGAAAAGGAGTTGCTATGGGCAGGGTGCTCGCCTGACCGCAACCTCCCTGCAAACGGCGCAAACGCC
The DNA here is from genome assembly GCF_030020395.1 of Manis pentadactyla. NCBI lineage: Eukaryota > Metazoa > Chordata > Mammalia > Pholidota > Manidae > Manis > Manis pentadactyla. The sequence continues at coordinate 31,255,717 of NC_080019.1, read as the reverse complement.
GTGCTGTCTCCTGACAGCCAGCCTGCTTTGTGACCTCAGCCCCGTTTACTGCGCATGCGCAGCTCGTGGAATTGTGACAGGTGACAAGAGGGTCCCGACCATCTGAGTTGCTGAGTAGGGACCTCCACCGAGTGCTCTATGCCGCTTGTGGATCTCAGAGCCGCTGCGTGCAGATGCAGCGCATGTAATCTCAGCACTCGATCGTCCTGCTGCCACGAAAGTAAAGCTGGGTAGGAATAGTGGAGCCTCGCTGTTTTCAAGTCTGACCAGATCCGGTAGGAAATACGCAGGGACTCCTGTGCTACAACGTCTTCTCAAGTTCATAGTAGGTGTTAAGGTAGCAGAGTTGTAAAATTTGAATTGTCCTGAGGTTTTGACTTCTCATGCTGTTTAAAAACACCCCCACTGCCGTGTACTCCGAAAGTACTCGTAAGAGAGGTAAGCGCTTGGATCGAACTCCGGGTCGTGGACCCAGTTGAATGAATTCCAGGGAGGAGTTATTTATAGACTTTTAATGAAGGATATGCCTAACTGAGAAAAGTCAGACTGAGTGATATTTTTTCCATATCGAGTACTGGATTTCATACCATTTAATAATGTTAACATACATTTTCGGTATGGAGTACATTCTGGAATTTTCATAGAGCAGCCATTTGGTAGATTTTAAACGTCAGTTTTTGTTCCCATCTCACTTCCTCACCAGGAATAACTCACTATTATATTCAAATATATTCATATACATAAGGAAACAACAATGCTGAAAGGTAAGATTATGGTCTCTGGATTTCACATTCATTTTCATAGACATGTTTCCTGTAAATGAGCCGCGCTCTAAATACATCAGGTGTAGTCTGGAATTCCCAGAAAACACGAATGTCTGAACTGTCCAGTTACTCTAGTTATTTTTGATATCATTATGGTCACGTCAAGTGTCTTTAAAAGTATCCGAACTATCCAAACGAATTTGGCTTATGTGTGGAAAAGATAAATTCAACTGTAACCTAAGGTCTAGATCAGGTACAGGACAAGCGGAGGGAAGCATGCTCTAGCGGGAATCAGAGGAATGGAATTTGAAGGCTTGTATGATTTCTGAGGAGTAAGTAGAAATAGCTCCGGTCAAATTTTATGTGAAAATAGGTTATCTGCACATGAATAGGTGAACATACTACATTAAAGAAGGATGCTATGATTCATGGGAGAACACTTGGGATCTCTTGTTACCCCCTGTAACCGAGCAGGGTAGGACTCTGTGAGTGTGTATGAGAAATAATTTCATGAATTCAGCCATTCACAGGGCCTCACTTTTATACTCTTGAAAGCTATATGAGTAATTGCTGTCAATGTAAATGGTCTAGAAATAGGGTGTGTGAAGGGATAAAGAGGCGAGACCCACCTTTATGTTGCCTATGGGAGTCTCATTTTAGACCTAAAGACACACATAAACTGAAAGTGAAGGGATGGGCAAAGATAATTTATGCAAGTTAAAGAGAGCAAAGAACAGGACCAGCAATACTTATATAAGACAATCTGTACATGAAGCGAAGTGAAGAGAACATCAAGGACACTATGTCGATAAGCAGGAATCAGTCGAGGAGAAGGCAATCACAACTGGGTCAGTGACTGTGCATGCAACACAGGAGGACTTAAATGTGTAAAGAAAAATTTATGCATAAGTATGTCCGTATTTGGCACTAACTTACAGAACTAAAGGGAGCAGTAGATAGCAGGACAATAATACTATGAGATTTTTAACACTCATTTCATCAATGGTTAGGTCACCCCGAGGGAAAATAAATAAGGAAACTGTGGCATTCTATGACACAGTCGTCCAGACAGACTTAAGAGATGGATAACAGAACATGATAGCCCAAAGCAGCAGGATACACATTCTTTTCAGGAACACTTGGAATGTTCTCCAGTAGTGACCACATAGTAGGACAGGAAAATGTCCCAATAAATTTAAGAAGACTGGAATTGTATCAAGCATCTTTTCCGACCAAAATGGTATGAAACTAGGAATGAATGACATAAAGAAAACCAGAGAAAACACAAACAGGGAGGAGCTAAGCCACATACTTGTAAATAATCAGTGATTCAATGAGGAAACAAAAGAAAAATCAAACAATGCATGGAAGCAAATAAGACAGCAACTCAATGGATCAAAGTATGTGGAATGGACCTAGAGTGGTTCTAAGCAGGACGAACAGAGCAATGGAGGCCTACGTCCAGAAAGAAGGACAATCCCGAACGAGAAACATCCTTTCAGAATGATAGGAACCAGAAAAAGAGGTACAAAGTTTTCTAGGTCCCCATACTTGAGTCACCATAGCACAGGGAGGAAGAGCAGAGTCTTCTCAGTCAGACTGTCTCAGTTTGTTCCCATCATCTCTCTGAATTTGGGCAAAGGCACCTGTGAGGATGTCAGTTTCTCCGTCTGCGTGATGATGGGGATACTAAAGAAGCTAGCTCAGAGATTCTGGGGAGTGCAAAGTGCTTGCCAAAGTACCTTGTGCAAAGGGTTCAACAAATCTTTGGATGAAGGTTTCTACAGGCCTACCAGTGTTATATATGTAACTCAGGAAAACACACTAAAAGATAGTACACATATTAAAACAAGAAAGAATAACGAATCAATTTGTTTCACATGTCGTAGGGAAAAGCAGTTGCCATGGGCAGGGTGCTCGCCTGATTGCGACCTCCCTGCCCACGGCGCAAACGCCGTGCTGTCTCCTGACAACCAGCCTGCATTGTGACCTCAGCCCCGTTTACTGCGCATGCGCAGCGCGGAGAATTGTTGATAAGAGGGTCCCGACCGTCTGAGTTGCTGAGTAGGGACCTCCACCGAGTGCTCTATGCCGCTTGTGGATCTCAGAGCCGCTGCGTGCAGCTGCAGCGGATGTAATCTCAGCACTCGATCGACATGCTGCCGCGAAAGTAAAGCTGGGTAGGAATTGCGGAGCCTCGCTGTTTTCCAGTCTCACCAAATCCGGTAGGAAATACTCAGGGACTCCTGTGCTACAACGTCTTCTCAAGTTCATAGTATCTGTTAAGGTAGCAGAGTTGTGAAATTTGAATTGTCCTGAGGTTTGGACTTCTCATGCTGATTACAAACACCCCCACTGCCACGTTCTTCGTAAGTACTCGTAAGAGAGGTAAGCGCTTGGATCTAAGTCCGTGTCACGGACAAAGTTGAATGAATTCCAGGGAGGAGTTATTTATCCACTTTTAATGAAGGATACGTCTAACTGAGAAAAGTCAGACTGAGTGATATTTTTTCCATATCGAGTACTGGATTTCATACCATTTAAAAATGTTAACCTACATTTTCGGTATGGAATACATTCTGGAATTTTCATAGAGCAGACGTTTGGTAGATTTTAAACATCAGTTTTTGTTCCTATCTCATTTCCTCACCAGCAATAACTCATTATTATATATATATATTCACATATATAAGGAAACAACAAAGCTGAAGAGTAAGATTATTGTCTCTGGATTTCACATTCATTTTCATAGACATGCTTTCTGAAAAAGGGCCGCGATCTAAATACATCAGGTGTAGTCTGGAATTCCCGGAAAACATGAATGTCTGAACTGTCTAGTTATTCTAATTATTTTTGATATCATTACGGTCACATCACGTGTCTTTAAAAGTATCTGGTCTATCCAAAACAATTTGCATTATGTGTGGAAAAGATAAATTCAACTGTAACCTGAGGTCTAGAGCAGAAACCGGACAAGCGGAGGGAAGCGTGCTCCAGCGGGACTCAGAGGATTGGAATTTGAAGGCTTGGATGATTTTCGAGCAGTAAGTAGAAATAGCTCTGGTCCAATTTTAGGTCAAAATAGGTTATCTACATATGAAAAGGTGAACGTACTACATTAAAGAAGGATGCTATGATACACGGGAGAACACTTGGGATCTCTTGTTCTTCCGCTAACCGTGCAAGGTACTACTCTGTGAGTGTGTATGAGAAATACTTTCATGAATTCAGCCATTCACGGGGCCTCACATTTATACTCTTGAAAGCTATATGAGTAATTCCTGTCAAAGTAAACGGACTAGAGTTAGGGTTGCTGAAGGGATAAAGAGGCGAGACCCACCTTTATGTTGCCTATGGTAGTCTCATTTTAGACCAAAAGACACACATAAACTGAAATTGAAGGGATGGAAAAAGATACTTTATGCAAGTTAAAAAGAGCAAAGAGCAGGACCCGCAATACTTATATAAGAAAAACTGGACATGAAAAGAAGTGATGAGAACATCAAGGACACTATGTCGACATGAAGGAATCAGTCCGAGGAGATGGAAATAACAACTGGGTAAGTGACTGTGCACGCAACACAGGAGGACCTAAATGGGTAAAGAAAAATTTATGCGTAAGTATGTCCGTATTTGGCACTTACTTACAGAACTAAAGGGAGCAGTAGATAGCAGGACAATAATACTATGAGATTTTTAACACTCATTTCATCAATGGTTAGATCATCCTGAGGGAAAAAAATAGGAAACTGTGGCATTCTATGACACAGTCGTCCAGATAGACTTAACAGATGGATAAGAGAACATGACAGCGCAAAGCAGCAGGATACACATTCTTTTCAAGAACGCTTGGAATGTTCTCCAGTAGTGACCACATAGTAGGACAGGAAAATGTCCCAATAAATTTAAGAAGACTGGAATTGTATCAAGCATCTTTTCCGACCAAAATGGTATGAAACTAGGAATGAATGACATAAAGAAAACCAGAGAAAACACAAACAGGGAGAAGCTAAACCACATACTTGTAAATAATCAGTGATTCACTGAGGAAACCAAAGAAAAAAACAAACAATGCATGAAAGCAAATAAGACAGGAACCCAATGGATCAAAGTATGTGGAATGGACCTAGAGTTATTCTAGGAGGGACGTACATAGCAATGGAGGCCTACATCCAGGAAGAAAGTCAATCCCGAACGAACAATATCCTTTCACTATGAAAGGAACTAGGAAAAGAAGTACAAACCGGTCTAGGTTCCCATTCTTGAGTCACCATAGCACAGGGAAGAAGAGCAGAGTCTGTTCAGTCAGACTGTCTCGGTTTGTTCCCATCATCTCTCTGCATTTGGGCAAAGGCAGCTGTGAGGATGTCAGTTTCTCCATCTGTGTGATGATGGGGATGCTAAATAAGCTAGCTCAGAGATTCTAGGGTGTGCAAAGTGCTTGCAAAAGTACCTTGTGCATAGGGTTCAACAAATCTTTGGATGAATGTTTCTGCAGGCCTACCAGTGTTCTATATGTAAATCAGGAGAACACACTAAAAGATAGTACACATATTAAATCAAGAAAGAATAACGAATCAATTAGTTTCACATGTCGTAGGGAAAAGGAGTTGCTATGGGCAGGGTGCTCGCCTGACCGCAACCTCCCTGCAAACGGCGCAAACGCCGTGCTGTCTCCTGACAGCCAGCCTGCTTTGTGACCTCAGCCCCGTTTACTGCGCATGCGCAGCTCGTGGAATTGTGACAGGTGACAAGAGGGTCCCGACCGTCTGAGTTGCTGAGTAGGGACCTCCACCGAGTGCTCTATGCCGCTTGTGCATCTCAGAGCCGCTGCGTGCAGATGCAGCGCATGTAATCTCAGCACTCGATCGTCCTGCTGCCACGAAAGTAAAGCTGGGTAGGAATAGTGGAGCCTCGCTGTTTTCAAGTCTGACCAGATCCGGTAGGAAATACGCAGGGACTCCTGTGCTACAACGTCTCCTCAAGTTCATAGTAGGTGTTAAGGTAGCAGAGTTGTAAAATTTGAATTGTCCTGAGGTTTTGACTTCTCATGCTGTTTAAAAACACCCCCACTGCCGTGTACTCCGAAAGTACTCGTAAGAGAGGTAAGCGCTTGGATCGAACTCCGGGTCGTGGACACAGTTGAATGAATTCCAGGGAGGAGTTATTTATAGACTTTTAATGAAGGATATGCCTAACTGAGAAAAGTCAGACTGAGTGATATTTTTTCCATATCGAGTACTGGATTTCATACCATTTAATAATGTTAACATACATTTTCGGTATGGAGTACATTCTGGAATTTTCATAGAGCAGACATTTGGTAGATTTTAAACGTCAGTTTTTGTTCCCATCTCACTTCCTCACCAGGAATAACTCACTATTATATTCAAATATATTCATATACATAAGGAAACAACAATGCTGAAAGGTAAGATTATGGTCTCTGGATTTCACATTCATTTTCATAGACATGTTTCCTGTAAATGAGCCACGCTCTGAATACATCAGGTGTAGTCTGGAATTCCCAGAAAACACGAATGTCTGAACTGTCTAGTTTCTCTAGTTATTTTTGATATCATTATGGTCACGTCAAGTGTCTTTAAAAGTATCCGAACTATCCAAACGAATTTGGCTTATGTGTTTAAAAGATAAATTCAACTGTAACCTAAGGTCTAGATCAGGTACAGGACAAGCAGAGGGAAGCATGCTCTAGCGGGAATCAGAGGAATGGAATTTGAAGGCTTGTATGATTTCTGAGGAGTAAGTAGAAATAGCTCCGGTCAAATTTTATGTGAAAATAGGTTATCTGCACATGAATAGGTGAACATACTACATTAAAGAAGGATGCTATGATTCATGGGAGAACACTTGGGATCTCTTGTTACCCCCTGTAACCGAGCAAGGTAGGTCTCTGTGAGTGTGTATGAGAAATAATTTCATGAATTCAGCCATTCACAGGGCCTCACTTTTGTACTCTTGAAAGCTATATGAGTAACTGCTGTCAATGTAAATGGTCTAGAATTAGGGTGTGTGAAGGGATAAAGAGGCGAGACCCACCTTTATGTTGCCTATGGGAGTCTCATTTTAGACCTAAAGACACACATAAACTGAAAGTGAAGGGATGGGCAAAGATACTTTATGCAAGTTAAAGAGAGCAAAGAGCAGGACCCGCAATACTTATATAAGATAAACTGGACAGGAAACGAAGAGATGGGAACATCAAGGACACTATGGCGATATGAAGGAATCAGTCTGAGGAGATGGCAATAACAACTGGGTAAGTGACTGTGCACGCAACACAGGAGGACTTAAATGTGTAAAGAAAAATTTATGCATAAGTATGTCCGTATTTGGCACTTACTTACAGAACTAAAGGAAGCAGTAGATAGCAGGACAATAATAGTATGAGATTTTTAACACTCATTTCATCAATGGTTAGGTCACCCCGAGGGAAAATAAATAAGGAAACTGTGGAATTCTATGACACAGTCGTCCAGACAGACTTAACAGATGGATAACAGAACATGATAGCCCAAAGCAGCAGGATACACATTCTTTTCAGGAACACTTGGAATGTTCTCCAGTAGTGACCACATAGTAGGACACGAAAATGTCCCAATAAATTTAAGAAGACTGGAATTGTATCAAGCATCTTTTCCGACCAAAATGGTATGAAACTAGGAATGAATGACATAAAGAAAACCAGAGAAAACACAAACAGGGAGGAGCTAAGACACATACTTGTAAATAATCAGTGATTCACTGAGGAAACCAAAGAGAAAAACAAACAATGCATGGAAGCAAATAAGACAGCAAAACAAATGGATCAAAGTATGTGGAATGGACCTAGAATGGTTCTAAGCAGGACGAACAGAGCAATGGAGGCCTACATCCAGAAAGAAGGACAATCCCGAACGAGAAACATCCTTTCAGAATGATAGGAACAAGAAAAAGAGGTACAAAGTTTTCTAGGTCCACATACTTGAGTCACCATAGCACAGGGAGGAAGAGCAGAGTCTTCTCAGTCAGACTGTCTCAGTTTGTTCCCATCATCTCTCTGAATTTGGGCAAATTCACCTGTGGGAATGTCAGTTTCTCCGTCTGTCTGATGATGGGGATACTAAAGAAGCTAGCTCAGAGAATCTGGGGAGTGCAAAGTGCTTGCCAAAGTACCTTGTGCATAGGGTTCAACAAATCTTTGGATGAAGGTTTCTACAGGCCTACCAGTGTTATATATGTAACTCAGGAAAACACACTAAAAGATAGTACACATATTAAAACAAGAAAGAATAACGAATCAATTTGTTTCACATGTCGTAGGGAAAAGCAGTTGCCATGGGCAGGGTGCTCGCCTGATCGCGACCTCCCTGCCCACGGCGCAAACGCCGTGCTGTCTCCTGACAACCAGCCTGCATTGTGACCTCAGCACCGTTTACTGCGCATGCGCAGCGCGGAGAATTGTTGATAAGAGGGTCCCCACCGTCTGAGTTGCTGAGTAGGGACCTCCACCGAGTGCTCTATGCCGCTTGTGGATCTCAGAGCGGCTGCGTGCAGCTGCAGCGCATGTAATCTCAGCACTCGATCGACATGCTGCCGCGAAAGTAAAGCTGGGTAGGAATTGCGGAGCCTCGCTGTTTCCAGTCTCACCAAATCTGGTAGGAAATACTCAGGGACTCCTGAGCTAAAACGTCTTCTCAAGTTCATAGTAGGTGTTAGGGTAGCAGAGTTGTTAAATTTGAATTGTCCTGAGGTTTTGACTTCTCATGCTGATTAAAAACACCCCCACTGTCATGTCCTCCGAAAGTACTCGTAAGAGAGGTAAGGGCTTGGATCTAAGTCCGTGTCACGGACACAGTTGAATGAATTCTGTGGAGGAGTTATTTATAGACTTTTAATGAAGGATACGTCTAACTGAGAAATGTCAGACTGAGTGATATTTTTTCCATATCGAGTACTGGATTTCACACCATTTAAAAATGTTAACATACATTTTTGGTACGGAATACACTCTGGAATTTTCATAAAGCAGACATTTGGTGGATTTTAAATGTCAGTTGTTTTTTCCGTCTCATTTCCTCACCAGGAATAACTCATTATTATATATATAAATATTCACATACATAAGGAAACAACAAAGCTGAAGAGTAAGATTATTGTCTCTGGATTTCACATTCATTTTCACAGACATGCTTCCTGAAAATGAGCGGCTCTCTAAATACATCAGGTGTAGTCTGGAATTCCCGGAAAACATGAAAGTCTTAACTGTCTAGTTATTCTAGTTATTTTTGATATCGTTATGTTCACATCAAATGTCTTTAAAAGTATCCGGACTATCCAGACCAATATGGCTTACGTGTGGAAGAGATAAATTCAACTGTAACCTGAGGTCTAGAGCAGATACCAGACAAGCGGAGGGAAGCATTCTCTAGCGGGACCCATTGAAAGGGAATTTGATGGCTCGTCTGTTTTCCGAGGAGTAAGTAGAAATTGTTCCGGTCAAATTTTATGTCAAAATAGGTTATCTACACATGAAAAGGTGAACATACTACATTAAAGAAGGATGCTATGATTCATGGGAGAACACTTGGGATCTCTTGTTCCCCCCTAACCGAGCAAGGTAGTACTCTGTGAGTGAGTATGAGAAATAATTTCATGAATTCAGCCATTCATAGGGCCTCACTTTTATACTATAGAAAGCTACATGAGAAATTGCTTTCAATGTAAATGGACTAGAATTAGGGTGTCTGAAGGGATAAAGAGGCGAGACGCACCTTTATGTTGCCTATGGGAGTCACATTTTAGACCTAAAGTCACACATAAACTGAAATTGAAGGGATGGAAAAAGATATTTTGTACAAGTTAAAGAGAACAAAGAACAGGAACAGCAATACTTATATAAGAGAAACTGGACATGAAACGAAGTGATGAGACCATCAAGGACACTATCTTGATATGAAGGAATCAGTCCGAGGAGAAGGCAATAACAACTGGGTAAGTGACTGTGCACATAACACAGGAGGACTAAAATGGGTAAAGAAAAATTTATGCATAAGTATGTCCGTGTTTGGCAGTTACTTACAGAACTAAAGGGAGCAGTAGATAGCAAGGACAATAATACTAGGAGATTTTTAACACTCATTTCATCAATGGTTAGATCACCCAGAGGGAAAATAACTAAGGAAACTGTGGTATTCTATGACACAGTAGACCAGATAGACTTAACAGATGGATAACAGAACATTCCAGCCCAAAGCAGCAGGATACACATTCTTTTCAGGAACACATGGAATGTTCTCCAGAAGAGATCACATATTAGGACAGGAAAATGTCCCAATAAATTTAAGAAGACTGGAATTGTATCAAGCATCTTTTCCGACCAAAATGGTATGAAACTAGGAATGAATGACATAAAGAAAACCAGAGAAAACACAAACAGGGAGGAGCTAAGCCACATACTTGTAAATAATCAGTGATTCAATGAGGAAACCAAAGAAAAAAACAAACAATGCATGGAAGCAAATAAGACAGCAACCCAATGGATCAAAGTATGTGGAATGGACCTAGAGTGGTTCTAAGAGGGACGAACAGAGCAATGGAGGCCTACATCCAGGAAGAATGTCAATCCCGAATGAACAATATCCTTTCACTATGAAAGGAACTAGGAAAAGAAGTACAAACCGGTCTAGGTTCCCATTCTTGAGTCACCATAGCACAGGGAAGAAGAGCAGAGTCTGTTCAGTCAGACTGTCTCGGTTTGTTCCCATCATCTCTCTGCATTTGGGCAAAGGCAGCTGTGAGGATGTCAGTTTCTCCATCTGTGTGATGATGGGGATGCTAAATAAGCTAGCTCAGAGATTCTGGGGTGTGCAAAGTGCTTGCAAAAGTACCTTGTGCATAGGGTTCAACAAATCTTTGGATGAATGTTTCTGCAGGCCTACCAGTGTTCTATATGTAAATCAGGAGAACACACTAAAAGATAGTACACATATTAAATCAAGAAAGAATAACGAATCAATTTGTTTCACATGTCGAAGGGAAAAGGAGTTGCTATGGGCAGGGTGCTCGCCTGACCGCAACCTCCCTGCAAACGGCGCAAACGCCGTGCTGTCTCCTGACAGCCAGCCTGCTTTGTGACCTCAGCCCCGTTTACTGCGCATGCGCAGCTCGTGGAATTGTGACAGGTGACAAGAGGGTCCCGACCATCTGAGTTGCTGAGTAGGGACCTCCACCGAGTGCTCTATGCCGCTTGTGGATCTCAGAGCCGCTGCGTGCAGATGCAGCGCATGTAATCTCAGCACTCGATCGTCCTGCTGCCACGAAAGTAAAGCTGGGTAGGAATAGTGGAGCCTCGCTGTTTTCAAGTCTGACCAGATCCGGTAGGAAATACGCAGGGACTCCTGTGCTACAACGTCTTCTCAAGTTCATAGTAGGTGTTAAGGTAGCAGAGTTGTAAAATTTGAATTGTCCTGAGGTTTTGACTTCTCATGCTGTTTAAAAACACCCCCACTGCCGTGTACTCCGAAAGTACTCGTAAGAGAGGTAAGCGCTTGGATCGAACTCCGGGTCGTGGACCCAGTTGAATGAATTCCAGGGAGGAGTTATTTATAGACTTTTAATGAAGGATATGCCTAACTGAGAAAAGTCAGACTGAGTGATATTTTTTCCATATCGAGTACTGGATTTCATACCATTTAATAATGTTAACATACATTTTCGGTATGGAGTACATTCTGGAATTTTCATAGAGCAGCCATTTGGTAGATTTTAAACGTCAGTTTTTGTTCCCATCTCACTTCCTCACCAGGAATAACTCACTATTATATTCAAATATATTCATATACATAAGGAAACAACAATGCTGAAAGGTAAGATTATGGTCTCTGGATTTCACATTCATTTTCATAGACATGTTTCCTGTAAATGAGCCGCGCTCTAAATACATCAGGTGTAGTCTGGAATTCCCAGAAAACACGAATGTCTGAACTGTCTAGTTACTCTAGTTATTTTTGATATCATTATGGTCACGTCAAGTGTCTTTAAAAGTATCCGAACTATCCAAACGAATTTGGCTTATGTGTGGAAAAGATAAATTCAACTGTAACCTAAGGTCTAGATCAGGTACAGGACAAGCGGAGGGAAGCATGCTCTAGCGGGAATCAGAGGAATGGAATTTGAAGGCTTGTATGATTTCTGAGGAGTAAGTAGAAATAGCTCCGGTCAAATTTTATGTGAAAATAGGTTATCTGCACATGAATAGGTGAACATACTACATTAAAGAAGGATGCTATGATTCATGGGAGAACACTTGGGATCTCTTGTTACCCCCTGTAACCGAGCAGGGTAGGACTCTGTGAGTGTGTATGAGAAATAATTTCATGAATTCAGCCATTCACAGGGCCTCACTTTTATACTCTTGAAAGCTATATGAGTAATTGCTGTCAATGTAAATGGTCTAGAAATAGGGTGTGTGAAGGGATAAAGAGGCGAGACCCACCTTTATGTTGCCTATGGGAGTCTCATTTTAGACCTAAAGACACACATAAACTGAAAGTGAAGGGATGGGCAAAGATAATTTATGCAAGTTAAAGAGAGCAAAGAACAGGACCAGCAATACTTATATAAGACAATCTGTACATGAAGCGAAGTGAAGAGAACATCAAGGACACTATGTCGATAAGCAGGAATCAGTCGAGGAGAAGGCAATCACAACTGGGTCAGTGACTGTGCATGCAACACAGGAGGACTTAAATGTGTAAAGAAAAATTTATGCATAAGTATGTCCGTATTTGGCACTAACTTACAGAACTAAAGGGAGCAGTAGATAGCAGGACAATAATACTATGAGATTTTTAACACTCATTTCATCAATGGTTAGGTCACCCCGAGGGAAAATAAATAAGGAAACTGTGGCATTCTATGACACAGTCGTCCAGACAGACTTAAGAGATGGATAACAGAACATGATAGCCCAAAGCAGCAGGATACACATTCTTTTCAGGAACACTTGGAATGTTCTCCAGTAGTGACCACATAGTAGGACAGGAAAATGTCCCAATAAATTTAAGAAGACTGGAATTGTATCAAGCATCTTTTCCGACCAAAATGGTATGAAACTAGGAATGAATGACATAAAGAAAACCAGAGAAAACACAAACAGGGAGGAGCTAAGCCACATACTTGTAAATAATCAGTGATTCAATGAGGAAACCAAAGAAGAAAACAAACAATGCATGGAAGCAAATAAGACAGCAACCCAATGGATCAAAGTATGTGGAATGGACCTAGAGTGGTTCTAAGAGGGACGAACAGAGCAATGGAGGCCTACGTCCGGAAAGAAGGACAATCCCGAACGAGAAACATCCTTTCAGAATGATAGGAACCAGAAAAAGAGGTACAAAGTTTTCTAGGTTCCCATACTTGACTCACCATAGCACAGGGAGGAAGAGCAGAGTCTTCTCAGTCAGACTGTCTCAGTTTGTTCCCATCATCTCTCTGAATTTGGGCAAAGGCACCTGTGAGGATGTCAGTTTCTCCGTCTGCGTGATGATGGGGATACTAAAGAAGCTAGCTCAGAGATTCTGGGGAGTGCAAAGTGCTTGCCAAAGTACCTTGTGCATAGGGTTCAACAAATCTTTGGATGAAGGTTTCTACAGGCCTACCAGTGTTATATATGTAACTCAGGAAAACACACTAAAAGATAGTACACATATTAAAACAAGAAAGAATAACGAATCAATTTGTTTCACATGTCGTAGGGAAAAGCAGTTGCCATGGGCAGGGTGCTCGCCTGATCGCGACCTCCCTGCCCACGGCGCAAACGCCGTGCTGTCTCCTGACAACCAGCCTGCATTGTGACCTCAGCCCCGTTTACTGCGCATGCGCAGCGTGGAGAATTGTTGATAAGAGGGTCCCGACCGTCTGAGTTGCTGAGTAGGGACCTCCACCGAGTGCTCTATGCCGCTTGTGGATCTCAGAGCCGCTGCGTGCAGCTGCTGCGGATGTAATCTCAGCACTCAATTGACCTGCTGCCGCGAAAGTAAAGCTGGGTAGGAACAGCGGAGCCTCGCTCTTTTCCATTCTCACCAAATCCGGTAGGAAATACGCAGGGACTCCTGTGCTACAACGTCTTCTCAAGTTCATAGTAGGTGTTAGGGTAGCAGAGTTGTTAAATTTGAATTGTCCTGAGGTTTTGACTTCTCATGCTGATTAAAAACACCCCCACTGTCATGTCCTCCGAAAGTACTCGTAAGAGAGGTAAGGGCTTGGATCTAAGTCCGTGTCACGGACACAGTTGAATGAATTCTGTGGAGGAGTTATTTATAGACTTTTAATGAAGGATACGTCTAACTGAGAAATGTCAGACTGAGTGATATTTTTTCCATATCGAGTACTGGATTTCACACCATTTAAAAATGTTAACATACATTTTTGGTACGGAATACACTCTGGAATTTTCATAAAGCAGACATTTGGTGGATTTTAAATGTCAGTTGTTTTTTCCGTCTCATTTCCTCACCAGGAATAACTCATTATTATATATATAAATATTCACATACATAAGGAAACAACAAAGCTGAAGAGTAAGATTATTGTCTCTGGATTTCACATTCATTTTCACAGACATGCTTCCTGAAAATGAGCGGCTCTCTAAATACATCAGGTGTAGTCTGGAATTCCCGGAAAACATGAAAGTCTTAACTGTCTAGTTATTCTAGTTATTTTTGATATCGTTATGTTCACATCAAATGTCTTTAAAAGTATCCGGACTATCCAGACCAATTTGGCTTACGTGTGGAAGAGATAAATTCAACTGTAACCTGAGGTCTAGAGCAGATACCAGACAAGCGGAGGGAAGCATTCTCTAGCGGGACCCATTGAAAGGGAATTTGATGGCTCGTCTGTTTTCCGAGGAGTAAGTAGAAATTGTTCCGGTCAAATTTTATGTCAAAATAGGTTATCTACACATGAAAAGGTGAACATACTACATTAAAGAAGGATGCTATGATTCATGGGAGAACACTTGGGATCTCTTGTTCCCCCCTAACCGAGCAAGGTAGTACTCTGTGAGTGAGTATGAGAAATAATTTCATGAATTCAGCCATTCATAGGGCCTCACTTTTATACTATAGAAAGCTACATGAGAAATTGCTTTCAATGTAAATGGACTAGAATTAGGGTGTCTGAAGGGATAAAGAGGCGAGACGCACCTTTATGTTGCCTATGGGAGTCACATTTTAGACCTAAAGTCACACATAAACTGAAATTGAAGGGATGGAAAAAGATATTTTGTACAAGTTAAAGAGAACAAAGAACAGGAACAGCAATACTTATATAAGAGAAACTGGACATGAAACGAAGTGATGAGACCATCAAGGACACTATCTTGATATGAAGGAATCAGTCCGAGGAGAAGGCAATAACAACTGGGTAAGTGACTGTGCACATAACACAGGAGGACTAAAATGGGTAAAGAAAAATTTATGCATAAGTATGTCCGTGTTTGGCAGTTACTTACAGAACTAAAGGGAGCAGTAGATAGCAAGGACAATAATACTAGGAGATTTTTAACACTCATTTCATCAATGGTTAGATCACCCAGAGGGAAAATAACTAAGGAAACTGTGGTATTCTATGACACAGTAGACCAGATAGACTTAACAGATGGATAACAGAACATTCCAGCCCAAAGCAGCAGGATACACATTCTTTTCAGGAACACATGGAATGTTCTCCAGAAGAGATCACATATTAGGACAGGAAAATGTCCCAATAAATTTAAGAAGACTGGAATTGTATCAAGCATCTTTTCCGACCAAAATGGTATGAAACTAGGAATGAATGACATAAAGAAAACCAGAGAAAACACAAACAGGGAGGAGCTAAGCCACATACTTGTAAATAATCAGTGATTCAATGAGGAAACCAAAGAAAAAAACAAACAATGCATGGAAGCAAATAAGACAGCAACCCAATGGATCAAAGTATGTGGAATGGACCTAGAGTGGTTCTAAGAGGGACGAACAGAGCAATGGAGGCCTACATCCAGGAAGAATGTCAATCCCGAATGAACAATATCCTTTCACTATGAAAGGAACTAGGAAAAGAAGTACAAACCGGTCTAGGTTCCCATTCTTGAGTCACCATAGCACAGGGAAGAAGAGCAGAGTCTGTTCAGTCAGACTGTCTCGGTTTGTTCCCATCATCTCTCTGCATTTGGGCAAAGGCAGCTGTGAGGATGTCAGTTTCTCCATCTGTGTGATGATGGGGATGCTAAATAAGCTAGCTCAGAGATTCTGGGGTGTGCAAAGTGCTTGCAAAAGTACCTTGTGCATAGGGTTCAACAAATCTTTGGATGAATGTTTCTGCAGGCCTACCAGTGTTCTATATGTAAATCAGGAGAACACACTAAAAGATAGTACACATATTAAATCAAGAAAGAATAACGAATCAATTTGTTTCACATGTCGAAGGGAAAAGGAGTTGCTATGGGCAGGGTGCTCGCCTGACCGCAACCTCCCTGCAAACGGCGCAAACGCCGTGCTGTCTCCTGACAGCCAGCCTGCTTTGTGACCTCAGCCCCGTTTACTGCGCATGCGCAGCTCGTGGAATTGTGACAGGTGACAAGAGGGTCCCGACCATCTGAGTTGCTGAGTAGGGACCTCCACCGAGTGCTCTATGCCGCTTGTGGATCTCAGAGCCGCTGCGTGCAGATGCAGCGCATGTAATCTCAGCACTCGATCGTCCTGCTGCCACGAAAGTAAAGCTGGGTAGGAATAGTGGAGCCTCGCTGTTTTCAAGTCTGACCAGATCCGGTAGGAAATACGCAGGGACTCCTGTGCTACAACGTCTTCTCAAGTTCATAGTAGGTGTTAAGGTAGCAGAGTTGTAAAATTTGAATTGTCCTGAGGTTTTGACTTCTCATGCTGTTTAAAAACACCCCCACTGCCGTGTACTCCGAAAGTACTCGTAAGAGAGGTAAGCGCTTGGATCGAACTCCGGGTCGTGGACCCAGTTGAATGAATTCCAGGGAGGAGTTATTTATAGACTTTTAATGAAGGATATGCCTAACTGAGAAAAGTCAGACTGAGTGATATTTTTTCCATATCGAGTACTGGATTTCATACCATTTAATAATGTTAACATACATTTTCGGTATGGAGTACATTCTGGAATTTTCATAGAGCAGCCATTTGGTAGATTTTAAACGTCAGTTTTTGTTCCCATCTCACTTCCTCACCAGGAATAACTCACTATTATATTCAAATATATTCATATACATAAGGAAACAACAATGCTGAAAGGTAAGATTATGGTCTCTGGATTTCACATTCATTTTCATAGACATGTTTCCTGTAAATGAGCCGCGCTCTAAATACATCAGGTGTAGTCTGGAATTCCCAGAAAACACGAATGTCTGAACTGTCCAGTTACTCTAGTTATTTTTGATATCATTATGGTCACGTCAAGTGTCTTTAAAAGTATCCGAACTATCCAAACGAATTTGGCTTATGTGTGGAAAAGATAAATTCAACTGTAACCTAAGGTCTAGATCAGGTACAGGACAAGCGGAGGGAAGCATGCTCTAGCGGGAATCATAGGAATGGAATTTGAAGGCTTGTATGATTTCTGAGGAGTAAGTAGAAATAGCTCCGGTCAAATTTTATGTGAAAATAGGTTATCTGCACATGAATAGGTGAACATACTACATTAAAGAAGGATGCTATGATTCATGGGAGAACACTTGGGATCTCTTGTTACCCCCTGTAACCGAGCAGGGTAGGACTCTGTGAGTGTGTATGAGAAATAATTTCATGAATTCAGCCATTCACAGGGCCTCACTTTTATACTCTTGAAAGCTATATGAGTAATTGCTGTCAATGTAAATGGTCTAGAAATAGGGTGTGTGAAGGGATAAAGAGGCGAGACCCACCTTTATGTTGCCTATGGGAGTCTCATTTTAGACCTAAAGACACACATAAACTGAAAGTGAAGGGATGGGCAAAGATAATTTATGCAAGTTAAAGAGAGCAAAGAACAGGACCAGCAATACTTATATAAGACAATCTGTACATGAAGCGAAGTGAAGAGAACATCAAGGACACTATGTCGATAAGCAGGAATCAGTCGAGGAGAAGGCAATCACAACTGGGTCAGTGACTGTGCATGCAACACAGGAGGACTTAAATGTGTAAAGAAAAATTTATGCATAAGTATGTCCGTATTTGGCACTAACTTACAGAACTAAAGGGAGCAGTAGATAGCAGGACAATAATACTATGAGATTTTTAACACTCATTTCATCAATGGTTAGGTCACCCCGAGGGAAAATAAATAAGGAAACTGTGGCATTCTATGACACAGTCGTCCAGACAGACTTAAGAGATGGATAACAGAACATGATAGCCCAAAGCAGCAGGATACACATTCTTTTCAGGAACACTTGGAATGTTCTCCAGTAGTGACCACATAGTAGGACAGGAAAATGTCCCAATAAATTTAAGAAGACTGGAATTGTATCAAGCATCTTTTCCGACCAAAATGGTATGAAACTAGGAATGAATGACATAAAGAAAACCAGAGAAAACACAAACAGGGAGGAGCTAAGCCACATACTTGTAAATAATCAGTGATTCAATGAGGAAACCAAAGAAGAAAACAAACAATGCATGGAAGCAAATAAGACAGCAACCCAATGGATCAAAGTATGTGGAATGGACCTAGAGTGGTTCTAAGAGGGACGAACAGAGCAATGGAGGCCTACGTCCGGAAAGAAGGACAATCCCGAACGAGAAACATCCTTTCAGAATGATAGGAACCAGAAAAAGAGGTACAAAGTTTTCTAGGTTCCCATACTTGACTCACCATAGCACAGGGAGGAAGAGCAGAGTCTTCTCAGTCAGACTGTCTCAGTTTGTTCCCATCATCTCTCTGAATTTGGGCAAAGGCACCTGTGAGGATGTCAGTTTCTCCGTCTGCGTGATGATGGGGATACTAAAGAAGCTAGCTCAGAGATTCTGGGGAGTGCAAAGTGCTTGCCAAAGTACCTTGTGCATAGGGTTCAACAAATCTTTGGATGAAGGTTTCTACAGGCCTACCAGTGTTATATATGTAACTCAGGAAAACACACTAAAAGATAGTACACATATTAAAACAAGAAAGAATAACGAATCAATTTGTTTCACATGTCGTAGGGAAAAGCAGTTGCCATGGGCAGGGTGCTCGCCTGATCGCGACCTCCCTGCCCACGGCGCAAACGCCGTGCTGTCTCCTGACAACCAGCCTGCATTGTGACCTCAGCCCCGTTTACTGCGCATGCGCAGCGTGGAGAATTGTTGATAAGAGGGTCCCGACCGTCTGAGTTGCTGAGTAGGGACCTCCACCGAGTGCTCTATGCCGCTTGTGGATCTCAGAGCCGCTGCGTGCAGCTGCTGCGGATGTAATCTCAGCACTCAATTGACCTGCTGCCGCGAAAGTAAAGCTGGGTAGGAACAGCGGAGCCTCGCTCTTTTCCATTCTCACCAAATCCGGTAGGAAATACGCAGGGACTCCTGTGCTACAACGTCTTCTCAAGTTCATAGTAGGTGTTAGGGTAGCAGAGTTGTTAAATTTGAATTGTCCTGAGGTTTTGACTTCTCATGCTGATTAAAAACACCCCCACTGTCATGTCCTCCGAAAGTACTCGTAAGAGAGGTAAGGGCTTGGATCTAAGTCCGTGTCACGGACACAGTTGAATGAATTCTGTGGAGGAGTTATTTATAGACTTTTAATGAAGGATACGTCTAACTGAGAAATGTCAGACTGAGTGATATTTTTTCCATATCGAGTACTGGATTTCACACCATTTAAAAATGTTAACATATATTTTTGGTACGGAATACACTCTGGAATTTTCATAAAGCAGACATTTGGTGGATTTTAAATGTCAGTTGTTTTTTCCGTCTCATTTCCTCACCAGGAATAACTCATTATTATATATATAAATATTCACATACATAAGGAAACAACAAAGCTGAAGAGTAAGATTATTGTCTCTGGATTTCACATTCATTTTCACAGACATGCTTCCTGAAAATGAGCGGCTCTCTAAATACATCAGGTGTAGTCTGGAATTCCCGGAAAACATGAAAGTCTTAACTGTCTAGTTATTCTAGTTATTTTTGATATCGTTATGTTCACATCAAATGTCTTTAAAAGTATCCGGACTATCCAGACCAATTTGGCTTACGTGTGGAAGAGATAAATTCAACTGTAACCTGAGGTCTAGAGCAGATACCAGACAAGCGGAGGGAAGCATTCTCTAGCGGGACCCATTGAAAGGGAATTTGATGGCTCGTCTGTTTTCCGAGGAGTAAGTAGAAATTGTACCGGTCAAATTTTATGTCAAAATAGGTTATCTACACATGAAAAGGTGAACATACTACATTAAAGAAGGATGCTATGATTCATGGGAGAACACTTGGGATCTCTTGTTCCCCCCTAACCGAGCAAGGTAGTACTCTGTGAGTGAGTATGAGAAATAATTTCATGAATTCAGCCATTCATAGGGCCTCACTTTTATACTATAGAAAGCTACATGAGAAATTGCTTTCAATGTAAATGGACTAGAATTAGGGTGTCTGAAGGGATAAAGAGGCGAGACGCACCTTTATGTTGCCTATGGGAGTCACATTTTAGACCTAAAGTCACACATAAACTGAAATTGAAGGGATGGAAAAAGATATTTTGTACAAGTTAAAGAGAACAAAGAACAGGAACAGCAATACTTATATAAGAGAAACTGGACATGAAACGAAGTGATGAGACCATCAAGGACACTATCTTGATATGAAGGAATCAGTCCGAGGAGAAGGCAATAACAACTGGGTAAGTGACTGTGCACATAACACAGGAGGACTAAAATGGGTAAAGAAAAATTTATGCATAAGTATGTCCGTGTTTGGCAGTTACTTACAGAACTAAAGGGAGCAGTAGATAGCAAGGACAATAATACTAGGAGATTTTTAACACTCATTTCATCAATGGTTAGATCACCCAGAGGGAAAATAACTAAGGAAACTGTGGTATTCTATGACACAGTAGACCAGATAGACTTAACAGATGGATAACAGAACATTCCAGCCCAAAGCAGCAGGATACACATTCTTTTCAGGAACACATGGAATGTTCTCCAGAAGAGATCACATATTAGGACAGGAAAATGTCCCAATAAATTTAAGAAGACTGGAATTGTATCAAGCATCTTTTCCGACCAAAATGGTATGAAACTAGGAATGAATGACATAAAGAAAACCAGAGAAAACACAAACAGGGAGGAGCTAAGCCACATACTTGTAAATAATCAGTGATTCAATGAGGAAACCAAAGAAAAAAACAAACAATGCATGGAAGCAAATAAGACAGCAACCCAATGGATCAAAGTATGTGGAATGGACCTAGAGTGGTTCTAAGAGGGACGAACAGAGCAATGGAGGCCTACATCCAGGAAGAATGTCAATCCCGAATGAACAATATCCTTTCACTATGAAAGGAACTAGGAAAAGAAGTACAAACCGGTCTAGGTTCCCATTCTTGAGTCACCATAGCACAGGGAAGAAGAGCAGAGTCTGTTCAGTCAGACTGTCTCGGTTTGTTCCCATCATCTCTCTGCATTTGGGCAAAGGCAGCTGTGAGGATGTCAGTTTCTCCATCTGTGTGATGATGGGGATGCTAAATAAGCTAGCTCAGAGATTCTGGGGTGTGCAAAGTGCTTGCAAAAGTACCTTGTGCATAGGGTTCAACAAATCTTTGGATGAATGTTTCTGCAGGCCTACCAGTGTTCTATATGTAAATCAGGAGAACACACTAAAAGATAGTACACATATTAAATCAAGAAAGAATAACGAATCAATTTGTTTCACATGTCGAAGGGAAAAGGAGTTGCTATGGGCAGGGTGCTCGCCTGACCGCAACCTCCCTGCAAACGGCGCAAACGCCGTGCTGTCTCCTGACAGCCAGCCTGCTTTGTGACCTCAGCCCCGTTTACTGCGCATGCGCAGCTCGTGGAATTGTGACAGGTGACAAGAGGGTCCCGACCATCTGAGTTGCTGAGTAGGGACCTCCACCGAGTGCTCTATGCCGCTTGTGGATCTCAGAGCCGCTGCGTGCAGATGCAGCGCATGTAATCTCAGCACTCGATCGTCCTGCTGCCACGAAAGTAAAGCTGGGTAGGAATAGTGGAGCCTCGCTGTTTTCAAGTCTGACCAGATCCGGTAGGAAATACGCAGGGACTCCTGTGCTACAACGTCTTCTCAAGTTCATAGTAGGTGTTAAGGTAGCAGAGTTGTAAAATTTGAATTGTCCTGAGGTTTTGACTTCTCATGCTGTTTAAAAACACCCCCACTGCCGTGTACTCCGAAAGTACTCGTAAGAGAGGTAAGCGCTTGGATCGAACTCCGGGTCGTGGACCCAGTTGAATGAATTCCAGGGAGGAGTTATTTATAGACTTTTAATGAAGGATATGCCTAACTGAGAAAAGTCAGACTGAGTGATATTTTTTCCATATCGAGTACTGGATTTCATACCATTTAATAATGTTAACATACATTTTCGGTATGGAGTACATTCTGGAATTTTCATAGAGCAGCCATTTGGTAGATTTTAAACGTCAGTTTTTGTTCCCATCTCACTTCCTCACCAGGAATAACTCACTATTATATTCAAATATATTCATATACATAAGGAAACAACAATGCTGAAAGGTAAGATTATGGTCTCTGGATTTCACATTCATTTTCATAGACATGTTTCCTGTAAATGAGCCGCGCTCTAAATACATCAGGTGTAGTCTGGAATTCCCAGAAAACACGAATGTCTGAACTGTCCAGTTACTCTAGTTATTTTTGATATCATTATGGTCACGTCAAGTGTCTTTAAAAGTATCCGAACTATCCAAACGAATTTGGCTTATGTGTGGAAAAGATAAATTCAACTGTAACCTAAGGTCTAGATCAGGTACAGGACAAGCGGAGGGAAGCATGCTCTAGCGGGAATCAGAGGAATGGAATTTGAAGGCTTGTATGATTTCTGAGGAGTAAGTAGAAATAGCTCCGGTCAAATTTTATGTGAAAATAGGTTATCTGCACATGAATAGGTGAACATACTACATTAAAGAAGGATGCTATGATTCATGGGAGAACACTTGGGATCTCTTGTTACCCCCTGTAACCGAGCAGGGTAGGACTCTGTGAGTGTGTATGAGAAATAATTTCATGAATTCAGCCATTCACAGGGCCTCACTTTTATACTCTTGAAAGCTATATGAGTAATTGCTGTCAATGTAAATGGTCTAGAAATAGGGTGTGTGAAGGGATAAAGAGGCGAGACCCACCTTTATGTTGCCTATGGGAGTCTCATTTTAGACCTAAAGACACACATAAACTGAAAGTGAAGGGATGGGCAAAGATAATTTATGCAAGTTAAAGAGAGCAAAGAACAGGACCAGCAATACTTATATAAGACAATCTGTACATGAAGCGAAGTGAAGAGAACATCAAGGACACTATGTCGATAAGCAGGAATCAGTCGAGGAGAAGGCAATCACAACTGGGTCAGTGACTGTGCATGCAACACAGGAGGACTTAAATGTGTAAAGAAAAATTTATGCATAAGTATGTCCGTATTTGGCACTAACTTACAGAACTAAAGGGAGCAGTAGATAGCAGGACAATAATACTATGAGATTTTTAACACTCATTTCATCAATGGTTAGGTCACCCCGAGGGAAAATAAATAAGGAAACTGTGGCATTCTATGACACAGTCGTCCAGACAGACTTAAGAGATGGATAACAGAACATGATAGCCCAAAGCAGCAGGATACACATTCTTTTCAGGAACACTTGGAATGTTCTCCAGTAGTGACCACATAGTAGGACAGGAAAATGTCCCAATAAATTTAAGAAGACTGGAATTGTATCAAGCATCTTTTCCGACCAAAATGGTATGAAACTAGGAATGAATGACATAAAGAAAACCAGAGAAAACACAAACAGGGAGGAGCTAAGCCACATACTTGTAAATAATCAGTGATTCAATGAGGAAACCAAAGAAGAAAACAAACAATGCATGGAAGCAAATAAGACAGCAACCCAATGGATCAAAGTATGTGGAATGGACCTAGAGTGGTTCTAAGAGGGACGAACAGAGCAATGGAGGCCTACGTCCGGAAAGAAGGACAATCCCGAACGAGAAACATCCTTTCAGAATGATAGGAACCAGAAAAAGAGGTACAAAGTTTTCTAGGTTCCCATACTTGACTCACCATAGCACAGGGAGGAAGAGCAGAGTCTTCTCAGTCAGACTGTCTCAGTTTGTTCCCATCATCTCTCTGAATTTGGGCAAAGGCACCTGTGAGGATGTCAGTTTCTCCGTCTGCGTGATGATGGGGATACTAAAGAAGCTAGCTCAGAGATTCTGGGGAGTGCAAAGTGCTTGCCAAAGTACCTTGTGCATAGGGTTCAACAAATCTTTGGATGAAGGTTTCTACAGGCCTACCAGTGTTATATATGTAACTCAGGAAAACACACTAAAAGATAGTACACATATTAAAACAAGAAAGAATAACGAATCAATTTGTTTCACATGTCGTAGGGAAAAGCAGTTGCCATGGGCAGGGTGCTCGCCTGATCGCGACCTCCCTGCCCACGGCGCAAACGCCGTGCTGTCTCCTGACAACCAGCCTGCATTGTGACCTCAGCCCCGTTTACTGCGCATGCGCAGCGTGGAGAATTGTTGATAAGAGGGTCCCGACCGTCTGAGTTGCTGAGTAGGGACCTCCACCGAGTGCTCTATGCCGCTTGTGGATCTCAGAGCCGCTGCGTGCAGCTGCTGCGGATGTAATCTCAGCACTCAATTGGCCTGCTGCCGCGAAAGTAAAGCTGGGTAGGAACAGCGGAGCCTCGCTCTTTTCCATTCTCACCAAATCCGGTAGGAAATACGCAGGGACTCCTGTGCTACAACGTCTTCTCAAGTTCATAGTAGGTGTTAGGGTAGCAGAGTTGTTAAATTTGAATTGTCCTGAGGTTTTGACTTCTCATGCTGATTAAAAACACCCCCACTGTCATGTCCTCCGAAAGTACTCGTAAGAGAGGTAAGGGCTTGGATCTAAGTCCGTGTCACGGACACAGTTGAATGAATTCTGTGGAGGAGTTATTTATAGACTTTTAATGAAGGATATGTCTAACTGAGAAAAGTCAGACTGAGTGATATTTTTTCCATATCGAGTACTGGATTTCACACCATTTAAAAATGTTAACATACATTTTTGGTACGGAATACACTCTGGAATTTTCATAAAGCAGACATTTGGTGGATTTTAAATGTCAGTTGTTTTTTCCGTCTCATTTCCTCACCAGGAATAACTCATTATTATATATATAAATATTCACATACATAAGGAAACAACAAAGCTGAAGAGTAAGATTATTGTCTCTGGATTTCACATTCATTTTCACAGACATGCTTCCTGAAAATGAGCGGCTCTCTAAATACATCAGGTGTAGTCTGGAATTCCCGGAAAACATGAAAGTCTTAACTGTCTAGTTATTCTAGTTATTTTTGATATCGTTATGTTCACATCAAATGTCTTTAAAAGTATCCGGACTATCCAGACCAATTTGGCTTACGTGTGGAAGAGATAAATTCAACTGTAACCTGAGGTCTAGAGCAGATACCAGACAAGCGGAGGGAAGCATTCTCTAGCGGGACCCATTGAAAGGGAATTTGATGGCTCGTCTGTTTTCCGAGGAGTAAGTAGAAATTGTTCCGGTCAAATTTTATGTCAAAATAGGTTATCTACACATGAAAAGGTGAACATACTACATTAAAGAAGGATGCTATGATTCATGGGAGAACACTTGGGATCTCTTGTTCCCCCCTAACCGAGCAAGGTAGTACTCTGTGAGTGAGTATGAGAAATAATTTCATGAATTCAGCCATTCATAGGGCCTCACTTTTATACTATAGAAAGCTACATGAGAAATTGCTTTCAATGTAAATGGACTAGAATTAGGGTGTCTGAAGGGATAAAGAGGCGAGACGCACCTTTATGTTGCCTATGGGAGTCACATTTTAGACCTAAAGTCACACATAAACTGAAATTGAAGGGATGGAAAAAGATATTTTGTACAAGTTAAAGAGAACAAAGAACAGGAACAGCAATACTTATATAAGAGAAACTGGACATGAAACGAAGTGATGAGACCATCAAGGACACTATCTTGATATGAAGGAATCAGTCCGAGGAGAAGGCAATAACAACTGGGTAAGTGACTGTGCACATAACACAGGAGGACTAAAATGGGTAAAGAAAAATTTATGCATAAGTATGTCCGTGTTTGGCAGTTACTTACAGAACTAAAGGGAGCAGTAGATAGCAAGGACAATAATACTAGGAGATTTTTAACACTCATTTCATCAATGGTTAGATCACCCAGAGGGAAAATAACTAAGGAAACTGTGGTATTCTATGACACAGTAGACCAGATAGACTTAACAGATGGATAACAGAACATTCCAGCCCAAAGCAGCAGGATACACATTCTTTTCAGGAACACATGGAATGTTCTCCAGAAGAGATCACATATTAGGACAGGAAAATGTCCCAATAAATTTAAGAAGACTGGAATTGTATCAAGCATCTTTTCCGACCAAAATGGTATGAAACTAGGAATGAATGACATAAAGAAAACCAGAGAAAACACAAACAGGGAGGAGCTAAGCCACATACTTGTAAATAATCAGTGATTCAATGAGGAAACCAAAGAAAAAAACAAACAATGCATGGAAGCAAATAAGACAGCAACCCAATGGATCAAAGTATGTGGAATGGACCTAGAGTGGTTCTAAGAGGGACGAACAGAGCAATGGAGGCCTACATCCAGGAAGAATGTCAATCCCGAATGAACAATATCCTTTCACTATGAAAGGAACTAGGAAAAGAAGTACAAACCGGTCTAGGTTCCCATTCTTGAGTCACCATAGCACAGGGAAGAAGAGCAGAGTCTGTTCAGTCAGACTGTCTCGGTTTGTTCCCATCATCTCTCTGCATTTGGGCAAAGGCAGCTGTGAGGATGTCAGTTTCTCCATCTGTGTGATGATGGGGATGCTAAATAAGCTAGCTCAGAGATTCTGGGGTGTGCAAAGTGCTTGCAAAAGTACCTTGTGCATAGGGTTCAACAAATCTTTGGATGAATGTTTCTGCAGGCCTACCAGTGTTCTATATGTAAATCAGGAGAACACACTAAAAGATAGTACACATATTAAATCAAGAAAGAATAACGAATCAATTTGTTTCACATGTCGAAGGGAAAAGGAGTTGCTATGGGCAGGGTGCTCGCCTGACCGCAACCTCCCTGCAAACGGCGCAAACGCCGTGCTGTCTCCTGACAGCCAGCCTGCTTTGTGACCTCAGCCCCGTTTACTGCGCATGCGCAGCTCGTGGAATTGTGACAGGTGACAAGAGGGTCCCGACCATCTGAGTTGCTGAGTAGGGACCTCCACCGAGTGCTCTATGCCGCTTGTGGATCTCAGAGCCGCTGCGTGCAGATGCAGCGCATGTAATCTCAGCACTCGATCGTCCTGCTGCCACGAAAGTAAAGCTGGGTAGGAATAGTGGAGCCTCGTTGTTTTCAAGTCTGACCAGATCCGGTAGGAAATACGCAGGGACTCCTGTGCTACAACGTCTTCTCAAGTTCATAGTAGGTGTTAAGGTAGCAGAGTTGTAAAATTTGAATTGTCCTGAGGTTTTGACTTCTCATGCTGTTTAAAAACACCCCCACTGCCGTGTACTCCGAAAGTACTCGTAAGAGAGGTAAGCGCTTGGATCGAACTCCGGGTCGTGGACCCAGTTGAATGAATTCCAGGGAGGAGTTATTTATAGACTTTTAATGAAGGATATGCCTAACTGAGAAAAGTCAGACTGAGTGATATTTTTTCCATATCGAGTACTGGATTTCATACCATTTAATAATGTTAACATACATTTTCGGTATGGAGTACATTCTGGAATTTTCATAGAGCAGCCATTTGGTAGATTTTAAACGTCAGTTTTTGTTCCCATCTCACTTCCTCACCAGGAATAACTCACTATTATATTCAAATATATTCAAATACATAAGGAAACAACAATGCTGAAAGGTAAGATTATGGTCTCTGGATTTCACATTCATTTTCATAGACATGTTTCCTGTAAATGAGCCGCGCTCTAAATACATCAGGTGTAGTCTGGAATTCCCAGAAAACACGAATGTCTGAACTGTCTAGTTACTCTAGTTATTTTTGATATCATTATGGTCACGTCAAGTGTCTTTAAAAGTATCCGAACTATCCAAACGAATTTGGCTTATGTGTGGAAAAGATAAATTCAACTGTAACCTAAGGTCTAGATCAGGTACAGGACAAGCGGAGGGAAGCATGCTCTAGCGGGAATCAGAGGAATGGAATTTGAAGGCTTGTATGATTTCTGAGGAGTAAGTAGAAATAGCTCCGGTCAAATTTTATGTGAAAATAGGTTATCTGCACATGAATAGGTGAACATACTACATTAAAGAAGGATGCTATGATTCATGGGAGAACACTTGGGATCTCTTGTTACCCCCTGTAATCGAGCAGGGTAGGACTCTGTGAGTGTGTATGAGAAATAATTTCATGAATTCAGCCATTCACAGGGCCTCACTTTTATACTCTTGAAAGCTATATGAGTAATTGCTGTCAATGTAAATGGTCTAGAAATAGGGTGTGTGAAGGGATAAAGAGGCGAGACCCACCTTTATGTTGCCTATGGGAGTCTCATTTTAGACCTAAAGACACACATAAACTGAAAGTGAAGGGATGGGCAAAGATAATTTATGCAAGTTAAAGAGAGCAAAGAACAGGACCAGCAATACTTATATAAGACAATCTGTACATGAAGCGAAGTGAAGAGAACATCAAGGACACTATGTCGATAAGCAGGAATCAGTCGAGGAGAAGGCAATCACAACTGGGTCAGTGACTGTGCATGCAACACAGGAGGACTTAAATGTGTAAAGAAAAATTTATGCATAAGTATGTCCGTATTTGGCACTAACTTACAGAACTAAAGGGAGCAGTAGATAGCAGGACAATAATACTATGAGATTTTTAACACTCATTTCATCAATGGTTAGGTCACCCCGAGGGAAAATAAATAAGGAAACTGTGGCATTCTATGACACAGTCGTCCAGACAGACTTAAGAGATGGATAACAGAACATGATAGCCCAAAGCAGCAGGATACACATTCTTTTCAGGAACACTTGGAATGTTCTCCAGTAGTGACCACATAGTAGGACAGGAAAATGTCCCAATAAATTTAAGAAGACTGGAATTGTATCAAGCATCTTTTCCGACCAAAATGGTATGAAACTAGGAATGAATGACATAAAGAAAACCAGAGAAAACACAAACAGGGAGGAGCTAAGCCACATACTTGTAAATAATCAGTGATTCAATGAGGAAACCAAAGAAGAAAACAAACAATGCATGGAAGCAAATAAGACAGCAACCCAATGGATCAAAGTATGTGGAATGGACCTAGAGTGGTTCTAAGAGGGACGAACAGAGCAATGGAGGCCTACGTCCGGAAAGAAGGACAATCCCGAACGAGAAACATCCTTTCAGAATGATAGGAACCAGAAAAAGAGGTACAAAGTTTTCTAGGTTCCCATACTTGACTCACCATAGCACAGGGAGGAAGAGCAGAGTCTTCTCAGTCAGACTGTCTCAGTTTGTTCCCATCATCTCTCTGAATTTGGGCAAAGGCACCTGTGAGGATGTCAGTTTCTCCGTCTGCGTGATGATGGGGATACTAAAGAAGCTAGCTCAGAGATTCTGGGGAGTGCAAAGTGCTTGCCAAAGTACCTTGTGCATAGGGTTCAACAAATCTTTGGATGAAGGTTTCTACAGGCCTACCAGTGTTATATATGTAACTCAGGAAAACACACTAAAAGATAGTACACATATTAAAACAAGAAAGAATAACGAATCAATTTGTTTCACATGTCGTAGGGAAAAGCAGTTGCCATGGGCAGGGTGCTCGCCTGATCGCGACCTCCCTGCCCACGGCGCAAACGCCGTGCTGTCTCCTGACAACCAGCCTGCATTGTGACCTCAGCCCCGTTTACTGCGCATGCGCAGCGTGGAGAATTGTTGATAAGAGGGTCCCGACCGTCTGAGTTGCTGAGTAGGGACCTCCACCGAGTGCTCTATGCCGCTTGTGGATCTCAGAGCCGCTGCGTGCAGCTGCTGCGGATGTAATCTCAGCACTCAATTGACCTGCTGCCGCGAAAGTAAAGCTGGGTAGGAACAGCGGAGCCTCGCTCTTTTCCATTCTCACCAAATCCGGTAGGAAATACGCAGGGACTCCTGTGCTACAACGTCTTCTCAAGTTCATAGTAGGTGTTAGGGTAGCAGAGTTGTTAAATTTGAATTGTCCTGAGGTTTTGACTTCTCATGCTGATTAAAAACACCCCCACTGTCATGTCCTCCGAAAGTACTCGTAAGAGAGGTAAGGGCTTGGATCTAAGTCCGTGTCACGGACACAGTTGAATGAATTCTGTGGAGGAGTTATTTATAGACTTTTAATGAAGGATACGTCTAACTGAGAAATGTCAGACTGAGTGATATTTTTTCCATATCGAGTACTGGATTTCACACCATTTAAAAATGTTAACATACATTTTTGGTACGGAATACACTCTGGAATTTTCATAAAGCAGACATTTGGTGGATTTTAAATGTCAGTTGTTTTTTCCGTCTCATTTCCTCACCAGGAATAACTCATTATTATATATATAAATATTCACATACATAAGGAAACAACAAAGCTGAAGAGTAAGATTATTGTCTCTGGATTTCACATTCATTTTCACAGACATGCTTCCTGAAAATGAGCGGCTCTCTAAATACATCAGGTGTAGTCTGGAATTCCCGGAAAACATGAAAGTCTTAACTGTCTAGTTATTCTAGTTATTTTTGATATCGTTATGTTCACATCAAATGTCTTTAAAAGTATCCGGACTATCCAGACCAATTTGGCTTACGTGTGGAAGAGATAAATTCAACTGTAACCTGAGGTCTAGAGCAGATACCAGACAAGCGGAGGGAAGCATTCTCTAGCGGGACCCATTGAAAGGGAATTTGATGGCTCGTCTGTTTTCCGAGGAGTAAGTAGAAATTGTTCCGGTCAAATTTTATGTCAAAATAGGTTATCTACACATGAAAAGGTGAACATACTACATTAAAGAAGGATGCTATGATTCATGGGAGAACACTTGGGATCTCTTGTTCCCCCCTAACCGAGCAAGGTAGTACTCTGTGAGTGAGTATGAGAAATAATTTCATGAATTCAGCCATTCATAGGGCCTCACTTTTATACTATAGAAAGCTACATGAGAAATTGCTTTCAATGTAAATGGACTAGAATTAGGGTGTCTGAAGGGATAAAGAGGCGAGACGCACCTTTATGTTGCCTATGGGAGTCACATTTTAGACCTAAAGTCACACATAAACTGAAATTGAAGGGATGGAAAAAGATATTTTGTACAAGTTAAAGAGAACAAAGAACAGGAACAGCAATACTTATATAAGAGAAACTGGACATGAAACGAAGTGATGAGACCATCAAGGACACTATCTTGATATGAAGGAATCAGTCCGAGGAGAAGGCAATAACAACTGGGTAAGTGACTGTGCACATAACACAGGAGGACTAAAATGGGTAAAGAAAAATTTATGCATAAGTATGTCCGTGTTTGGCAGTTACTTACAGAACTAAAGGGAGCAGTAGATAGCAAGGACAATAATACTAGGAGATTTTTAACACTCATTTCATCAATGGTTAGATCACCCAGAGGGAAAATAACTAAGGAAACTGTGGTATTCTATGACACAGTAGACCAGATAGACTTAACAGATGGATAACAGAACATTCCAGCCCAAAGCAGCAGGATACACATTCTTTTCAGGAACACATGGAATGTTCTCCAGAAGAGATCACATATTAGGACAGGAAAATGTCCCAATAAATTTAAGAAGACTGGAATTGTATCAAGCATCTTTTCCGACCAAAATGGTATGAAACTAGGAATGAATGACATAAAGAAAACCAGAGAAAACACAAACAGGGAGGAGCTAAGCCACATACTTGTAAATAATCAGTGATTCAATGAGGAAACCAAAGAAAAAAACAAACAATGCATGGAAGCAAATAAGACAGCAACCCAATGGATCAAAGTATGTGGAATGGACCTAGAGTGGTTCTAAGAGGGACGAACAGAGCAATGGAGGCCTACATCCAGGAAGAATGTCAATCCCGAATGAACAATATCCTTTCACTATGAAAGGAACTAGGAAAAGAAGTACAAACCGGTCTAGGTTCCCATTCTTGAGTCACCATAGCACAGGGAAGAAGAGCAGAGTCTGTTCAGTCAGACTGTCTCGGTTTGTTCCCATCATCTCTCTGCATTTGGGCAAAGGCAGCTGTGAGGATGTCAGTTTCTCCATCTGTGTGATGATGGGGATGCTAAATAAGCTAGCTCAGAGATTCTGGGGTGTGCAAAGTGCTTGCAAAAGTACCTTGTGC
The DNA here is from genome assembly GCF_030020395.1 of Manis pentadactyla. Classification (NCBI taxonomy): domain Eukaryota; kingdom Metazoa; phylum Chordata; class Mammalia; order Pholidota; family Manidae; genus Manis; species Manis pentadactyla. The sequence goes on along the minus strand of NC_080019.1, from coordinate 31,223,312 downwards.
ATAGGGTTCAACAAATCTTTGGATGAATGTTTCTGCAGGCCTACCAGTGTTCTATATGTAAATCAGGAGAACACACTAAAAGATAGTACACATATTAAATCAAGAAAGAATAACGAATCAATTTGTTTCACATGTCGAAGGGAAAAGGAGTTGCTATGGGCAGGGTGCTCGCCTGACCGCAACCTCCCTGCAAACGGCGCAAACGCCGTGCTGTCTCCTGACAGCCAGCCTGCTTTGTGACCTCAGCCCCGTTTACTGCGCATGCGCAGCTCGTGGAATTGTGACAGGTGACAAGAGGGTCCCGACCATCTGAGTTGCTGAGTAGGGACCTCCACCGAGTGCTCTATGCCGCTTGTGGATCTCAGAGCCGCTGCGTGCAGATGCAGCGCATGTAATCTCAGCACTCGATCGTCCTGCTGCCACGAAAGTAAAGCTGGGTAGGAATAGTGGAGCCTCGTTGTTTTCAAGTCTGACCAGATCCGGTAGGAAATACGCAGGGACTCCTGTGCTACAACGTCTTCTCAAGTTCATAGTAGGTGTTAAGGTAGCAGAGTTGTAAAATTTGAATTGTCCTGAGGTTTTGACTTCTCATGCTGTTTAAAAACACCCCCACTGCCGTGTACTCCGAAAGTACTCGTAAGAGAGGTAAGCGCTTGGATCGAACTCCGGGTCGTGGACCCAGTTGAATGAATTCCAGGGAGGAGTTATTTATAGACTTTTAATGAAGGATATGCCTAACTGAGAAAAGTCAGACTGAGTGATATTTTTTCCATATCGAGTACTGGATTTCATACCATTTAATAATGTTAACATACATTTTCGGTATGGAGTACATTCTGGAATTTTCATAGAGCAGCCATTTGGTAGATTTTAAACGTCAGTTTTTGTTCCCATCTCACTTCCTCACCAGGAATAACTCACTATTATATTCAAATATATTCAAATACATAAGGAAACAACAATGCTGAAAGGTAAGATTATGGTCTCTGGATTTCACATTCATTTTCATAGACATGTTTCCTGTAAATGAGCCGCGCTCTAAATACATCAGGTGTAGTCTGGAATTCCCAGAAAACACGAATGTCTGAACTGTCTAGTTACTCTAGTTATTTTTGATATCATTATGGTCACGTCAAGTGTCTTTAAAAGTATCCGAACTATCCAAACGAATTTGGCTTATGTGTGGAAAAGATAAATTCAACTGTAACCTAAGGTCTAGATCAGGTACAGGACAAGCGGAGGGAAGCATGCTCTAGCGGGAATCAGAGGAATGGAATTTGAAGGCTTGTATGATTTCTGAGGAGTAAGTAGAAATAGCTCCGGTCAAATTTTATGTGAAAATAGGTTATCTGCACATGAATAGGTGAACATACTACATTAAAGAAGGATGCTATGATTCATGGGAGAACACTTGGGATCTCTTGTTACCCCCTGTAATCGAGCAGGGTAGGACTCTGTGAGTGTGTATGAGAAATAATTTCATGAATTCAGCCATTCACAGGGCCTCACTTTTATACTCTTGAAAGCTATATGAGTAATTGCTGTCAATGTAAATGGTCTAGAAATAGGGTGTGTGAAGGGATAAAGAGGCGAGACCCACCTTTATGTTGCCTATGGGAGTCTCATTTTAGACCTAAAGACACACATAAACTGAAAGTGAAGGGATGGGCAAAGATAATTTATGCAAGTTAAAGAGAGCAAAGAACAGGACCAGCAATACTTATATAAGACAATCTGTACATGAAGCGAAGTGAAGAGAACATCAAGGACACTATGTCGATAAGCAGGAATCAGTCGAGGAGAAGGCAATCACAACTGGGTCAGTGACTGTGCATGCAACACAGGAGGACTTAAATGTGTAAAGAAAAATTTATGCATAAGTATGTCCGTATTTGGCACTAACTTACAGAACTAAAGGGAGCAGTAGATAGCAGGACAATAATACTATGAGATTTTTAACACTCATTTCATCAATGGTTAGGTCACCCCGAGGGAAAATAAATAAGGAAACTGTGGCATTCTATGACACAGTCGTCCAGACAGACTTAAGAGATGGATAACAGAACATGATAGCCCAAAGCAGCAGGATACACATTCTTTTCAGGAACACTTGGAATGTTCTCCAGTAGTGACCACATAGTAGGACAGGAAAATGTCCCAATAAATTTAAGAAGACTGGAATTGTATCAAGCATCTTTTCCGACCAAAATGGTATGAAACTAGGAATGAATGACATAAAGAAAACCAGAGAAAACACAAACAGGGAGGAGCTAAGCCACATACTTGTAAATAATCAGTGATTCAATGAGGAAACCAAAGAAGAAAACAAACAATGCATGGAAGCAAATAAGACAGCAACCCAATGGATCAAAGTATGTGGAATGGACCTAGAGTGGTTCTAAGAGGGACGAACAGAGCAATGGAGGCCTACGTCCGGAAAGAAGGACAATCCCGAACGAGAAACATCCTTTCAGAATGATAGGAACCAGAAAAAGAGGTACAAAGTTTTCTAGGTTCCCATACTTGACTCACCATAGCACAGGGAGGAAGAGCAGAGTCTTCTCAGTCAGACTGTCTCAGTTTGTTCCCATCATCTCTCTGAATTTGGGCAAAGGCACCTGTGAGGATGTCAGTTTCTCCGTCTGCGTGATGATGGGGATACTAAAGAAGCTAGCTCAGAGATTCTGGGGAGTGCAAAGTGCTTGCCAAAGTACCTTGTGCATAGGGTTCAACAAATCTTTGGATGAAGGTTTCTACAGGCCTACCAGTGTTATATATGTAACTCAGGAAAACACACTAAAAGATAGTACACATATTAAAACAAGAAAGAATAACGAATCAATTTGTTTCACATGTCGTAGGGAAAAGCAGTTGCCATGGGCAGGGTGCTCGCCTGATCGCGACCTCCCTGCCCACGGCGCAAACGCCGTGCTGTCTCCTGACAACCAGCCTGCATTGTGACCTCAGCCCCGTTTACTGCGCATGCGCAGCGTGGAGAATTGTTGATAAGAGGGTCCCGACCGTCTGAGTTGCTGAGTAGGGACCTCCACCGAGTGCTCTATGCCGCTTGTGGATCTCAGAGCCGCTGCGTGCAGCTGCTGCGGATGTAATCTCAGCACTCAATTGACCTGCTGCCGCGAAAGTAAAGCTGGGTAGGAACAGCGGAGCCTCGCTCTTTTCCATTCTCACCAAATCCGGTAGGAAATACGCAGGGACTCCTGTGCTACAACGTCTTCTCAAGTTCATAGTAGGTGTTAGGGTAGCAGAGTTGTTAAATTTGAATTGTCCTGAGGTTTTGACTTCTCATGCTGATTAAAAACACCCCCACTGTCATGTCCTCCGAAAGTACTCGTAAGAGAGGTAAGGGCTTGGATCTAAGTCCGTGTCACGGACACAGTTGAATGAATTCTGTGGAGGAGTTATTTATAGACTTTTAATGAAGGATACGTCTAACTGAGAAATGTCAGACTGAGTGATATTTTTTCCATATCGAGTACTGGATTTCACACCATTTAAAAATGTTAACATACATTTTTGGTACGGAATACACTCTGGAATTTTCATAAAGCAGACATTTGGTGGATTTTAAATGTCAGTTGTTTTTTCCGTCTCATTTCCTCACCAGGAATAACTCATTATTATATATATAAATATTCACATACATAAGGAAACAACAAAGCTGAAGAGTAAGATTATTGTCTCTGGATTTCACATTCATTTTCACAGACATGCTTCCTGAAAATGAGCGGCTCTCTAAATACATCAGGTGTAGTCTGGAATTCCCGGAAAACATGAAAGTCTTAACTGTCTAGTTATTCTAGTTATTTTTGATATCGTTATGTTCACATCAAATGTCTTTAAAAGTATCCGGACTATCCAGACCAATTTGGCTTACGTGTGGAAGAGATAAATTCAACTGTAACCTGAGGTCTAGAGCAGATACCAGACAAGCGGAGGGAAGCATTCTCTAGCGGGACCCATTGAAAGGGAATTTGATGGCTCGTCTGTTTTCCGAGGAGTAAGTAGAAATTGTTCCGGTCAAATTTTATGTCAAAATAGGTTATCTACACATGAAAAGGTGAACATACTACATTAAAGAAGGATGCTATGATTCATGGGAGAACACTTGGGATCTCTTGTTCCCCCCTAACCGAGCAAGGTAGTACTCTGTGAGTGAGTATGAGAAATAATTTCATGAATTCAGCCATTCATAGGGCCTCACTTTTATACTATAGAAAGCTACATGAGAAATTGCTTTCAATGTAAATGGACTAGAATTAGGGTGTCTGAAGGGATAAAGAGGCGAGACGCACCTTTATGTTGCCTATGGGAGTCACATTTTAGACCTAAAGTCACACATAAACTGAAATTGAAGGGATGGAAAAAGATATTTTGTACAAGTTAAAGAGAACAAAGAACAGGAACAGCAATACTTATATAAGAGAAACTGGACATGAAACGAAGTGATGAGACCATCAAGGACACTATCTTGATATGAAGGAATCAGTCCGAGGAGAAGGCAATAACAACTGGGTAAGTGACTGTGCACATAACACAGGAGGACTAAAATGGGTAAAGAAAAATTTATGCATAAGTATGTCCGTGTTTGGCAGTTACTTACAGAACTAAAGGGAGCAGTAGATAGCAAGGACAATAATACTAGGAGATTTTTAACACTCATTTCATCAATGGTTAGATCACCCAGAGGGAAAATAACTAAGGAAACTGTGGTATTCTATGACACAGTAGACCAGATAGACTTAACAGATGGATAACAGAACATTCCAGCCCAAAGCAGCAGGATACACATTCTTTTCAGGAACACATGGAATGTTCTCCAGAAGAGATCACATATTAGGACAGGAAAATGTCCCAATAAATTTAAGAAGACTGGAATTGTATCAAGCATCTTTTCCGACCAAAATGGTATGAAACTAGGAATGAATGACATAAAGAAAACCAGAGAAAACACAAACAGGGAGGAGCTAAGCCACATACTTGTAAATAATCAGTGATTCAATGAGGAAACCAAAGAAAAAAACAAACAATGCATGGAAGCAAATAAGACAGCAACCCAATGGATCAAAGTATGTGGAATGGACCTAGAGTGGTTCTAAGAGGGACGAACAGAGCAATGGAGGCCTACATCCAGGAAGAATATCAATCCCGAATGAACAATATCCTTTCACTATGAAAGGAACTAGGAAAAGAAGTACAAACCGGTCTAGGTTCCCATTCTTGAGTCACCATAGCACAGGGAAGAAGAGCAGAGTCTGTTCAGTCAGACTGTCTCGGTTTGTTCCCATCATCTCTCTGCATTTGGGCAAAGGCAGCTGTGAGGATGTCAGTTTCTCCATCTGTGTGATGATGGGGATGCTAAATAAGCTAGCTCAGAGATTCTGGGGTGTGCAAAGTGCTTGCAAAAGTACCTTGTGCATAGGGTTCAACAAATCTTTGGATGAATGTTTCTGCAGGCCTACCAGTGTTCTATATGTAAATCAGGAGAACACACTAAAAGATAGTACACATATTAAATCAAGAAAGAATAACGAATCAATTTGTTTCACATGTCGTAGGGAAAAGGAGTTGCTATGGGCAGGGTGCTCGCCTGACCGCAACCTCCCTGCAAACGGCGCAAACGCCATGCTGTCTCCTGACAGCCAGCCTGCTTTGTGACCTCAGCCCCGTTTACTGTGCATGCGCAGCTCGTGGAATTGTGACAGGTGACAAGAGGGTCCCGACCATCTGAGTTGCTGAGTAGGGACCTCCACCGAGTGCTCTATGCCGCTTGTGGATCTCAGAGCCGCTGCGTGCAGATGCAGCGCATGTAATCTCAGCACTCGATCGTCCTGCTGCCACGAAAGTAAAGCTGGGTAGGAATAGTGGAGCCTCGCTGTTTTCAAGTCTGACCAGATCCGGTAGGAAATACACAGGGACTCCTGTGCTACAACGTCTTCTCAAGTTCATAGTAGGTGTTAAGGTAGCAGAGTTGTAAAATTTGAATTGTCCTGAGGTTTTGACTTCTCATGCTGTTTAAAAACACCCCCACTGCCGTGTACTCCGAAAGTACTCGTAAGAGAGGTAAGCGCTTGGATCGAACTCCGGGTCGTGGACCCAGTTGAATGAATTCCAGGGAGGAGTTATTTATAGACTTTTAATGAAGGATATGCCTAACTGAGAAAAGTCAGACTGAGTGATATTTTTTCCATATCGAGTACTGGATTTCACACCATTTAAAAATGTTAACATACATTTTTGGTACGGAATACACTCTGGAATTTTCATAAAGCAGACATTTGGTGGATTTTAAATGTCAGTTGTTTTTTCCGTCTCATTTCCTCACCAGGAATAACTCATTATTATATATATAAATATTCACATACATAAGGAAACAACAAAGCTGAAGAGTAAGATTATTGTCTCTGGATTTCACATTCATTTTCACAGACATGCTTCCTGAAAATGAGCGGCTCTCTAAATACATCAGGTGTAGTCTGGAATTCCCGGAAAACATGAAAGTCTTAACTGTCTAGTTATTCTAGTTATTTTTGATATCGTTATGTTCACATCAAATGTCTTTAAAAGTATCCGGACTATCCAGACCAATTTGGCTTACGTGTGGAAGAGATAAATTCAACTGTAACCTGAGGTCTAGAGCAGATACCAGACAAGCGGAGGGAAGCATTCTCTAGCGGGACCCATTGAAAGGGAATTTGATGGCTCGTCTGTTTTCCGAGGAGTAAGTAGAAATTGTTCCGGTCAAATTTTATGTCAAAATAGGTTATCTACACATGAAAAGGTGAACATACTACATTAAAGAAGGATGCTATGATTCATGGGAGAACACTTGGGATCTCTTGTTCCCCCCTAACCGAGCAAGGTAGTACTCTGTGAGTGAGTATGAGAAATAATTTCATGAATTCAGCCATTCATAGGGCCTCACTTTTATACTATAGAAAGCTACATGAGAAATTGCTTTCAATGTAAATGGACTAGAATTAGGGTGTCTGAAGGGATAAAGAGGCGAGACGCACCTTTATGTTGCCTATGGGAGTCACATTTTAGACCTAAAGTCACACATAAACTGAAATTGAAGGGATGGAAAAAGATATTTTGTACAAGTTAAAGAGAACAAAGAACAGGAACAGCAATACTTATATAAGAGAAACTGGACATGAAACGAAGTGATGAGACCATCAAGGACACTATCTTGATATGAAGGAATCAGTCCGAGGAGAAGGCAATAACAACTGGGTAAGTGACTGTGCACATAACACAGGAGGACTAAAATGGGTAAAGAAAAATTTATGCATAAGTATGTCCGTGTTTGGCAGTTACTTACAGAACTAAAGGGAGCAGTAGATAGCAAGGACAATAATACTAGGAGATTTTTAACACTCATTTCATCAATGGTTAGATCACCCAGAGGGAAAATAACTAAGGAAACTGTGGTATTCTATGACACAGTAGACCAGATAGACTTAACAGATGGATAACAGAACATTCCAGCCCAAAGCAGCAGGATACACATTCTTTTCAGGAACACATGGAATGTTCTCCAGAAGAGATCACATATTAGGACAGGAAAATGTCCCAATAAATTTAAGAAGACTGGAATTGTATCAAGCATCTTTTCCGACCAAAATGGTATGAAACTAGGAATGAATGACATAAAGAAAACCAGAGAAAACACAAACAGGGAGGAGCTAAGCCACATACTTGTAAATAATCAGTGATTCAATGAGGAAACCAAAGAAAAAAACAAACAATGCATGGAAGCAAATAAGACAGCAACCCAATGGATCAAAGTATGTGGAATGGACCTAGAGTGGTTCTAAGAGGGACGAACAGAGCAATGGAGGCCTACATCCAGGAAGAATGTCAATCCCGAATGAACAATATCCTTTCACTATGAAAGGAACTAGGAAAAGAAGTACAAACCGGTCTAGGTTCCCATTCTTGAGTCACCATAGCACAGGGAAGAAGAGCAGAGTCTGTTCAGTCAGACTGTCTCGGTTTGTTCCCATCATCTCTCTGCATTTGGGCAAAGGCAGCTGTGAGGATGTCAGTTTCTCCATCTGTGTGATGATGGGGATGCTAAATAAGCTAGCTCAGAGATTCTGGGGTGTGCAAAGTGCTTGCAAAAGTACCTTGTGCATAGGGTTCAACAAATCTTTGGATGAATGTTTCTGCAGGCCTACCAGTGTTCTATATGTAAATCAGGAGAACACACTAAAAGATAGTACACATATTAAATCAAGAAAGAATAACGAATCAATTTGTTTCACATGTCGAAGGGAAAAGGAGTTGCTATGGGCAGGGTGCTCGCCTGACCGCAACCTCCCTGCAAACGGCGCAAACGCCGTGCTGTCTCCTGACAGCCAGCCTGCTTTGTGACCTCAGCCCCGTTTACTGCGCATGCGCAGCTCGTGGAATTGTGACAGGTGACAAGAGGGTCCCGACCATCTGAGTTGCTGAGTAGGGACCTCCACCGAGTGCTCTATGCCGCTTGTGGATCTCAGAGCCGCTGCGTGCAGATGCAGCGCATGTAATCTCAGCACTCGATCGTCCTGCTGCCACGAAAGTAAAGCTGGGTAGGAATAGTGGAGCCTCGTTGTTTTCAAGTCTGACCAGATCCGGTAGGAAATACGCAGGGACTCCTGTGCTACAACGTCTTCTCAAGTTCATAGTAGGTGTTAAGGTAGCAGAGTTGTAAAATTTGAATTGTCCTGAGGTTTTGACTTCTCATGCTGTTTAAAAACACCCCCACTGCCGTGTACTCCGAAAGTACTCGTAAGAGAGGTAAGCGCTTGGATCGAACTCCGGGTCGTGGACCCAGTTGAATGAATTCCAGGGAGGAGTTATTTATAGACTTTTAATGAAGGATATGCCTAACTGAGAAAAGTCAGACTGAGTGATATTTTTTCCATATCGAGTACTGGATTTCATACCATTTAATAATGTTAACATACATTTTCGGTATGGAGTACATTCTGGAATTTTCATAGAGCAGCCATTTGGTAGATTTTAAACGTCAGTTTTTGTTCCCATCTCACTTCCTCACCAGGAATAACTCACTATTATATTCAAATATATTCAAATACATAAGGAAACAACAATGCTGAAAGGTAAGATTATGGTCTCTGGATTTCACATTCATTTTCATAGACATGTTTCCTGTAAATGAGCCGCGCTCTAAATACATCAGGTGTAGTCTGGAATTCCCAGAAAACACGAATGTCTGAACTGTCTAGTTACTCTAGTTATTTTTGATATCATTATGGTCACGTCAAGTGTCTTTAAAAGTATCCGAACTATCCAAACGAATTTGGCTTATGTGTGGAAAAGATAAATTCAACTGTAACCTAAGGTCTAGATCAGGTACAGGACAAGCGGAGGGAAGCATGCTCTAGCGGGAATCAGAGGAATGGAATTTGAAGGCTTGTATGATTTCTGAGGAGTAAGTAGAAATAGCTCCGGTCAAATTTTATGTGAAAATAGGTTATCTGCACATGAATAGGTGAACATACTACATTAAAGAAGGATGCTATGATTCATGGGAGAACACTTGGGATCTCTTGTTACCCCCTGTAATCGAGCAGGGTAGGACTCTGTGAGTGTGTATGAGAAATAATTTCATGAATTCAGCCATTCACAGGGCCTCACTTTTATACTCTTGAAAGCTATATGAGTAATTGCTGTCAATGTAAATGGTCTAGAAATAGGGTGTGTGAAGGGATAAAGAGGCGAGACCCACCTTTATGTTGCCTATGGGAGTCTCATTTTAGACCTAAAGACACACATAAACTGAAAGTGAAGGGATGGGCAAAGATAATTTATGCAAGTTAAAGAGAGCAAAGAACAGGACCAGCAATACTTATATAAGACAATCTGTACATGAAGCGAAGTGAAGAGAACATCAAGGACACTATGTCGATAAGCAGGAATCAGTCGAGGAGAAGGCAATCACAACTGGGTCAGTGACTGTGCATGCAACACAGGAGGACTTAAATGTGTAAAGAAAAATTTATGCATAAGTATGTCCGTATTTGGCACTAACTTACAGAACTAAAGGGAGCAGTAGATAGCAGGACAATAATACTATGAGATTTTTAACACTCATTTCATCAATGGTTAGGTCACCCCGAGGGAAAATAAATAAGGAAACTGTGGCATTCTATGACACAGTCGTCCAGACAGACTTAAGAGATGGATAACAGAACATGATAGCCCAAAGCAGCAGGATACACATTCTTTTCAGGAACACTTGGAATGTTCTCCAGTAGTGACCACATAGTAGGACAGGAAAATGTCCCAATAAATTTAAGAAGACTGGAATTGTATCAAGCATCTTTTCCGACCAAAATGGTATGAAACTAGGAATGAATGACATAAAGAAAACCAGAGAAAACACAAACAGGGAGGAGCTAAGCCACATACTTGTAAATAATCAGTGATTCAATGAGGAAACCAAAGAAGAAAACAAACAATGCATGGAAGCAAATAAGACAGCAACCCAATGGATCAAAGTATGTGGAATGGACCTAGAGTGGTTCTAAGAGGGACGAACAGAGCAATGGAGGCCTACGTCCGGAAAGAAGGACAATCCCGAACGAGAAACATCCTTTCAGAATGATAGGAACCAGAAAAAGAGGTACAAAGTTTTCTAGGTTCCCATACTTGACTCACCATAGCACAGGGAGGAAGAGCAGAGTCTTCTCAGTCAGACTGTCTCAGTTTGTTCCCATCATCTCTCTGAATTTGGGCAAAGGCACCTGTGAGGATGTCAGTTTCTCCGTCTGCGTGATGATGGGGATACTAAAGAAGCTAGCTCAGAGATTCTGGGGAGTGCAAAGTGCTTGCCAAAGTACCTTGTGCATAGGGTTCAACAAATCTTTGGATGAAGGTTTCTACAGGCCTACCAGTGTTATATATGTAACTCAGGAAAACACACTAAAAGATAGTACACATATTAAAACAAGAAAGAATAACGAATCAATTTGTTTCACATGTCGTAGGGAAAAGCAGTTGCCATGGGCAGGGTGCTCGCCTGATCGCGACCTCCCTGCCCACGGCGCAAACGCCGTGCTGTCTCCTGACAACCAGCCTGCATTGTGACCTCAGCCCCGTTTACTGCGCATGCGCAGCGTGGAGAATTGTTGATAAGAGGGTCCCGACCGTCTGAGTTGCTGAGTAGGGACCTCCACCGAGTGCTCTATGCCGCTTGTGGATCTCAGAGCCGCTGCGTGCAGCTGCTGCGGATGTAATCTCAGCACTCAATTGACCTGCTGCCGCGAAAGTAAAGCTGGGTAGGAACAGCGGAGCCTCGCTCTTTTCCATTCTCACCAAATCCGGTAGGAAATACGCAGGGACTCCTGTGCTACAACGTCTTCTCAAGTTCATAGTAGGTGTTAGGGTAGCAGAGTTGTTAAATTTGAATTGTCCTGAGGTTTTGACTTCTCATGCTGATTAAAAACACCCCCACTGTCATGTCCTCCGAAAGTACTCGTAAGAGAGGTAAGGGCTTGGATCTAAGTCCGTGTCACGGACACAGTTGAATGAATTCTGTGGAGGAGTTATTTATAGACTTTTAATGAAGGATACGTCTAACTGAGAAATGTCAGACTGAGTGATATTTTTTCCATATCGAGTACTGGATTTCACACCATTTAAAAATGTTAACATACATTTTTGGTACGGAATACACTCTGGAATTTTCATAAAGCAGACATTTGGTGGATTTTAAATGTCAGTTGTTTTTTCCGTCTCATTTCCTCACCAGGAATAACTCATTATTATATATATAAATATTCACATACATAAGGAAACAACAAAGCTGAAGAGTAAGATTATTGTCTCTGGATTTCACATTCATTTTCACAGACATGCTTCCTGAAAATGAGCGGCTCTCTAAATACATCAGGTGTAGTCTGGAATTCCCGGAAAACATGAAAGTCTTAACTGTCTAGTTATTCTAGTTATTTTTGATATCGTTATGTTCACATCAAATGTCTTTAAAAGTATCCGGACTATCCAGACCAATTTGGCTTACGTGTGGAAGAGATAAATTCAACTGTAACCTGAGGTCTAGAGCAGATACCAGACAAGCGGAGGGAAGCATTCTCTAGCGGGACCCATTGAAAGGGAATTTGATGGCTCGTCTGTTTTCCGAGGAGTAAGTAGAAATTGTTCCGGTCAAATTTTATGTCAAAATAGGTTATCTACACATGAAAAGGTGAACATACTACATTAAAGAAGGATGCTATGATTCATGGGAGAACACTTGGGATCTCTTGTTCCCCCCTAACCGAGCAAGGTAGTACTCTGTGAGTGAGTATGAGAAATAATTTCATGAATTCAGCCATTCATAGGGCCTCACTTTTATACTATAGAAAGCTACATGAGAAATTGCTTTCAATGTAAATGGACTAGAATTAGGGTGTCTGAAGGGATAAAGAGGCGAGACGCACCTTTATGTTGCCTATGGGAGTCACATTTTAGACCTAAAGTCACACATAAACTGAAATTGAAGGGATGGAAAAAGATATTTTGTACAAGTTAAAGAGAACAAAGAACAGGAACAGCAATACTTATATAAGAGAAACTGGACATGAAACGAAGTGATGAGACCATCAAGGACACTATCTTGATATGAAGGAATCAGTCCGAGGAGAAGGCAATAACAACTGGGTAAGTGACTGTGCACATAACACAGGAGGACTAAAATGGGTAAAGAAAAATTTATGCATAAGTATGTCCGTGTTTGGCAGTTACTTACAGAACTAAAGGGAGCAGTAGATAGCAAGGACAATAATACTAGGAGATTTTTAACACTCATTTCATCAATGGTTAGATCACCCAGAGGGAAAATAACTAAGGAAACTGTGGTATTCTATGACACAGTAGACCAGATAGACTTAACAGATGGATAACAGAACATTCCAGCCCAAAGCAGCAGGATACACATTCTTTTCAGGAACACATGGAATGTTCTCCAGAAGAGATCACATATTAGGACAGGAAAATGTCCCAATAAATTTAAGAAGACTGGAATTGTATCAAGCATCTTTTCCGACCAAAATGGTATGAAACTAGGAATGAATGACATAAAGAAAACCAGAGAAAACACAAACAGGGAGGAGCTAAGCCACATACTTGTAAATAATCAGTGATTCAATGAGGAAACCAAAGAAAAAAACAAACAATGCATGGAAGCAAATAAGACAGCAACCCAATGGATCAAAGTATGTGGAATGGACCTAGAGTGGTTCTAAGAGGGACGAACAGAGCAATGGAGGCCTACATCCAGGAAGAATGTCAATCCCGAATGAACAATATCCTTTCACTATGAAAGGAACTAGGAAAAGAAGTACAAACCGGTCTAGGTTCCCATTCTTGAGTCACCATAGCACAGGGAAGAAGAGCAGAGTCTGTTCAGTCAGACTGTCTCGGTTTGTTCCCATCATCTCTCTGCATTTGGGCAAAGGCAGCTGTGAGGATGTCAGTTTCTCCATCTGTGTGATGATGGGGATGCTAAATAAGCTAGCTCAGAGATTCTGGGGTGTGCAAAGTGCTTGCAAAAGTACCTTGTGCATAGGGTTCAACAAATCTTTGGATGAATGTTTCTGCAGGCCTACCAGTGTTCTATATGTAAATCAGGAGAACACACTAAAAGATAGTACACATATTAAATCAAGAAAGAATAACGAATCAATTTGTTTCACATGTCGAAGGGAAAAGGAGTTGCTATGGGCAGGGTGCTCGCCTGACCGCAACCTCCCTGCAAACGGCGCAAACGCCGTGCTGTCTCCTGACAGCCAGCCTGCTTTGTGACCTCAGCCCCGTTTACTGCGCATGCGCAGCTCGTGGAATTGTGACAGGTGACAAGAGGGTCCCGACCATCTGAGTTGCTGAGTAGGGACCTCCACCGAGTGCTCTATGCCGCTTGTGGATCTCAGAGCCGCTGCGTGCAGATGCAGCGCATGTAATCTCAGCACTCGATCGTCCTGCTGCCACGAAAGTAAAGCTGGGTAGGAATAGTGGAGCCTCGTTGTTTTCAAGTCTGACCAGATCCGGTAGGAAATACGCAGGGACTCCTGTGCTACAACGTCTTCTCAAGTTCATAGTAGGTGTTAAGGTAGCAGAGTTGTAAAATTTGAATTGTCCTGAGGTTTTGACTTCTCATGCTGTTTAAAAACACCCCCACTGCCGTGTACTCCGAAAGTACTCGTAAGAGAGGTAAGCGCTTGGATCGAACTCCGGGTCGTGGACCCAGTTGAATGAATTCCAGGGAGGAGTTATTTATAGACTTTTAATGAAGGATATGCCTAACTGAGAAAAGTCAGACTGAGTGATATTTTTTCCATATCGAGTACTGGATTTCATACCATTTAATAATGTTAACATACATTTTCGGTATGGAGTACATTCTGGAATTTTCATAGAGCAGCCATTTGGTAGATTTTAAACGTCAGTTTTTGTTCCCATCTCACTTCCTCACCAGGAATAACTCACTATTATATTCAAATATATTCAAATACATAAGGAAACAACAATGCTGAAAGGTAAGATTATGGTCTCTGGATTTCACATTCATTTTCATAGACATGTTTCCTGTAAATGAGCCGCGCTCTAAATACATCAGGTGTAGTCTGGAATTCCCAGAAAACACGAATGTCTGAACTGTCTAGTTACTCTAGTTATTTTTGATATCATTATGGTCACGTCAAGTGTCTTTAAAAGTATCCGAACTATCCAAACGAATTTGGCTTATGTGTGGAAAAGATAAATTCAACTGTAACCTAAGGTCTAGATCAGGTACAGGACAAGCGGAGGGAAGCATGCTCTAGCGGGAATCAGAGGAATGGAATTTGAAGGCTTGTATGATTTCTGAGGAGTAAGTAGAAATAGCTCCGGTCAAATTTTATGTGAAAATAGGTTATCTGCACATGAATAGGTGAACATACTACATTAAAGAAGGATGCTATGATTCATGGGAGAACACTTGGGATCTCTTGTTACCCCCTGTAATCGAGCAGGGTAGGACTCTGTGAGTGTGTATGAGAAATAATTTCATGAATTCAGCCATTCACAGGGCCTCACTTTTATACTCTTGAAAGCTATATGAGTAATTGCTGTCAATGTAAATGGTCTAGAAATAGGGTGTGTGAAGGGATAAAGAGGCGAGACCCACCTTTATGTTGCCTATGGGAGTCTCATTTTAGACCTAAAGACACACATAAACTGAAAGTGAAGGGATGGGCAAAGATAATTTATGCAAGTTAAAGAGAGCAAAGAACAGGACCAGCAATACTTATATAAGACAATCTGTACATGAAGCGAAGTGAAGAGAACATCAAGGACACTATGTCGATAAGCAGGAATCAGTCGAGGAGAAGGCAATCACAACTGGGTCAGTGACTGTGCATGCAACACAGGAGGACTTAAATGTGTAAAGAAAAATTTATGCATAAGTATGTCCGTATTTGGCACTAACTTACAGAACTAAAGGGAGCAGTAGATAGCAGGACAATAATACTATGAGATTTTTAACACTCATTTCATCAATGGTTAGGTCACCCCGAGGGAAAATAAATAAGGAAACTGTGGCATTCTATGACACAGTCGTCCAGACAGACTTAAGAGATGGATAACAGAACATGATAGCCCAAAGCAGCAGGATACACATTCTTTTCAGGAACACTTGGAATGTTCTCCAGTAGTGACCACATAGTAGGACAGGAAAATGTCCCAATAAATTTAAGAAGACTGGAATTGTATCAAGCATCTTTTCCGACCAAAATGGTATGAAACTAGGAATGAATGACATAAAGAAAACCAGAGAAAACACAAACAGGGAGGAGCTAAGCCACATACTTGTAAATAATCAGTGATTCAATGAGGAAACCAAAGAAGAAAACAAACAATGCATGGAAGCAAATAAGACAGCAACCCAATGGATCAAAGTATGTGGAATGGACCTAGAGTGGTTCTAAGAGGGACGAACAGAGCAATGGAGGCCTACGTCCGGAAAGAAGGACAATCCCGAACGAGAAACATCCTTTCAGAATGATAGGAACCAGAAAAAGAGGTACAAAGTTTTCTAGGTTCCCATACTTGACTCACCATAGCACAGGGAGGAAGAGCAGAGTCTTCTCAGTCAGACTGTCTCAGTTTGTTCCCATCATCTCTCTGAATTTGGGCAAAGGCACCTGTGAGGATGTCAGTTTCTCCGTCTGCGTGATGATGGGGATACTAAAGAAGCTAGCTCAGAGATTCTGGGGAGTGCAAAGTGCTTGCCAAAGTACCTTGTGCATAGGGTTCAACAAATCTTTGGATGAAGGTTTCTACAGGCCTACCAGTGTTATATATGTAACTCAGGAAAACACACTAAAAGATAGTACACATATTAAAACAAGAAAGAATAACGAATCAATTTGTTTCACATGTCGTAGGGAAAAGCAGTTGCCATGGGCAGGGTGCTCGCCTGATCGCGACCTCCCTGCCCACGGCGCAAACGCCGTGCTGTCTCCTGACAACCAGCCTGCATTGTGACCTCAGCCCCGTTTACTGCGCATGCGCAGCGTGGAGAATTGTTGATAAGAGGGTCCCGACCGTCTGAGTTGCTGAGTAGGGACCTCCACCGAGTGCTCTATGCCGCTTGTGGATCTCAGAGCCGCTGCGTGCAGCTGCTGCGGATGTAATCTCAGCACTCAATTGACCTGCTGCCGCGAAAGTAAAGCTGGGTAGGAACAGCGGAGCCTCGCTCTTTTCCATTCTCACCAAATCCGGTAGGAAATACGCAGGGACTCCTGTGCTACAACGTCTTCTCAAGTTCATAGTAGGTGTTAGGGTAGCAGAGTTGTTAAATTTGAATTGTCCTGAGGTTTTGACTTCTCATGCTGATTAAAAACACCCCCACTGTCATGTCCTCCGAAAGTACTCGTAAGAGAGGTAAGGGCTTGGATCTAAGTCCGTGTCACGGACACAGTTGAATGAATTCTGTGGAGGAGTTATTTATAGACTTTTAATGAAGGATACGTCTAACTGAGAAATGTCAGACTGAGTGATATTTTTTCCATATCGAGTACTGGATTTCACACCATTTAAAAATGTTAACATACATTTTTGGTACGGAATACACTCTGGAATTTTCATAAAGCAGACATTTGGTGGATTTTAAATGTCAGTTGTTTTTTCCGTCTCATTTCCTCACCAGGAATAACTCATTATTATATATATAAATATTCACATACATAAGGAAACAACAAAGCTGAAGAGTAAGATTATTGTCTCTGGATTTCACATTCATTTTCACAGACATGCTTCCTGAAAATGAGCGGCTCTCTAAATACATCAGGTGTAGTCTGGAATTCCCGGAAAACATGAAAGTCTTAACTGTCTAGTTATTCTAGTTATTTTTGATATCGTTATGTTCACATCAAATGTCTTTAAAAGTATCCGGACTATCCAGACCAATTTGGCTTACGTGTGGAAGAGATAAATTCAACTGTAACCTGAGGTCTAGAGCAGATACCAGACAAGCGGAGGGAAGCATTCTCTAGCGGGACCCATTGAAAGGGAATTTGATGGCTCGTCTGTTTTCCGAGGAGTAAGTAGAAATTGTTCCGGTCAAATTTTATGTCAAAATAGGTTATCTACACATGAAAAGGTGAACATACTACATTAAAGAAGGATGCTATGATTCATGGGAGAACACTTGGGATCTCTTGTTCCCCCCTAACCGAGCAAGGTAGTACTCTGTGAGTGAGTATGAGAAATAATTTCATGAATTCAGCCATTCATAGTGCCTCACTTTTATACTATAGAAAGCTACATGAGAAATTGCTTTCAATGTAAATGGACTAGAATTAGGGTGTCTGAAGGGATAAAGAGGCGAGACGCACCTTTATGTTGCCTATGGGAGTCACATTTTAGACCTAAAGTCACACATAAACTGAAATTGAAGGGATGGAAAAAGATATTTTGTACAAGTTAAAGAGAACAAAGAACAGGAACAGCAATACTTATATAAGAGAAACTGGACATGAAACGAAGTGATGAGACCATCAAGGACACTATCTTGATATGAAGGAATCAGTCCGAGGAGAAGGCAATAACAACTGGGTAAGTGACTGTGCACATAACACAGGAGGACTAAAATGGGTAAAGAAAAATTTATGCATAAGTATGTCCGTGTTTGGCAGTTACTTACAGAACTAAAGGGAGCAGTAGATAGCAAGGACAATAATACTAGGAGATTTTTAACACTCATTTCATCAATGGTTAGATCACCCAGAGGGAAAATAACTAAGGAAACTGTGGTATTCTATGACACAGTAGACCAGATAGACTTAACAGATGGATAACAGAACATTCCAGCCCAAAGCAGCAGGATACACATTCTTTTCAGGAACACATGGAATGTTCTCCAGAAGAGATCACATATTAGGACAGGAAAATGTCCCAATAAATTTAAGAAGACTGGAATTGTATCAAGCATCTTTTCCGACCAAAATGGTATGAAACTAGGAATGAATGACATAAAGAAAACCAGAGAAAACACAAACAGGGAGGAGCTAAGCCACATACTTGTAAATAATCAGTGATTCAATGAGGAAACCAAAGAAAAAAACAAACAATGCATGGAAGCAAATAAGACAGCAACCCAATGGATCAAAGTATGTGGAATGGACCTAGAGTGGTTCTAAGAGGGACGAACAGAGCAATGGAGGCCTACATCCAGGAAGAATATCAATCCCGAATGAACAATATCCTTTCACTATGAAAGGAACTAGGAAAAGAAGTACAAACCGGTCTAGGTTCCCATTCTTGAGTCACCATAGCACAGGGAAGAAGAGCAGAGTCTGTTCAGTCAGACTGTCTCGGTTTGTTCCCATCATCTCTCTGCATTTGGGCAAAGGCAGCTGTGAGGATGTCAGTTTCTCCATCTGTGTGATGATGGGGATGCTAAATAAGCTAGCTCAGAGATTCTGGGGTGTGCAAAGTGCTTGCAAAAGTACCTTGTGCATAGGGTTCAACAAATCTTTGGATGAATGTTTCTGCAGGCCTACCAGTGTTCTATATGTAAATCAGGAGAACACACTAAAAGATAGTACACATATTAAATCAAGAAAGAATAACGAATCAATTTGTTTCACATGTCGTAGGGAAAAGGAGTTGCTATGGGCAGGGTGCTCGCCTGACCGCAACCTCCCTGCAAACGGCGCAAACGCCATGCTGTCTCCTGACAGCCAGCCTGCTTTGTGACCTCAGCCCCGTTTACTGTGCATGCGCAGCTCGTGGAATTGTGACAGGTGACAAGAGGGTCCCGACCATCTGAGTTGCTGAGTAGGGACCTCCACCGAGTGCTCTATGCCGCTTGTGGATCTCAGAGCCGCTGCGTGCAGATGCAGCGCATGTAATCTCAGCACTCGATCGTCCTGCTGCCACGAAAGTAAAGCTGGGTAGGAATAGTGGAGCCTCGCTGTTTTCAAGTCTGACCAGATCCGGTAGGAAATACACAGGGACTCCTGTGCTACAACGTCTTCTC
Organism: Manis pentadactyla; assembly: GCF_030020395.1. NCBI lineage: Eukaryota > Metazoa > Chordata > Mammalia > Pholidota > Manidae > Manis > Manis pentadactyla. The sequence goes on along the minus strand of NC_080019.1, from coordinate 31,203,760 downwards.
AAGTTCATAGTAGGTGTTAAGGTAGCAGAGTTGTAAAATTTGAATTGTCCTGAGGTTTTGACTTCTCATGCTGTTTAAAAACACCCCCACTGCCGTGTACTCCGAAAGTACTCGTAAGAGAGGTAAGCGCTTGGATCGAACTCCGGGTCGTGGACCCAGTTGAATGAATTCCAGGGAGGAGTTATTTATAGACTTTTAATGAAGGATATGCCTAACTGAGAAAAGTCAGACTGAGTGATATTTTTTCCATATCGAGTACTGGATTTCACACCATTTAAAAATGTTAACATACATTTTTGGTACGGAATACACTCTGGAATTTTCATAAAGCAGACATTTGGTGGATTTTAAATGTCAGTTGTTTTTTCCGTCTCATTTCCTCACCAGGAATAACTCATTATTATATATATAAATATTCACATACATAAGGAAACAACAAAGCTGAAGAGTAAGATTATTGTCTCTGGATTTCACATTCATTTTCACAGACATGCTTCCTGAAAATGAGCGGCTCTCTAAATACATCAGGTGTAGTCTGGAATTCCCGGAAAACATGAAAGTCTTAACTGTCTAGTTATTCTAGTTATTTTTGATATCGTTATGTTCACATCAAATGTCTTTAAAAGTATCCGGACTATCCAGACCAATTTGGCTTACGTGTGGAAGAGATAAATTCAACTGTAACCTGAGGTCTAGAGCAGATACCAGACAAGCGGAGGGAAGCATTCTCTAGCGGGACCCATTGAAAGGGAATTTGATGGCTCGTCTGTTTTCCGAGGAGTAAGTAGAAATTGTTCCGGTCAAATTTTATGTCAAAATAGGTTATCTACACATGAAAAGGTGAACATACTACATTAAAGAAGGATGCTATGATTCATGGGAGAACACTTGGGATCTCTTGTTCCCCCCTAACCGAGCAAGGTAGTACTCTGTGAGTGAGTATGAGAAATAATTTCATGAATTCAGCCATTCATAGGGCCTCACTTTTATACTATAGAAAGCTACATGAGAAATTGCTTTCAATGTAAATGGACTAGAATTAGGGTGTCTGAAGGGATAAAGAGGCGAGACGCACCTTTATGTTGCCTATGGGAGTCACATTTTAGACCTAAAGTCACACATAAACTGAAATTGAAGGGATGGAAAAAGATATTTTGTACAAGTTAAAGAGAACAAAGAACAGGAACAGCAATACTTATATAAGAGAAACTGGACATGAAACGAAGTGATGAGACCATCAAGGACACTATCTTGATATGAAGGAATCAGTCCGAGGAGAAGGCAATAACAACTGGGTAAGTGACTGTGCACATAACACAGGAGGACTAAAATGGGTAAAGAAAAATTTATGCATAAGTATGTCCGTGTTTGGCAGTTACTTACAGAACTAAAGGGAGCAGTAGATAGCAAGGACAATAATACTAGGAGATTTTTAACACTCATTTCATCAATGGTTAGATCACCCAGAGGGAAAATAACTAAGGAAACTGTGGTATTCTATGACACAGTAGACCAGATAGACTTAACAGATGGATAACAGAACATTCCAGCCCAAAGCAGCAGGATACACATTCTTTTCAGGAACACATGGAATGTTCTCCAGAAGAGATCACATATTAGGACAGGAAAATGTCCCAATAAATTTAAGAAGACTGGAATTGTATCAAGCATCTTTTCCGACCAAAATGGTATGAAACTAGGAATGAATGACATAAAGAAAACCAGAGAAAACACAAACAGGGAGGAGCTAAGCCACATACTTGTAAATAATCAGTGATTCAATGAGGAAACCAAAGAAAAAAACAAACAATGCATGGAAGCAAATAAGACAGCAACCCAATGGATCAAAGTATGTGGAATGGACCTAGAGTGGTTCTAAGAGGGACGAACAGAGCAATGGAGGCCTACATCCAGGAAGAATGTCAATCCCGAATGAACAATATCCTTTCACTATGAAAGGAACTAGGAAAAGAAGTACAAACCGGTCTAGGTTCCCATTCTTGAGTCACCATAGCACAGGGAAGAAGAGCAGAGTCTGTTCAGTCAGACTGTCTCGGTTTGTTCCCATCATCTCTCTGCATTTGGGCAAAGGCAGCTGTGAGGATGTCAGTTTCTCCATCTGTGTGATGATGGGGATGCTAAATAAGCTAGCTCAGAGATTCTGGGGTGTGCAAAGTGCTTGCAAAAGTACCTTGTGCATAGGGTTCAACAAATCTTTGGATGAATGTTTCTGCAGGCCTACCAGTGTTCTATATGTAAATCAGGAGAACACACTAAAAGATAGTACACATATTAAATCAAGAAAGAATAACGAATCAATTTGTTTCACATGTCGAAGGGAAAAGGAGTTGCTATGGGCAGGGTGCTCGCCTGACCGCAACCTCCCTGCAAACGGCGCAAACGCCGTGCTGTCTCCTGACAGCCAGCCTGCTTTGTGACCTCAGCCCCGTTTACTGCGCATGCGCAGCTCGTGGAATTGTGACAGGTGACAAGAGGGTCCCGACCATCTGAGTTGCTGAGTAGGGACCTCCACCGAGTGCTCTATGCCGCTTGTGGATCTCAGAGCCGCTGCGTGCAGATGCAGCGCATGTAATCTCAGCACTCGATCGTCCTGCTGCCACGAAAGTAAAGCTGGGTAGGAATAGTGGAGCCTCGTTGTTTTCAAGTCTGACCAGATCCGGTAGGAAATACGCAGGGACTCCTGTGCTACAACGTCTTCTCAAGTTCATAGTAGGTGTTAAGGTAGCAGAGTTGTAAAATTTGAATTGTCCTGAGGTTTTGACTTCTCATGCTGTTTAAAAACACCCCCACTGCCGTGTACTCCGAAAGTACTCGTAAGAGAGGTAAGCGCTTGGATCGAACTCCGGGTCGTGGACCCAGTTGAATGAATTCCAGGGAGGAGTTATTTATAGACTTTTAATGAAGGATATGCCTAACTGAGAAAAGTCAGACTGAGTGATATTTTTTCCATATCGAGTACTGGATTTCATACCATTTAATAATGTTAACATACATTTTCGGTATGGAGTACATTCTGGAATTTTCATAGAGCAGCCATTTGGTAGATTTTAAACGTCAGTTTTTGTTCCCATCTCACTTCCTCACCAGGAATAACTCACTATTATATTCAAATATATTCAAATACATAAGGAAACAACAATGCTGAAAGGTAAGATTATGGTCTCTGGATTTCACATTCATTTTCATAGACATGTTTCCTGTAAATGAGCCGCGCTCTAAATACATCAGGTGTAGTCTGGAATTCCCAGAAAACACGAATGTCTGAACTGTCTAGTTACTCTAGTTATTTTTGATATCATTATGGTCACGTCAAGTGTCTTTAAAAGTATCCGAACTATCCAAACGAATTTGGCTTATGTGTGGAAAAGATAAATTCAACTGTAACCTAAGGTCTAGATCAGGTACAGGACAAGCGGAGGGAAGCATGCTCTAGCGGGAATCAGAGGAATGGAATTTGAAGGCTTGTATGATTTCTGAGGAGTAAGTAGAAATAGCTCCGGTCAAATTTTATGTGAAAATAGGTTATCTGCACATGAATAGGTGAACATACTACATTAAAGAAGGATGCTATGATTCATGGGAGAACACTTGGGATCTCTTGTTACCCCCTGTAATCGAGCAGGGTAGGACTCTGTGAGTGTGTATGAGAAATAATTTCATGAATTCAGCCATTCACAGGGCCTCACTTTTATACTCTTGAAAGCTATATGAGTAATTGCTGTCAATGTAAATGGTCTAGAAATAGGGTGTGTGAAGGGATAAAGAGGCGAGACCCACCTTTATGTTGCCTATGGGAGTCTCATTTTAGACCTAAAGACACACATAAACTGAAAGTGAAGGGATGGGCAAAGATAATTTATGCAAGTTAAAGAGAGCAAAGAACAGGACCAGCAATACTTATATAAGACAATCTGTACATGAAGCGAAGTGAAGAGAACATCAAGGACACTATGTCGATAAGCAGGAATCAGTCGAGGAGAAGGCAATCACAACTGGGTCAGTGACTGTGCATGCAACACAGGAGGACTTAAATGTGTAAAGAAAAATTTATGCATAAGTATGTCCGTATTTGGCACTAACTTACAGAACTAAAGGGAGCAGTAGATAGCAGGACAATAATACTATGAGATTTTTAACACTCATTTCATCAATGGTTAGGTCACCCCGAGGGAAAATAAATAAGGAAACTGTGGCATTCTATGACACAGTCGTCCAGACAGACTTAAGAGATGGATAACAGAACATGATAGCCCAAAGCAGCAGGATACACATTCTTTTCAGGAACACTTGGAATGTTCTCCAGTAGTGACCACATAGTAGGACAGGAAAATGTCCCAATAAATTTAAGAAGACTGGAATTGTATCAAGCATCTTTTCCGACCAAAATGGTATGAAACTAGGAATGAATGACATAAAGAAAACCAGAGAAAACACAAACAGGGAGGAGCTAAGCCACATACTTGTAAATAATCAGTGATTCAATGAGGAAACCAAAGAAGAAAACAAACAATGCATGGAAGCAAATAAGACAGCAACCCAATGGATCAAAGTATGTGGAATGGACCTAGAGTGGTTCTAAGAGGGACGAACAGAGCAATGGAGGCCTACGTCCGGAAAGAAGGACAATCCCGAACGAGAAACATCCTTTCAGAATGATAGGAACCAGAAAAAGAGGTACAAAGTTTTCTAGGTTCCCATACTTGACTCACCATAGCACAGGGAGGAAGAGCAGAGTCTTCTCAGTCAGACTGTCTCAGTTTGTTCCCATCATCTCTCTGAATTTGGGCAAAGGCACCTGTGAGGATGTCAGTTTCTCCGTCTGCGTGATGATGGGGATACTAAAGAAGCTAGCTCAGAGATTCTGGGGAGTGCAAAGTGCTTGCCAAAGTACCTTGTGCATAGGGTTCAACAAATCTTTGGATGAAGGTTTCTACAGGCCTACCAGTGTTATATATGTAACTCAGGAAAACACACTAAAAGATAGTACACATATTAAAACAAGAAAGAATAACGAATCAATTTGTTTCACATGTCGTAGGGAAAAGCAGTTGCCATGGGCAGGGTGCTCGCCTGATCGCGACCTCCCTGCCCACGGCGCAAACGCCGTGCTGTCTCCTGACAACCAGCCTGCATTGTGACCTCAGCCCCGTTTACTGCGCATGCGCAGCGTGGAGAATTGTTGATAAGAGGGTCCCGACCGTCTGAGTTGCTGAGTAGGGACCTCCACCGAGTGCTCTATGCCGCTTGTGGATCTCAGAGCCGCTGCGTGCAGCTGCTGCGGATGTAATCTCAGCACTCAATTGACCTGCTGCCGCGAAAGTAAAGCTGGGTAGGAACAGCGGAGCCTCGCTCTTTTCCATTCTCACCAAATCCGGTAGGAAATACGCAGGGACTCCTGTGCTACAACGTCTTCTCAAGTTCATAGTAGGTGTTAGGGTAGCAGAGTTGTTAAATTTGAATTGTCCTGAGGTTTTGACTTCTCATGCTGATTAAAAACACCCCCACTGTCATGTCCTCCGAAAGTACTCGTAAGAGAGGTAAGGGCTTGGATCTAAGTCCGTGTCACGGACACAGTTGAATGAATTCTGTGGAGGAGTTATTTATAGACTTTTAATGAAGGATACGTCTAACTGAGAAATGTCAGACTGAGTGATATTTTTTCCATATCGAGTACTGGATTTCACACCATTTAAAAATGTTAACATACATTTTTGGTACGGAATACACTCTGGAATTTTCATAAAGCAGACATTTGGTGGATTTTAAATGTCAGTTGTTTTTTCCGTCTCATTTCCTCACCAGGAATAACTCATTATTATATATATAAATATTCACATACATAAGGAAACAACAAAGCTGAAGAGTAAGATTATTGTCTCTGGATTTCACATTCATTTTCACAGACATGCTTCCTGAAAATGAGCGGCTCTCTAAATACATCAGGTGTAGTCTGGAATTCCCGGAAAACATGAAAGTCTTAACTGTCTAGTTATTCTAGTTATTTTTGATATCGTTATGTTCACATCAAATGTCTTTAAAAGTATCCGGACTATCCAGACCAATTTGGCTTACGTGTGGAAGAGATAAATTCAACTGTAACCTGAGGTCTAGAGCAGATACCAGACAAGCGGAGGGAAGCATTCTCTAGCGGGACCCATTGAAAGGGAATTTGATGGCTCGTCTGTTTTCCGAGGAGTAAGTAGAAATTGTTCCGGTCAAATTTTATGTCAAAATAGGTTATCTACACATGAAAAGGTGAACATACTACATTAAAGAAGGATGCTATGATTCATGGGAGAACACTTGGGATCTCTTGTTCCCCCCTAACCGAGCAAGGTAGTACTCTGTGAGTGAGTATGAGAAATAATTTCATGAATTCAGCCATTCATAGGGCCTCACTTTTATACTATAGAAAGCTACATGAGAAATTGCTTTCAATGTAAATGGACTAGAATTAGGGTGTCTGAAGGGATAAAGAGGCGAGACGCACCTTTATGTTGCCTATGGGAGTCACATTTTAGACCTAAAGTCACACATAAACTGAAATTGAAGGGATGGAAAAAGATATTTTGTACAAGTTAAAGAGAACAAAGAACAGGAACAGCAATACTTATATAAGAGAAACTGGACATGAAACGAAGTGATGAGACCATCAAGGACACTATCTTGATATGAAGGAATCAGTCCGAGGAGAAGGCAATAACAACTGGGTAAGTGACTGTGCACATAACACAGGAGGACTAAAATGGGTAAAGAAAAATTTATGCATAAGTATGTCCGTGTTTGGCAGTTACTTACAGAACTAAAGGGAGCAGTAGATAGCAAGGACAATAATACTAGGAGATTTTTAACACTCATTTCATCAATGGTTAGATCACCCAGAGGGAAAATAACTAAGGAAACTGTGGTATTCTATGACACAGTAGACCAGATAGACTTAACAGATGGATAACAGAACATTCCAGCCCAAAGCAGCAGGATACACATTCTTTTCAGGAACACATGGAATGTTCTCCAGAAGAGATCACATATTAGGACAGGAAAATGTCCCAATAAATTTAAGAAGACTGGAATTGTATCAAGCATCTTTTCCGACCAAAATGGTATGAAACTAGGAATGAATGACATAAAGAAAACCAGAGAAAACACAAACAGGGAGGAGCTAAGCCACATACTTGTAAATAATCAGTGATTCAATGAGGAAACCAAAGAAAAAAACAAACAATGCATGGAAGCAAATAAGACAGCAACCCAATGGATCAAAGTATGTGGAATGGACCTAGAGTGGTTCTAAGAGGGACGAACAGAGCAATGGAGGCCTACATCCAGGAAGAATATCAATCCCGAATGAACAATATCCTTTCACTATGAAAGGAACTAGGAAAAGAAGTACAAACCGGTCTAGGTTCCCATTCTTGAGTCACCATAGCACAGGGAAGAAGAGCAGAGTCTGTTCAGTCAGACTGTCTCGGTTTGTTCCCATCATCTCTCTGCATTTGGGCAAAGGCAGCTGTGAGGATGTCAGTTTCTCCATCTGTGTGATGATGGGGATGCTAAATAAGCTAGCTCAGAGATTCTGGGGTGTGCAAAGTGCTTGCAAAAGTACCTTGTGCATAGGGTTCAACAAATCTTTGGATGAATGTTTCTGCAGGCCTACCAGTGTTCTATATGTAAATCAGGAGAACACACTAAAAGATAGTACACATATTAAATCAAGAAAGAATAACGAATCAATTTGTTTCACATGTCGTAGGGAAAAGGAGTTGCTATGGGCAGGGTGCTCGCCTGACCGCAACCTCCCTGCAAACGGCGCAAACGCCATGCTGTCTCCTGACAGCCAGCCTGCTTTGTGACCTCAGCCCCGTTTACTGTGCATGCGCAGCTCGTGGAATTGTGACAGGTGACAAGAGGGTCCCGACCATCTGAGTTGCTGAGTAGGGACCTCCACCGAGTGCTCTATGCCGCTTGTGGATCTCAGAGCCGCTGCGTGCAGATGCAGCGCATGTAATCTCAGCACTCGATCGTCCTGCTGCCACGAAAGTAAAGCTGGGTAGGAATAGTGGAGCCTCGCTGTTTTCAAGTCTGACCAGATCCGGTAGGAAATACACAGGGACTCCTGTGCTACAACGTCTTCTCAAGTTCATAGTAGGTGTTAAGGTAGCAGAGTTGTAAAATTTGAATTGTCCTGAGGTTTTGACTTCTCATGCTGTTTAAAAACACCCCCACTGCCGTGTACTCCGAAAGTACTCGTAAGAGAGGTAAGCGCTTGGATCGAACTCCGGGTCGTGGACCCAGTTGAATGAATTCCAGGGAGGAGTTATTTATAGACTTTTAATGAAGGATATGCCTAACTGAGAAAAGTCAGACTGAGTGATATTTTTTCCATATCGAGTACTGGATTTCACACCATTTAAAAATGTTAACATACATTTTTGGTACGGAATACACTCTGGAATTTTCATAAAGCAGACATTTGGTGGATTTTAAATGTCAGTTGTTTTTTCCGTCTCATTTCCTCACCAGGAATAACTCATTATTATATATATAAATATTCACATACATAAGGAAACAACAAAGCTGAAGAGTAAGATTATTGTCTCTGGATTTCACATTCATTTTCACAGACATGCTTCCTGAAAATGAGCGGCTCTCTAAATACATCAGGTGTAGTCTGGAATTCCCGGAAAACATGAAAGTCTTAACTGTCTAGTTATTCTAGTTATTTTTGATATCGTTATGTTCACATCAAATGTCTTTAAAAGTATCCGGACTATCCAGACCAATTTGGCTTACGTGTGGAAGAGATAAATTCAACTGTAACCTGAGGTCTAGAGCAGATACCAGACAAGCGGAGGGAAGCATTCTCTAGCGGGACCCATTGAAAGGGAATTTGATGGCTCGTCTGTTTTCCGAGGAGTAAGTAGAAATTGTTCCGGTCAAATTTTATGTCAAAATAGGTTATCTACACATGAAAAGGTGAACATACTACATTAAAGAAGGATGCTATGATTCATGGGAGAACACTTGGGATCTCTTGTTCCCCCTTAACCGAGCAAGGTAGTACTCTGTGAGTGAGTATGAGAAATAATTTCATGAATTCAGCCATTCATAGGGCCTCACTTTTATACTATAGAAAGCTACATGAGAAATTGCTTTCAATGTAAATGGACTAGAATTAGGGTGTCTGAAGGGATAAAGAGGCGAGACGCACCTTTATGTTGCCTATGGGAGTCACATTTTAGACCTAAAGTCACACATAAACTGAAATTGAAGGGATGGAAAAAGATATTTTGTACAAGTTAAAGAGAACAAAGAACAGGAACAGCAATACTTATATAAGAGAAACTGGACATGAAACGAAGTGATGAGACCATCAAGGACACTATCTTGATATGAAGGAATCAGTCCGAGGAGAAGGCAATAACAACTGGGTAAGTGACTGTGCACATAACACAGGAGGACTAAAATGGGTAAAGAAAAATTTATGCATAAGTATGTCCGTGTTTGGCAGTTACTTACAGAACTAAAGGGAGGAGTAGATAGCAAGGACAATAATACTAGGAGATTTTTAACACTCATTTCATCAATGGTTAGATCACCCAGAGGGAAAATAACTAAGGAAACTGTGGTATTCTATGACACAGTAGACCAGATAGACTTAACAGATGGATAACAGAACATTCCAGCCCAAAGCAGCAGGATACACATTCTTTTCAGGAACACATGGAATGTTCTCCAGAAGAGATCACATATTAGGACAGGAAAATGTCCCAATAAATTTAAGAAGACTGGAATTGTATCAAGCATCTTTTCCGACCAAAATGGTATGAAACTAGGAATGAATGACATAAAGAAAACCAGAGAAAACACAAACAGGGAGGAGCTAAGCCACATACTTGTAAATAATCAGTGATTCAATGAGGAAACCAAAGAAAAAAACAAACAATGCATGGAAGCAAATAAGACAGCAACCCAATGGATCAAAGTATGTGGAATGGACCTAGAGTGGTTCTAAGAGGGACGAACAGAGCAATGGATGCCTACATCCAGGAAGAATGTCAATCCCGAATGAACAATATCCTTTCACTATGAAAGGAACTAGGAAAAGAAGTACAAACCGGTCTAGGTTCCCATTCTTGAGTCACCATAGCACAGGGAAGAAGAGCAGAGTCTGTTCAGTCAGACTGTCTCGGTTTGTTCCCATCATCTCTCTGCATTTGGGCAAAGGCAGCTGTGAGGATGTCAGTTTCTCCATCTGTGTGATGATGGGGATGCTAAATAAGCTAGCTCAGAGATTCTGGGGTGTGCAAAGTGCTTGCAAAAGTACCTTGTGCATAGGGTTCAACAAATCTTTGGATGAATGTTTCTGCAGGCCTACCAGTGTTCTATATGTAAATCAGGAGAACACACTAAAAGATAGTACACATATTAAATCAAGAAAGAATAACGAATCAATTAGTTTCACATGTCGTAGGGAAAAGGAGTTGCTATGGGCAGGGTGCTCGCCTGACCGCAACCTCCCTGCAAACGGCGCAAACGCCGTGCTGTCTCCTGACAGCCAGCCTGCTTTGTGACCTCAGCCCCGTTTACTGCGCATGCGCAGCTCGTGGAATTGTGACAGGTGACAAGAGGGTCCCGACCATCTGAGTTGCTGAGTAGGGACCTCCACCGAGTGCTCTATGCCGCTTGTGGATCTCAGAGCCGCTGCGTGCAGATGCAGCGCATGTAATCTCAGCACTCGATCGTCCTGCTGCCACGAAAGTAAAGCTGGGTAGGAATAGTGGAGCCTCGTTGTTTTCAAGTCTGACCAGATCCGGTAGGAAATACGCAGGGACTCCTGTGCTACAACGTCTTCTCAAGTTCATAGTAGGTGTTAAGGTAGCAGAGTTGTAAAATTTGAATTGTCCTGAGGTTTTGACTTCTCATGCTGTTTAAAAACACCCCCACTGCCGTGTACTCCGAAAGTACTCGTAAGAGAGGTAAGCGCTTGGATCGAACTCCGGGTCGTGGACCCAGTTGAATGAATTCCAGGGAGGAGTTATTTATAGACTTTTAATGAAGGATATGCCTAACTGAGAAAAGTCAGACTGAGTGATATTTTTTCCATATCGAGTACTGGATTTCATACCATTTAATAATGTTAACATACATTTTCGGTATGGAGTACATTCTGGAATTTTCATAGAGCAGCCATTTGGTAGATTTTAAACGTCAGTTTTTGTTCCCATCTCACTTCCTCACCAGGAATAACTCACTATTATATTCAAATATATTCATATACATAAGGAAACAACAATGCTGAAAGGTAAGATTATGGTCTCTGGATTTCACATTCATTTTCATAGACATGTTTCCTGTAAATGAGCCGCGCTCTAAATACATCAGGTGTAGTCTGGAATTCCCAGAAAACACGAATGTCTGAACTGTCTAGTTACTCTAGTTATTTTTGATATCATTATGGTCACGTCAAGTGTCTTTAAAAGTATCCGAACTATCCAAACGAATTTGGCTTATGTGTGGAAAAGATAAATTCAACTGTAACCTAAGGTCTAGATCAGGTACAGGACAAGCGGAGGGAAGCATGCTCTAGCGGGAATCAGAGGAATGGAATTTGAAGGCTTGTATGATTTCTGAGGAGTAAGTAGAAATAGCTCCGGTCAAATTTTATGTGAAAATAGGTTATCTGCACATGAATAGGTGAACATACTACATTAAAGAAGGATGCTATGATTCATGGGAGAACACTTGGGATCTCTTGTTACCCCCTGTAACCGAGCAGGGTAGGACTCTGTGAGTGTGTATGAGAAATAATTTCATGAATTCAGCCATTCACAGGGCCTCACTTTTATACTCTTGAAAGCTATATGAGTAATTGCTGTCAATGTAAATGGTCTAGAAATAGGGTGTGTGAAGGGATAAAGAGGCGAGACCCACCTTTATGTTGCCTATGGGAGTCTCATTTTAGACCTAAAGACACACATAAACTGAAAGTGAAGGGATGGGCAAAGATAATTTATGCAAGTTAAAGAGAGCAAAGAACAGGACCAGCAATACTTATATAAGACAATCTGTACATGAAGCGAAGTGAAGAGAACATCAAGGACACTATGTCGATAAGCAGGAATCAGTCGAGGAGAAGGCAATCACAACTGGGTCAGTGACAGTGCATGCAACACAGGAGGACTTAAATGTGTAAAGAAAAATTTATGCATAAGTATGTCCGTATTTGGCACTAACTTACAGAACTAAAGGGAGCAGTAGATAGCAGGACAATAATACTATGAGATTTTTAACACTCATTTCATCAATGGTTAGGTCACCCCGAGGGAAAATAAATAAGGAAACTGTGGCATTCTATGACACAGTCGTCCAGACAGACTTAAGAGATGGATAACAGAACATGATAGCCCAAAGCAGCAGGATACACATTCTTTTCAGGAACACTTGGAATGTTCTCCAGTAGTGACCACATAGTAGGACAGGAAAATGTCCCAATAAATTTAAGAAGACTGGAATTGTATCAAGCATCTTTTCCGACCAAAATGGTATGAAACTAGGAATGAATGACATAAAGAAAACCAGAGAAAACACAAACAGGGAGGAGCTAAGCCACATACTTGTAAATAATCAGTGATTCAATGAGGAAACCAAAGAAGAAAACAAACAATGCATGGAAGCAAATAAGACAGCAACCCAATGGATCAAAGTATGTGGAATGGACCTAGAGTGGTTCTAAGAGGGACGAACAGAGCAATGGAGGCCTACGTCCGGAAAGAAGGACAATCCAGAACGAGAAACATCCTTTCAGAATGATAGGAACCAGAAAAAGAGGTACAAAGTTTTCTAGGTTCCCATACTTGACTCACCATAGCACAGGGAGGAAGAGCAGAGTCTTCTCAGTCAGACTGTCTCAGTTTGTTCCCATCATCTCTCTGAATTTGGGCAAAGGCACCTGTGAGGATGTCAGTTTCTCCGTCTGCGTGATGATGGGGATACTAAAGAAGCTAGCTCAGAGATTCTGGGGAGTGCAAAGTGCTTGCCAAAGTACCTTGTGCATAGGGTTCAACAAATCTTTGGATGAAGGTTTCTACAGGCCTACCAGTGTTATATATGTAACTCAGGAAAACACACTAAAAGATAGTACACATATTAAAACAAGAAAGAATAACGAATCAATTTGTTTCACATGTCGTAGGGAAAAGCAGTTGCCATGGGCAGGGTGCTCGCCTGATCGCGACCTCCCTGCCCACGGCGCAAACGCCGTGCTGTCTCCTGACAACCAGCCTGCATTGTGACCTCAGCCCCGTTTACTGCGCATGCGCAGCGTGGAGAATTGTTGATAAGAGGGTCCCGACCGTCTGAGTTGCTGAGTAGGGACCTCCACCGAGTGCTCTATGCCGCTTGTGGATCTCAGAGCCGCTGCGTGCAGCTGCTGCGGATGTAATCTCAGCACTCAATTGACCTGCTGCCGCGAAAGTAAAGCTGGGTAGGAACAGCGGAGCCTCGCTCTTTTCCATTCTCACCAAATCCGGTAGGAAATACGCAGGGACTCCTGTGCTACAACGTCTTCTCAAGTTCATAGTAGGTGTTAGGGTAGCAGAGTTGTTAAATTTGAATTGTCCTGAGGTTTTGACTTCTCATGCTGATTAAAAACACCCCCACTGTCATGTCCTCCGAAAGTACTCGTAAGAGAGGTAAGGGCTTGGATCTAAGTCCGTGTCACGGACACAGTTGAATGAATTCTGTGGAGGAGTTATTTATAGACTTTTAATGAAGGATATGTCTAACTGAGAAATGTCAGACTGAGTGATATTTTTTCCATATCGAGTACTGGATTTCACACCATTTAAAAATGTTAACATACATTTTTGGTACGGAATACACTCTGGAATTTTCATAAAGCAGACATTTGGTGGATTTTAAATGTCAGTTGTTTTTTCCGTCTCATTTCCTCACCAGGAATAACTCATTATTATATATATAAATATTCACATACATAAGGAAACAACAAAGCTGAAGAGTAAGATTATTGTCTCTGGATTTCACATTCATTTTCACAGACATGCTTCCTGAAAATGAGCGGCTCTCTAAATACATCAGGTGTAGTCTGGAATTCCCGGAAAACATGAAAGTCTTAACTGTCTAGTTATTCTAGTTATTTTTGATATCGTTATGTTCACATCAAATGTCTTTAAAAGTATCCGGACTATCCAGACCAATTTGGCTTACGTGTGGAAGAGATAAATTCAACTGTAACCTGAGGTCTAGAGCAGATACCAGACAAGCGGAGGGAAGCATTCTCTAGCGGGACCCATTGAAAGGGAATTTGATGGCTCGTCTGTTTTCCGAGGAGTAAGTAGAAATTGTTCCGGTCAAATTTTATGTCAAAATAGGTTATCTACACATGAAAAGGTGAACATACTACATTAAAGAAGGATGCTATGATTCATGGGAGAACACTTGGGATCTCTTGTTCCCCCCTAACCGAGCAAGGTAGTACTCTGTGAGTGAGTATGAGAAATAATTTCATGAATTCAGCCATTCATAGGGCCTCACTTTTATACTATAGAAAGCTACATGAGAAATTGCTTTCAATGTAAATGGACTAGAATTAGGGTGTCTGAAGGGATAAAGAGGCGAGACGCACCTTTATGTTGCCTATGGGAGTCACATTTTAGACCTAAAGTCACACATAAACTGAAATTGAAGGGATGGAAAAAGATATTTTGTACAAGTTAAAGAGAACAAAGAACAGGAACAGCAATACTTATATAAGAGAAACTGGACATGAAACGAAGTGATGAGACCATCAAGGACACTATCTTGATATGAAGGAATCAGTCCGAGGAGAAGGCAATAACAACTGGGTAAGTGACTGTGCACATAACACAGGAGGACTAAAATGGGTAAAGAAAAATTTATGCATAAGTATGTCCGTGTTTGGCAGTTACTTACAGAACTAAAGGGAGGAGTAGATAGCAAGGACAATAATACTAGGAGATTTTTAACACTCATTTCATCAATGGTTAGATCATCCCGAGGGAAAATAAATAAGGAAACTGTGGTATTCTATGACACAGTAGACCAGATAGACTTAACAGATGGATAACAGAACATTCCAGCCCAAAGCAGCAGGATACACATTCTTTTCAGGAACACATGGAATGTTCTCCAGAAGAGATCACATATTAGGACAGGAAAATGTCCCAATAAATTTAAGAAGACTGGAATTGTATCAAGCATCTTTTCCGACCAAAATGGTATGAAACTAGGAATGAATGACATAAAGAAAACCAGAGAAAACACAAACAGGGAGGAGCTAAGCCACATACTTGTAAATAATCAGTGATTCAATGAGGAAACCAAAGAAAAAAACAAACAATGCATGGAAGCAAATAAGACAGCAACCCAATGGATCAAAGTATGTGGAATGGACCTAGAGTGGTTCTAAGAGGGACGAACAGAGCAATGGAGGCCTACATCCAGGAAGAATGTCAATCCCGAATGAACAATATCCTTTCACTATGAAAGGAACTAGGAAAAGAAGTACAAACCGGTCTAGGTTCCCATTCTTGAGTCACCATAGCACAGGGAAGAAGAGCAGAGTCTGTTCAGTCAGACTGTCTCGGTTTGTTCCCATCATCTCTCTGCATTTGGGCAAAGGCAGCTGTGAGGATGTCAGTTTCTCCATCTGTGTGATGATGGGGATGCTAAATAAGCTAGCTCAGAGATTCTGGGGTGTGCAAAGTGCTTGCAAAAGTACCTTGTGCATAGGGTTCAACAAATCTTTGGATGAATGTTTCTGCAGGCCTACCAGTGTTCTATATGTAAATCAGGAGAACACACTAAAAGATAGTACACATATTAAATCAAGAAAGAATAACGAATCAATTAGTTTCACATGTCGTAGGGAAAAGGAGTTGCTATGGGCAGGGTGCTCGCCTGACCGCAACCTCCCTGCAAACGGCGCAAACGCCGTGCTGTCTCCTGACAGCCAGCCTGCTTTGTGACCTCAGCCCCGTTTACTGCGCATGCGCAGCTCGTGGAATTGTGACAGGTGACAAGAGGGTCCCGACCATCTGAGTTGCTGAGTAGGGACCTCCACCGAGTGCTCTATGCCGCTTGTGGATCTCAGAGCCGCTGCGTGCAGATGCAGCGCATGTAATCTCAGCACTCGATCGTCCTGCTGCCACGAAAGTAAAGCTGGGTAGGAATAGTGGAGCCTCGTTGTTTTCAAGTCTGACCAGATCCGGTAGGAAATACGCAGGGACTCCTGTGCTACAACGTCTTCTCAAGTTCATAGTAGGTGTTAAGGTAGCAGAGTTGTAAAATTTGAATTGTCCTGAGGTTTTGACTTCTCATGCTGTTTAAAAACACCCCCACTGCCGTGTACTCCGAAAGTACTCGTAAGAGAGGTAAGCGCTTGGATCGAACTCCGGGTCGTGGACCCAGTTGAATGAATTCCAGGGAGGAGTTATTTATAGACTTTTAATGAAGGATATGCCTAACTGAGAAAAGTCAGACTGAGTGATATTTTTTCCATATCGAGTACTGGATTTCATACCATTTAATAATGTTAACATACATTTTCGGTATGGAGTACATTCTGGAATTTTCATAGAGCAGCCATTTGGTAGATTTTAAACGTCAGTTTTTGTTCCCATCTCACTTCCTCACCAGGAATAACTCACTATTATATTCAAATATATTCATATACATAAGGAAACAACAATGCTGAAAGGTAAGATTATGGTCTCTGGATTTCACATTCATTTTCATAGACATGTTTCCTGTAAATGAGCCGCGCTCTAAATACATCAGGTGTAGTCTGGAATTCCCAGAAAACACGAATGTCTGAACTGTCTAGTTACTCTAGTTATTTTTGATATCATTATGGTCACGTCAAGTGTCTTTAAAAGTATCCGAACTATCCAAACGAATTTGGCTTATGTGTGGAAAAGATAAATTCAACTGTAACCTAAGGTCTAGATCAGGTACAGGACAAGCGGAGGGAAGCATGCTCTAGCGGGAATCAGAGGAATGGAATTTGAAGGCTTGTATGATTTCTGAGGAGTAAGTAGAAATAGCTCCGGTCAAATTTTATGTGAAAATAGGTTATCTGCACATGAATAGGTGAACATACTACATTAAAGAAGGATGCTATGATTCATGGGAGAACACTTGGGATCTCTTGTTACCCCCTGTAACCGAGCAGGGTAGGACTCTGTGAGTGTGTATGAGAAATAATTTCATGAATTCAGCCATTCACAGGGCCTCACTTTTATACTCTTGAAAGCTATATGAGTAATTGCTGTCAATGTAAATGGTCTAGAAATAGGGTGTGTGAAGGGATAAAGAGGCGAGACCCACCTTTATGTTGCCTATGGGAGTCTCATTTTAGACCTAAAGACACACATAAACTGAAAGTGAAGGGATGGGCAAAGATAATTTATGCAAGTTAAAGAGAGCAAAGAACAGGACCAGCAATACTTATATAAGACAATCTGTACATGAAGCGAAGTGAAGAGAACATCAAGGACACTATGTCGATAAGCAGGAATCAGTCGAGGAGAAGGCAATCACAACTGGGTCAGTGACAGTGCATGCAACACAGGAGGACTTAAATGTGTAAAGAAAAATTTATGCATAAGTATGTCCGTATTTGGCACTAACTTACAGAACTAAAGGGAGCAGTAGATAGCAGGACAATAATACTATGAGATTTTTAACACTCATTTCATCAATGGTTAGGTCACCCCGAGGGAAAATAAATAAGGAAACTGTGGCATTCTATGACACAGTCGTCCAGACAGACTTAAGAGATGGATAACAGAACATGATAGCCCAAAGCAGCAGGATACACATTCTTTTCAGGAACACTTGGAATGTTCTCCAGTAGTGACCACATAGTAGGACAGGAAAATGTCCCAATAAATTTAAGAAGACTGGAATTGTATCAAGCATCTTTTCCGACCAAAATGGTATGAAACTAGGAATGAATGACATAAAGAAAACCAGAGAAAACACAAACAGGGAGGAGCTAAGCCACATACTTGTAAATAATCAGTGATTCAATGAGGAAACCAAAGAAGAAAACAAACAATGCATGGAAGCAAATAAGACAGCAACCCAATGGATCAAAGTATGTGGAATGGACCTAGAGTGGTTCTAAGAGGGACGAACAGAGCAATGGAGGCCTACGTCCGGAAAGAAGGACAATCCCGAACGAGAAACATCCTTTCAGAATGATAGGAACCAGAAAAAGAGGTACAAAGTTTTCTAGGTTCCCATACTTGACTCACCATAGCACAGGGAGGAAGAGCAGAGTCTTCTCAGTCAGACTGTCTCAGTTTGTTCCCATCATCTCTCTGAATTTGGGCAAAGGCACCTGTGAGGATGTCAGTTTCTCCGTCTGCGTGATGATGGGGATACTAAAGAAGCTAGCTCAGAGATTCTGGGGAGTGCAAAGTGCTTGCCAAAGTACCTTGTGCATAGGGTTCAACAAATCTTTGGATGAAGGTTTCTACAGGCCTACCAGTGTTATATATGTAACTCAGGAAAACACACTAAAAGATAGTACACATATTAAAACAAGAAAGAATAACGAATCAATTTGTTTCACATGTCGTAGGGAAAAGCAGTTGCCATGGGCAGGGTGCTCGCCTGATCGCGACCTCCCTGCCCACGGCGCAAACGCCGTGCTGTCTCCTGACAACCAGCCTGCATTGTGACCTCAGCCCCGTTTACTGCGCATGCGCAGCGTGGAGAATTGTTGATAAGAGGGTCCCGACCGTCTGAGTTGCTGAGTAGGGACCTCCACCGAGTGCTCTATGCCGCTTGTGGATCTCAGAGCCGCTGCGTGCAGCTGCTGCGGATGTAATCTCAGCACTCAATTGACCTGCTGCCGCGAAAGTAAAGCTGGGTAGGAACAGCGGAGCCTCGCTCTTTTCCATTCTCACCAAATCCGGTAGGAAATACGCAGGGACTCCTGTGCTACAACGTCTTCTCAAGTTCATAGTAGGTGTTAGGGTAGCAGAGTTGTTAAATTTGAATTGTCCTGAGGTTTTGACTTCTCATGCTGATTAAAAACACCCCCACTGTCATGTCCTCCGAAAGTACTCGTAAGAGAGGTAAGGGCTTGGATCTAAGTCCGTGTCACGGACACAGTTGAATGAATTCTGTGGAGGAGTTATTTATAGACTTTTAATGAAGGATATGTCTAACTGAGAAATGTCAGACTGAGTGATATTTTTTCCATATCGAGTACTGGATTTCACACCATTTAAAAATGTTAACATACATTTTTGGTACGGAATACACTCTGGAATTTTCATAAAGCAGACATTTGGTGGATTTTAAATGTCAGTTGTTTTTTCCGTCTCATTTCCTCACCAGGAATAACTCATTATTATATATATAAATATTCACATACATAAGGAAACAACAAAGCTGAAGAGTAAGATTATTGTCTCTGGATTTCACATTCATTTTCACAGACATGCTTCCTGAAAATGAGCGGCTCTCTAAATACATCAGGTGTAGTCTGGAATTCCCGGAAAACATGAAAGTCTTAACTGTCTAGTTATTCTAGTTATTTTTGATATCGTTATGTTCACATCAAATGTCTTTAAAAGTATCCGGACTATCCAGACCAATTTGGCTTACGTGTGGAAGAGATAAATTCAACTGTAACCTGAGGTCTAGAGCAGATACCAGACAAGCGGAGGGAAGCATTCTCTAGCGGGACCCATTGAAAGGGAATTTGATGGCTCGTCTGTTTTCCGAGGAGTAAGTAGAAATTGTTCCGGTCAAATTTTATGTCAAAATAGGTTATCTACACATGAAAAGGTGAACATACTACATTAAAGAAGGATGCTATGATTCATGGGAGAACACTTGGGATCTCTTGTTCCCCCCTAACCGAGCAAGGTAGTACTCTGTGAGTGAGTATGAGAAATAATTTCATGAATTCAGCCATTCATAGGGCCTCACTTTTATACTATAGAAAGCTACATGAGAAATTGCTTTCAATGTAAATGGACTAGAATTAGGGTGTCTGAAGGGATAAAGAGGCGAGACGCACCTTTATGTTGCCTATGGGAGTCACATTTTAGACCTAAAGTCACACATAAACTGAAATTGAAGGGATGGAAAAAGATATTTTGTACAAGTTAAAGAGAACAAAGAACAGGAACAGCAATACTTATATAAGAGAAACTGGACATGAAACGAAGTGATGAGACCATCAAGGACACTATCTTGATATGAAGGAATCAGTCCGAGGAGAAGGCAATAACAACTGGGTAAGTGACTGTGCACATAACACAGGAGGACTAAAATGGGTAAAGAAAAATTTATGCATAAGTATGTCCGTGTTTGGCAGTTACTTACAGAACTAAAGGGAGGAGTAGATAGCAAGGACAATAATACTAGGAGATTTTTAACACTCATTTCATCAATGGTTAGATCATCCCGAGGGAAAATAAATAAGGAAACTGTGGTATTCTATGACACAGTAGACCAGATAGACTTAACAGATGGATAACAGAACATTCCAGCCCAAAGCAGCAGGATACACATTCTTTTCAGGAACACATGGAATGTTCTCCAGAAGAGATCACATATTAGGACAGGAAAATGTCCCAATAAATTTAAGAAGACTGGAATTGTATCAAGCATCTTTTCCGACCAAAATGGTATGAAACTAGGAATGAATGACATAAAGAAAACCAGAGAAAACACAAACAGGGAGGAGCTAAGCCACATACTTGTAAATAATCAGTGATTCAATGAGGAAACCAAAGAAAAAAACAAACAATGCATGGAAGCAAATAAGACAGCAACCCAATGGATCAAAGTATGTGGAATGGACCTAGAGTGGTTCTAAGAGGGACGAACAGAGCAATGGAGGCCTACATCCAGGAAGAATGTCAATCCCGAATGAACAATATCCTTTCACTATGAAAGGAACTAGGAAAAGAAGTACAAACCGGTCTAGGTTCCCATTCTTGAGTCACCATAGCACAGGGAAGAAGAGCAGAGTCTGTTCAGTCAGACTGTCTCGGTTTGTTCCCATCATCTCTCTGCATTTGGGCAAAGGCAGCTGTGAGGATGTCAGTTTCTCCATCTGTGTGATGATGGGGATGCTAAATAAGCTAGCTCAGAGATTCTGGGGTGTGCAAAGTGCTTGCAAAAGTACCTTGTGCATAGGGTTCAACAAATCTTTGGATGAATGTTTCTGCAGGCCTACCAGTGTTCTATATGTAAATCAGGAGAACACACTAAAAGATAGTACACATATTAAATCAAGAAAGAATAACGAATCAATTTGTTTCACATGTCGAAGGGAAAAGGAGTTGCTATGGGCAGGGTGCTCGCCTGACCGCAACCTCCCTGCAAACGGCGCAAACGCCGTGCTGTCTCCTGACAGCCAGCCTGCTTTGTGACCTCAGCCCCGTTTACTGCGCATGCGCAGCTCGTGGAATTGTGACAGGTGACAAGAGGGTCCCGACCATCTGAGTTGCTGAGTAGGGACCTCCACCGAGTGCTCTATGCCGCTTGTGGATCTCAGAGCCGCTGCGTGCAGATGCAGCGCATGTAATCTCAGCACTCGATCGTCCTGCTGCCACGAAAGTAAAGCTGGGTAGGAATAGTGGAGCCTCGTTGTTTTCAAGTCTGACCAGATCCGGTAGGAAATACGCAGGGACTCCTGTGCTACAACGTCTTCTCAAGTTCATAGTAGGTGTTAAGGTAGCAGAGTTGTAAAATTTGAATTGTCCTGAGGTTTTGACTTCTCATGCTGTTTAAAAACACCCCCACTGCCGTGTACTCCGAAAGTACTCGTAAGAGAGGTAAGCGCTTGGATCGAACTCCGGGTCGTGGACCCAGTTGAATGAATTCCAGGGAGGAGTTATTTATAGACTTTTAATGAAGGATATGCCTAACTGAGAAAAGTCAGACTGAGTGATATTTTTTCCATATCGAGTACTGGATTTCATACCATTTAATAATGTTAACATACATTTTCGGTATGGAGTACATTCTGGAATTTTCATAGAGCAGCCATTTGGTAGATTTTAAACGTCAGTTTTTGTTCCCATCTCACTTCCTCACCAGGAATAACTCACTATTATATTCAAATATATTCAAATACATAAGGAAACAACAATGCTGAAAGGTAAGATTATGGTCTCTGGATTTCACATTCATTTTCATAGACATGTTTCCTGTAAATGAGCCGCGCTCTAAATACATCAGGTGTAGTCTGGAATTCCCAGAAAACACGAATGTCTGAACTGTCTAGTTACTCTAGTTATTTTTGATATCATTATGGTCACGTCAAGTGTCTTTAAAAGTATCCGAACTATCCAAACGAATTTGGCTTATGTGTGGAAAAGATAAATTCAACTGTAACCTAAGGTCTAGATCAGGTACAGGACAAGCGGAGGGAAGCATGCTCTAGCGGGAATCAGAGGAATGGAATTTGAAGGCTTGTATGATTTCTGAGGAGTAAGTAGAAATAGCTCCGGTCAAATTTTATGTGAAAATAGGTTATCTGCACATGAATAGGTGAACATACTACATTAAAGAAGGATGCTATGATTCATGGGAGAACACTTGGGATCTCTTGTTACCCCCTGTAATCGAGCAGGGTAGGACTCTGTGAGTGTGTATGAGAAATAATTTCATGAATTCAGCCATTCACAGGGCCTCACTTTTATACTCTTGAAAGCTATATGAGTAATTGCTGTCAATGTAAATGGTCTAGAAATAGGGTGTGTGAAGGGATAAAGAGGCGAGACCCACCTTTATGTTGCCTATGGGAGTCTCATTTTAGACCTAAAGACACACATAAACTGAAAGTGAAGGGATGGGCAAAGATAATTTATGCAAGTTAAAGAGAGCAAAGAACAGGACCAGCAATACTTATATAAGACAATCTGTACATGAAGCGAAGTGAAGAGAACATCAAGGACACTATGTCGATAAGCAGGAATCAGTCGAGGAGAAGGCAATCACAACTGGGTCAGTGACTGTGCATGCAACACAGGAGGACTTAAATGTGTAAAGAAAAATTTATGCATAAGTATGTCCGTATTTGGCACTAACTTACAGAACTAAAGGGAGCAGTAGATAGCAGGACAATAATACTATGAGATTTTTAACACTCATTTCATCAATGGTTAGGTCACCCCGAGGGAAAATAAATAAGGAAACTGTGGCATTCTATGACACAGTCGTCCAGACAGACTTAAGAGATGGATAACAGAACATGATAGCCCAAAGCAGCAGGATACACATTCTTTTCAGGAACACTTGGAATGTTCTCCAGTAGTGACCACATAGTAGGACAGGAAAATGTCCCAATAAATTTAAGAAGACTGGAATTGTATCAAGCATCTTTTCCGACCAAAATGGTATGAAACTAGGAATGAATGACATAAAGAAAACCAGAGAAAACACAAACAGGGAGGAGCTAAGCCACATACTTGTAAATAATCAGTGATTCAATGAGGAAACCAAAGAAGAAAACAAACAATGCATGGAAGCAAATAAGACAGCAACCCAATGGATCAAAGTATGTGGAATGGACCTAGAGTGGTTCTAAGAGGGACGAACAGAGCAATGGAGGCCTACGTCCGGAAAGAAGGACAATCCCGAACGAGAAACATCCTTTCAGAATGATAGGAACCAGAAAAAGAGGTACAAAGTTTTCTAGGTTCCCATACTTGACTCACCATAGCACAGGGAGGAAGAGCAGAGTCTTCTCAGTCAGACTGTCTCAGTTTGTTCCCATCATCTCTCTGAATTTGGGCAAAGGCACCTGTGAGGATGTCAGTTTCTCCGTCTGCGTGATGATGGGGATACTAAAGAAGCTAGCTCAGAGATTCTGGGGAGTGCAAAGTGCTTGCCAAAGTACCTTGTGCATAGGGTTCAACAAATCTTTGGATGAAGGTTTCTACAGGCCTACCAGTGTTATATATGTAACTCAGGAAAACACACTAAAAGATAGTACACATATTAAAACAAGAAAGAATAACGAATCAATTTGTTTCACATGTCGTAGGGAAAAGCAGTTGCCATGGGCAGGGTGCTCGCCTGATCGCGACCTCCCTGCCCACGGCGCAAACGCCGTGCTGTCTCCTGACAACCAGCCTGCATTGTGACCTCAGCCCCGTTTACTGCGCATGCGCAGCGTGGAGAATTGTTGATAAGAGGGTCCCGACCGTCTGAGTTGCTGAGTAGGGACCTCCACCGAGTGCTCTATGCCGCTTGTGGATCTCAGAGCCGCTGCGTGCAGCTGCTGCGGATGTAATCTCAGCACTCAATTGACCTGCTGCCGCGAAAGTAAAGCTGGGTAGGAACAGCGGAGCCTCGCTCTTTTCCATTCTCACCAAATCCGGTAGGAAATACGCAGGGACTCCTGTGCTACAACGTCTTCTCAAGTTCATAGTAGGTGTTAGGGTAGCAGAGTTGTTAAATTTGAATTGTCCTGAGGTTTTGACTTCTCATGCTGATTAAAAACACCCCCACTGTCATGTCCTCCGAAAGTACTCGTAAGAGAGGTAAGGGCTTGGATCTAAGTCCGTGTCACGGACACAGTTGAATGAATTCTGTGGAGGAGTTATTTATAGACTTTTAATGAAGGATACGTCTAACTGAGAAATGTCAGACTGAGTGATATTTTTTCCATATCGAGTACTGGATTTCACACCATTTAAAAATGTTAACATACATTTTTGGTACGGAATACACTCTGGAATTTTCATAAAGCAGACATTTGGTGGATTTTAAATGTCAGTTGTTTTTTCCGTCTCATTTCCTCACCAGGAATAACTCATTATTATATATATAAATATTCACATACATAAGGAAACAACAAAGCTGAAGAGTAAGATTATTGTCTCTGGATTTCACATTCATTTTCACAGACATGCTTCCTGAAAATGAGCGGCTCTCTAAATACATCAGGTGTAGTCTGGAATTCCCGGAAAACATGAAAGTCTTAACTGTCTAGTTATTCTAGTTATTTTTGATATCGTTATGTTCACATCAAATGTCTTTAAAAGTATCCGGACTATCCAGACCAATTTGGCTTACGTGTGGAAGAGATAAATTCAACTGTAACCTGAGGTCTAGAGCAGATACCAGACAAGCGGAGGGAAGCATTCTCTAGCGGGACCCATTGAAAGGGAATTTGATGGCTCGTCTGTTTTCCGAGGAGTAAGTAGAAATTGTTCCGGTCAAATTTTATGTCAAAATAGGTTATCTACACATGAAAAGGTGAACATACTACATTAAAGAAGGATGCTATGATTCATGGGAGAACACTTGGGATCTCTTGTTCCCCCCTAACCGAGCAAGGTAGTACTCTGTGAGTGAGTATGAGAAATAATTTCATGAATTCAGCCATTCATAGGGCCTCACTTTTATACTATAGAAAGCTACATGAGAAATTGCTTTCAATGTAAATGGACTAGAATTAGGGTGTCTGAAGGGATAAAGAGGCGAGACGCACCTTTATGTTGCCTATGGGAGTCACATTTTAGACCTAAAGTCACACATAAACTGAAATTGAAGGGATGGAAAAAGATATTTTGTACAAGTTAAAGAGAACAAAGAACAGGAACAGCAATACTTATATAAGAGAAACTGGACATGAAACGAAGTGATGAGACCATCAAGGACACTATCTTGATATGAAGGAATCAGTCCGAGGAGAAGGCAATAACAACTGGGTAAGTGACTGTGCACATAACACAGGAGGACTAAAATGGGTAAAGAAAAATTTATGCATAAGTATGTCCGTGTTTGGCAGTTACTTACAGAACTAAAGGGAGCAGTAGATAGCAAGGACAATAATACTAGGAGATTTTTAACACTCATTTCATCAATGGTTAGATCACCCAGAGGGAAAATAACTAAGGAAACTGTGGTATTCTATGACACAGTAGACCAGATAGACTTAACAGATGGATAACAGAACATTCCAGCCCAAAGCAGCAGGATACACATTCTTTTCAGGAACACATGGAATGTTCTCCAGAAGAGATCACATATTAGGACAGGAAAATGTCCCAATAAATTTAAGAAGACTGGAATTGTATCAAGCATCTTTTCCGACCAAAATGGTATGAAACTAGGAATGAATGACATAAAGAAAACCAGAGAAAACACAAACAGGGAGGAGCTAAGCCACATACTTGTAAATAATCAGTGATTCAATGAGGAAACCAAAGAAAAAAACAAACAATGCATGGAAGCAAATAAGACAGCAACCCAATGGATCAAAGTATGTGGAATGGACCTAGAGTGGTTCTAAGAGGGACGAACAGAGCAATGGAGGCCTACATCCAGGAAGAATATCAATCCCGAATGAACAATATCCTTTCACTATGAAAGGAACTAGGAAAAGAAGTACAAACCGGTCTAGGTTCCCATTCTTGAGTCACCATAGCACAGGGAAGAAGAGCAGAGTCTGTTCAGTCAGACTGTCTCGGTTTGTTCCCATCATCTCTCTGCATTTGGGCAAAGGCAGCTGTGAGGATGTCAGTTTCTCCATCTGTGTGATGATGGGGATGCTAAATAAGCTAGCTCAGAGATTCTGGGGTGTGCAAAGTGCTTGCAAAAGTACCTTGTGCATAGGGTTCAACAAATCTTTGGATGAATGTTTCTGCAGGCCTACCAGTGTTCTATATGTAAATCAGGAGAACACACTAAAAGATAGTACACATATTAAATCAAGAAAGAATAACGAATCAATTTGTTTCACATGTCGAAGGGAAAAGGAGTTGCTATGGGCAGGGTGCTCGCCTGACCGCAACCTCCCTGCAAACGGCGCAAACGCCATGCTGTCTCCTGACAGCCAGCCTGCTTTGTGACCTCAGCCCCGTTTACTGTGCATGCGCAGCTCGTGGAATTGTGACAGGTGACAAGAGGGTCCCGACCATCTGAGTTGCTGAGTAGGGACCTCCACCGAGTGCTCTATGCCGCTTGTGGATCTCAGAGCCGCTGCGTGCAGATGCAGCGCATGTAATCTCAGCACTCGATCGTCCTGCTGCCACGAAAGTAAAGCTGGGTAGGAATAGTGGAGCCTCGCTGTTTTCAAGTCTGACCAGATCCGGTAGGAAATACACAGGGACTCCTGTGCTACAACGTCTTCTCAAGTTCATAGTAGGTGTTAAGGTAGCAGAGTTGTAAAATTTGAATTGTCCTGAGGTTTTGACTTCTCATGCTGTTTAAAAACACCCCCACTGCCGTGTACTCCGAAAGTACTCGTAAGAGAGGTAAGCGCTTGGATCGAACTCCGGGTCGTGGACCCAGTTGAATGAATTCCAGGGAGGAGTTATTTATAGACTTTTAATGAAGGATATGCCTAACTGAGAAAAGTCAGACTGAGTGATATTTTTTCCATATCGAGTACTGGATTTCACACCATTTAAAAATGTTAACATACATTTTTGGTACGGAATACACTCTGGAATTTTCATAAAGCAGACATTTGGTGGATTTTAAATGTCAGTTGTTTTTTCCGTCTCATTTCCTCACCAGGAATAACTCATTATTATATATATAAATATTCACATACATAAGGAAACAACAAAGCTGAAGAGTAAGATTATTGTCTCTGGATTTCACATTCATTTTCACAGACATGCTTCCTGAAAATGAGCGGCTCTCTAAATACATCAGGTGTAGTCTGGAATTCCCGGAAAACATGAAAGTCTTAACTGTCTAGTTATTCTAGTTATTTTTGATATCGTTATGTTCACATCAAATGTCTTTAAAAGTATCCGGACTATCCAGACCAATTTGGCTTACGTGTGGAAGAGATAAATTCAACTGTAACCTGAGGTCTAGAGCAGATACCAGACAAGCGGAGGGAAGCATTCTCTAGCGGGACCCATTGAAAGGGAATTTGATGGCTCGTCTGTTTTCCGAGGAGTAAGTAGAAATTGTTCCGGTCAAATTTTATGTCAAAATAGGTTATCTACACATGAAAAGGTGAACATACTACATTAAAGAAGGATGCTATGATTCATGGGAGAACACTTGGGATCTCTTGTTCCCCCCTAACCGAGCAAGGTAGTACTCTGTGAGTGAGTATGAGAAATAATTTCATGAATTCAGCCATTCATAGGGCCTCACTTTTATACTATAGAAAGCTACATGAGAAATTGCTTTCAATGTAAATGGACTAGAATTAGGGTGTCTGAAGGGATAAAGAGGCGAGACGCACCTTTATGTTGCCTATGGGAGTCACATTTTAGACCTAAAGTCACACATAAACTGAAATTGAAGGGATGGAAAAAGATATTTTGTACAAGTTAAAGAGAACAAAGAACAGGAACAGCAATACTTATATAAGAGAAACTGGACATGAAACGAAGTGATGAGACCATCAAGGACACTATCTTGATATGAAGGAATCAGTCCGAGGAGAAGGCAATAACAACTGGGTAAGTGACTGTGCACATAACACAGGAGGACTAAAATGGG
Organism: Manis pentadactyla; assembly: GCF_030020395.1. NCBI lineage: Eukaryota > Metazoa > Chordata > Mammalia > Pholidota > Manidae > Manis > Manis pentadactyla. Next base: position 31,175,239 of record NC_080019.1, on the reverse strand, counting down.
TAAAGAAAAATTTATGCATAAGTATGTCCGTGTTTGGCAGTTACTTACAGAACTAAAGGGAGGAGTAGATAGCAAGGACAATAATACTAGGAGATTTTTAACACTCATTTCATCAATGGTTAGATCACCCAGAGGGAAAATAACTAAGGAAACTGTGGTATTCTATGACACAGTAGACCAGATAGACTTAACAGATGGATAACAGAACATTCCAGCCCAAAGCAGCAGGATACACATTCTTTTCAGGAACACATGGAATGTTCTCCAGAAGAGATCACATATTAGGACAGGAAAATGTCCCAATAAATTTAAGAAGACTGGAATTGTATCAAGCATCTTTTCCGACCAAAATGGTATGAAACTAGGAATGAATGACATAAAGAAAACCAGAGAAAACACAAACAGGGAGGAGCTAAGCCACATACTTGTAAATAATCAGTGATTCAATGAGGAAACCAAAGAAAAAAACAAACAATGCATGGAAGCAAATAAGACAGCAACCCAATGGATCAAAGTATGTGGAATGGACCTAGAGTGGTTCTAAGAGGGACGAACAGAGCAATGGAGGCCTACATCCAGGAAGAATATCAATCCCGAATGAACAATATCCTTTCACTATGAAAGGAACTAGGAAAAGAAGTACAAACCGGTCTAGGTTCCCATTCTTGAGTCACCATAGCACAGGGAAGAAGAGCAGAGTCTGTTCAGTCAGACTGTCTCGGTTTGTTCCCATCATCTCTCTGCATTTGGGCAAAGGCAGCTGTGAGGATGTCAGTTTCTCCATCTGTGTGATGATGGGGATGCTAAATAAGCTAGCTCAGAGATTCTGGGGTGTGCAAAGTGCTTGCAAAAGTACCTTGTGCATAGGGTTCAACAAATCTTTGGATGAATGTTTCTGCAGGCCTACCAGTGTTCTATATGTAAATCAGGAGAACACACTAAAAGATAGTACACATATTAAATCAAGAAAGAATAACGAATCAATTTGTTTCACATGTCGAAGGGAAAAGGAGTTGCTATGGGCAGGGTGCTCGCCTGACCGCAACCTCCCTGCAAACGGCGCAAACGCCGTGCTGTCTCCTGACAGCCAGCCTGCTTTGTGACCTCAGCCCCGTTTACTGCGCATGCGCAGCTCGTGGAATTGTGACAGGTGACAAGAGGGTCCCGACCATCTGAGTTGCTGAGTAGGGACCTCCACCGAGTGCTCTATGCCGCTTGTGGATCTCAGAGCCGCTGCGTGCAGATGCAGCGCATGTAATCTCAGCACTCGATCGTCCTGCTGCCACGAAAGTAAAGCTGGGTAGGAATAGTGGAGCCTCGTTGTTTTCAAGTCTGACCAGATCCGGTAGGAAATACGCAGGGACTCCTGTGCTACAACGTCTTCTCAAGTTCATAGTAGGTGTTAAGGTAGCAGAGTTGTAAAATTTGAATTGTCCTGAGGTTTTGACTTCTCATGCTGTTTAAAAACACCCCCACTGCCGTGTACTCCGAAAGTACTCGTAAGAGAGGTAAGCGCTTGGATCGAACTCCGGGTCGTGGACCCAGTTGAATGAATTCCAGGGAGGAGTTATTTATAGACTTTTAATGAAGGATATGCCTAACTGAGAAAAGTCAGACTGAGTGATATTTTTTCCATATCGAGTACTGGATTTCATACCATTTAATAATGTTAACATACATTTTCGGTATGGAGTACATTCTGGAATTTTCATAGAGCAGCCATTTGGTAGATTTTAAACGTCAGTTTTTGTTCCCATCTCACTTCCTCACCAGGAATAACTCACTATTATATTCAAATATATTCAAATACATAAGGAAACAACAATGCTGAAAGGTAAGATTATGGTCTCTGGATTTCACATTCATTTTCATAGACATGTTTCCTGTAAATGAGCCGCGCTCTAAATACATCAGGTGTAGTCTGGAATTCCCAGAAAACACGAATGTCTGAACTGTCTAGTTACTCTAGTTATTTTTGATATCATTATGGTCACGTCAAGTGTCTTTAAAAGTATCCGAACTATCCAAACGAATTTGGCTTATGTGTGGAAAAGATAAATTCAACTGTAACCTAAGGTCTAGATCAGGTACAGGACAAGCGGAGGGAAGCATGCTCTAGCGGGAATCAGAGGAATGGAATTTGAAGGCTTGTATGATTTCTGAGGAGTAAGTAGAAATAGCTCCGGTCAAATTTTATGTGAAAATAGGTTATCTGCACATGAATAGGTGAACATACTACATTAAAGAAGGATGCTATGATTCATGGGAGAACACTTGGGATCTCTTGTTACCCCCTGTAATCGAGCAGGGTAGGACTCTGTGAGTGTGTATGAGAAATAATTTCATGAATTCAGCCATTCACAGGGCCTCACTTTTATACTCTTGAAAGCTATATGAGTAATTGCTGTCAATGTAAATGGTCTAGAAATAGGGTGTGTGAAGGGATAAAGAGGCGAGACCCACCTTTATGTTGCCTATGGGAGTCTCATTTTAGACCTAAAGACACACATAAACTGAAAGTGAAGGGATGGGCAAAGATAATTTATGCAAGTTAAAGAGAGCAAAGAACAGGACCAGCAATACTTATATAAGACAATCTGTACATGAAGCGAAGTGAAGAGAACATCAAGGACACTATGTCGATAAGCAGGAATCAGTCGAGGAGAAGGCAATCACAACTGGGTCAGTGACTGTGCATGCAACACAGGAGGACTTAAATGTGTAAAGAAAAATTTATGCATAAGTATGTCCGTATTTGGCACTAACTTACAGAACTAAAGGGAGCAGTAGATAGCAGGACAATAATACTATGAGATTTTTAACACTCATTTCATCAATGGTTAGGTCACCCCGAGGGAAAATAAATAAGGAAACTGTGGCATTCTATGACACAGTCGTCCAGACAGACTTAAGAGATGGATAACAGAACATGATAGCCCAAAGCAGCAGGATACACATTCTTTTCAGGAACACTTGGAATGTTCTCCAGTAGTGACCACATAGTAGGACAGGAAAATGTCCCAATAAATTTAAGAAGACTGGAATTGTATCAAGCATCTTTTCCGACCAAAATGGTATGAAACTAGGAATGAATGACATAAAGAAAACCAGAGAAAACACAAACAGGGAGGAGCTAAGCCACATACTTGTAAATAATCAGTGATTCAATGAGGAAACCAAAGAAGAAAACAAACAATGCATGGAAGCAAATAAGACAGCAACCCAATGGATCAAAGTATGTGGAATGGACCTAGAGTGGTTCTAAGAGGGACGAACAGAGCAATGGAGGCCTACGTCCGGAAAGAAGGACAATCCCGAACGAGAAACATCCTTTCAGAATGATAGGAACCAGAAAAAGAGGTACAAAGTTTTCTAGGTTCCCATACTTGACTCACCATAGCACAGGGAGGAAGAGCAGAGTCTTCTCAGTCAGACTGTCTCAGTTTGTTCCCATCATCTCTCTGAATTTGGGCAAAGGCACCTGTGAGGATGTCAGTTTCTCCGTCTGCGTGATGATGGGGATACTAAAGAAGCTAGCTCAGAGATTCTGGGGAGTGCAAAGTGCTTGCCAAAGTACCTTGTGCATAGGGTTCAACAAATCTTTGGATGAAGGTTTCTACAGGCCTACCAGTGTTATATATGTAACTCAGGAAAACACACTAAAAGATAGTACACATATTAAAACAAGAAAGAATAACGAATCAATTTGTTTCACATGTCGTAGGGAAAAGCAGTTGCCATGGGCAGGGTGCTCGCCTGATCGCGACCTCCCTGCCCACGGCGCAAACGCCGTGCTGTCTCCTGACAACCAGCCTGCATTGTGACCTCAGCCCCGTTTACTGCGCATGCGCAGCGTGGAGAATTGTTGATAAGAGGGTCCCGACCGTCTGAGTTGCTGAGTAGGGACCTCCACCGAGTGCTCTATGCCGCTTGTGGATCTCAGAGCCGCTGCGTGCAGCTGCTGCGGATGTAATCTCAGCACTCAATTGACCTGCTGCCGCGAAAGTAAAGCTGGGTAGGAACAGCGGAGCCTCGCTCTTTTCCATTCTCACCAAATCCGGTAGGAAATACGCAGGGACTCCTGTGCTACAACGTCTTCTCAAGTTCATAGTAGGTGTTAGGGTAGCAGAGTTGTTAAATTTGAATTGTCCTGAGGTTTTGACTTCTCATGCTGATTAAAAACACCCCCACTGTCATGTCCTCCGAAAGTACTCGTAAGAGAGGTAAGGGCTTGGATCTAAGTCCGTGTCACGGACACAGTTGAATGAATTCTGTGGAGGAGTTATTTATAGACTTTTAATGAAGGATACGTCTAACTGAGAAATGTCAGACTGAGTGATATTTTTTCCATATCGAGTACTGGATTTCACACCATTTAAAAATGTTAACATACATTTTTGGTACGGAATACACTCTGGAATTTTCATAAAGCAGACATTTGGTGGATTTTAAATGTCAGTTGTTTTTTCCGTCTCATTTCCTCACCAGGAATAACTCATTATTATATATATAAATATTCACATACATAAGGAAACAACAAAGCTGAAGAGTAAGATTATTGTCTCTGGATTTCACATTCATTTTCACAGACATGCTTCCTGAAAATGAGCGGCTCTCTAAATACATCAGGTGTAGTCTGGAATTCCCGGAAAACATGAAAGTCTTAACTGTCTAGTTATTCTAGTTATTTTTGATATCGTTATGTTCACATCAAATGTCTTTAAAAGTATCCGGACTATCCAGACCAATTTGGCTTACGTGTGGAAGAGATAAATTCAACTGTAACCTGAGGTCTAGAGCAGATACCAGACAAGCGGAGGGAAGCATTCTCTAGCGGGACCCATTGAAAGGGAATTTGATGGCTCGTCTGTTTTCCGAGGAGTAAGTAGAAATTGTTCCGGTCAAATTTTATGTCAAAATAGGTTATCTACACATGAAAAGGTGAACATACTACATTAAAGAAGGATGCTATGATTCATGGGAGAACACTTGGGATCTCTTGTTCCCCCCTAACCGAGCAAGGTAGTACTCTGTGAGTGAGTATGAGAAATAATTTCATGAATTCAGCCATTCATAGGGCCTCACTTTTATACTATAGAAAGCTACATGAGAAATTGCTTTCAATGTAAATGGACTAGAATTAGGGTGTCTGAAGGGATAAAGAGGCGAGACGCACCTTTATGTTGCCTATGGGAGTCACATTTTAGACCTAAAGTCACACATAAACTGAAATTGAAGGGATGGAAAAAGATATTTTGTACAAGTTAAAGAGAACAAAGAACAGGAACAGCAATACTTATATAAGAGAAACTGGACATGAAACGAAGTGATGAGACCATCAAGGACACTATCTTGATATGAAGGAATCAGTCCGAGGAGAAGGCAATAACAACTGGGTAAGTGACTGTGCACATAACACAGGAGGACTAAAATGGGTAAAGAAAAATTTATGCATAAGTATGTCCGTGTTTGGCAGTTACTTACAGAACTAAAGGGAGCAGTAGATAGCAAGGACAATAATACTAGGAGATTTTTAACACTCATTTCATCAATGGTTAGATCACCCAGAGGGAAAATAACTAAGGAAACTGTGGTATTCTATGACACAGTAGACCAGATAGACTTAACAGATGGATAACAGAACATTCCAGCCCAAAGCAGCAGGATACACATTCTTTTCAGGAACACATGGAATGTTCTCCAGAAGAGATCACATATTAGGACAGGAAAATGTCCCAATAAATTTAAGAAGACTGGAATTGTATCAAGCATCTTTTCCGACCAAAATGGTATGAAACTAGGAATGAATGACATAAAGAAAACCAGAGAAAACACAAACAGGGAGGAGCTAAGCCACATACTTGTAAATAATCAGTGATTCAATGAGGAAACCAAAGAAAAAAACAAACAATGCATGGAAGCAAATAAGACAGCAACCCAATGGATCAAAGTATGTGGAATGGACCTAGAGTGGTTCTAAGAGGGACGAACAGAGCAATGGAGGCCTACATCCAGGAAGAATATCAATCCCGAATGAACAATATCCTTTCACTATGAAAGGAACTAGGAAAAGAAGTACAAACCGGTCTAGGTTCCCATTCTTGAGTCACCATAGCACAGGGAAGAAGAGCAGAGTCTGTTCAGTCAGACTGTCTCGGTTTGTTCCCATCATCTCTCTGCATTTGGGCAAAGGCAGCTGTGAGGATGTCAGTTTCTCCATCTGTGTGATGATGGGGATGCTAAATAAGCTAGCTCAGAGATTCTGGGGTGTGCAAAGTGCTTGCAAAAGTACCTTGTGCATAGGGTTCAACAAATCTTTGGATGAATGTTTCTGCAGGCCTACCAGTGTTCTATATGTAAATCAGGAGAACACACTAAAAGATAGTACACATATTAAATCAAGAAAGAATAACGAATCAATTAGTTTCACATGTCGTAGGGAAAAGGAGTTGCTATGGGCAGGGTGCTCGCCTGACCGCAACCTCCCTGCAAACGGCGCAAACGCCGTGCTGTCTCCTGACAGCCAGCCTGCTTTGTGACCTCAGCCCCGTTTACTGCGCATGCGCAGCTCGTGGAATTGTGACAGGTGACAAGAGGGTCCCGACCATCTGAGTTGCTGAGTAGGGACCTCCACCGAGTGCTCTATGCCGCTTGTGGATCTCAGAGCCGCTGCGTGCAGATGCAGCGCATGTAATCTCAGCACTCGATCGTCCTGCTGCCACGAAAGTAAAGCTGGGTAGGAATAGTGGAGCCTCGTTGTTTTCAAGTCTGACCAGATCCGGTAGGAAATACGCAGGGACTCCTGTGCTACAACGTCTTCTCAAGTTCATAGTAGGTGTTAAGGTAGCAGAGTTGTAAAATTTGAATTGTCCTGAGGTTTTGACTTCTCATGCTGTTTAAAAACACCCCCACTGCCGTGTACTCCGAAAGTACTCGTAAGAGAGGTAAGCGCTTGGATCGAACTCCGGGTCGTGGACCCAGTTGAATGAATTCCAGGGAGGAGTTATTTATAGACTTTTAATGAAGGATATGCCTAACTGAGAAAAGTCAGACTGAGTGATATTTTTTCCATATCGAGTACTGGATTTCATACCATTTAATAATGTTAACATACATTTTCGGTATGGAGTACATTCTGGAATTTTCATAGAGCAGCCATTTGGTAGATTTTAAACGTCAGTTTTTGTTCCCATCTCACTTCCTCACCAGGAATAACTCACTATTATATTCAAATATATTCATATACATAAGGAAACAACAATGCTGAAAGGTAAGATTATGGTCTCTGGATTTCACATTCATTTTCATAGACATGTTTCCTGTAAATGAGCCGCGCTCTAAATACATCAGGTGTAGTCTGGAATTCCCAGAAAACACGAATGTCTGAACTGTCTAGTTACTCTAGTTATTTTTGATATCATTATGGTCACGTCAAGTGTCTTTAAAAGTATCCGAACTATCCAAACGAATTTGGCTTATGTGTGGAAAAGATAAATTCAACTGTAACCTAAGGTCTAGATCAGGTACAGGACAAGCGGAGGGAAGCATGCTCTAGCGGGAATCATAGGAATGGAATTTGAAGGCTTGTATGATTTCTGAGGAGTAAGTAGAAATAGCTCCGGTCAAATTTTATGTGAAAATAGGTTATCTGCACATGAATAGGTGAACATACTACATTAAAGAAGGATGCTATGATTCATGGGAGAACACTTGGGATCTCTTGTTACCCCCTGTAACCGAGCAGGGTAGGACTCTGTGAGTGTGTATGAGAAATAATTTCATGAATTCAGCCATTCACAGGGCCTCACTTTTATACTCTTGAAAGCTATATGAGTAATTGCTGTCAATGTAAATGGTCTAGAAATAGGGTGTGTGAAGGGATAAAGAGGCGAGACCCACCTTTATGTTGCCTATGGGAGTCTCATTTTAGACCTAAAGACACACATAAACTGAAAGTGAAGGGATGGGCAAAGATAATTTATGCAAGTTAAAGAGAGCAAAGAACAGGACCAGCAATACTTATATAAGACAATCTGTACATGAAGCGAAGTGAAGAGAACATCAAGGACACTATGTCGATAAGCAGGAATCAGTCGAGGAGAAGGCAATCACAACTGGGTCAGTGACTGTGCATGCAACACAGGAGGACTTAAATGTGTAAAGAAAAATTTATGCATAAGTATGTCCGTATTTGGCACTAACTTACAGAACTAAAGGGAGCAGTAGATAGCAGGACAATAATACTATGAGATTTTTAACACTCATTTCATCAATGGTTAGGTCACCCCGAGGGAAAATAAATAAGGAAACTGTGGCATTCTATGACACAGTCGTCCAGACAGACTTAAGAGATGGATAACAGAACATGATAGCCCAAAGCAGCAGGATACACATTCTTTTCAGGAACACTTGGAATGTTCTCCAGTAGTGACCACATAGTAGGACAGGAAAATGTCCCAATAAATTTAAGAAGACTGGAATTGTATCAAGCATCTTTTCCGACCAAAATGGTATGAAACTAGGAATGAATGACATAAAGAAAACCAGAGAAAACACAAACAGGGAGGAGCTAAGCCACATACTTGTAAATAATCAGTGATTCAATGAGGAAACCAAAGAAGAAAACAAACAATGCATGGAAGCAAATAAGACAGCAACCCAATGGATCAAAGTATGTGGAATGGACCTAGAGTGGTTCTAAGAGGGACGAACAGAGCAATGGAGGCCTACGTCCGGAAAGAAGGACAATCCAGAACGAGAAACATCCTTTCAGAATGATAGGAACCAGAAAAAGAGGTACAAAGTTTTCTAGGTTCCCATACTTGACTCACCATAGCACAGGGAGGAAGAGCAGAGTCTTCTCAGTCAGACTGTCTCAGTTTGTTCCCATCATCTCTCTGAATTTGGGCAAAGGCACCTGTGAGGATGTCAGTTTCTCCGTCTGCGTGATGATGGGGATACTAAAGAAGCTAGCTCAGAGATTCTGGGGAGTGCAAAGTGCTTGCCAAAGTACCTTGTGCATAGGGTTCAACAAATCTTTGGATGAAGGTTTCTACAGGCCTACCAGTGTTATATATGTAACTCAGGAAAACACACTAAAAGATAGTACACATATTAAAACAAGAAAGAATAACGAATCAATTTGTTTCACATGTCGTAGGGAAAAGCAGTTGCCATGGGCAGGGTGCTCGCCTGATCGCGACCTCCCTGCCCACGGCGCAAACGCCGTGCTGTCTCCTGACAACCAGCCTGCATTGTGACCTCAGCCCCGTTTACTGCGCATGCGCAGCGTGGAGAATTGTTGATAAGAGGGTCCCGACCGTCTGAGTTGCTGAGTAGGGACCTCCACCGAGTGCTCTATGCCGCTTGTGGATCTCAGAGCCGCTGCGTGCAGCTGCTGCGGATGTAATCTCAGCACTCAATTGACCTGCTGCCGCGAAAGTAAAGCTGGGTAGGAACAGCGGAGCCTCGCTCTTTTCCATTCTCACCAAATCCGGTAGGAAATACGCAGGGACTCCTGTGCTACAACGTCTTCTCAAGTTCATAGTAGGTGTTAGGGTAGCAGAGTTGTTAAATTTGAATTGTCCTGAGGTTTTGACTTCTCATGCTGATTAAAAACACCCCCACTGTCATGTCCTCCGAAAGTACTCGTAAGAGAGGTAAGGGCTTGGATCTAAGTCCGTGTCACGGACACAGTTGAATGAATTCTGTGGAGGAGTTATTTATAGACTTTTAATGAAGGATATGTCTAACTGAGAAATGTCAGACTGAGTGATATTTTTTCCATATCGAGTACTGGATTTCACACCATTTAAAAATGTTAACATACATTTTTGGTACGGAATACACTCTGGAATTTTCATAAAGCAGACATTTGGTGGATTTTAAATGTCAGTTGTTTTTTCCGTCTCATTTCCTCACCAGGAATAACTCATTATTATATATATAAATATTCACATACATAAGGAAACAACAAAGCTGAAGAGTAAGATTATTGTCTCTGGATTTCACATTCATTTTCACAGACATGCTTCCTGAAAATGAGCGGCTCTCTAAATACATCAGGTGTAGTCTGGAATTCCCGGAAAACATGAAAGTCTTAACTGTCTAGTTATTCTAGTTATTTTTGATATCGTTATGTTCACATCAAATGTCTTTAAAAGTATCCGGACTATCCAGACCAATTTGGCTTACGTGTGGAAGAGATAAATTCAACTGTAACCTGAGGTCTAGAGCAGATACCAGACAAGCGGAGGGAAGCATTCTCTAGCGGGACCCATTGAAAGGGAATTTGATGGCTCATCTGTTTTCCGAGGAGTAAGTAGAAATTGTTCCGGTCAAATTTTATGTCAAAATAGGTTATCTACACATGAAAAGGTGAACATACTACATTAAAGAAGGATGCTATGATTCATGGGAGAACACTTGGGATCTCTTGTTCCCCCCTAACCGAGCAAGGTAGTACTCTGTGAGTGAGTATGAGAAATAATTTCATGAATTCAGCCATTCATAGGGCCTCACTTTTATACTATAGAAAGCTACATGAGAAATTGCTTTCAATGTAAATGGACTAGAATTAGGGTGTCTGAAGGGATAAAGAGGCGAGACGCACCTTTATGTTGCCTATGGGAGTCACATTTTAGACCTAAAGTCACACATAAACTGAAATTGAAGGGATGGAAAAAGATATTTTGTACAAGTTAAAGAGAACAAAGAACAGGAACAGCAATACTTATATAAGAGAAACTGGACATGAAACGAAGTGATGAGACCATCAAGGACACTATCTTGATATGAAGGAATCAGTCCGAGGAGAAGGCAATAACAACTGGGTAAGTGACTGTGCACATAACACAGGAGGACTAAAATGGGTAAAGAAAAATTTATGCATAAGTATGTCCGTGTTTGGCAGTTACTTACAGAACTAAAGGGAGCAGTAGATAGCAAGGACAATAATACTAGGAGATTTTTAACACTCATTTCATCAATGGTTAGATCACCCAGAGGGAAAATAACTAAGGAAACTGTGGTATTCTATGACACAGTAGACCAGATAGACTTAACAGATGGATAACAGAACATTCCAGCCCAAAGCAGCAGGATACACATTCTTTTCAGGAACACATGGAATGTTCTCCAGAAGAGATCACATATTAGGACAGGAAAATGTCCCAATAAATTTAAGAAGACTGGAATTGTATCAAGCATCTTTTCCGACCAAAATGGTATGAAACTAGGAATGAATGACATAAAGAAAACCAGAGAAAACACAAACAGGGAGGAGCTAAGCCACATACTTGTAAATAATCAGTGATTCAATGAGGAAACCAAAGAAAAAAACAAACAATGCATGGAAGCAAATAAGACAGCAACCCAATGGATCAAAGTATGTGGAATGGACCTAGAGTGGTTCTAAGAGGGACGAACAGAGCAATGGAGGCCTACATCCAGGAAGAATATCAATCCCGAATGAACAATATCCTTTCACTATGAAAGGAACTAGGAAAAGAAGTACAAACCGGTCTAGGTTCCCATTCTTGAGTCACCATAGCACAGGGAAGAAGAGCAGAGTCTGTTCAGTCAGACTGTCTCGGTTTGTTCCCATCATCTCTCTGCATTTGGGCAAAGGCAGCTGTGAGGATGTCAGTTTCTCCATCTGTGTGATGATGGGGATGCTAAATAAGCTAGCTCAGAGATTCTGGGGTGTGCAAAGTGCTTGCAAAAGTACCTTGTGCATAGGGTTCAACAAATCTTTGGATGAATGTTTCTGCAGGCCTACCAGTGTTCTATATGTAAATCAGGAGAACACACTAAAAGATAGTACACATATTAAATCAAGAAAGAATAACGAATCAATTTGTTTCACATGTCGAAGGGAAAAGGAGTTGCTATGGGCAGGGTGCTCGCCTGACCGCAACCTCCCTGCAAACGGCGCAAACGCCGTGCTGTCTCCTGACAGCCAGCCTGCTTTGTGACCTCAGCCCCGTTTACTGCGCATGCGCAGCTCGTGGAATTGTGACAGGTGACAAGAGGGTCCCGACCATCTGAGTTGCTGAGTAGGGACCTCCACCGAGTGCTCTATGCCGCTTGTGGATCTCAGAGCCGCTGTGTGCAGATGCAGCGCATGTAATCTCAGCACTCGATCGTCCTGCTGCCACGAAAGTAAAGCTGGGTAGGAATAGTGGAGCCTCGCTGTTTTCAAGTCTGACCAGATCCGGTAGGAAATACGCAGGGACTCCTGTGCTACAACGTCTTCTCAAGTTCATAGTAGGTGTTAAGGTAGCAGAGTTGTAAAATTTGAATTGTCCTGAGGTTTTGACTTCTCATGCTGTTTAAAAACACCCCCACTGCCGTGTACTCCGAAAGTACTCGTAAGAGAGGTAAGCGCTTGGATCGAACTCCGGGTCGTGGACCCAGTTGAATGAATTCCAGGGAGGAGTTATTTATAGACTTTTAATGCAGGATATGTCTAACTGAGAAATGTCAGACTGAGTGAGATTTTTTCCATATCGAGTACTGGATTTCACACCATTTAAAAATGTTAACATACATTTTCGGTACGGAATACACTCTGGAATTTTCATAGAGCAGACATTTGGTGGATTTTAAATGTCAGTTGTTTTTTCCATCTCATTTTCTCACCAGGAATAACTCATTATTATATATATAAATATTCACATACATAAGGAAACAACAAAGCTGAAGAGTAAGATTATTGTCTCTGGATTTCACATTCATTTTCATAGACATGCTTCCTAAAAATGAGCGGCTCTCTAAATACATCAGGTGTAGTCTGGAATTCCCGGAAAACATGAAAGTCTTAGCTGTCTAGTTATTCTAGTTATTTTCGATATCGTTATGGTCACATCAAATGTCTTTAAAAGTATCCTGACTATCCAGACCAATTTGGCTTACGTGTGGAAGAGATAAATTCAACTGTAACCTGAGGTCTAGAGCAGATGCCAGACAAGCGGAGGGAAGCATGCTCTAGCGGGACCCAGAGAAATGGAATTTGATGGCGCGTCTGTTTTCCGAAGAGTAAGTAGAAATTGTTCCGGTCAAATTTTATGTCAAAATAGGTTATCTACACATGAAAAGGTGAACATACTACATTAAAGAAGGATGCTATGATTCATGGGAGAACACTTGGGATCTCTTGTTCCCCCCTAACCGTACAAGGTAGTACTCTGTGAGTGTGTATGAGAAATAATTTCATGAATTCAGATATTCATAGGGCCTCACTTTTATACTATAGAAAGCTACATGAGAAATTGCTTTCAATGTAAATGGACTAGAATTAGGGTGTCTGAAGGGATAAAGAGGCGAGACCCACATTTATGTTGCCTATGGGAGTCTCATATTAGACCTAAAGTCACATATAAACTGATATTGAAGGGAAGGAAAAAGATATTTTGTACAAGTTAAAGAGAACAAAGAACAGGAACAGCAATACTTATATAAGAGAAACTGGACATGAAACGAAGTGATGAGACCATCAAGGACACTATCTTGATATGAAGGAATCAGTCCGAGGAGAAGGCAATAACAACTGGGTAAGTGACTGTGCACATAACACAGGAGGACTAAAATGGGTAAAGAAAAATTTATGCATAAGTATATCCGTATTTAGCACTTACTTACAGAACTAAAGGGAGCAGTAGATAGCAAGGACAATAATACTAGGAGATTTTTAACACTCATTTCATCAATGGTTAGATCACCCAGAGGGAAAATAACTAAGGAAACTGTGGTATTCTAAGACACAGTAGACCAGATAGACTTAAGAGATGGATAACAGAACATTAAAGCCCAAAGCAGCAGGATACTCATTCTTTTCAGGAATACATGGAATGTTCTCCAGAAGAGATCACATATTAGGACAGGAAAATGTCCCAATAAATTTAAGAAGACTAGAATTGTATCAAGCATCTTTTCCGATCAAAATGGTATGAAACTAGGAATGAATGACATAAAGAAAACCAGAGAAAACACAAACAGGGAGAAGCTAAACCACATACTTGTAAATAATCAGTGATTCACTGAGGAAACCAAAGAAAATAACAAACAATGCATGGAAGCAAATAAGACAGCAACCCAATGGATCAAAGTATGTGTTATGGACCTAGAGTGGTTCTAAGAGGGATGTACATAGCAATGGAGGCCTTCGTCCAGAAAGAAGGATAATCCCGAATGAACAATATACTTTCACAATGAAAGGAACCAGAAAAAGAGGTAAAAACTGGTCTAGGTCCCCATAGTTGAGTCACCATAGAACAGGGGGGAAGAGCAGAGTCTGTTCCGTCAGGCTGTGTCAGTTTGTTCATATCATCTCTCTGCATTTGGGCAAAGGCAGCTGTGAGGATGTCAGTTTCTCCATCTGTGTGATGATGGGGATGCTAAATAAGCTAGCTCAGAGATTCTGGGGTGTGCAAAGTGCTTGCCAAAGTACCTTGTGCATAGGGTTCAACAAATCGTTGGATGAATGTTTCTGCAGGCCTACCAGTATTCTATATGTAAATCAGGAAAACACACTAAAAAATAGTACACATATTAAATCAAGAAAGAATAACGAATCAATTTGTTTCACATGTCGTAGGGAAAAGGAGTTGCTATGGGCAGGGTGCTCGCCTGACCGCGACCTCCCTGCCCATGGCGAAAACGCCCTGCTGTCTCCTGACAGCCAGCCTGCCTTGTGAGTTCAGCCCAGTTTACTGCGCATGCGCAGCTCGTGGAATTTTGACAAGAGGTGACAAGAGGGTCCCGACCGTCTGAGTTGCTGAGTAGGGACCTCCACCGAGTGCTCTATGCCGCTTGTGGATCTCAGAGCCGCTGTGTGCAGATGCAGCGCATGTAATCTCAGCACTCGATCGTCCTGCTGCCACGAAAGTAAAGCTGGGTAGGAATAGTGGAGCCTCGCTGTTGTCAAGTCTGACTAGATCCGGTAGGAAATACGCAGGGACTCATGTGCTACAACGCCTTCTCAAGTTCATAGTAGGTGTTAAGGTAGCAGAGTTGTAAAATTTGAATTGTCCTGAGGTATGACTTCTCATGGTGATTAAAAACACCCCCACTGCCATGCAGTCCGAAAGTACTCATAAGAGAGGTAATCGCTTGGATCTAACTCATGCTCATGGACACATTTGAATGAATTCCAGGGAGGAGTTATTAATAGACTTTTAATGAAGGATATGTCTAACTGAGAAAAGTCAGACTGAGTGATATTTTTTCCATATCGAGTACTGGATTTCACACCATTTAAAAATGTTAACATACATTTTCCATATCGAGTACAGGATTTCATACCATTTAATAATGTTAACATACATTTTCGGTATGGAGTACATTCTGGAATTTTCATAGAGCAGACATTTGGTAGATTTTAAATGTCAGTTTTTGTTCCCATCTCATTTTCTCACCAGGAATAACTCAGTATTATATTCAAATATATTCATATGCATAAGGAAACAACAATGCTGAAAGGTAAGATTATGGTCTCTGGATTTCACTTTCATTTTCATAGACATGTTTCCTGTAAATGAGCCGCGCTATAAATACATCAGGTGTAGTCTGGAATTCCCAGAAAACACGAATGTCTGAACTGTCTAGTTACTCTAGTTATTTTTGATATCATTAAGGTCACATCAAGTGTCTTTAAAAGTATCCGTACTATCCAAACGAATTTGGCTTATGTGTGGAAAAGATAAATTCAACTGTAACCTAAGGTCTTGATCAGGTACAGGACAAGCGGAGGCAAGCATGCTCTAGCGGGAATCAGAGGAATGGAATTTGAAGGCTTGTATGATTTCCGAGGAGTAAGTAGAAATAGCTCCGGTCAAATTTTATGTGAAAATAGGTTATCTGCACATGAATAGGTGAACATACTACATTAAAGAAGGATGCTATGATTCATGGGAGAACACTTGGGATCTCTTGTTACCCCCCGTAAACGAGCAAGGTAGGACTCTGTGAATGTGTATGAGAAATAATTTCATGAATTCAGCCATTCACAGGGCCTCACTTTTATACTCTTGAAAGCTATATGAGTAATTGCTGTCAATGTAAATGGTCTAGAATTAGGGTGTGCGAAAGGATAAAGAGGCGAGACCCACCTTTATGTTGCCTATGGGAGTCTCATTTTAGACCTAAAGACACACATAAACTGAAAGTGAAGGGATGGGCAAAGATAATTTATGCAAGTTAAAGAGAGCAAAGAACAAGACCAGTAATACTTATATAAGACAATCTGTACATGAAGCGAAGTGAAGAGACCATCAAGGACACTATGTCGATATGCAGGAATCAGTCGAGGAGAAGGCAATCACAACTGGGTAAGTGACTGTGCATGCAACACTGGAGGACTTAAATGTGTAAAGAAAAATTTATGCATAAGTATGTTCGTATTTGGCACTTACTTACAGAACTAAAGGGAGCAGTAGATAGCAGGACAATAATACTATGAGATTTTTAACACTCATTTCATCAATG
This sequence comes from Manis pentadactyla, assembly GCF_030020395.1. Classification (NCBI taxonomy): domain Eukaryota; kingdom Metazoa; phylum Chordata; class Mammalia; order Pholidota; family Manidae; genus Manis; species Manis pentadactyla. The sequence continues at coordinate 31,158,754 of NC_080019.1, read as the reverse complement.
GTTAGGTCACCCCGAGGGAAAATAAATAAGGAAACTGTGGCATTCTATGACACAGTCGTCCAGACAGACTTAACAGATGGATAACAGAACATGATAGCCCAAAGCAGCAGGATACACATTCTTTTCAGAAACACTTGGAATGTTCTCCAGTAGTGACCACATAGTAGGACAGGAAAATGTCCCAATAAATTTAAGAAGACTGGAATTTTATCAAGCATCTTTTCCGACCAAAATGGTATGAAACTAGGAATGAATGACATAAAGAAAACCAGAGAAAACACAAACAGGGAGGAGCTAAGCCACATACTTGTAAATAATCAGTGATTCAATGAGGAAACCAAAGAAAAAAACAAACAATGCATGGAAGCAAATAAGACAGCAACCCAACGGATCAAAGTATGTGGAATGGACCTAGAGTTTTTCTAAGTGGGACGAACAGAGCAATGGAGGCCTATGTCCAGAAAGAAGGACAATCCCGAACGAGAAACATCCTTTCAGAATGATAGGAACCAGAAAAAGAGGTACAAAGTTTTCTAGGTCCCCATACTTGAGTCACAATAGCACAGGGAGGAAGAGCAGAGTCTTCTCAGTCAGACTGTCTCAGTTTGTTCCCATCATCTCTCTGAATTTGGGCAAAGGCACCTGTGAGGATGTCAGTTTCTCCGTCTGCGTGATGATGGGGATACTAAAGAAGCTAGCTCAGAGATTCTGGGGAGTGCTAAGTGCTTGCCAAAGTACCTTGTGCATAGGGTTCAACAAATCTTTTGATGAAGGTTTCTACAGGCCTACCAGTGTTATATATGTAACTCAGGAAAACACACTACAAGATAGTACACATATTAAAACAAGAAAGAATAACGAATCAATTTGTTTCACATGTCGTAGGGAAAAGCAGTTGCCATGGGCAGGGTGCTCGTCTGATCGCGACCTCCCTGCCCACGGTGTAAACGCCATGCTGTCTACTGACAACCAGCCTGCATTGTGACCTCAGCCCCGTTTACTGCGCATGCGCAGCGCGGAGAATTGTTGATAAGAGGGTCCCGACCGTCTGAGTTGCTGAGTAGGGACCTCCACCGAGTGCTCTATGCTGCTTGTGGATCTCAGAGCCACTGCGTGCAGCTGCAGCGCATGTAATCTCAGCACTCGATCGACATGCTGCCGCGAAAGTAAAGCTGGGTAGGAATTGCGGAGCCTCGCTGTTTTCCAGTCTCACCAAATCCGGTAGGAAATACTCAGGGACTCCTGTGCTACAACGTCTTCTCAAGTTCATAGTAGGTGTTAAGGTAGCAGAGTTGTGAAATTTGAATTGTCCTGAGGTTTGGACTTCTCATGCTGATTACAAACACCCCCACTGCCACGTTCTTCGTAAGTACTCGTAAGAGAGGTAATCGCTTGGATCTAAGTCCGTGTCACGGACAAAGTTGAATGAATTCCAGGGAGGAGTTATTTATCCACTTTTAATGAAGGATACGTCTAACTGAGAAAAGTCAGACTGAGTGATATTTTTTCCATATCGAGTACTGGATTTCATACCATTTCAAAATGTTAACCTACATTTTCGGTATGGAATACATTCTGGAATTTTCATAGAGCAGACATTTGGTAGATTTTAAACGTCAGTTTTTGTTCCTATCTCATTTCCTCACCAGCAATAACTCATTATTATATATATATATATTCACATATATAAGGAAACAACAAAGCTGAAGAGTAAGATTATTGTCTCTGGATTTCACATTCATTTTCATAGACATGTTTTCTGAAAAAGGGCCACGATCTAAATACATCAGGTGTAGTCTGGAATTCCCGGAAAACATGAATGTCTGAACTTTCTAGTTATTCTAATTATTTTTGATATCATTACGGTCACATCAAGTGTCTTTAAAAGTATCCGGTCTATCCAAAACAATTTGCATTATGTGTGGAAAAGATAAATTCAACTGTAACCTGAGGTCTAGAGCAGAAACCGGACAAGCGGAGGGAAGCGTGCTCCAGCGGGACTCAGAGGATTGGAATTTGAAGGCTGGGATGATTTTCGAGCAGTAAGTAGAAATAGCTCTGGTCAAATTTTATGTCAAAATAGGTTATCTACATATGAAAAGGTGAACGTACTACATTAAAGAAGGATGCTATGATACACGGGAGAACACTTGGGATCTCTTGTTCTTCCGCTAACCGTGCAAGGTACTACTCTGTGAGTGTGTATGAGAAATAATTTCATGACTTCAGCCATTCACGGGGCCTCACATTTATACTCTTGAAAGCTATATGAGTAATTCCTGTCAAAGTAAACGGACTAGAGTTAGGGTTGCTGAAGGGATAAAGAGGCGAGACCCACCTTTATGTTGCCTATGGTATTCTCATTTTAGACCAAAAGACACACATAAACTGAAATTGAAGGGATGGAAAAAGATACTTTATGCAAGTTAAAAAGAGCAAAGAGCAGGACCCGCAATACTTATATAAGAAAAACTGGACATGAAAAGAAGTGATGAGAACATCAAGGACACTATGTCGACATGAAGGAATCAGTCCGAGGAGATGGAAATAACAACTGGGTAAGTGACTGTGCACGCAACACAGGAGGACCTAAATGGGTAAAGAAAAATTTATGCATAAGTATGTCCGTATTTGGCACTTACTTACAGAACTAAAGGGAGCAGTAGATAGCAGGACAATAATACTATGAGATTTTTAACACTCATTTCATCAATGGTTAGATCATCCCGAGGGAAAATAAATAAGGAAACTGTGGCATTCTATGACACAGTCGTCCAGATAGACTTAAGAGATGGATAAGAGAACATGACAGCGCAAAGCAGCAGGATACACATTCTTTTCAAGAACGCTTGGAATGTTCTCCAGTAGTGACCACATAGTAGGACAGGAAAATGTCCCAATAAATTTAAGAAGACTGGAATTGTATCAAGCATCTTTTCCGACCAAAATGGTATGAAACTAGGAATGAATGACATAAAGAAAACCAGAGAAAACACAAACAGGGAGGAGCTAAGCCACATACTTTTAAATAATCAGTGATTCATTGAGGAAACCAAAGAAAAAAACAAACAATGCATGGAAGCAAATAAGACAGCAACCCAATGGATCAAAGTATGTGGAATGGACCTAGAGTGGTTCTAAGTGGGACGAACAGAGCAATGGAGGCCTACGTCCAGAAAGAAGGACAATCCCGAACGAGAAACATCCTTTCAGAATGATAGGAACCAGAAAAAGAGGTACAAAGTTTTCTAGGTCCCCATACTTGAGTCACCATAGCACAGGGAAGAAGTGCAGAGTTTGTTCAGTCAGACTGTCTCAGTTTGTTCCCATCATCTCTCTGAATTTGGGCAAAGGCACCTGTGAGGATGTCAGTTTCTCCGTCTGCGTGATGATGGGGATACTAAAGAAGCTAGCTCAGAGATTCTGGGGAGTGCTAAGTGCTTGCCAAAGTACCTTGTGCATAGGGTTCAACAAATCTTTGGATGAAGGTTTCTACAGGCCTACCAGTGTTATATATGTAACTCAGGAAAACACACTACAAGATAGTACACATATTAAAACAAGAAAGAATAACGAATCAATTTGTTTCACATGTCGTAGGGAAAAGCAGTTGCCATGGGCAGGGTGCTCGCCTGATCGCGACCTCCGTGCCCACGGTGCAAACGCCATGCTGTCTCCTGACAACCAGCCTGCATTGTGACCTCAGCCCCGTTTACTGCGCATGCGCAGCGCGGAGAATTGTTGATAAGAGGGTCCCGACCGTCTGAGTTGCTGAGTAGGGACCTCCACCGAGTGCTCTATGCCGCTTGTGGATCTCAGAGCCACTGCGTGCAGCTGCAGCGCATGTAATCTCAGCACTCGATCGACATGCTGCCGCGAAAGTAAAGCTGGGTAGGAATTGCGGAGCCTCGCCCTTTTTCCAGTCTCACCAAATCCGGTAGGAAATACTCAGGGACTCCTGTGCTACAACGTCTTCTCAAGTTCATAGTAGGTGTTAAGGTAGCAGAGTTGTGAAATTTGAATTGTCCTGAGGTTTGGACTTCTCATGCTGATTACAAACACCCCCACTGCCACGTTCTTCGTAAGTACTCGTAAGAGAGGTAATCGCTTGGATCTAAGTCCGTGTCACGGACAAAGTTGAATGAATTCCAGGGAGGAGTTATTTATCCACTTTTAATGAAGGATACGTCTAACTGAGAAAAGTCAGACTGAGTGATATTTTTTCCATATCGAGTACTGGATTTCATACCATTTCAAAATGTTAAACTACATTTTCAGTATGGAATACATTCTGGAATTTTCATAGAGCAGACATTTGGTAGATTTTAAACGTCAGTTTTTGTTCCTATCTCATTTCCTCACCAGCAATAACTCATTATTATATATATATATATTCACATATATAAGGAAACAACAAAGCTGAAGAGTAAGATTATTGTCTCTGGATTTCACATTCATTTTCATAGACATGTTTTCTGAAAAAGGGCCATGATCTAAATACATCAGGTGTAGTCTGGAATTCCCGGAAAACATGAATGTCTGAACTTTCTAGTTATTCTAATTATTTTTGATATCATTACGGTCACATCAAGTGTCTTTAAAAGTATCCGGTCTATCCAAAACAATTTGCATTATGTGTGGAAAAGATAAATTCAACTGTAACCTGAGGTCTAGAGCAGAAACCGGACAAGCGGAGGGAAGCGTGCTCCAGCGGGACTCAGAGGATTGGAATTTGAAGGCTGGGATGATTTTCGAGCAGTAAGTAGAAATAGCTCTGGTCAAATTTTATGTCAAAATAGGTTATCTACATATGAAAAGGTGAACGTACTACATTAAAGAAGGATGCTATGATACACGGGAGAACACTTGGGATCTTTTGTTCTTCCGCTAACCGTGCAAGGTACTACTCTGTGAGTGTGTATGAGAAATAATTTCATGACTTCAGCCATTCACGGGGCCTCACATTTATACTCTTGAAAGCTATATGAGTAATTCCTGTCAAAGTAAACGGACTAGAGTTAGGGTTGCTGAAGGGATAAAGAGGCGAGACCCACCTTTATGTTGCCTATGGTATTCTCATTTTAGACCAAAAGACACACATAAACTGAAATTGAAGGGATGGAAAAAGATACTTTATGCAAGTTAAAAAGAGCAAAGAGCAGGACCCGCAATACTTATATAAGAAAAACTGGACATGAAAAGAAGTGATGAGAACATCAAGGACACTATGTCGACATGAAGGAATCAGTCCGAGGAGATGGAAATAACAACTGGGTAAGTGACTGTGCACGCAACACAGGAGGACCTAAATGGGTAAAAAAAAATTTATGCATAAGTAGTTCCGTATTTGGCACCTACTTACAGAACTAAAGGGAGCAGTAGATAGCAGGACAATAATACTATGAGATTTTTAACACTCATTTCATCAATGGTTAGATCATCCTGAGGGAAAAAAATAGGAAACTGTGGCATTCTATGACACAGTCGTCCAGATAGACTTAACAGATGGATAAGAGAACATGACAGCGCAAAGCAGCAGGATACACATTCTTTTCAAGAACGCTTGGAATGTTCTCCAGTAGTGACCACATAGTAGGACAGGAAAATGTCCCAATAAATTTAAGAAGACTGGAATTGTATCAAGCATCTTTTCTGACAAAAATGGTATGAAACTAGGAATGAATGACATAAAGAAAACCAGAGAAAACACAAACAGGGAGAAGCTAAACCACATACTTGTAAATAATCAGTGATTCACTGAGGAAACCAAAGAAAAAAACAAACAATGCATGGAAGCAAATAAGACAGGAACCCAATGGATCAAAGTATGTGGAATGGACCTAGAGTTATTCTAGGAGGGATGTACATAGCAATGGAGGCCTACATCCAGGAAGAAAGTCAATCCCGAACGAACAATATCCTTTCACTATGAAAGGAACTAGGAAAAGAAGTACAAACCGGTCTAGGTTCCCATTCTTGAGTCACCATAGCACAGGGAAGAAGTGCAGAGTTTGTTCAGTCAGACTGTCTCGGTTTGTTCCCATCATCTCTCTGCATTTGGGCAAAGGCAGCTGTGAGGATGTCAGTTTCTCCATCTGTGTGAAGATGGGGATGCTAAATAAGCTAGCTCAGAGATCCTGTGGTGTGCAAAGTGCTTGCAAAAGTACCTTGTGCATAGGGTTCAACAAATCTTTTGATGAATGTCTCTGCAGGCCTACCAGTGTTCTATACGTAAATCAGGAGAACACACTAAAAGATAGTACACATATTAAATCAAGAAAGAATAACGAATCAATTAGTTTCACATGTCGTAGTGAAAAGGAGTTGCTATGGGTAGGGTGCTCGCCTGACCGCAACCTCCCTGCAAACGGCGCAAACGCCGTGCTGTCTCCTGACAGCCAGCCTGCTTTGTGACCTCAGCCCCGTTTACTGCGCATGCGCAGCTCGTGTAATTGTGACAGGTGACAAGAGGGTCCCGACCGTCTGAGTTGCTGAGTAGGGACCTCCACCGAGTGCTCTATGCCGCTTGTGCATCTCAGAGCCGCTGCGTGCAGATGCAGCGCATGTAATCTCAGCACTCGATTGTCCTGCTGCCACGAAAGTAAAGCTGGGTAGGAATAGTGGAGCCTCGCTGTTTTCAAGTCTGACCAGATCCGGTAGGAAATACGCAGGGACTCCTGTGCTACAACGTCTTCTCAAGTTCATAGTAGGTGTTAAGATAGCAGAGTTGTAAAATTTGAATTGTCCTGAGGTTTTGACTTCTCATGCTGTTTAAAAACACCCCCACTGCCGTGTACTCCGAAAGTACTCGTAAGAGAGGTAAGCGCTTGGATCGAACTCCGGGTCGTGGACACAGTTGAATGAATTCCAGGGAGGAGTTATTTATAGACTTTTAATGAAGGATATGCCTAACTGAGAAAAGTCAGACTGAGTGATATTTTTTCCATATCGAGTACTGGATTTCATACCATTTAATAATGTTAACATACATTTTCGGTATGGAGTACATTCTGGAATTTTCATAGAGCAGACATTTGGTAGATTTTAAACGTCAGTTTTTGTTCCCATCTCACTTCCTCACCAGGAATAACTCACTATTATATTCAAATATATTCATATACATAAGGAAACAACAATGCTGAAAGGTAAGATTATGGTCTCTGGATTTCACATTCATTTTCATAGACATGTTTCCTGTAAATGAGCCACGCTCTGAATACATCAGGTGTAGTCTGGAATTCCCAGAAAACACGAATGTCTGAACTGTCTAGTTTCTCTAGTTATTTTTGATATCATTATGGTCACGTCAAGTGTCTTTAAAAGTATCCGAACTATCCAAACGAATTTGGCTTATGTGTTTAAAAGATAAATTCAACTGTAACCTAAGGTCTAGATCAGGTACAGGACAAGCAGAGGGAAGCATGCTCTAGCGGGAATCAGAGGAATGGAATTTGAAGGCTTGTATGATTTCTGAGGAGTAAGTAGAAATAGCTCCGGTCAAATTTTATGTGAAAATAGGTTATCTGCACATGAATAGGTGAACATACTACATTAAAGAAGGATGCTATGATTCATGGGAGAACACTTGGGATCTCTTGTTACCCCCTGTAACCGAGCAAGGTAGGTCTCTGTGAGTGTGTATGAGAAATAATTTCATGAATTCAGCCATTCACAGGGCCTCACTTTTGTACTCTTGAAAGCTATATGAGTAACTGCTGTCAATGTAAATGGTCTAGAATTAGGGTGTGTGAAGGGATAAAGAGGCGAGACCCACCTTTATGTTGCCTATGGGAGTCTCATTTTAGACCTAAAGACACACATAAACTGAAAGTGAAGGGATGGGCAAAGATAATTTATGCAAGTTAAAGAGAGCAAAGAACAGGACCAGCAATACTTATATAAGACAATCTGTACATGAAGCGAAGTGAAGAGAACATCAAGGACACTATGTCGATATGCAGGAATCAGTCGAGGAGAAGGCAATCACAACTGGGTAAGTGACTGTGCATGCAACACAGGAGGACTTAAATGTGTAAAGAAAAATTTATGCATAAGTATGTCCGTATTTGACACTTACTTACAGAACTAAAGGGAGCAGTAGATAGCAGGACAATAATACGATGAGATTTTTTACACTCATTTCATCAATGGTTAGGTCACCCCGAGGGAAAATAAATAAGGAAACTGTGGCATTCTATGACACAGTCGCCCAGACCGACTTAACAGATGGATAACAGAACATGATAGCCCAAAGCAGCAGGATACACATTCTTTTCAGGAACACTTGGAATGTTCTCCAGTAGTGACCACATAGTAGGACACGAAAATGTCCCAATAAATTTAAGAAGACTGGAATTGTATCAAGCATCTTTTCCGACCAAAATGGTATGAAACTAGGAATGAATGACATAAAGGAAACCATAGAAAACACAAACAGGGAGGAGCTAAGCCACATACTTGTAAATAATCAGTGATTCAATGAGGAAACAAAAGAAAAAAACAAACAATGCATGGAAGCAAATAAGACAGCAACCCAATACATCAAAGTATGTGGAATGGACCTAGAGTGGTTCTAAGAGGGAAGAACAGAGCAATGGAGGCCTACGTCCAGAAAGAAGGACAATCCCGAACGAGAAACATCCTTTCAGAATGATAGGAACCAGAAAAAGAGGTACAAAGTTTTCTAGGTCCCCATACTTGAGTCACAATAGCACAGGGAGGAAGAGCAGAGTCTTCTCAGTCAGACTGTCTCAGTTTGTTCCCATCATCTCTCTGAATTTGGGCAAAGGCACCTGTGAGGATGTCAGTTTCTCCGTCTGCGTGATGATGGGGATACTAAAGAAGCTAGCTCAGAGATTCTGGGGAGTGCAAAGTGCTTGCCAAAGTACCTTGTGCAAAGGGTTCAACAAATCTTTGGATGAAGGTTTCTACAGGCCTACCAGTGTTATATATGTAACTCAGGAAAACACACTAAAAGATAGTACACATATTAAAACAAGAAAGAATAACGAATCAATTTGTTTCACATGTCGTAGGGAAAAGCAGTTGCCATGGGCAGGGTGCTCGCCTGATCGCGACCTCCCTGCCCACGGCGCAAACGCCGTGCTGTCTCCTGACAACCAGCCTGCATTGTGACCTCAGCCCCGTTTACTGCGCATGCGCAGCGTGGAGAATTGTTGATAAGAGGGTCCCGACCGTCTGAGTTGCTGAGTAGGGACCTCCACCGAGTGCTCTATGCCGCTTGTGGATCTCAGAGCCGCTGCGTGCAGCTGCAGCGGATGTAATCTCAGCACTCGATCGACATGCTGCCGCGAAAGTAAAGCTGGGTAGGAATTGCGGAGCCTCGCTGTTTTCCAGTCTCACCAAATCCGGTAGGAAATACTCAGGGACTCCTGTGCTACAACGTCTTCTCAAGTTCATAGTAGGTGTTAAGGTAGCAGAGTTGTGAAATTTGAATTGTCCTGAGGTGTGGACTTCTCATGCTGATTACAAACACCCCCACTGCCACGTTCTTCGTAAGTACTCGTAAGAGAGGTAAGCGCTTGGATCTAAGTCCGTGTCACGGACAAAGTTGAATGAATTCCAGGGAGGAGTTATTTATCCACTTTTAATGAAGGATATGTCTAACTGAGAAAAGTCAGACTGAGTGATATTTTTTCCATATCGAGTACTGGATTTCATACCATTTAAAAATGTTAACCTACATTTTCGGTATGGAATACATTCTGGAATATTCATAGAGCAGACGTTTGGTAGATTTTAAACGTCAGTTTTTGTTCCTATCTCATTTCCTCACCAGCAATAACTCATTATTATATATATATATTCACATATATAAGGAAACAACAAAGCTGAAGAGTAAGATTATTGTCTCTGGATTTCACATTCATTTTCATAGACATGCTTTCTGAAAAAGGGCCGCGATCTAAATACATCAGGTGTAGTCTGGAATTCCCGGAAAACATGAATGTCTGAACTGTCTAGTTATTCTAATTATTTTTGATATCATTACGGTCACATCAAGTGTCTTTAAAAGTATCCGGTCTATCCAAAACAATTTGCATTATGTGTGGAAAAGATAAATTCAACTGTAACCTGAGGTCTAGAGCAGAAACCGGACAAGCGGAGGGAATCGTGCTCCAGCGGGACTCAGAGGATTGGAATTTGAAGGCTTGGATGATTTTCGAGCAGTAAGTAGAAATAGCTCTGGTCAAATTTTAGGTCAAAATAGGTTATCTACATATGAAAAGGTGAACGTACTACATTAAAGAAGGATGCTATGATACACGGGAGAACACTTGGGATCTCTTGTTCTTCCGCTAACCGTGCAAGGTACTACTCTGTGAGTGTGTATGAGAAATACTTTCATGAATTCAGCCATTCACGGGGCCTCACATTTATACTCTTGAAAGCTATATGAGTAATTCCTGTCAAAGTAAACGGACTAGAGTTAGGGTTGCTGAAGGGATAAAGAGGCGAGACCCACCTTTATGTTGCCTATGGTAGTCTCATTTTAGACCAAAAGACACACATAAACTGAAATTGAAGGGATGGAAAAAGATACTTTATGCAAGTTAAAAAGAGCAAAGAGCAGGACCCGCAATACTTATATAAGAAAAACTGGACATGAAAAGAAGTGATGAGAACATCAAGGACACTATGTCGACATGAAGGAATCAGTCCGAGGAGATGGAAATAACAACTGGGTAAGTGACTGTGCACGCAACACAGGAGGACCTAAATGGGTAAAGAAAAATTTATGCATAAGTATGTCCGTATTTGGCACTTACTTACAGAACTAAAGGGAGCAGTAGATAGCAGGGCAATAATACTATGAGATTTTTAACACTCATTTCATCAATGGTTAGATCATCCTGAGGGAAAATAAATAAGGAAACTGTGGCATTCTATGACACAGTCGTCCAGATAGACTTAACAGATGGATAAGAGAACATGACAGCGCAAAGCAGCAGGATACACATTCTTTTCAAGAACGCTTGGAATGTTCTCCAGTAGTGACCACATAGTAGGACAGGAAAATGTCCCAATAAATTTAAGAAGACTGGAATTGTATCAAGCATCTTTTCCGACCAAAATGGTATGAAACAATAAATGAATGACATAAAGAAAACCAGAGAAAACACAAACAGGGAGAAGCTAAACCACATACTTGTAAATAATCAGTGATTCACTGAGGAAACCAAAGAAAAAAACAAACAATGCATGGAAGCAAATAAGTCAGGAACCCAATGGATCAAAGTATGTGGAATGGACCTAGAGTTATTCTAGGAGGGACGTACATAGCAATGGAGGCCTACATCCAGGAAGAAAGTCAATCCCGAACGAACAATATCCTTTCACTATGAAAGGAACTAGGAAAAGAAGTACAAACCGGTCTAGGTTCCCATTCTTGAGTCACCATAGCACAGGGAAGAAGAGCAGAGTCTGTTCAGTCAGACTGTCTCGGTTTGTTCCCATCATCTCTCTGCATTTGGGCAAAGGCAGCTGTGAGGATGTCAGTTTCTAAATCTGTGTGATGATGGGGATGCTAAATAAGCTAGCTCAGAGATTCTGGGGTGTGCAAAGTGCTTGCAAAAGTACCTTGTGCATAGGGTTCAACAAATCTTTGGATGAATGTTTCTGCAGGCCTACCAGTGTTCTATATGTAAATCAGGAGAACACACTAAAAGATAGTACACATATTAAATCAAGAAAGAATAACGAATCAATTAGTTTCACATGTCGTAGGGAAAAGGAGTTGCTATGGGCAGGGTGCTCGCCTGACCGCAACCTCCCTGCAAACGGCGCAAACGCCGTGCTGTCTCCTGACAGCCAGCCTGCTTTGTGACCTCAGCCCCGTTTACTGCGCATGCGCAGCTCGTGGAATTGTGACAGGTGACAAGAGGGTCCCGACCGTCTGAGTTGCTGAGTAGGGACCTCCACCGAGTGCTCTATGCCGCTTGTGCATCTCAGAGCCGCTGCGTGCAGATGCAGCGCATGTAATCTCAGCACTCGATCATCCTGCTGCCACGAAAGTAAAGCTGGGTAGGAATAGTGGAGCCTCGCTGTTTTCAAGTCTGACCAGATCCGGTAGGAAATACGCAGGGACTCCTGTGCTACAACGTCTCCTCAAGTTCATAGTAGGTGTTAAGGTAGCAGAGTTGTAAAATTTGAATTGTCCTGAGGTTTTGACTTCTCATGCTGTTTAAAAACACCCCCACTGCCGTGTACTCTGAAAGTACTCGTAAGAGAGGTAAGCGCTTGGATCGAACTCCGGGTCGTGGACCCAGTTGAATGAATTCCAGGGAGGAGTTATTTATAGACTTTTAATGAAGGATATGCCTAACTGAGAAAAGTCAGACTGAGTGATATTTTTTCCATATCGAGTACTGGATTTCATACCATTTAATAATGTTAACATACATTTTCGGTATGGAGTACATTCTGGAATTTTCATAGAGCAGACATTTGGTAGATTTTAAACGTCAGTTTTTGTTCCCATCTCACTTCCTCACCAGGAATAACTCACTATTATATTCAAATATATTCATATACATAAGGAAACAACAATGCTGAAAGGTAAGATTATGGTCTCTGGATTTCACATTCATTTTCATAGACATATTTCCTGTAAATGAGCCACGCTCTGAATACATCAGGTGTAGTCTGGAATTCCCAGAAAACACGAATGTCTGAACTGTCTAGTTACTCTAGTTATTTTTGATATCATTATGGTCACGTCAAGTGTCTTTAAAAGTATCCGAACTATCCAAACGAATTTGGCTTATGTGTTTAAAAGATAAATTCAACTGTAACCTAAGGTCTAGATCAGGTACAGGACAAGCAGAGGGAAGCATGCTCTAGCGGGAATCAGAGGAATGGAATTTGAAGGCTTGTATGATTTCTGAGGAGTAAGTAGAAATAGCTCCGGTCAAATTTTATGTGAAAATAGGTTATCTGCACATGAATAGGTGAACATACTACATTAAAGAAGGATGCTATGATTCATGGGAGAACACTTGGGATCTCTTGTTACCCCCTGTAACCGAGCAAGGTAGGTCTCTGTGAGTGTGTATGAGAAATAATTTCATGAATTCAGCCATTCACAGGGCCTCACTTTTGTACTCTTGAAAGCTATATGAGTAACTGCTGTCAATGTAAATGGTCTAGAATTAGGGTGTGTGAAGGGATAAAGAGGCGAGACCCACCTTTATGTTGCCTATGGGAGTCTCATTTTAGACCTAAAGACACACATAAACTGAAAGTGAAGGGATGGGCAAAGATAATTTATGCAAGTTATAGAGAGCAAAGAACAGGACCAGCAATACTTATATAAGACAATCTGTACATGAAGCGAAGTGAAGAGAACATCAAGGACACTATGTCGATATGCAGGAATCAGTCGAGGAGAAGGCAATCACAACTGGGTAAGTGACTGTGCACGCAACACAGGAGGACCTAAATGTGTAAAGAAAAATTTATGCATAAGTATGTCCGTATTTGACACTTACTTACAGAACTAAAGGGAGCAGTAGATAGCAGGACAATAATTCGATGAGATTTTTTACACTCATTTCATCAATGGTTAGGTCACCCCGAGGGAAAATAAATAAGGAAACTGTGGCATTCTATGACACAGTCGTCCAGACAGACTTAACAGATGGATAACAGAACATGATAGCCCAAAGCAGCAGGATACACATTCTTTTCAGGAACACTTGGAATGTTCTCCAGTAGTGACCACATAGTAGGACACGAAAATGTCCCAACAAATTTAAGAAGACTGGAATTGTATCAAGCATCTTTTCCGACCAAAATGGTATGAAACTAGGAATGAATGACATAAAGAAAACCAGAGAAAACACAAACAGGGAGGAGCTAAGCCACATACTTGTAAATAATCAGTGATTCAATGAGGAAACAAAAGAAAAATCAAACAATGCATGGAAGCAAATAAGACAGCAACTCAATGGATCAAAGTATGTGGAATGGACCTAGAGTGGTTCTAAGCAGGACGAACAGAGCAATGGAGGCCTACGTCCAGAAAGAAGGACAATCCCGAACGAGAAACATCCTTTCAGAATGATAGGAACCAGAAAAAGAGGTACAAAGTTTTCTAGGTACCCATACTTGAGTCACAATAGCACAGGGAGGAAGAGCAGAGTCTTCTCAGTCAGACTGTCTCAGTTTGTTCCCATCATCTCTCTGAATTTGGGCAAAGGCACCTGTGAGGATGTCAGTTTCTCCGTCTGCGTGATGATGGGGATACTAAAGAAGCTAGCTCAGAGATTCTGGGGAGTGCAAAGTGCTTGCCAAAGTACCTTGTGCAAAGGGTTCAACAAATCTTTGGATGAAGGTTTCTACAGGCCTACCAGTGTTATATATGTAACTCAGGAAAACACACTAAAAGATAGTACACATATTAAAACAAGAAAGAATAACGAATCAATTTGTTTCACATGTCGTAGGGAAAAGCAGTTGCCATGGGCAGGGTGCTCGCCTGATCGCGACCTCCCTGCCCACGGCGCAAACGCCGTGCTGTCTCCTGACAACCAGCCTGCATTGTGACCTCAGCCCCGTTTACTGCGCATGCGCAGCGCGGAGAATTGTTGATAAGAGGGTCCCGACCGTCTGAGTTGCTGAGTAGGGACCTCCACCGAGTGCTCTATGCCGCTTGTGGATCTCAGAGCCGCTGCGTGCAGCTGCAGCGGATGTAATCTCAGCACTCGATCGACATGCTGCCGCGAAAGTAAAGCTGGGTAGGAATTGCGGAGCCTCGCTGTTTTCCAGTCTCACCAAATCCGGTAGGAAATACTCAGGGACTCCTGTGCTACAACGTCTTCTCAAGTTCATAGTATCTGTTAAGGTAGCAGAGTTGTGAAATTTGAATTGTCCTGAGGTTTGGACTTCTCATGCTGATTACAAACACCCCCACTGCCACGTTCTTCGTAAGTACTCGTAAGAGAGGTAAGCGCTTGGATCTAAGTCCGTGTCACGGACAAAGTTGAATGAATTCCAGGGAGGAGTTATTTATCCACTTTTAATGAAGGATACGTCTAACTGAGAAAAGTCAGACTGAGTGATATTTTTTTCATATCGAGTACTGGATTTCATACCATTTAAAAATGTTAACCTACATTTTCGGTATGGAATACATTCTGGAATTTTCATAGAGCAGACGTTTGGTAGATTTTAAACATCAGTTTTTGTTCCTATCTCATTTCCTCACCAGCAATAACTCATTATTATATATATATATTCACATATATAAGGAAACAACAAAGCTGAAGAGTAAGATTATTGTCTCTGGATTTCACATTCATTTTCATAGACATGCTTTCTGAAAAAGGGCCGCGATCTAAATACATCAGGTGTAGTCTGGAATTCCCGGAAAACATGAATGTCTGAACTGTCTAGTTATTCTAATTATTTTTGATATCATTACGGTCACATCACGTGTCTTTAAAAGTATCTGGTCTATCCAAAACAATTTGCATTATGTGTGGAAAAGATAAATTCAACTGTAACCTGAGGTCTAGAGCAGAAACCGGACAAGCGGAGGGAAGCGTGCTCCAGCGGGACTCAGAGGATTGGAATTTGAAGGCTTGGATGATTTTCGAGCAGTAAGTAGAAATAGCTCTGGTCAAATTTTAGGTCAAAATAGGTTATCTACATATGAAAAGGTGAACGTACTACATTAAAGAAGGATGCTATGATACACGGGAGAACACTTGGGATCTCTTGTTCTTCCGCTAACCGTGCAAGGTACTACTCTGTGAGTGTGTATGAGAAATACTTTCATGAATTCAGCCATTCACGGGGCCTCACATTTATACTCTTGAAAGCTATATGAGTAATTCCTGTCAAAGTAAACGGACTAGAGTTAGGGTTGCTGAAGGGATAAAGAGGCGAGACCCACCTTTATGTTGCCTATGGTAGTCTCATTTTAGACCAAAAGACACACATAAACTGAAATTGAAGGGATGGAAAAAGATACTTTATGCAAGTTAAAAAGAGCAAAGAGCAGGACCCGCAATACTTATATAAGAAAAACTGGACATGAAAAGAAGTGATGAGAACATCAAGGACACTATGTCGACATGAAGGAATCAGTCCGAGGAGATGGAAATAACAACTGGGTAAGTGACTGTGCACGCAACACAGGAGGACCTAAATGGGTAAAGAAAAATTTATGCGTAAGTATGTCCGTATTTGGCACTTACTTACAGAACTAAAGGGAGCAGTAGATAGCAGGACAATAATACTATGAGATTTTTAACACTCATTTCATCAATGGTTAGATCATCCTGAGGGAAAAAAATAGGAAACTGTGGCATTCTATGACACAGTCGTCCAGATAGACTTAACAGATGGATAAGAGAACATGACAGCGCAAAGCAGCAGGATACACATTCTTTTCAAGAACGCTTGGAATGTTCTCCAGTAGTGACCACATAGTAGGACAGGAAAATGTCCCAATAAATTTAAGAAGACTGGAATTGTATCAAGCATCTTTTCCGACCAAAATGGTATGAAACTAGGAATGAATGACATAAAGAAAACCAGAGAAAACACAAACAGGGAGAAGCTAAACCACATACTTGTAAATAATCAGTGATTCACTGAGGAAACCAAAGAAAAAAACAAACAATGCATGAAAGCAAATAAGACAGGAACCCAATGGATCAAAGTATGTGGAATGGACCTAGAGTTATTCTAGGAGGGACGTACATAGCAATGGAGGCCTACATCCAGGAAGAAAGTCAATCCCGAACGAACAATATCCTTTCACTATGAAAGGAACTAGGAAAAGAAGTACAAACCGGTCTAGGTTCCCATTCTTGAGTCACCATAGCACAGGGAAGAAGAGCAGAGTCTGTTCAGTCAGACTGTCTCGGTTTGTTCCCATCATCTCTCTGCATTTGGGCAAAGGCAGCTGTGAGGATGTCAGTTTCTCCATCTGTGTGATGATGGGGATGCTAAATAAGCTAGCTCAGAGATTCTGGGGTGTGCAAAGTGCTTGCAAAAGTACCTTGTGCATAGGGTTCAACAAATCTTTGGATGAATGTTTCTGCAGGCCTACCAGTGTTCTATATGTAAATCAGGAGAACACACTAAAAGATAGTACACATATTAAATCAAGAAAGAATAACGAATCAATTAGTTTCACATGTCGTAGGGAAAAGGAGTTGCTATGGGCAGGGTGCTCGCCTGACCGCAACCTCCCTGCAAACGGCGCAAACGCCGTGCTGTCTCCTGACAGCCAGCCTGCTTTGTGACCTCAGCCCCGTTTACTGCGCATGCGCAGCTCGTGGAATTGTGACAGGTGACAAGAGGGTCCCGACCGTCTGAGTTGCTGAGTAGGGACCTCCACCGAGTGCTCTATGCCGCTTGTGCATCTCAGAGCCGCTGCGTGCAGATGCAGCGCATGTAATCTCAGCACTCGATCGTCCTGCTGCCACGAAAGTAAAGCTGGGTAGGAATAGTGGAGCCTCGCTGTTTTCAAGTCTGACCAGATCCGGTAGGAAATACGCAGGGACTCCTGTGCTACAACGTCTCCTCAAGTTCATAGTAGGTGTTAAGGTAGCAGAGTTGTAAAATTTGAATTGTCCTGAGGTTTTGACTTCTCATGCTGTTTAAAAACACCCCCACTGCCGTGTACTCCGAAAGTACTCGTAAGAGAGGTAAGCGCTTGGATCGAACTCCGGGTCGTGGACACAGTTGAATGAATTCCAGGGAGGAGTTATTTATAGACTTTTAATGAAGGATATGCCTAACTGAGAAAAGTCAGACTGAGTGATATTTTTTCCATATCGAGTACTGGATTTCATACCATTTAATAATGTTAACATACATTTTCGGTATGGAGTACATTCTGGAATTTTCATAGAGCAGACATTTGGTAGATTTTAAACGTCAGTTTTTGTTCCCATCTCACTTCCTCACCAGGAATAACTCACTATTATATTCAAATATATTCATATACATAAGGAAACAACAATGCTGAAAGGTAAGATTATGGTCTCTGGATTTCACATTCATTTTCATAGACATGTTTCCTGTAAATGAGCCACGCTCTGAATACATCAGGTGTAGTCTGGAATTCCCAGAAAACACGAATGTCTGAACTGTCTAGTTTCTCTAGTTATTTTTGATATCATTATGGTCACGTCAAGTGTCTTTAAAAGTATCCGAACTATCCAAACGAATTTGGCTTATGTGTTTAAAAGATAAATTCAACTGTAACCTAAGGTCTAGATCAGGTACAGGACAAGCAGAGGGAAGCATGCTCTAGCGGGAATCAGAGGAATGGAATTTGAAGGCTTGTATGATTTCTGAGGAGTAAGTAGAAATAGCTCCGGTCAAATTTTATGTGAAAATAGGTTATCTGCACATGAATAGGTGAACATACTACATTAAAGAAGGATGCTATGATTCATGGGAGAACACTTGGGATCTCTTGTTACCCCCTGTAACCGAGCAAGGTAGGTCTCTGTGAGTGTGTATGAGAAATAATTTCATGAATTCAGCCATTCACAGGGCCTCACTTTTGTACTCTTGAAAGCTATATGAGTAACTGCTGTCAATGTAAATGGTCTAGAATTAGGGTGTGTGAAGGGATAAAGAGGCGAGACCCACCTTTATGTTGCCTATGGGAGTCTCATTTTAGACCTAAAGACACACATAAACTGAAAGTGAAGGGATGGGCAAAGATACTTTATGCAAGTTAAAGAGAGCAAAGAGCAGGACCCGCAATACTTATATAAGATAAACTGGACAGGAAACGAAGAGATGGGAACATCAAGGACACTATGGCGATATGAAGGAATCAGTCTGAGGAGATGGCAATAACAACTGGGTAAGTGACTGTGCACGCAACACAGGAGGACTTAAATGTGTAAAGAAAAATTTATGCATAAGTATGTCCGTATTTGGCACTTACTTACAGAACTAAAGGAAGCAGTAGATAGCAGGACAATAATAGTATGAGATTTTTAACACTCATTTCATCAATGGTTAGGTCACCCCGAGGGAAAATAAATAAGGAAACTGTGGCATTCTATGACACAGTCGTCCAGACAGACTTAACAGATGGATAACAGAACATGATAGCCCAAAGCAGCAGGATACACATTCTTTTCAGGAACACTTGGAATGTTCTCCAGTAGTGACCACATAGTAGGACACGAAAATGTCCCAATAAATTTAAGAAGACTGGAATTGTATCAAGCATCTTTTCCGACCAAAATGGTATGAAACTAGGAATGAATGACATAAAGAAAACCAGAGAAAACACAAACAGGGAGGAGCTAAGACACATACTTGTAAATAATCAGTGATTCACTGAGGAAACCAAAGAGAAAAACAAACAATGCATGGAAGCAAATAAGACAGCAACCCAATGGATCAAAGTATGTGGAATGGACCTAGAATGGTTCTAAGCAGGACGAACAGAGCAATGGAGGCCTACATCCATAAAGAAGGACAATCCCGAACGAGAAACATCCTTTCAGAATGATAGGAACAAGAAAAAGAGGTACAAAGTTTTCTAGGTCCACATACTTGAGTCACCATAGCACAGGGAGGAAGAGCAGAGTCTTCTCAGTCAGACTGTCTCAGTTTGTTCCCATCATCTCTCTGAATTTGGGCAAATTCACCTGTGGGAATGTCAGTTTCTCCGTCTGTCTGATGATGGGGATACTAAAGAAGCTAGCTCAGAGAATCTGGGGAGTGCAAAGTGCTTGCCAAAGTACCTTGTGCATAGGGTTCAACAAATCTTTGGATGAAGGTTTCTACAGGCCTACCAGTGTTATATATGTAACTCAGGAAAACACACTAAAAGATAGTACACATATTAAAACAAGAAAGAATAACGAATCAATTTGTTTCACATGTCGTAGGGAAAAGCAGTTGACATGGGCAGGGTGCTCGCCTGATCGCGACCTCCCTGCCCACGGCGCAAACGCCGTGCTGTCTCCTGACAACCAGCCTGCATTGTGACCTCAGCACCGTTTACTGCGCATGCGCAGCGCGGAGAATTGTTGATAAGAGGGTCCCCACCGTCTGAGTTGCTGAGTAGGGACCTCCACCGAGTGCTCTATGCCGCTTGTGGATCTCAGAGCGGCTGCGTGCAGCTGCAGCGCATGTAATCTCAGCACTCGATCGACATGCTGCCGTGAAAGTAAAGCTGGGTAGGAATTGCGGAGCCTCGCTGTTTCCAGTCTCACCAAATCTGGTAGGAAATACTCAGGGACTCCTGAGCTAAAACGTCTTCTCAAGTTCATAGTATCTGTTAAGGTAGCAGAGTTGTGAAATTTGAATTGTCCTGAGGTTTGAACTTCTCTTACTGATTACAAACACTCCCACTGCCACGTTCTTTGAAAGTACTCCTCGTAAGAGAGGTAAGCGCTTGGATCTAAGTCCGGGTCACGGACACAGTTGAATGAAATACGAGGAGGAGTTATTTATCCACTTTTAATGAAGGATATGTCTACCTGAGAAAAAGTCAGACTGAGTGATATTATTTCCATAAAGAGTACTGGTTTTCATACGTTTTAAAAATGTTAACATAAATTCTCGGTATGGAATGCATTCTGGAATTTTCAATGAGCAGACATTAGGTGGATTTTAAATGTCAGTTGTTTTTCCCATCTCATTTACTCACCACGAATAACTCATTATTATATATATAAATATTCACATACATAAGGAAACAACAAAGCTAAAGAGTCAGTTTATGGTCTCTGGATTTCACATTCATTTTCATAGACATGCTTCCTGAAAATGAGCCACGCTCTAAAGACATCAGGTGAGGTCTGGGAATCCCGGAAAACACGAATGTCTGAACTGTCTAGTTTTTCTAGTTATTTTTGATATCGTTATGGTCACATCAAGTGTCTTTAAATGTATCCGGACTATCCAGACCGATTTAGCTTACATGTGGAAAAGATAAATTCAACTGTAACCTGATCTTTAGAGCAGATACCGAACCAGCGGAGGGAAGCATGCTCTAGCGGGACTCAGAGGAATGGAATTTGATGGCTTGTCTGACTTCCGAGGAGTAAGTAGAAATTGTTCCGGTCAAATTTTAGGTCCAAATAGGATATCTACACATGAAAAGGTGAACATTCTACATTAAACAAGGATGCGATGATTCATGGGAGAACACTTGGGATATCTTGTTCCCCCCTAACCGTACAAGGTAGTACTCTGTGAGTGGGTATGAGAAATAATTTCATGAACTCAGCCTTCCACTGGGCCTCACTTTTACACTCTTGAAAGCTACATGAGTAACTGCTTTCAATGTAAACGGACTAGAATTAGGGTGGCTGAAGGGATAAAGGGGTGAGACCCAACTTCATGTTGCCTATGGGAGTCTCATTTTTGACCTAAGGACACACATAAACTGAAAGTGAAGGGATGGAAAAAGATACTTTATGCAAGTTAAAGAGAGCAAAGAGCAGGACCCGCAGTACTTATATAAGACAAACTGGACAGGAAACGAAGTGATGGGAACATCAAGGACACTATGACGATATGAAGGAATCAGTCCGAGGAGATGGCAATAACAACTGGGTAAGTGACTGTGCACGCAACACAGGAGGACTTAAATGGGTAAAGAAAAATTCATGCAGAAGTATGTCCGTATTTGGCACTTACTTACAGAACTAAAGGGAGCAGTAGATAGCAGGACAATAATACTATGAGATTTTTAACACTCATTCCATCAATGGTTAGATCACCCAGAAGGAAAATAAATAAGGAAACTGTGGCATTCTATGACACAGTAGTCCAGATAGACTTAACAGATGGATAACAGAACATGACAGCCCAAAGCAGCAGGATACACATTCTTCTCAGGAACACTTGGAATGTTCTTCAGTAGAGATCACATATTAGGACAGGAAAATGTCCCAATAAATTTAAGAAGACTGAAATTTTATCCAGCATCTTTTCCGACCAAAAGTGTATGAAACTAGGAATGAATGACATAAAGAAAACCAGAGAAAACACAAACACGGAGAAGCTAAACCACATACTTGTAAATAATCAGTGATTCACTGAGGAAACCAAAGAAAAAAACAAACAATGCATGGAAGCAAATAAGACAGGAACCCAATGGATCAAAGTATGTAAAATGGACCTAGAGTGATTCTAGGAGTTACGTACATAGCAATGGAGTCCTCCATCCAGAAAGAAAGACAATCCCGAACGAACAATATCCTTTCACTACGAAAGGAACTAGGAAAAGAAGTACAAACAGGTCTAGGTTCCCATTCTTGAGTCACCTTAGCACGGGGAAGAAGAGCAGAGTCTGTTCAGTCAGACTGTCTCGGTGTGTTCCCAACATCTCTCTGAATTTGGGCAAAGGCCGCTGTGAGGTTGTCATTTTCTCTGATTGTGTGATGATGGTGATACTAAATAAGCAAACTCAGAGATTCTGGGGAGTGCAAAGTGCTTGCCAAAGTACCTTGTGTATAGGGTTCAACAAATCTTTGGATGAAGGTTTCTACAGGCCTACCAGTGTTATATATGTAACTCAGGAAAACACACTAAAAGATAGTACACATATTAAAACAAGAAAGAATAACGAATCAATTTGTTTCACATGTCGTAGGGAAAAGCAGTTGCCATGGGCAGGGTGCTCGCCTGATCGCGACCTCCCTGCCCACGGCGCAAACGCCGTGCTGTCTCCTGACAACCAGCCTGCATTGTGACCTCAGCCCCGTTTACTGCGCATGCGCAGCGCGGAGAATTGTTGATAAGAGGGTCCCGACCGTCTGAGTTGCTGAGTAGGGACCTCCACCGAGTGCTCTATGCCGCTTGTGGATCTCAGAGCGGCTGCGTGCAGCTGCAGCGCATGTAATCTCAGCACTCGATCGACATGCTGCCGCGAAAGTAAAGCTGGGTAGGAATTGCGGAGCCTCGCTGTTTCCAGTCTCACCAAATCCGGTAGGAAATACTCAGGGACTCCTGTGCTAAAACGTCTTCTCAAGTTCATAGTATCTGTTAAGGTAGCAGAGTTGTGAAATTTGAATTGTCCTGAGGTTTGGACTTCTCTTACTGATTACAAACACTCCCACTGCCACGTTCTTTGAAAGTACTCCTCGTAAGAGAGGTAAGCGCTTGGATCTAAGTCCGGGTCACGGACACAGTTGAATGAATTCCGGGGAGGAGGTATTTATCCACTTTTAATGAAGGATATGTCTACCTGAGAAAAAGTCAGACTGAGTGATATTATTTCCTTAAAGAGTACTGGTTTTCATACGTTTTAAAAATGTTAACATAAATTCTCGGTATGGAATGCATTCTGGAATTTTCATAGAGCAGACATTAGGTGGATTTTAAGTGTCAGTTGTTTTTCCCATTTCATTTACTCACCACGAATAACTCATTATTATATATATAAATATTCACATACATAAGGAAACAACAAAGCTAAAGAGTCAGTTTATGGTCTCTGGATTTCACATTCATTTTCATAGACATGCTTCCTGAAAATGAGCCACGCTCTAAAGACATCAGGTGAGGTCTGGGAATCCCGGAAAACACGAATGTCTGAACTGTCTAGTTTTTCTAGTTCTTTTTGATATCGTTATGGTCACATCAAGTGTCTTTAAATGTATCCGGACTATCCAGACCGATTTAGCTTACATGTGGAAAAGATAAATTCAACTGTAACCTGATCTTTAGAGCAGATACCGAACCAGCGGAGGGAAGCATGCTCTAGCGGGACTCAGAGGAATGGAATTTGATGGCTTGTCTGACTTCCGAGGAGTAGTAGAATTGTTCCGGTCAAATTTTAGGTCCAAATAGGATATCTACACATGAAAAGGTGAACATTCTACATTAAACAAGGATGCGATGATTCATGGGAGAACACTTGGGATATCTTGTTCCCCCCTAACCGTACAAGGTAGTACTCTGTGAGTGGGTATGAGAAATAATTTCATGAACTCAGCCTTCCACTGGGCCTCACTTTTACACTCTTGAAAGCTACATGAGTAACTGCTTTCAATGTAAACGGACTAGAATTAGGGTGGCTGAAGGGATAAAGAGGTGAGACCCAACTTTATGTTGCCTATGGGAGGCTCATTTTTGACCTAAGGACACACATAAACTGAAAGTGAAGGGATGGAAAAAGATACTTTATGCAAGTTAAAGAGAGCAAAGAGCAGGACCCGCAGTACTTATATAAGACAAACTGGACAGGAAACGAAGTGATGGGAACATCAAGGACACTATGACGATATGAAGGAATCAGTCTGAGGAGATGGCAATAACAACTGGGTAAGTGACTGGGCACGCAACACAGGAGGACTTAAATGGGTAAAGAAAAATTCATGCAGAAGTATGTCCGTATTTGGCACTTACTTACAGAACTAAAGGGAGCAGTAGATAGCAGGACAATAATACTATGAGATTTTTAACACTCATTCCATCAATGGTTAGATCACCCAGAGGGAAAATAAATAAGGAAACTGTGGCATTCTATGACACAGTAGTCCAGAGAGACTTAAAAGATTTATAACAGAACATGACAGCCGAAAGCAGCAGGATACACATTCTTCTCAGGAACACTTGGAATGTTCTTCAGTAGAGATCACAAATTAGGACAGGAAAATGTCTCAATAAATTTAAGAAGACTGGAATTGTATTAAGCATCTTTTCCGAACAAAAGTGTATGAAACTAGGAATGAATGACATAAAGAAAACCACAGAAAACACAAACAGGAGAAGCTAAACCTCATAATTGTAAATAATCAGTGATTCAATGAGGAAACCAAAGGAGAAAACAAACAATGTATGGAAGCAAATAAGACAGGAACCCAATGGATCAAAGTATGTAAAATGGACCTAGAGTGATTCTAGGAGTTACGTACATAGCAATGGAGGCCTCCACCCAGAAAGAAAGACAATCCCGAACGAACAATATCCTTTCACTATGAAAGGAACTAGGAAAAGAAGTACAAACCGGTCTAGGTTCCCATTCTTGAGTCACCATAGCACGGGGAAGAAGAGCAGAGTCTGTTCAGTCAGACTGTCTCGGTGTGTTCCCATCATCTCCCTGAATTTGGGCAAAGGCAGCTGTGAGGATGTCAGTTTCTCTGTCTGTGTGATGATGGGGATACTAAAGAAGCTAGCTCAGAGATTCTGGGGAGTGCAAAGTGCTTGCCAAAGTACCTTGTGTATAGGGTTCAACAAATCTTTGGATGAAGGTTTCTACAGGCCTACCAGTGTTATATATGTAATTCAGGAAAACACACTAAAAAAGAGTACACATATTAAGTCAAAAAAGAATAACGAATCAATTTGTTTCACATGTCGTAGGGAAAAGGAGTTGCCATGGCCAGGGTGCTCGCCTGACCGCGAACTCCCTGCCCACGGCGCAAACGCCGTGCTGTCTCCTGAGAGCCAGCTTGCATTGTGACCTCAGCCCCGTTTACTGCGCATGTGCAGCTCGGGGAATTGTTGACAAGAGGGTCCCTATCGTCTGAGTTGCTGAGTAGGGACCTCGCCCGAGTGCTCTCTGCCGCTTGTGGATCTCAGAGCAGCTCCGTGCAGCTGCAGCGGATGTAATCTCAGCACTCGATCGACCTGCTGCCACCAAAGTAAAACTGGGTTGGAACAGCGGAGCCTCGCTGTTTTCCAGTCTCACCAAATCCAGTAGGAAATACGCTGGGACTCCTGTGCTACAACGTCTTCTCAAGTTCATAGTAGGTGTGATGGTAGCAGAGTTGTAAAATTTGAATTGTCCTGAGGTTTTGACTTCTCATGCTGATTAAAAACACCGCCACTGCCATGTTCTCTGAAAGTACTCGTAAGAGAGGTAAGCGCTAGCATCTAAGTCCGGGTCACGGACACAGTTGAATGAATTCCGGGGAGGAGGTATTTATCCACTTTTAATGAAGGATATGTCTACCTGAGAAAAAGTCAGACTGAGTGATATTATTTCCATAAAGAGTACTGGTTTTCATACGTTTTAAAAATGTTAACATAAATTCTCGGTATGGAATGCATTCTGGAATTTTCATAGAGCAGACATTAGGTGGATTTTAAATGTCAGTTGTTTTTCCCATCTCATTTACTCACCACGAATAACTCATTATTATATACATAAATATTCACATACATAAGGAAACAACAAAGCTAAAGAGTCAGTTTATGGTCTCTGGATTTCACATTCATTTTCATAGACATGCTTCCTGAAAATGAGCCACGCTCTAAAGACATCAGGTGAGGTCTGGGAATCCCGGAAAACACGAATGTCTGAACTGTCTAGTTTTTCTAGTTATTTTTGATATCGTTATGGTCTCATCAAGTGTCTTTAAATGTATCCGGACTATCCAGACCGATTTAGCTTACATGTGGAAAAGATAAATTCAACTGTAACCTGATCTTTAGAGCAGATACCGAACAAGCGGAGGGAAGCATGCTCTAGCGGGACTCAGAGGAATGGAATTTGATGGCTTGTCTGACTTCCGAGGAGTAAGTAGAAATTGTTCCGGTCAAATTTTAGGTCCAAATAGGATATCTACACATGAAAAGGTGAACATTCTACATAAAACAAGGATGCGATGATTCATGGGAGAACACTTGGGATATCTTGTTCCCCCCTAACCGTACAAGGTAGTACTCTGTGAGTGGGTATGAGAAATAATTTCATGAATTCAGCCTTCCACTGGGCCTCACTTTTACACTCTTGAAAGCTACATGAGTAACTGCTTTCAATGTAAACGGACTAGAATTAGGGTGGCTGAAGGGATAAAGAGGTGAGACCCACCTTTATGTTGCCTATGGGAGGCTCATTTTTGACCTAAGGACACACATAAACTGAAAGTGAAGGGATGGAAAAAGATACTTTATGCAAGTTAAAGAGAGCAAAGGGCAGGACCCGCAATACTTATATTAGATAAACTGGACAGGAAACGAAGTGATGGGAACATCAAGGACACTATGGCGATATGAAGGAATCAGTCTGAGGAGATGGCAATAACAACTGGGTAAGTGACTGTGCACGCAACACAGGAGGACTTAAATGGGTAAAGAAAAATTTATGCAGAAGTATGTCCGTATTTGGCACTTACTTACAGAACTAAAGGGACCAGTAGATAGCAGGAAAATAATACTATGAGATTTTTAACACTCATTCCATCAATGGTTAGATCACCCAGAGGGAAAATAAATAAGGAAACTGTGGCATTCTATGACACAGTAGTCCAGAGAGACTTAAAAGATTTATAACAGAACATGACAGCCGAAAGCAGCAGGATACACATTCTTCTCAGGAACACTTGGAATGTTCTTCAGTAGAGATCACAAATTAGGACAGGAAAATGTCTCAATAAATTTAAGAAGACTGGAATTGTATTAAGCATCTTTTCCGAACAAAAGTGTATGAAACTAGGAATGAATGACATAAAGAAAACCACAGAAAACACAAACAGGAGAAGCTAAACCTCATAATTGTAAATAATCAGTGATTCAATGAGGAAACCAAAGGAGAAAACAAACAATGTATGGAAGCAAATAAGACAGGAACCCAATGGATCAAAGTATGTAAAATGGACCTAGAGTGATTCTAGGAGTTACGTACATAGCAATGGAGGCCTCCACCCAGAAAGAAAGACAATCCCGAACGAACAATATCCTTTCACTATGAAAGGAACTAGGAAAAGAAGTACAAACCGGTCTAGGTTCCCATTCTTGAGTCACCATAGCACGGGGAAGAAGAGCAGAGTCTGTTCAGTCAGACTGTCTCGGTGTGTTCCCATCATCTCCCTGAATTTGGGCAAAGGCAGCTGTGAGGATGTCAGTTTCTCTGTCTGTGTGATGATGGGGATACTAAAGAAGCTAGCTCAGAGATTCTGGGGAGTGCAAAGTGCTTGCCAAAGTACCTTGTGTATAGGGTTCAACAAATCTTTGGATGAAGGTTTCTACAGGCCTACCAGTGTTATATATGTAATTCAGGAAAACACACTAAAAAAGAGTACACATATTAAGTCAAAAAAGAATAACGAATCAATTTGTTTCACATGTCGTAGGGAAAAGGAGTTGCCATGGCCAGGGTGCTCGCCTGACCGCGAACTCCATGCCCACGGCGCAAACGCCGTGCTGTCTCCTGAGAGCCAGCCTGCATTGTGACCTCAGCCCCGTTTACTGCGCATGCGCAGCTCGGGGAATTGTTGACAAGAGGGTCCCTATCGTCTGAGTTGCTGAGTAGGGACCTCGCCCGAGTGCTCTCTGCCGCTTGTGGATCTCAGAGCAGCTCCGTGCAGCTGCAGCGGATGTAATCTCAGCACTCGATCGACCTGCTGCCACCAAAGTAAAACTGGGTTGGAACAGCGGAGCCTCGCTGTTTTCCAGTCTCACCAAATCCAGTAGGAAATACGCTGGGACTCCTGTGCTACAACGTCTTCTCAAGTTCATAGTAGGTGTGATGGTAGCAGAGTTGTAAAATTTGAATTGTCCTGAGGTTTTGACTTCTCATGCTGATTAAAAACACCGCCACTGCCATGTTCTCTGAAAGTACTCGTAAGAGAGGTAAGCGCTAGCATCTAAGTCCGGGTCACGGACACAGTTGAATGAATTCGGGGAGGAGGTATTTATCCACTTTTAATGAAGGATATGTCTACCTGAGAAAAAGTCAGACTGAGTGATATTATTTCCATAAAGAGTACTGGTTTTCATACGTTTTAAAAATGTTAACATAAATTCTCGGTATGGAATGCATTCTGGAATTTTCATAGAGCAGACATTAGGTGGATTTTAAATGTCGGTTGTTTTTCCCATCTCATTTACTCACCACGAATAACTCATTATTATATACATAAATATTCACATACATAAGGAAACAACAAAGCTAAAGAGTCAGTTTATGGTCTCTGGATTTCACATTCATTTTCATAGACATGCTTCCTGAAAATGAGCCACGCTCTAAAGACATCAGGTGAGGTCTGGGAATCCCGGAAAACACGAATGTCTGAACTGTCTAGTTTTTCTAGTTATTTTTGATATCGTTATGGTCTCATCAAGTGTCTTTAAATGTATCCGGACTATCCAGACCGATTTAGCTTACATGTGGAAAAGATAAATTCAACTGTAACCTGATCTTTAGAGCAGATACCGAACAAGCGGAGGGAAGCATGCTCTAGCGGGACTCAGAGGAATGGAATTTGATGGCTTGTCTGACTTCCGAGGAGTAAGTAGAAATTGTTCCGGTCAAATTTTAGGTCCAAATAGGATATCTACACATGAAAAGGTGAACATTCTACATAAAACAAGGATGCGATGATTCATGGGAGAACACTTGGGATATCTTGTTCCCCCCTAACCGTACAAGGTAGTACTCTGTGAGTGGGTATGAGAAATAATTTCATGAATTCAGCCTTCCACTGGGCCTCACTTTTACACTCTTGAAAGCTACATGAGTAACTGCTTTCAATGTAAACGGACTAGAATTAGGGTGGCTGAAGGGATAAAGAGGTGAGACCCACCTTTATGTTGCCTATGGGAGGCTCATTTTTGACCTAAGGACACACATAAACTGAAAGTGAAGGGATGGAAAAAGATACTTTATGCAAGTTAAAGAGAGCAAAGGGCAGGACCCGCAATACTTATATTAGATAAACTGGACAGGAAACGAAGTGATGGGAACATCAAGGACACTATGGCGATATGAAGGAATCAGTCTGAGGAGATGGCAATAACAACTGGGTAAGTGACTGTGCACGCAACACAGGAGGACTTAAATGGGTAAAGAAAAATTTATGCAGAAGTATGTCCGTATTTGGCACTTACTTACAGAACTAAAGGGACCAGTAGATAGCAGGAAAATAATACTATGAGATTTTTAACACTCATTCCATCAATGGTTAGATCACCCAGAGGGAAAATAAATAAGGAAACTGTGGCATTCTATGACACAGTAGTCCAGAGAGACTTAAAAGATTTATACCAGAACATGACAGCCGAAAGCAGCAGGATACACATTCTTCTCAGGAACACTTGGAATGTTCTTCAGTAGAGATCACAAATTAGGACAGGAAAATGTCTCAATAAATTTAAGAAGACTGGAATTGTATTAAGCATCTTTTCCGAACAAAAGTGTATGAAACTAGGAATGAATGACATAAAGAAAACCACAGAAAACACAAACAGGAGAAGCTAAACCTCATAATTGTAAATAATCAGTGATTCAATGAGGAAACCAAAGGAGAAAACAAACAATGTATGGAAGCAAATAAGACAGGAACCCAATGGATCAAAGTATGTAAAATGGACCTAGAGTGATTCTAGGAGTTACGTACATAGCAATGGAGGCCTCCACCCAGAAAGAAAGACAATCCCGAACGAACAATATCCTTTCACTATGAAAGGAACTAGGAAAAGAAGTACAAACCGGTCTAGGTTCCCATTCTTGAGTCACCATAGCACGGGGAAGAAGAGCAGAGTCTGTTCAGTCAGACTGTCTCGGTGTGTTCCCATCATCTCCCTGAATTTGGGCAAAGGCAGCTGTGAGGATGTCAGTTTCTCTGTCTGTGTGATGATGGGGATACTAAAGAAGCTAGCTCAGAGATTCTGGGGAGTGCAAAGTGCTTGCCAAAGTACCTTGTGTATAGGGTTCAACAAATCTTTGGATGAAGGTTTCTACAGGCCTACCAGTGTTATATATGTAATTCAGGAAAACACACTAAAAAATAGTACACATATTAAGTCAAAAAAGAATAACGAATCAATTTGTTTCACATGTCGTAGGGAAAAGGAGTTGCCAAGGCCAGGGTGCTCGCCTGACCGCGAACTCCCTGCCCACGGCGCAAACGCCGTGCTGTCTCCTGAGAGCCAGCCTGCATTGTGACCTCAGCCCCGTTTACTGCGCATGCGCAGCTCGGGGAATTGTTGACAAGAGGGTCCCTATCGTCTGAGTTGCTGAGTAGGGACCTCGCCCGAGTGCTCTCTGCCGCTTGTGGATCTCAGAGCAGCTCCGTGCAGCTGCAGCGGATGTAATCTCAGCACTCGATCGACCTGCTGCCACCAAAGTAAAACTGGGTTGGAACAGCGGAGCCTCGCTGTTTTCCAGTCTCACCAAATCCAGTAGGAAATACGCTGGGACTCCTGTGCTACAACGTCTTCTCAAGTTCATAGTAGGTGTGATGGTAGCAGAGTTGTAAAATTTGAATTGTCCTGAGGTTTTGACTTCTCATGCTGATTAAAAACACCGCCACTGCCATGTTCTCTGAAAGTACTCGTAAGAGAGGTAAGCGCTAGCATCTAAGTCCGGGTCACGGACACAGTTGAATGAATTCCGGGGAGGAGGTATTTATCCACTTTTAATGAAGGATATGTCTACCTGAGAAAAAGTCAGACTGAGTGATATTATTTCCATAAAGAGTACTGGTTTTCATACGTTTTAAAAATGTTAACATAAATTCTCGGTATGGAATGCATTCTGGAATTTTCATAGAGCAGACATTAGGTGGATTTTAAATGTCAGTTGTTTTTCCCATCTCATTTACTCACCACGAATAACTCATTATTATATATATAAATATTCACATACATAAGGAAACAACAAAGCTAAAGAGTCAGTTTATGGTCTCTGGATTTCACATTCATTTTCATAGACATGCTTCCTGAAAATGAGCCACGCTCTAAAGACATCAGGTGAGGTCTGGGAATCCCGGAAAACACGAATGTCTGAACTGTCTAGTTTTTCTAGTTATTTTTGATATCGTTATGGTCACATCAAGTGTCTTTAAATGTATCCGGACTATCCAGACCGATTTAGCTTACATGTGGAAAAGATAAATTCAACTGTAACCTGATCTTTAGAGCAGATACCGAACAAGCGGAGGGAAGCATGCTCTAGCGGGACTCAGAGGAATGGAATTTGATGGCTTGTCTGACTTCCGAGGAGTAAGTAGAAATTGTTCCGGTCAAATTTTAGGTCCAAATAGGATATCTACACATGAAAAGGTGAACATTCTACATTAAACAAGGATGCGATGATTCATGGGAGAACACTTGGGATATCTTGTTCCCCCCTAACCGTACAAGGTAGTACTCTGTGAGTGGGTATGAGAAATAATTTCATGAATTCAGCCTTCCACTGGGCCTCACTTTTACACTCTTGAAAGCTACATGAGTAACTGCTTTCAATGTAAACGGACTAGAATTAGGGTGGCTGAAGGGATAAAGAGGTGAGACCCACCTTTATGTTGCCTATGGGAGGCTCATTTTTGACCTAAGGACACACATAAACTGAAAGTGAAGGGATGGAAAAAGATACTTTATGCAAGTTAAAGAGAGCAAAGGGCAGGACCCGCAATACTTATATTAGATAAACTGGACAGGAAACGAAGTGATGGGAACATCAAGGACACTATGGCGATATGAAGGAATCAGTCTGAGGAGATGGCAATAACAACTGGGTAAGTGACTGTGCACGCAACACAGGAGGACTTAAATGGGTAAAGAAAAATTTATGCAGAAGTATGTCCGTATTTGGCACTTACTTACAGAACTAAAGGGACCAGTAGATAGCAGGAAAATAATACTATGAGATTTTTAACACTCATTCCATCAATGGTTAGATCACCCAGAGGGAAAATAAATAAGGAAACTGTGGCATTCTATGACACAGTAGTCCAGAGAGACTTAAAAGATTTATAACAGAACATGACAGCCGAAAGCAGCAGGATACACATTCTTCTCAGGAACACTTGGAATGTTCTTCAGTAGAGATCACAAATTAGGACAGGAAAATGTCTCAATAAATTTAAGAAGACTGGAATTGTATTAAGCATCTTTTCCGAACAAAAGTGTATGAAACTAGGAATGAATGACATAAAGAAAACCACAGAAAACACAAACAGGAGAAGCTAAACCTCATAATTGTAAATAATCAGTGATTCAATGAGGAAACCAAAGGAGAAAACAAACAATGTATGGAAGCAAATAAGACAGGAACCCAATGGATCAAAGTATGTAAAATGGACCTAGAGTGATTCTAGGAGTTACGTACATAGCAATGGAGGCCTCCACCCAGAAAGAAAGACAATCCCGAACGAACAATATCCTTTCACTATGAAAGGAACTAGGAAAAGAAGTACAAACTGGTCTAGGTTCCCATTCTTGAGTCACCATAGCACGGGGAAGAAGAGCAGAGTCTGTTCAGTCAGACTGTCTCGGTGTGTTCCCATCATCTCCCTGAATTTGGGCAAAGGCAGCTGTGAGGATGTCAGTTTCTCTGTCTGTGTGATGATGGGGATACTAAAGAAGCTAGCTCAGAGATTCTGGGGAGTGCAAAGTGCTTGCCAAAGTACCTTGTGTATAGGGTTCAACAAATCTTTGGATGAAGGTTTCTACAGGCCTACCAGTGTTATATATGTAATTCAGGAAAACACACTAAAAAATAGTACACATATTAAGTCAAAAAAGAATAACGAATCAATTTGTTTCACATGTCGTAGGGAAAAGGAGTTGCCAAGGCCAGGGTGCTCGCCTGACCGCGAACTCCCTGCCCACGGCGCAAACGCCGTGCTGTCTCCTGAGAGCCAGCCTGCATTGTGACCTCAGCCCCGTTTACTGCGCATGCGCAGCTCGGGGAATTGTTGACAAGAGGGTCCCTATCGTCTGAGTTGCTGAGTAGGGACCTCGCCCGAGTGCTCTCTGCCGCTTGTGGATCTCAGAGCAGCTCCGTGCAGCTGCAGCGGATGTAATCTCAGCACTCGATCGACCTGCTGCCACCAAAGTAAAACTGGGTTGGAACAGCGGAGCCTCGCTGTTTTCCAGTCTCACCAAATCCAGTAGGAAATACGCTGGGACTCCTGTGATACAACGTCTTCTCAAGTTCATAGTAGGTGTGATGGTAGCAGAGTTGTAAAATTTGAATTGTCCTGAGGTTTTGACTTCTCATGCTGATTAAAAACACCGCCACTGCCATGTTCTCTGAAAGTACTCGTAAGAGAGGTAAGCGCTTGCATCTAAGTCCGGGTCACGGACACAGTTGAATGAATACCGGGGAGGAGGTATTTATCCACTTTTAATGAAGGATATGTCTACCTGAGAAAAAGTCAGACTGAGTGATATTATTTCCATAAGGAGTACTGGTTTTCATACGTTTTAAAAATGTTAACATAAATTCTCGGTATGGAATGCATTCTGGAATTTTCATAGAGCAGACATTAGGTGGATTTTAAATGTCAGTTGTTTTTCCCATCTCATTTACTCACCACGAATAACTCATTATTATATATATAAATATTCACATACATAAGGAAACAACAAAGCTAAAGAGTCAGTTTATGGTCTCTGGATTTCACATTCATTTTCATAGACATGCTTCCTGAAAATGAGCCACGCTCTAAAGACATCAGGTGAGGTCTGGGAATCCCGGAAAACACGAATGTCTGAACTGTCTAGTTTTTCTAGTTATTTTTGATATCGTTATGGTCACATCAAGTGTCTTTAAATGTATCCGGACTATCCAGACCGATTTAGCTTACATGTGGAAAAGATAAATTCAACTGTAACCTGATCTTTAGAGCAGATACCGAACAAGCGGAGGGAAGCATGCTCTAGCGGGACTCAGAGGAATGGAATTTGATGGCTTGTCTGACTTCCGAGGAGTAAGTAGAAATTGTTCCGGTCAAATTTTAGGTCCAAATAGGATATCTACACATGAAAAGGTGAACATTCTACATTAAACAAGGATGCGATGATTCATGGGAGAACACTTGGGATATCTTGTTCCCCCCTAACCGTACAAGGTAGTACTCTGTGAGTGGGTATGAGAAATAATTTCATGAATTCAGCCTTCCACTGGGCCTCACTTTTACACTCTTGAAAGCTACATGAGTAACTGCTTTCAATGTAAACGGACTAGAATTAGGGTGGCTGAAGGGATAAAGAGGTGAGACCCACCTTTATGTTGCCTATGGGAGGCTCATTTTTGACCTAAGGACACACATAAACTGAAAGTGAAGGGATGGAAAAAGATACTTTATGCAAGTTAAAGAGAGCAAAGGGCAGGACCCGCAATACTTATATTAGATAAACTGGACAGGAAACAAAGTGATGGGAACATCAAGGACACTATGGCGATATGAAGGAATCAGTCTGAGGAGATGGCAATAACAACTGGGTAAGTGACTGGGCACGCAACACAGGAGGACTTAA
This sequence comes from Manis pentadactyla, assembly GCF_030020395.1. Classification (NCBI taxonomy): domain Eukaryota; kingdom Metazoa; phylum Chordata; class Mammalia; order Pholidota; family Manidae; genus Manis; species Manis pentadactyla. The sequence continues at coordinate 31,123,573 of NC_080019.1, read as the reverse complement.
ATGGGTAAAGAAAAATTTATGCAGAAGTATGTCCGTATTTGGCACTTACTTACAGAACTAAAGGGACCAGTAGATAGCAGGAAAATAATACTATGAGATTTTTAACACTCATTCCATCAATGGTTAGATCACCCAGAGGGAAAATAAATAAGGAAACTGTGGCATTCTATGACACAGTAGTCCAGAGAGACTTAAAAGATTTATACCAGAACATGACAGCCGAAAGCAGCAGGATACACATTCTTCTCAGGAACACTTGGAATGTTCTTCAGTAGAGATCACAAATTAGGACAGGAAAATGTCTCAATAAATTTAAGAAGACTGGAATTGTATTAAGCATCTTTTCCGAACAAAAGTGTATGAAACTAGGAATGAATGACATAAAGAAAACCACAGAAAACACAAACAGGAGAAGCTAAACCTCATAATTGTAAATAATCAGTGATTCAATGAGGAAACCAAAGGAGAAAACAAACAATGTATGGAAGCAAATAAGACAGGAACCCAATGGATCAAAGTATGTAAAATGGACCTAGAGTGATTCTAGGAGTTACGTACATAGCAATGGAGGCCTCCACCCAGAAAGAAAGACAATCCCGAACGAACAATATCCTTTCACTATGAAAGGAACTAGGAAAAGAAGTACAAACCGGTCTAGGTTCCCATTCTTGAGTCACCATAGCACGGGGAAGAAGAGCAGAGTCTGTTCAGTCAGACTGTCTCGGTGTGTTCCCATCATCTCCCTGAATTTGGGCAAAGGCAGCTGTGAGGATGTCAGTTTCTCTGTCTGTGTGATGATGGGGATACTAAAGAAGCTAGCTCAGAGATTCTGGGGAGTGCAAAGTGCTTGCCAAAGTACCTTGTGTATAGGGTTCAACAAATCTTTGGATGAAGGTTTCTACAGGCCTACCAGTGTTATATATGTAATTCAGGAAAACACACTAAAAAAGAGTACACATATTAAGTCAAAAAAGAATAACGAATCAATTTGTTTCACATGTCGTAGGGAAAAGGAGTTGCCATGGCCAGGGTGCTCGCCTGACCGCGAACTCCCTGCCCACGGCGCAAACGCCGTGCTGTCTCCTGAGAGCCAGCCTGCATTGTGACCTCAGCCCCGTTTACTGCGCATGCGCAGCTCGGGGAATTGTTGACAAGAGGGTCCCTATCGTCTGAGTTGCTGAGTAGGGACCTCGCCCGAGTGCTCTCTGCCGCTTGTGGATCTCAGAGCAGCTCCGTGCAGCTGCAGCGGATGTAATCTCAGCACTCGATCGACCTGCTGCCACCAAAGTAAAACTGGGTTGGAACAGCGGAGCCTCGCTGTTTTCCAGTCTCACCAAATCCAGTAGGAAATACGCTGGGACTCCTGTGCTACAACGTCTTCTCAAGTTCATAGTAGGTGTGATGGTAGCAGAGTTGTAAAATTTGAATTGTCCTGAGGTTTTGACTTCTCATGCTGATTAAAAACACCGCCACTGCCATGTTCTCTGAAAGTACTCGTAAGAGAGGTAAGCGCTAGCATCTAAGTCCGGGTCACGGACACAGTTGAATGAATTCCGGGGAGGAGGTATTTATCCACTTTTAATGAAGGATATGTCTACCTGAGAAAAAGTCAGACTGAGTGATATTATTTCCATAAAGAGTACTGGTTTTCATACGTTTTAAAAATGTTAACATAAATTCTCGGTATGGAATGCATTCTGGAATTTTCATAGAGCAGACATTAGGTGGATTTTAAATGTCAGTTGTTTTTCCCATCTCATTTACTCACCACGAATAACTCATTATTATATACATAAATATTCACATACATAAGGAAACAACAAAGCTAAAGAGTCAGTTTATGGTCTCTGGATTTCACATTCATTTTCATAGACATGCTTCCTGAAAATGAGCCACGCTCTAAAGACATCAGGTGAGGTCTGGGAATCCCGGAAAACACGAATGTCTGAACTGTCTAGTTTTTCTAGTTATTTTTGATATCGTTATGGTCTCATCAAGTGTCTTTAAATGTATCCGGACTATCCAGACCGATTTAGCTTACATGTGGAAAAGATAAATTCAACTGTAACCTGATCTTTAGAGCAGATACCGAACAAGCGGAGGGAAGCATGCTCTAGCGGGACTCAGAGGAATGGAATTTGATGGCTTGTCTGACTTCCGAGGAGTAAGTAGAAATTGTTCCGGTCAAATTTTAGGTCCAAATAGGATATCTACACATGAAAAGGTGAACATTCTACATAAAACAAGGATGCGATGATTCATGGGAGAACACTTGGGATATCTTGTTCCCCCCTAACCGTACAAGGTAGTACTCTGTGAGTGGGTATGAGAAATAATTTCATGAATTCAGCCTTCCACTGGGCCTCACTTTTACACTCTTGAAAGCTACATGAGTAACTGCTTTCAATGTAAACGGACTAGAATTAGGGTGGCTGAAGGGATAAAGAGGTGAGACCCACCTTTATGTTGCCTATGGGAGGCTCATTTTTGACCTAAGGACACACATAAACTGAAAGTGAAGGGATGGAAAAAGATACTTTATGCAAGTTAAAGAGAGCAAAGGGCAGGACCCGCAATACTTATATTAGATAAACTGGACAGGAAACGAAGTGATGGGAACATCAAGGACACTATGGCGATATGAAGGAATCAGTCTGAGGAGATGGCAATAACAACTGGGTAAGTGACTGTGCACGCAACACAGGAGGACTTAAATGGGTAAAGAAAAATTTATGCAGAAGTATGTCCGTATTTGGCACTTACTTACAGAACTAAAGGGACCAGTAGATAGCAGGAAAATAATACTATGAGATTTTTAACACTCATTCCATCAATGGTTAGATCACCCAGAGGGAAAATAAATAAGGAAACTGTGGCATTCTATGACACAGTAGTCCAGAGAGACTTAAAAGATTTATAACAGAACATGACAGCCGAAAGCAGCAGGATACACATTCTTCTCAGGAACACTTGGAATGTTCTTCAGTAGAGATCACAAATTAGGACAGGAAAATGTCTCAATAAATTTAAGAAGACTGGAATTGTATTAAGCATCTTTTCCGAACAAAAGTGTATGAAACTAGGAATGAATGACATAAAGAAAACCACAGAAAACACAAACAGGAGAAGCTAAACCTCATAATTGTAAATAATCAGTGATTCAATGAGGAAACCAAAGGAGAAAACAAACAATGTATGGAAGCAAATAAGACAGGAACCCAATGGATCAAAGTATGTAAAATGGACCTAGAGTGATTCTAGGAGTTACGTACATAGCAATGGAGGCCTCCACCCAGAAAGAAAGACAATCCCGAACGAACAATATCCTTTCACTATGAAAGGAACTAGGAAAAGAAGTACAAACCGGTCTAGGTTCCCATTCTTGAGTCACCATAGCACGGGGAAGAAGAGCAGAGTCTGTTCAGTCAGACTGTCTCGGTGTGTTCCCATCATCTCCCTGAATTTGGGCAAAGGCAGCTGTGAGGATGTCAGTTTCTCTGTCTGTGTGATGATGGGGATACTAAAGAAGCTAGCTCAGAGATTCTGGGGAGTGCAAAGTGCTTGCCAAAGTACCTTGTGTATAGGGTTCAACAAATCTTTGGATGAAGGTTTCTACAGGCCTACCAGTGTTATATATGTAATTCAGGAAAACACACTAAAAAAGAGTACACATATTAAGTCAAAAAAGAATAACGAATCAATTTGTTTCACATGTCGTAGGGAAAAGGAGTTGCCATGGCCAGGGTGCTCGCCTGACCGCGAACTCCCTGCCCACGGCGCAAACGCCGTGCTGTCTCCTGAGAGCCAGCCTGCATTGTGACCTCAGCCCCGTTTACTGCGCATGCGCAGCTCGGGGAATTGTTGACAAGAGGGTCCCTATCGTCTGAGTTGCTGAGTAGGGACCTCGCCCGAGTGCTCTCTGCCGCTTGTGGATCTCAGAGCAGCTCCGTGCAGCTGCAGCGGATGTAATCTCAGCACTCGATCGACCTGCTGCCACCAAAGTAAAACTGGGTTGGAACAGCGGAGCCTCGCTGTTTTCCAGTCTCACCAAATCCAGTAGGAAATACGCTGGGACTCCTGTGCTACAACGTCTTCTCAAGTTCATAGTAGGTGTGATGGTAGCAGAGTTGTAAAATTTGAATTGTCCTGAGGTTTTGACTTCTCATGCTGATTAAAAACACCGCCACTGCCATGTTCTCTGAAAGTACTCGTAAGAGAGGTAAGCGCTAGCATCTAAGTCCGGGTCACGGACACAGTTGAATGAATTCGGGGAGGAGGTATTTATCCACTTTTAATGAAGGATATGTCTACCTGAGAAAAAGTCAGACTGAGTGATATTATTTCCATAAAGAGTACTGGTTTTCATACGTTTTAAAAATGTTAACATAAATTCTCGGTATGGAATGCATTCTGGAATTTTCATAGAGCAGACATTAGGTGGATTTTAAATGTCAGTTGTTTTTCCCATCTCATTTACTCACCACGAATAACTCATTATTATATACATAAATATTCACATACATAAGGAAACAACAAAGCTAAAGAGTCAGTTTATGGTCTCTGGATTTCACATTCATTTTCATAGACATGCTTCCTGAAAATGAGCCACGCTCTAAAGACATCAGGTGAGGTCTGGGAATCCCGGAAAACACGAATGTCTGAACTGTCTAGTTTTTCTAGTTATTTTTGATATCGTTATGGTCTCATCAAGTGTCTTTAAATGTATCCGGACTATCCAGACCGATTTAGCTTACATGTGGAAAAGATAAATTCAACTGTAACCTGATCTTTAGAGCAGATACCGAACAAGCGGAGGGAAGCATGCTCTAGCGGGACTCAGAGGAATGGAATTTGATGGCTTGTCTGACTTCCGAGGAGTAAGTAGAAATTGTTCCGGTCAAATTTTAGGTCCAAATAGGATATCTACACATGAAAAGGTGAACATTCTACATAAAACAAGGATGCGATGATTCATGGGAGAACACTTGGGATATCTTGTTCCCCCCTAACCGTACAAGGTAGTACTCTGTGAGTGGGTATGAGAAATAATTTCATGAATTCAGCCTTCCACTCGGCCTCACTTTTACACTCTTGAAAGCTACATGAGTAACTGCTTTCAATGTAAACGGACTAGAATTAGGGTGGCTGAAGGGATAAAGAGGTGAGACCCACCTTTATGTTGCCTATGGGAGGCTCATTTTTGACCTAAGGACACACATAAACTGAAAGTGAAGGGATGGAAAAAGATACTTTATGCAAGTTAAAGAGAGCAAAGGGCAGGACCCGCAATACTTATATTAGATAAACTGGACAGGAAACAAAGTGATGGGAACATCAAGGACACTATGGCGATATGAAGGAATCAGTCTGAGGAGATGGCAATAACAACTGGGTAAGTGACTGGGCACGCAACACAGGAGGACTTAAATGGGTAAAGAAAAATTTATGCAGAAGTATGTCCGTATTTGGCACTTACTTACAGAACTAAAGGGACCAGTAGATAGCAGGAAAATAATACTATGAGATTTTTAACACTCATTCCATCAATGGTTAGATCACCCAGAGGGAAAATAAATAAGGAAACTGTGGCATTCTATGACACAGTAGTCCAGAGAGACTTAAAAGATTTATACCAGAACATGACAGCCGAAAGCAGCAGGATACACATTCTTCTCAGGAACACTTGGAATGTTCTTCAGTAGAGATCACAAATTAGGACAGGAAAATGTCTCAATAAATTTAAGAAGACTGGAATTGTATTAAGCATCTTTTCCGAACAAAAGTGTATGAAACTAGGAATGAATGACATAAAGAAAACCACAGAAAACACAAACAGGAGAAGCTAAACCTCATAATTGTAAATAATCAGTGATTCAATGAGGAAACCAAAGGAGAAAACAAACAATGTATGGAAGCAAATAAGACAGGAACCCAATGGATCAAAGTATGTAAAATGGACCTAGAGTGATTCTAGGAGTTACGTACATAGCAATGGAGGCCTCCACCCAGAAAGAAAGACAATCCCGAACGAACAATATCCTTTCACTATGAAAGGAACTAGGAAAAGAAGTACAAACCGGTCTAGGTTCCCATTCTTGAGTCACCATAGCACGGGGAAGAAGAGCAGAGTCTGTTCAGTCAGACTGTCTCGGTGTGTTCCCATCATCTCCCTGAATTTGGGCAAAGGCAGCTGTGAGGATGTCAGTTTCTCTGTCTGTGTGATGATGGGGATACTAAAGAAGCTAGCTCAGAGATTCTGGGGAGTGCAAAGTGCTTGCCAAAGTACCTTGTGTATAGGGTTCAACAAATCTTTGGATGAAGGTTTCTACAGGCCTACCAGTGTTATATATGTAATTCAGGAAAACACACTAAAAAAGAGTACACATATTAAGTCAAAAAAGAATAACGAATCAATTTGTTTCACATGTCGTAGGGAAAAGGAGTTGCCATGGCCAGGGTGCTCGCCTGACCGCGAACTCCCTGCCCACGGCGCAAACGCCGTGCTGTCTCCTGAGAGCCAGCCTGCATTGTGACCTCAGCCCCGTTTACTGCGCATGCGCAGCTCGGGGAATTGTTGACAAGAGGGTCCCTATCGTCTGAGTTGCTGAGTAGGGACCTCGCCCGAGTGCTCTCTGCCGCTTGTGGATCTCAGAGCAGCTCCGTGCAGCTGCAGCGGATGTAATCTCAGCACTCGATCGACCTGCTGCCACCAAAGTAAAACTGGGTTGGAACAGCGGAGCCTCGCTGTTTTCCAGTCTCACCAAATCCAGTAGGAAATACGCTGGGACTCCTGTGCTACAACGTCTTCTCAAGTTCATAGTAGGTGTGATGGTAGCAGAGTTGTAAAATTTGAATTGTCCTGAGGTTTTGACTTCTCATGCTGATTAAAAACACCGCCACTGCCATGTTCTCTGAAAGTACTCGTAAGAGAGGTAAGCGCTAGCATCTAAGTCCGGGTCACGGACACAGTTGAATGAATTCCGGGGAGGAGGTATTTATCCACTTTTAATGAAGGATATGTCTACCTGAGAAAAAGTCAGACTGAGTGATATTATTTCCATAAAGAGTACTGGTTTTCATACGTTTTAAAAATGTTAACATAAATTCTCGGTATGGAATGCATTCTGGAATTTTCATAGAGCAGACATTAGGTGGATTTTAAATGTCAGTTGTTTTTCCCATCTCATTTACTCACCACGAATAACTCATTATTATATACATAAATATTCACATACATAAGGAAACAACAAAGCTAAAGAGTCAGTTTATGGTCTCTGGATTTCACATTCATTTTCATAGACATGCTTCCTGAAAATGAGCCACGCTCTAAAGACATCAGGTGAGGTCTGGGAATCCCGGAAAACACGAATGTCTGAACTGTCTAGTTTTTCTAGTTATTTTTGATATCGTTATGGTCTCATCAAGTGTCTTTAAATGTATCCGGACTATCCAGACCGATTTAGCTTACATGTGGAAAAGATAAATTCAACTGTAACCTGATCTTTAGAGCAGATACCGAACAAGCGGAGGGAAGCATGCTCTAGCGGGACTCAGAGGAATGGAATTTGATGGCTTGTCTGACTTCCGAGGAGTAAGTAGAAATTGTTCCGGTCAAATTTTAGGTCCAAATAGGATATCTACACATGAAAAGGTGAACATTCTACATAAAACAAGGATGCGATGATTCATGGGAGAACACTTGGGATATCTTGTTCCCCCCTAACCGTACAAGGTAGTACTCTGTGAGTGGGTATGAGAAATAATTTCATGAATTCAGCCTTCCACTGGGCCTCACTTTTACACTCTTGAAAGCTACATGAGTAACTGCTTTCAATGTAAACGGACTAGAATTAGGGTGGCTGAAGGGATAAAGAGGTGAGACCCACCTTTATGTTGCCTATGGGAGGCTCATTTTTGACCTAAGGACACACATAAACTGAAAGTGAAGGGATGGAAAAAGATACTTTATGCAAGTTAAAGAGAGCAAAGGGCAGGACCCGCAATACTTATATTAGATAAACTGGACAGGAAACGAAGTGATGGGAACATCAAGGACACTATGGCGATATGAAGGAATCAGTCTGAGGAGATGGCAATAACAACTGGGTAAGTGACTGTGCACGCAACACAGGAGGACTTAAATGGGTAAAGAAAAATTTATGCAGAAGTATGTCCGTATTTGGCACTTACTTACAGAACTAAAGGGACCAGTAGATAGCAGGAAAATAATACTATGAGATTTTTAACACTCATTCCATCAATGGTTAGATCACCCAGAGGGAAAATAAATAAGGAAACTGTGGCATTCTATGACACAGTAGTCCAGAGAGACTTAAAAGATTTATAACAGAACATGACAGCCGAAAGCAGCAGGATACACATTCTTCTCAGGAACACTTGGAATGTTCTTCAGTAGAGATCACAAATTAGGACAGGAAAATGTCTCAATAAATTTAAGAAGACTGGAATTGTATTAAGCATCTTTTCCGAACAAAAGTGTATGAAACTAGGAATGAATGACATAAAGAAAACCACAGAAAACACAAACAGGAGAAGCTAAACCTCATAATTGTAAATAATCAGTGATTCAATGAGGAAACCAAAGGAGAAAACAAACAATGTATGGAAGCAAATAAGACAGGAACCCAATGGATCAAAGTATGTAAAATGGACCTAGAGTGATTCTAGGAGTTACGTACATAGCAATGGAGGCCTCCACCCAGAAAGAAAGACAATCCCGAACGAACAATATCCTTTCACTATGAAAGGAACTAGGAAAAGAAGTACAAACCGGTCTAGGTTCCCATTCTTGAGTCACCATAGCACGGGGAAGAAGAGCAGAGTCTGTTCAGTCAGACTGTCTCGGTGTGTTCCCATCATCTCCCTGAATTTGGGCAAAGGCAGCTGTGAGGATGTCAGTTTCTCTGTCTGTGTGATGATGGGGATACTAAAGAAGCTAGCTCAGAGATTCTGGGGAGTGCAAAGTGCTTGCCAAAGTACCTTGTGTATAGGGTTCAACAAATCTTTGGATGAAGGTTTCTACAGGCCTACCAGTGTTATATATGTAATTCAGGAAAACACACTAAAAAAGAGTACACATATTAAGTCAAAAAAGAATAACGAATCAATTTGTTTCACATGTCGTAGGGAAAAGGAGTTGCCATGGCCAGGGTGCTCGCCTGACCGCGAACTCCCTGCCCACGGCGCAAACGCCGTGCTGTCTCCTGAGAGCCAGCCTGCATTGTGACCTCAGCCCCGTTTACTGCGCATGCGCAGCTCGGGGAATTGTTGACAAGAGGGTCCCTATCGTCTGAGTTGCTGAGTAGGGACCTCGCCCGAGTGCTCTCTGCCGCTTGTGGATCTCAGAGCAGCTCCGTGCAGCTGCAGCGGATGTAATCTCAGCACTCGATCGACCTGCTGCCACCAAAGTAAAACTGGGTTGGAACAGCGGAGCCTCGCTGTTTTCCAGTCTCACCAAATCCAGTAGGAAATACGCTGGGACTCCTGTGCTACAACGTCTTCTCAAGTTCATAGTAGGTGTGATGGTAGCAGAGTTGTAAAATTTGAATTGTCCTGAGGTTTTGACTTCTCATGCTGATTAAAAACACCGCCACTGCCATGTTCTCTGAAAGTACTCGTAAGAGAGGTAAGCGCTAGCATCTAAGTCCGGGTCACGGACACAGTTGAATGAATTCGGGGAGGAGGTATTTATCCACTTTTAATGAAGGATATGTCTACCTGAGAAAAAGTCAGACTGAGTGATATTATTTCCATAAAGAGTACTGGTTTTCATACGTTTTAAAAATGTTAACATAAATTCTCGGTATGGAATGCATTCTGGAATTTTCATAGAGCAGACATTAGGTGGATTTTAAATGTCAGTTGTTTTTCCCATCTCATTTACTCACCACGAATAACTCATTATTATATACATAAATATTCACATACATAAGGAAACAACAAAGCTAAAGAGTCAGTTTATGGTCTCTGGATTTCACATTCATTTTCATAGACATGCTTCCTGAAAATGAGCCACGCTCTAAAGACATCAGGTGAGGTCTGGGAATCCCGGAAAACACGAATGTCTGAACTGTCTAGTTTTTCTAGTTATTTTTGATATCGTTATGGTCTCATCAAGTGTCTTTAAATGTATCCGGACTATCCAGACCGATTTAGCTTACATGTGGAAAAGATAAATTCAACTGTAACCTGATCTTTAGAGCAGATACCGAACAAGCGGAGGGAAGCATGCTCTAGCGGGACTCAGAGGAATGGAATTTGATGGCTTGTCTGACTTCCGAGGAGTAAGTAGAAATTGTTCCGGTCAAATTTTAGGTCCAAATAGGATATCTACACATGAAAAGGTGAACATTCTACATAAAACAAGGATGCGATGATTCATGGGAGAACACTTGGGATATCTTGTTCCCCCCTAACCGTACAAGGTAGTACTCTGTGAGTGGGTATGAGAAATAATTTCATGAATTCAGCCTTCCACTCGGCCTCACTTTTACACTCTTGAAAGCTACATGAGTAACTGCTTTCAATGTAAACGGACTAGAATTAGGGTGGCTGAAGGGATAAAGAGGTGAGACCCACCTTTATGTTGCCTATGGGAGGCTCATTTTTGACCTAAGGACACACATAAACTGAAAGTGAAGGGATGGAAAAAGATACTTTATGCAAGTTAAAGAGAGCAAAGGGCAGGACCCGCAATACTTATATTAGATAAACTGGACAGGAAACGAAGTGATGGGAACATCAAGGACACTATGGCGATATGAAGGAATCAGTCTGAGGAGATGGCAATAACAACTGGGTAAGTGACTGGGCACGCAACACAGGAGGACTTAAATGGGTAAAGAAAAATTTATGCAGAAGTATGTCCGTATTTGGCACTTACTTACAGAACTAAAGGGACCAGTAGATAGCAGGAAAATAATACTATGAGATTTTTAACACTCATTCCATCAATGGTTAGATCACCCAGAGGGAAAATAAATAAGGAAACTGTGGCATTCTATGACACAGTAGTCCAGAGAGACTTAAAAGATTTATACCAGAACATGACAGCCGAAAGCAGCAGGATACACATTCTTCTCAGGAACACTTGGAATGTTCTTCAGTAGAGATCACAAATTAGGACAGGAAAATGTCTCAATAAATTTAAGAAGACTGGAATTGTATTAAGCATCTTTTCCGAACAAAAGTGTATGAAACTAGGAATGAATGACATAAAGAAAACCACAGAAAACACAAACAGGAGAAGCTAAACCTCATAATTGTAAATAATCAGTGATTCAATGAGGAAACCAAAGGAGAAAACAAACAATGTATGGAAGCAAATAAGACAGGAACCCAATGGATCAAAGTATGTAAAATGGACCTAGAGTGATTCTAGGAGTTACGTACATAGCAATGGAGGCCTCCACCCAGAAAGAAAGACAATCCCGAACGAACAATATCCTTTCACTATGAAAGGAACTAGGAAAAGAAGTACAAACCGGTCTAGGTTCCCATTCTTGAGTCACCATAGCACGGGGAAGAAGAGCAGAGTCTGTTCAGTCAGACTGTCTCGGTGTGTTCCCATCATCTCCCTGAATTTGGGCAAAGGCAGCTGTGAGGATGTCAGTTTCTCTGTCTGTGTGATGATGGGGATACTAAAGAAGCTAGCTCAGAGATTCTGGGGAGTGCAAAGTGCTTGCCAAAGTACCTTGTGTATAGGGTTCAACAAATCTTTGGATGAAGGTTTCTACAGGCCTACCAGTGTTATATATGTAATTCAGGAAAACACACTAAAAAATAGTACACATATTAAGTCAAAAAAGAATAACGAATCAATTTGTTTCACATGTCGTAGGGAAAAGGAGTTGCCAAGGCCAGGGTGCTCGCCTGACCGCGAACTCCCTGCCCACGGCGCAAACGCCGTGCTGTCTCCTGAGAGCCAGCCTGCATTGTGACCTCAGCCCCGTTTACTGCGCATGCGCAGCTCGGGGAATTGTTGACAAGAGGGTCCCTATCGTCTGAGTTGCTGAGTAGGGACCTCGCCCGAGTGCTCTCTGCCGCTTGTGGATCTCAGAGCAGCTCCGTGCAGCTGCAGCGGATGTAATCTCAGCACTCGATCGACCTGCTGCCACCAAAGTAAAACTGGGTTGGAACAGCGGAGCCTCGCTGTTTTCCAGTCTCACCAAATCCAGTAGGAAATACGCTGGGACTCCTGTGCTACAACGTCTTCTCAAGTTCATAGTAGGTGTGATGGTAGCAGAGTTGTAAAATTTGAATTGTCCTGAGGTTTTGACTTCTCATGCTGATTAAAAACACCGCCACTGCCATGTTCTCTGAAAGTACTCGTAAGAGAGGTAAGCGCTTGCATCTAAGTCCGGGTCACGGACACAGTTGAATGAATTCCGGGGAGGAGGTATTTATCCACTTTTAATGAAGGATATGTCTACCTGAGAAAAAGTCAGACTGAGTGATATTATTTCCATAAAGAGTACTGGTTTTCATACGTTTTAAAAATGTTAACATAAATTCTCGGTATGGAATGCATTCTGGAATTTTCATAGAGCAGACATTAGGTGGATTTTAAATGTCAGTTGTTTTTCCCATCTCATTTACTCACCACGAATAACTCATTATTATATACATAAATATTCACATACATAAGGAAACAACAAAGCTAAAGAGTCAGTTTATGGTCTCTGGATTTCACATTCATTTTCATAGACATGCTTCCTGAAAATGAGCCACGCTCTAAAGACATCAGGTGAGGTCTGGGAATCCCGGAAAACACGAATGTCTGAACTGTCTAGTTTTTCTAGTTATATTTGATATCGTTATGGTCACATCAAGTGTCTTTAAATGTATCCGGACTATCCAGACCGATTTAGCTTACATGTGGAAAAGATAAATTCAACTGTAACCTGATCTTTAGAGCAGATACCGAACAAGCGGAGGGAAGCATGCTCTAGCGGGACTCAGAGGAATGGAATTTGATGGCTTGTCTGACTTCCGAGGAGTAAGTAGAAATTGTTCCGGTCAAATTTTAGGTCCAAATAGGATATCTACACATGAAAAGGTGAACATTCTACATAAAACAAGGATGCGATGATTCATGGGAGAACACTTGGGATATCTTGTTCCCCCCTAACCGTACAAGGTAGTACTCTGTGAGTGGGTATGAGAAATAATTTCATGAATTCAGCCTTCCACTCGGCCTCACTTTTACACTCTTGAAAGCTACATGAGTAACTGCTTTCAATGTAAACGGACTAGAATTAGGGTGGCTGAAGGGATAAAGAGGTGAGACCCACCTTTATGTTGCCTATGGGAGGCTCATTTTTGACCTAAGGACACACATAAACTGAAAGTGAAGGGATGGAAAAAGATACTTTATGCAAGTTAAAGAGAGCAAAGGGCAGGACCCGCAATACTTATATTAGATAAACTGGACAGGAAACGAAGTGATGGGAACATCAAGGACACTATCGCGATATGAAGGAATCAGTCTGAGGAGATGGCAATAACAACTGGGTAAGTGACTGTGCACGCAACACAGGAGGACTTAAATGGGTAAAGAAAAATTTATGCAGAAGTATGTCCGTATTTGGCACTTACTTACAGAACTAAAGGGAGCAGTAGATAGCAGGAAAATAATACTATGAGATTTTTAACACTCATTCCATCAATGGTTAGATCACCCAGAGGGAAAATAAATAAGGAAACTGTGGCATTCTATGACACAGTAGTCCAGAGAGACTTAAAAGATTTATACCAGAACATGACAGCCGAAAGCAGCAGGATACACATTCTTCTCAGGAACACTTGGAATGTTCTTCAGTAGAGATCACAAATTAGGACAGGAAAATGTCTCAATAAATTTAAGAAGACTGGAATTGTATTAAGCATCTTTTCCAAACAAAAGTGTATGAAACTAGGAATGAATGACATAAAGAAAACCACAGAAAACACAAACAGGAGAAGCTAAACCTCATAATTGTAAATAATCAGTGATTCAATGAGGAAACCAAAGGAGAAAACAAACAATGTATGGAAGCAAATAAGACAGGAACCCAATGGATCAAAGTATGTAAAATGGACCTAGAGTGATTCTAGGAGTTACGTACATAGCAATGGAGGCCTCCACCCAGAAAGAAAGACAATCCCGAACGAACAATATCCTTTCACTATGAAAGGAACTAGGAAAAGAAGTACAAACCGGTCTAGGTTCCCATTCTTGAGTCACCATAGCACGGGGAAGAAGAGCAGAGTCTGTTCAGTCAGACTGTCTCGGTGTGTTCCCATCATCTCCCTGAATTTGGGCAAAGGCAGCTGTGAGGATGTCAGTTTCTCTGTCTGTGTGATGATGGGGATACTAAAGAAGCTAGCTCAGAGATTCTGGGGAGTGCAAAGTGCTTGCCAAAGTACCTTGTGTATAGGGTTCAACAAATCTTTGGATGAAGGTTTCTACAGGCCTACCAGTGTTATATATGTAATTCAGGAAAACACACTAAAAAAGAGTACACATATTAAGTCAAAAAAGAATAACGAATCAATTTGTTTCACATGTCGTAGGGAAAAGGAGTTGCCATGGCCAGGGTGCTCGCCTGACCGCGAACTCCCTGCCCACGGCGCAAACGCCGTGCTGTCTCCTGAGAGCCAGCCTGCATTGTGACCTCAGCCCCGTTTACTGCGCATGCGCAGCTCGGGGAATTGTTGACAAGAGGGTCCCTATCGTCTGAGTTGCTGAGTAGGGACCTCGCCCGAGTGCTCTCTGCCGCTTGTGGATCTCAGAGCAGCTCCGTGCAGCTGCAGCGGATGTAATCTCAGCACTCGATCGACCTGCTGCCACCAAAGTAAAACTGGGTTGGAACAGCGGAGCCTCGCTGTTTTCCAGTCTCACCAAATCCAGTAGGAAATACGCTGGGACTCCTGTGCTACAACGTCTTCTCAAGTTCATAGTAGGTGTGATGGTAGCAGAGTTGTAAAATTTGAATTGTCCTGAGGTTTTGACTTCTCATGCTGATTAAAAACACCGCCACTGCCATGTTCTCTGAAAGTACTCGTAAGAGAGGTAAGCGCTAGCATCTAAGTCCGGGTCACGGACACAGTTGAATGAATTCCGGGGAGGAGGTATTTATCCACTTTTAATGAAGGATATGTCTACCTGAGAAAAAGTCAGACTGAGTGATATTATTTCCATAAAGAGTACTGGTTTTCATACGTTTTAAAAATGTTAACATAAATTCTCGGTATGGAATGCATTCTGGAATTTTCATAGAGCAGACATTAGGTGGATTTTAAATGTCAGTTGTTTTTCCCATCTCATTTACTCACCACGAATAACTCATTATTATATACATAAATATTCACATACATAAGGAAACAACAAAGCTAAAGAGTCAGTTTATGGTCTCTGGATTTCACATTCATTTTCATAGACATGCTTCCTGAAAATGAGCCACGCTCTAAAGACATCAGGTGAGGTCTGGGAATCCCGGAAAACACGAATGTCTGAACTGTCTAGTTTTTCTAGTTATTTTTGATATCGTTATGGTCTCATCAAGTGTCTTTAAATGTATCCGGACTATCCAGACCGATTTAGCTTACATGTGGAAAAGATAAATTCAACTGTAACCTGATCTTTAGAGCAGATACCGAACAAGCGGAGGGAAGCATGCTCTAGCGGGACTCAGAGGAATGGAATTTGATGGCTTGTCTGACTTCCGAGGAGTAAGTAGAAATTGTTCCGGTCAAATTTTAGGTCCAAATAGGATATCTACACATGAAAAGGTGAACATTCTACATAAAACAAGGATGCGATGATTCATGGGAGAACACTTGGGATATCTTGTTCCCCCCTAACCGTACAAGGTAGTACTCTGTGAGTGGGTATGAGAAATAATTTCATGAATTCAGCCTTCCACTGGGCCTCACTTTTACACTCTTGAAAGCTACATGAGTAACTGCTTTCAATGTAAACGGACTAGAATTAGGGTGGCTGAAGGGATAAAGAGGTGAGACCCACCTTTATGTTGCCTATGGGAGGCTCATTTTTGACCTAAGGACACACATAAACTGAAAGTGAAGGGATGGAAAAAGATACTTTATGCAAGTTAAAGAGAGCAAAGGGCAGGACCCGCAATACTTATATTAGATAAACTGGACAGGAAACGAAGTGATGGGAACATCAAGGACACTATGGCGATATGAAGGAATCAGTCTGAGGAGATGGCAATAACAACTGGGTAAGTGACTGGGCACGCAACACAGGAGGACTTAAATGGGTAAAGAAAAATTTATGCAGAAGAATGTCCGTATTTCGCACTTACTTACAGAACTAAAGGGACCAGTAGATAGCAGGAAAATAATACTATGAGATTTTTAACACTCATTCCATCAATGGTTAGATCACCCAGAGGGAAAATAAATAAGGAAACTGTGGCATTCTATGACACAGTAGTCCAGAGAGACTTAAAAGATTTATACCAGAACATGACAGCCGAAAGCAGCAGGATACACATTCTTCTCAGGAACACTTGGAATGTTCTTCAGTAGAGATCACAAATTAGGACAGGAAAATGTCTCAATAAATTTAAGAAGACTGGAATTGTATTAAGCATCTTTTCCGAACAAAAGTGTATGAAACTAGGAATGAATGACATAAAGAAAACCACAGAAAACACAAACAGGAGAAGCTAAACCTCATAATTGTAAATAATCAGTGATTCAATGAGGAAACCAAAGGAGAAAACAAACAATGTATGGAAGCAAATAAGACAGGAACCCAATGGATCAAAGTATGTAAAATGGACCTAGAGTGATTCTAGGAGTTACGTACATAGCAATGGAGGCCTCCACCCAGAAAGAAAGACAATCCCGAACGAACAATATCCTTTCACTATGAAAGGAACTAGGAAAAGAAGTACAAACCGGTCTAGGTTCCCATTCTTGAGTCACCATAGCACGGGGAAGAAGAGCAGAGTCTGTTCAGTCAGACTGTCTCGGTGTGTTCCCATCATCTCCCTGAATTTGGGCAAAGGCAGCTGTGAGGATGTCAGTTTCTCTGTCTGTGTGATGATGGGGATACTAAAGAAGCTAGCTCAGAGATTCTGGGGAGTGCAAAGTGCTTGCCAAAGTACCTTGTGTATAGGGTTCAACAAATCTTTGGATGAAGGTTTCTACAGGCCTACCAGTGTTATATATGTAATTCAGGAAAACACACTAAAAAATAGTACACATATTAAGTCAAAAAAGAATAACGAATCAATTTGTTTCACATGTCGTAGGGAAAAGGAGTTGCCAAGGCCAGGGTGCTCGCCTGACCGCGAACTCCCTGCCCACGGCGCAAACGCCGTGCTGTCTCCTGAGAGCCAGCCTGCATTGTGACCTCAGCCCCGTTTACTGCGCATGCGCAGCTCGGGGAATTGTTGACAAGAGGGTCCCTATCGTCTGAGTTGCTGAGTAGGGACCTCGCCCGAGTGCTCTCTGCCGCTTGTGGATCTCAGAGCAGCTCCGTGCAGCTGCAGCGGATGTAATCTCAGCACTCGATCGACCTGCTGCCACCAAAGTAAAACTGGGTTGGAACAGCGGAGCCTCGCTGTTTTCCAGTCTCACCAAATCCAGTAGGAAATACGCTGGGACTCCTGTGCTACAACGTCTTCTCAAGTTCATAGTAGGTGTGATGGTAGCAGAGTTGTAAAATTTGAATTGTCCTGAGGTTTTGACTTCTCATGCTGATTAAAAACACCGCCACTGCCATGTTCTCTGAAAGTACTCGTAAGAGAGGTAAGCGCTAGCATCTAAGTCCGGGTCACGGACACAGTTGAATGAATTCCGGGGAGGAGGTATTTATCCACTTTTAATGAAGGATATGTCTACCTGAGAAAAAGTCAGACTGAGTGATATTATTTCCATAAAGAGTACTGGTTTTCATACGTTTTAAAAATGTTAACATAAATTCTCGGTATGGAATGCATTCTGGAATTTTCATAGAGCAGACATTAGGTGGATTTTAAATGTCAGTTGTTTTTCCCATCTCATTTACTCACCACGAATAACTCATTATTATATATATAAATATTCACATACATAAGGAAACAACAAAGCTAAAGAGTCAGTTTATGGTCTCTGGATTTCACATTCATTTTCATAGACATGCTTCCTGAAAATGAGCCACGCTCTAAAGACATCAGGTGAGGTCTGGGAATCCCGGAAAACACGAATGTCTGAACTGTCTAGTTTTTCTAGTTATTTTTGATATCGTTATGGTCACATCAAGTGTCTTTAAATGTATCCGGACTATCCAGACCGATTTAGCTTACATGTGGAAAAGATAAATTCAACTGTAACCTGATCTTTAGAGCAGATACCGAACAAGCGGAGGGAAGCATGCTCTAGCGGGACTCAGAGGAATGGAATTTGATGGCTTGTCTGACTTCCGAGGAGTAAGTAGAAATTGTTCCGGTCAAATTTTAGGTCCAAATAGGATATTTACACATGAAAAGGTGAACATTCTACATAAAACAAGGATGCGATGATTCATGGGAGAACACTTGGGATATCTTGTTCCCCCCTAACCGTACAAGGTAGTACTCTGTGAGTGGGTATGAGAAATAATTTCATGAATTCAGCCTTCCACTCGGCCTCACTTTTACACTCTTGAAAGCTACATGAGTAACTGCTTTCAATGTAAACGGACTAGAATTAGGGTGGCTGAAGGGATAAAGAGGTGAGACCCACCTTTATGTTGCCTATGGGAGGCTCATTTTTGACCTAAGGACACACATAAACTGAAAGTGAAGGGATGGAAAAAGATACTTTATGCAAGTTAAAGAGAGCAAAGGGCAGGACCCGCAATACTTATATTAGATAAACTGGACAGGAAACGAAGTGATGGGAACATCAAGGACACTATGGCGATATGAAGGAATCAGTCTGAGGAGATGGCAATAACAACTGGGTAAGTGACTGTGCACGCAACACAGGAGGACTTAAATGGGTAAAGAAAAATTTATGCAGAAGTATGTCCGTATTTGGCACTTACTTACAGAACTAAAGGGAGCAGTAGATAGCAGGAAAATAATACTATGAGATTTTTAACACTCATTCCATCAATGGTTAGATCACCCAGAGGGAAAATAAATAAGGAAACTGTGGCATTCTATGACACAGTAGTCCAGAGAGACTTAAAAGATTTATACCAGAACATGACAGCCGAAAGCAGCAGGATACACATTCTTCTCAGGAACACTTGGAATGTTCTTCAGTAGAGATCACAAATTAGGACAGGAAAATGTCTCAATAAATTTAAGAAGACTGGAATTGTATTAAGCATCTTTTCCGAACAAAAGTGTATGAAACTAGGAATGAATGACATAAAGAAAACCACAGAAAACACAAACAGGAGAAGCTAAACCTCATAATTGTAAATAATCAGTGATTCAATGAGGAAACCAAAGGAGAAAACAAACAATGTATGGAAGCAAATAAGACAGGAACCCAATGGATCAAAGTATGTAAAATGGACCTAGAGTGATTCTAGGAGTTACGTACATAGCAATGGAGGCCTCCACCCAGAAAGAAAGACAATCCCGAACGAACAATATCCTTTCACTATGAAAGGAACTAGGAAAAGAAGTACAAACCGGTCTAGGTTCCCATTCTTGAGTCACCATAGCACGGGGAAGAAGAGCAGAGTCTGTTCAGTCAGACTGTCTCGGTGTGTTCCCATCATCTCCCTGAATTTGGGCAAAGGCAGCTGTGAGGATGTCAGTTTCTCTGTCTGTGTGATGATGGGGATACTAAAGAAGCTAGCTCAGAGATTCTGGGGAGTGCAAAGTGCTTGCCAAAGTACCTTGTGTATAGGGTTCAACAAATCTTTGGATGAAGGTTTCTACAGGCCTACCAGTGTTATATATGTAATTCAGGAAAACACACTAAAAAATAGTACACATATTAAGTCAAAAAAGAATAACGAATCAATTTGTTTCACATGTCGTAGGGAAAAGGAGTTGCCAAGGCCAGGGTGCTCGCCTGACCGCGAACTCCCTGCCCACGGCGCAAACGCCGTGCTGTCTCCTGAGAGCCAGCCTGCATTGTGACCTCAGCCCCGTTTACTGCGCATGCGCAGCTCGGGGAATTGTTGACAAGAGGGTCCCTATCGTCTGAGTTGCTGAGTAGGGACCTCGCCCGAGTGCTCTCTGCCGCTTGTGGATCTCAGAGCAGCTCCGTGCAGCTGCAGCGGATGTAATCTCAGCACTCGATCGACCTGCTGCCACCAAAGTAAAACTGGGTTGGAACAGCGGAGCCTCGCTGTTTTCCAGTCTCACCAAATCCAGTAGGAAATACGCTGGGACTCCTGTGCTACAACGTCTTCTCAAGTTCATAGTAGGTGTGATGGTAGCAGAGTTGTAAAATTTGAATTGTCCTGAGGTTTTGACTTCTCATGCTGATTAAAAACACCGCCACTGCCATGTTCTCTGAAAGTACTCGTAAGAGAGGTAAGCGCTTGCATCTAAGTCCGGGTCACGGACACAGTTGAATGAATACCGGGGAGGAGGTATTTATCCACTTTTAATGAAGGATATGTCTACCTGAGAAAAAGTCAGACTGAGTGATATTATTTCCATAAGGAGTAC
This sequence comes from Manis pentadactyla, assembly GCF_030020395.1. Taxonomy (NCBI): domain Eukaryota; kingdom Metazoa; phylum Chordata; class Mammalia; order Pholidota; family Manidae; genus Manis; species Manis pentadactyla. The sequence continues at coordinate 31,102,934 of NC_080019.1, read as the reverse complement.
TGGTTTTCATACGTTTTAAAAATGTTAACATAAATTCTCGGTATGGAATGCATTCTGGAATTTTCATAGAGCAGACATTAGGTGGATTTTAAATGTCAGTTGTTTTTCCCATCTCATTTACTCACCACGAATAACTCATTATTATATATATAAATATTCACATACATAAGGAAACAACAAAGCTAAAGAGTCAGTTTATGGTCTCTGGATTTCACATTCATTTTCATAGACATGCTTCCTGAAAATGAGCCACGCTCTAAAGACATCAGGTGAGGTCTGGGAATCCCGGAAAACACGAATGTCTGAACTGTCTAGTTTTTCTAGTTATTTTTGATATCGTTATGGTCACATCAAGTGTCTTTAAATGTATCCGGACTATCCAGACCGATTTAGCTTACATGTGGAAAAGATAAATTCAACTGTAACCTGATCTTTAGAGCAGATACCGAACAAGCGGAGGGAAGCATGCTCTAGCGGGACTCAGAGGAATGGAATTTGATGGCTTGTCTGACTTCCGAGGAGTAAGTAGAAATTGTTCCGGTCAAATTTTAGGTCCAAATAGGATATCTACACATGAAAAGGTGAACATTCTACATTAAACAAGGATGCGATGATTCATGGGAGAACACTTGGGATATCTTGTTCCCCCCTAACCGTACAAGGTAGTACTCTGTGAGTGGGTATGAGAAATAATTTCATGAATTCAGCCTTCCACTGGGCCTCACTTTTACACTCTTGAAAGCTACATGAGTAACTGCTTTCAATGTAAACGGACTAGAATTAGGGTGGCTGAAGGGATAAAGAGGTGAGACCCACCTTTATGTTGCCTATGGGAGGCTCATTTTTGACCTAAGGACACACATAAACTGAAAGTGAAGGGATGGAAAAAGATACTTTATGCAAGTTAAAGAGAGCAAAGGGCAGGACCCGCAATACTTATATTAGATAAACTGGACAGGAAACGAAGTGATGGGAACATCAAGGACACTATGGCGATATGAAGGAATCAGTCTGAGGAGATGGCAATAACAACTGGGTAAGTGACTGTGCACGCAACACAGGAGGACTTAAATGGGTAAAGAAAAATTTATGCAGAAGTATGTCCGTATTTGGCACTTACTTACAGAACTAAAGGGACCAGTAGATAGCAGGAAAATAATACTATGAGATTTTTAACACTCATTCCATCAATGGTTAGATCACCCAGAGGGAAAATAAATAAGGAAACTGTGGCATTCTATGACACAGTAGTCCAGAGAGACTTAAAAGATTTATACCAGAACATGACAGCCGAAAGCAGCAGGATACACATTCTTCTCAGGAACACTTGGAATGTTCTTCAGTAGAGATCACAAATTAGGACAGGAAAATGTCTCAATAAATTTAAGAAGACTGGAATTGTATTAAGCATCTTTTCCGAACAAAAGTGTATGAAACTAGGAATGAATGACATAAAGAAAACCACAGAAAACACAAACAGGAGAAGCTAAACCTCATAATTGTAAATAATCAGTGATTCAATGAGGAAACCAAAGGAGAAAACAAACAATGTATGGAAGCAAATAAGACAGGAACCCAATGGATCAAAGTATGTAAAATGGACCTAGAGTGATTCTAGGAGTTACGTACATAGCAATGGAGGCCTCCACCCAGAAAGAAAGACAATCCCGAACGAACAATATCCTTTCACTATGAAAGGAACTAGGAAAAGAAGTACAAACCGGTCTAGGTTCCCATTCTTGAGTCACCATAGCACGGGGAAGAAGAGCAGAGTCTGTTCAGTCAGACTGTCTCGGTGTGTTCCCATCATCTCCCTGAATTTGGGCAAAGGCAGCTGTGAGGATGTCAGTTTCTCTGTCTGTGTGATGATGGGGATACTAAAGAAGCTAGCTCAGAGATTCTGGGGAGTGCAAAGTGCTTGCCAAAGTACCTTGTGTATAGGGTTCAACAAATCTTTGGATGAAGGTTTCTACAGGCCTACCAGTGTTATATATGTAATTCAGGAAAACACACTAAAAAAGAGTACACATATTAAGTCAAAAAAGAATAACGAATCAATTTGTTTCACATGTCGTAGGGAAAAGGAGTTGCCAAGGCCAGGGTGCTCGCCTGACCGCGAACTCCCTGCCCACGGCGCAAACGCCGTGCTGTCTCCTGAGAGCCAGCCTGCATTGTGACCTCAGCCCCGTTTACTGCGCATGCGCAGCTCGGGGAATTGTTGACAAGAGGGTCCCTATCGTCTGAGTTGCTGAGTAGGGACCTCGCCCGAGTGCTCTCTGCCGCTTGTGGATCTCAGAGCAGCTCCGTGCAGCTGCAGCGGATGTAATCTCAGCACTCGATCGACCTGCTGCCACCAAAGTAAAACTGGGTTGGAACAGCGGAGCCTCGCTGTTTTCCAGTCTCACCAAATCCAGTAGGAAATACGCTGGGACTCCTGTGCTACAACGTCTTCTCAAGTTCATAGTAGGTGTGATGGTAGCAGAGTTGTAAAATTTGAATTGTCCTGAGGTTTTGACTTCTCATGCTGATTAAAAACACCGCCACTGCCATGTTCTCTGAAAGTACTCGTAAGAGAGGTAAGCGCTAGCATCTAAGTCCGGGTCACGGACACAGTTGAATGAATTCCGGGGAGGAGGTATTTATCCACTTTTAATGAAGGATATGTCTACCTGAGAAAAAGTCAGACTGAGTGATATTATTTCCATAAAGAGTACTGGTTTTCATACGTTTTAAAAATGTTAACATAAATTCTCGGTATGGAATGCATTCTGGAATTTTCATAGAGCAGACATTAGGTGGATTTTAAATGTCAGTTGTTTTTCCCATCTCATTTACTCACCACGAATAACTCATTATTATATACATAAATATTCACATACATAAGGAAACAACAAAGCTAAAGAGTCAGTTTATGGTCTCTGGATTTCACATTCATTTTCATAGACATGCTTCCTGAAAATGAGCCACGCTCTAAAGACATCAGGTGAGGTCTGGGAATCCCGGAAAACACGAATGTCTGAACTGTCTAGTTTTTCTAGTTATTTTTGATATCGTTATGGTCTCATCAAGTGTCTTTAAATGTATCCGGACTATCCAGACCGATTTAGCTTACATGTGGAAAAGATAAATTCAACTGTAACCTGATCTTTAGAGCAGATACCGAACAAGCGGAGGGAAGCATGCTCTAGCGGGACTCAGAGGAATGGAATTTGATGGCTTGTCTGACTTCCGAGGAGTAAGTAGAAATTGTTCCGGTCAAATTTTAGGTCCAAATAGGATATCTACACATGAAAAGGTGAACATTCTACATAAAACAAGGATGCGATGATTCATGGGAGAACACTTGGGATATCTTGTTCCCCCCTAACCGTACAAGGTAGTACTCTGTGAGTGGGTATGAGAAATAATTTCATGAATTCAGCCTTCCACTGGGCCTCACTTTTACACTCTTGAAAGCTACATGAGTAACTGCTTTCAATGTAAACGGACTAGAATTAGGGTGGCTGAAGGGATAAAGAGGTGAGACCCACCTTTATGTTGCCTATGGGAGGCTCATTTTTGACCTAAGGACACACATAAACTGAAAGTGAAGGGATGGAAAAAGATACTTTATGCAAGTTAAAGAGAGCAAAGGGCAGGACCCGCAATACTTATATTAGATAAACTGGACAGGAAACGAAGTGATGGGAACATCAAGGACACTATGGCGATATGAAGGAATCAGTCTGAGGAGATGGCAATAACAACTGGGTAAGTGAATGGGCACGCAACACAGGAGGACTTAAATGGGTAAAGAAAAATTTATGCAGAAGTATGTCCGTATTTGGCACTTACTTACAGAACTAAAGGGACCAGTAGATAGCAGGAAAATAATACTATGAGATTTTTAACACTCATTCCATCAATGGTTAGATCACCCAGAGGGAAAATAAATAAGGAAACTGTGGCATTCTATGACACAGTAGTCCAGAGAGACTTAAAAGATTTATACCAGAACATGACAGCCGAAAGCAGCAGGATACACATTCTTCTCAGGAACACTTGGAATGTTCTTCAGTAGAGATCACAAATTAGGACAGGAAAATGTCTCAATAAATTTAAGAAGACTGGAATTGTATTAAGCATCTTTTCCGAACAAAAGTGTATGAAACTAGGAATGAATGACATAAAGAAAACCAGAGAAAACCCAAACAGGAGAAGCTAAACCTCATAATTGTAAATAATCAGTGATTCAATGAGGAAACCAAAGGAGAAAACAAACAATGTATGGAAGCAAATAAGACAGGAACCCAATGGATCAAAGTATGTAAAATGGACCTAGAGTGATTCTAGGAGTTACGTACATAGCAATGGAGGCCTCCACCCAGAAAGAAAGACAATCCCGAACGAACAATATCCTTTCACTATGAAAGGAACTAGGAAAAGAAGTACAAACCGGTCTAGGTTCCCATTCTTGAGTCACCATAGCACGGGGAAGAAGAGCAGAGTCTGTTCAGTCAGACTGTCTCGGTGTGTTCCCATCATCTCCCTGAATTTGGGCAAAGGCAGCTGTGAGGATGTCAGTTTCTCTGTCTGTGTGATGATGGGGATACTAAAGAAGCTAGCTCAGAGATTCTGGGGAGTGCAAAGTGCTTGCCAAAGTACCTTGTGTATAGGGTTCAACAAATCTTTGGATGAAGGTTTCTACAGGCCTACCAGTGTTATATATGTAATTCAGGAAAACACACTAAAAAAGAGTACACATATTAAGTCAAAAAAGAATAACGAATCAATTTGTTTCACATGTCGTAGGGAAAAGGAGTTGCCATGGCCAGGGTGCTCGCCTGACCGCGAACTCCCTGCCCACGGCGCAAACGCCGTGCTGTCTCCTGAGAGCCAGCCTGCATTGTGACCTCAGCCCCGTTTACTGCGCATGCGCAGCTCGGGGAATTGTTGACAAGAGGGTCCCTATCGTCTGAGTTGCTGAGTAGGGACCTCGCCCGAGTGCTCTCTGCCGCTTGTGGATCTCAGAGCAGCTCCGTGCAGCTGCAGCGGATGTAATCTCAGCACTCGATCGACCTGCTGCCACCAAAGTAAAACTGGGTTGGAACAGCGGAGCCTCGCTGTTTTCCAGTCTCACCAAATCCAGTAGGAAATACGCTGGGACTCCTGTGCTACAACGTCTTCTCAAGTTCATAGTAGGTGTGATGGTAGCAGAGTTGTAAAATTTGAATTGTCCTGAGGTTTTGACTTCTCATGCTGATTAAAAACACCGCCACTGCCATGTTCTCTGAAAGTACTCGTAAGAGAGGTAAGCGCTAGCATCTAAGTCCGGGTCACGGACACAGTTGAATGAATTCGGGGAGGAGGTATTTATCCACTTTTAATGAAGGATATGTCTACCTGAGAAAAAGTCAGACTGAGTGATATTATTTCCATAAAGAGTACTGGTTTTCATACGTTTTAAAAATGTTAACATAAATTCTCGGTATGGAATGCATTCTGGAATTTTCATAGAGCAGACATTAGGTGGATTTTAAATGTCAGTTGTTTTTCCCATCTCATTTACTCACCACGAATAACTCATTATTATATACATAAATATTCACATACATAAGGAAACAACAAAGCTAAAGAGTCAGTTTATGGTCTCTGGATTTCACATTCATTTTCATAGACATGCTTCCTGAAAATGAGCCACGCTCTAAAGACATCAGGTGAGGTCTGGGAATCCCGGAAAACACGAATGTCTGAACTGTCTAGTTTTTCTAGTTATTTTTGATATCGTTATGGTCTCATCAAGTGTCTTTAAATGTATCCGGACTATCCAGACCGATTTAGCTTACATGTGGAAAAGATAAATTCAACTGTAACCTGATCTTTAGAGCAGATACCGAACAAGCGGAGGGAAGCATGCTCTAGCGGGACTCAGAGGAATGGAATTTGATGGCTTGTCTGACTTCCGAGGAGTAAGTAGAAATTGTTCCGGTCAAATTTTAGGTCCAAATAGGATATCTACACATGAAAAGGTGAACATTCTACATAAAACAAGGATGCGATGATTCATGGGAGAACACTTGGGATATCTTGTTCCCCCCTAACCGTACAAGGTAGTACTCTGTGAGTGGGTATGAGAAATAATTTCATGAATTCAGCCTTCCACTGGGCCTCACTTTTACACTCTTGAAAGCTACATGAGTAACTGCTTTCAATGTAAACGGACTAGAATTAGGGTGGCTGAAGGGATAAAGAGGTGAGACCCACCTTTATGTTGCCTATGGGAGGCTCATTTTTGACCTAAGGACACACATAAACTGAAAGTGAAGGGATGGAAAAAGATACTTTATGCAAGTTAAAGAGAGCAAATGGCAGGACCCGCAATACTTATATTAGATAAACTGGACAGGAAACGAAGTGATGGGAACATCAAGGACACTATGGCGATATGAAGGAATCAGTCTGAGGAGATGGCAATAACAACTGGGTAAGTGACTGGGCACGCAACACAGGAGGACTTAAATGGGTAAAGAAAAATTTATGCAGAAGTATGTCCGTATTTGGCACTTACTTACAGAACTAAAGGGACCAGTAGATAGCAGGAAAATAATACTATGAGATTTTTAACACTCATTCCATCAATGGTTAGATCACCCAGAGGGAAAATAAATAAGGAAACTGTGGCATTCTATGACACAGTAGTCCAGAGAGACTTAAAAGATTTATAACAGAACATGACAGCCGAAAGCAGCAGGATACACATTCTTCTCAGGAACACTTGGAATGTTCTTCAGTAGAGATCACAAATTAGGACAGGAAAATGTCTCAATAAATTTAAGAAGACTGGAATTGTATTAAGCATCTTTTCCGAACAAAAGTGTATGAAACTAGGAATGAATGACATAAAGAAAACCACAGAAAACACAAACAGGAGAAGCTAAACCTCATAATTGTAAATAATCAGTGATTCAATGAGGAAACCAAAGGAGAAAACAAACAATGTATGGAAGCAAATAAGACAGGAACCCAATGGATCAAAGTATGTAAAATGGACCTAGAGTGATTCTAGGAGTTACGTACATAGCAATGGAGGCCTCCACCCAGAAAGAAAGACAATCCCGAACGAACAATATCCTTTCACTATGAAAGGAACTAGGAAAAGAAGTACAAACCGGTCTAGGTTCCCATTCTTGAGTCACCATAGCACGGGGAAGAAGAGCAGAGTCTGTTCAGTCAGACTGTCTCGGTGTGTTCCCATCATCTCCCTGAATTTGGGCAAAGGCAGCTGTGAGGATGTCAGTTTCTCTGTCTGTGTGATGATGGGGATACTAAAGAAGCTAGCTCAGAGATTCTGGGGAGTGCAAAGTGCTTGCCAAAGTACCTTGTGTATAGGGTTCAACAAATCTTTGGATGAAGGTTTCTACAGGCCTACCAGTGTTATATATGTAATTCTGGAAAACACACTAAAAAAGAGTACACATATTAAGTCAAAAAAGAATAACGAATCAATTTGTTTCACATGTCGTAGGGAAAAGGAGTTGCCATGGCCAGGGTGCTCGCCTGACCGCGAACTCCCTGCCCACGGCGCAAACGCCGTGCTGTCTCCTGAGAGCCAGCCTGCATTGTGACCTCAGCCCCGTTTACTGCGCATGCGCAGCTCGGGGAATTGTTGACAAGAGGGTCCCTATCGTCTGAGTTGCTGAGTAGGGACCTCGCCCGAGTGCTCTCTGCCGCTTGTGGATCTCAGAGCAGCTCCGTGCAGCTGCAGCGGATGTAATCTCAGCACTCGATCGACCTGCTGCCACCAAAGTAAAACTGGGTTGGAACAGCGGAGCCTCGCTGTTTTCCAGTCTCACCAAATCCAGTAGGAAATACGCTGGGACTCCTGTGCTACAACGTCTTCTCAAGTTCATAGTAGGTGTGATGGTAGCAGAGTTGTAAAATTTGAATTGTCCTGAGGTTTTGACTTCTCATGCTGATTAAAAACACCGCCACTGCCATGTTCTCTGAAAGTACTCGTAAGAGAGGTAAGCGCTAGCATCTAAGTCCGGGTCACGGACACAGTTGAATGAATTCGGGGAGGAGGTATTTATCCACTTTTAATGAAGGATATGTCTACCTGAGAAAAAGTCAGACTGAGTGATATTATTTCCATAAAGAGTACTGGTTTTCATACGTTTTAAAAATGTTAACATAAATTCTCGGTATGGAATGCATTCTGGAATTTTCATAGAGCAGACATTAGGTGGATTTTAAATGTCAGTTGTTTTTCCCATCTCATTTACTCACCACGAATAACTCATTATTATATACATAAATATTCACATACATAAGGAAACAACAAAGCTAAAGAGTCAGTTTATGGTCTCTGGATTTCACATTCATTTTCATAGACATGCTTCCTGAAAATGAGCCACGCTCTAAAGACATCAGGTGAGGTCTGGGAATCCCGGAAAACACGAATGTCTGAACTGTCTAGTTTTTCTAGTTATTTTTGATATCGTTATGGTCTCATCAAGTGTCTTTAAATGTATCCGGACTATCCAGACCGATTTAGCTTACATGTGGAAAAGATAAATTCAACTGTAACCTGATCTTTAGAGCAGATACCGAACAAGCGGAGGGAAGCATGCTCTAGCGGGACTCAGAGGAATGGAATTTGATGGCTTGTCTGACTTCCGAGGAGTAAGTAGAAATTGTTCCGGTCAAATTTTAGGTCCAAATAGGATATCTACACATGAAAAGGTGAACATTCTACATAAAACAAGGATGCGATGATTCATGGGAGAACACTTGGGATATCTTGTTCCCCCCTAACCGTACAAGGTAGTACTCTGTGAGTGGGTATGAGAAATAATTTCATGAATTCAGCCTTCCACTGGGCCTCACTTTTACACTCTTGAAAGCTACATGAGTAACTGCTTTCAATGTAAACGGACTAGAATTAGGGTGGCTGAAGGGATAAAGAGGTGAGACCCACCTTTATGTTGCCTATGGGAGGCTCATTTTTGACCTAAGGACACACATAAACTGAAAGTGAAGGGATGGAAAAAGATACTTTATGCAAGTTAAAGAGAGCAAAGGGCAGGACCCGCAATACTTATATTAGATAAACTGGACAGGAAACGAAGTGATGGGAACATCAAGGACACTATGGCGATATGAAGGAATCAGTCTGAGGAGATGGCAATAACAACTGGGTAAGTGAATGGGCACGCAACACAGGAGGACTTAAATGGGTAAAGAAAAATTTATGCAGAAGTATGTCCGTATTTGGCACTTACTTACAGAACTAAAGGGACCAGTAGATAGCAGGAAAATAATACTATGAGATTTTTAACACTCATTCCATCAATGGTTAGATCACCCAGAGGGAAAATAAATAAGGAAACTGTGGCATTCTATGACACAGTAGTCCAGAGAGACTTAAAAGATTTATAACAGAACATGACAGCCGAAAGCAGCAGGATACACATTCTTCTCAGGAACACTTGGAATGTTCTTCAGTAGAGATCACAAATTAGGACAGGAAAATGTCTCAATAAATTTAAGAAGACTGGAATTGTATTAAGCATCTTTTCCGAACAAAAGTGTATGAAACTAGGAATGAATGACATAAAGAAAACCAGAGAAAACCCAAACAGGAGAAGCTAAACCTCATAATTGTAAATAATCAGTGATTCAATGAGGAAACCAAAGGAGAAAACAAACAATGTATGGAAGCAAATAAGACAGGAACCCAATGGATCAAAGTATGTAAAATGGACCTAGAGTGATTCTAGGAGTTACGTACATAGCAATGGAGGCCTCCACCCAGAAAGAAAGACAATCCCGAACGAACAATATCCTTTCACTATGAAAGGAACTAGGAAAAGAAGTACAAACCGGTCTAGGTTCCCATTCTTGAGTCACCATAGCACGGGGAAGAAGAGCAGAGTCTGTTCAGTCAGACTGTCTCGGTGTGTTCCCATCATCTCCCTGAATTTGGGCAAAGGCAGCTGTGAGGATGTCAGTTTCTCTGTCTGTGTGATGATGGGGATACTAAAGAAGCTAGCTCAGAGATTCTGGGGAGTGCAAAGTGCTTGCCAAAGTACCTTGTGTATAGGGTTCAACAAATCTTTGGATGAAGGTTTCTACAGGCCTACCAGTGTTATATATGTAATTCAGGAAAACACACTAAAAAAGAGTACACATATTAAGTCAAAAAAGAATAACGAATCAATTTGTTTCACATGTCGTAGGGAAAAGGAGTTGCCATGGCCAGGGTGCTCGCCTGACCGCGAACTCCCTGCCCACGGCGCAAACGCCGTGCTGTCTCCTGAGAGCCAGCCTGCATTGTGACCTCAGCCCCGTTTACTGCGCATGCGCAGCTCGGGGAATTGTTGACAAGAGGGTCCCTATCGTCTGAGTTGCTGAGTAGGGACCTCGCCCGAGTGCTCTCTGCCGCTTGTGGATCTCAGAGCAGCTCCGTGCAGCTGCAGCGGATGTAATCTCAGCACTCGATCGACCTGCTGCCACCAAAGTAAAACTGGGTTGGAACAGCGGAGCCTCGCTGTTTTCCAGTCTCACCAAATCCAGTAGGAAATACGCTGGGACTCCTGTGCTACAACGTCTTCTCAAGTTCATAGTAGGTGTGATGGTAGCAGAGTTGTAAAATTTGAATTGTCCTGAGGTTTTGACTTCTCATGCTGATTAAAAACACCGCCACTGCCATGTTCTCTGAAAGTACTCGTAAGAGAGGTAAGCGCTAGCATCTAAGTCCGGGTCACGGACACAGTTGAATGAATTCCGGGGAGGAGGTATTTATCCACTTTTAATGAAGGATATGTCTACCTGAGAAAAAGTCAGACTGAGTGATATTATTTCCATAAAGAGTACTGGTTTTCATACGTTTTAAAAATGTTAACATAAATTCTCGGTATGGAATGCATTCTGGAATTTTCATAGAGCAGACATTAGGTGGATTTTAAATGTCAGTTGTTTTTCCCATCTCATTTACTCACCACGAATAACTCATTATTATATACATAAATATTCACATACATAAGGAAACAACAAAGCTAAAGAGTCAGTTTATGGTCTCTGGATTTCACATTCATTTTCATAGACATGCTTCCTGAAAATGAGCCACGCTCTAAAGACATCAGGTGAGGTCTGGGAATCCCGGAAAACACGAATGTCTGAACTGTCTAGTTTTTCTAGTTATTTTTGATATCGTTATGGTCTCATCAAGTGTCTTTAAATGTATCCGGACTATCCAGACCGATTTAGCTTACATGTGGAAAAGATAAATTCAACTGTAACCTGATCTTTAGAGCAGATACCGAACAAGCGGAGGGAAGCATGCTCTAGCGGGACTCAGAGGAATGGAATTTGATGGCTTGTCTGACTTCCGAGGAGTAAGTAGAAATTGTTCCGGTCAAATTTTAGGTCCAAATAGGATATCTACACATGAAAAGGTGAACATTCTACATAAAACAAGGATGCGATGATTCATGGGAGAACACTTGGGATATCTTGTTCCCCCCTAACCGTACAAGGTAGTACTCTGTGAGTGGGTATGAGAAATAATTTCATGAATTCAGCCTTCCACTGGGCCTCACTTTTACACTCTTGAAAGCTACATGAGTAACTGCTTTCAATGTAAACGGACTAGAATTAGGGTGGCTGAAGGGATAAAGAGGTGAGACCCACCTTTATGTTGCCTATGGGAGGCTCATTTTTGACCTAAGGACACACATAAACTGAAAGTGAAGGGATGGAAAAAGATACTTTATGCAAGTTAAAGAGAGCAAAGGGCAGGACCCGCAATACTTATATTAGATAAACTGGACAGGAAACGAAGTGATGGGAACATCAAGGACACTATGGCGATATGAAGGAATCAGTCTGAGGAGATGGCAATAACAACTGGGTAAGTGACTGGGCACGCAACACAGGAGGACTTAAATGGGTAAAGAAAAATTTATGCAGAAGTATGTCCGTATTTGGCACTTACTTACAGAACTAAAGGGACCAGTAGATAGCAGGAAAATAATACTATGAGATTTTTAACACTCATTCCATCAATGGTTAGATCACCCAGAGGGAAAATAAATAAGGAAACTGTGGCATTCTATGACACAGTAGTCCAGAGAGACTTAAAAGATTTATAACAGAACATGACAGCCGAAAGCAGCAGGATACACATTCTTCTCAGGAACACTTGGAATGTTCTTCAGTAGAGATCACAAATTAGGACAGGAAAATGTCTCAATAAATTTAAGAAGACTGGAATTGTATTAAGCATCTTTTCCGAACAAAAGTGTATGAAACTAGGAATGAATGACATAAAGAAAACCAGAGAAAACCCAAACAGGAGAAGCTAAACCTCATAATTGTAAATAATCAGTGATTCAATGAGGAAACCAAAGGAGAAAACAAACAATGTATGGAAGCAAATAAGACAGGAACCCAATGGATCAAAGTATGTAAAATGGACCTAGAGTGATTCTAGGAGTTACGTACATAGCAATGGAGGCCTCCACCCAGAAAGAAAGACAATCCCGAACGAACAATATCCTTTCACTATGAAAGGAACTAGGAAAAGAAGTACAAACCGGTCTAGGTTCCCATTCTTGAGTCACCATAGCACGGGGAAGAAGAGCAGAGTCTGTTCAGTCAGACTGTCTCGGTGTGTTCCCATCATCTCCCTGAATTTGGGCAAAGGCAGCTGTGAGGATGTCAGTTTCTCTGTCTGTGTGATGATGGGGATACTAAAGAAGCTAGCTCAGAGATTCTGGGGAGTGCAAAGTGCTTGCCAAAGTACCTTGTGTATAGGGTTCAACAAATCTTTGGATGAAGGTTTCTACAGGCCTACCAGTGTTATATATGTAATTCAGGAAAACACACTAAAAAAGAGTACACATATTAAGTCAAAAAAGAATAACGAATCAATTTGTTTCACATGTCGTAGGGAAAAGGAGTTGCCATGGCCAGGGTGCTCGCCTGACCGCGAACTCCCTGCCCACGGCGCAAACGCCGTGCTGTCTCCTGAGAGCCAGCCTGCATTGTGACCTCAGCCCCGTTTACTGCGCATGCGCAGCTCGGGGAATTGTTGACAAGAGGGTCCCTATCGTCTGAGTTGCTGAGTAGGGACCTCGCCCGAGTGCTCTCTGCCGCTTGTGGATCTCAGAGCAGCTCCGTGCAGCTGCAGCGGATGTAATCTCAGCACTCGATCGACCTGCTGCCACCAAAGTAAAACTGGGTTGGAACAGCGGAGCCTCGCTGTTTTCCAGTCTCACCAAATCCAGTAGGAAATACGCTGGGACTCCTGTGCTACAACGTCTTCTCAAGTTCATAGTAGGTGTGATGGTAGCAGAGTTGTAAAATTTGAATTGTCCTGAGGTTTTGACTTCTCATGCTGATTAAAAACACCGCCACTGCCATGTTCTCTGAAAGTACTCGTAAGAGAGGTAAGCGCTAGCATCTAAGTCCGGGTCACGGACACAGTTGAATGAATTCGGGGAGGAGGTATTTATCCACTTTTAATGAAGGATATGTCTACCTGAGAAAAAGTCAGACTGAGTGATATTATTTCCATAAAGAGTACTGGTTTTCATACGTTTTAAAAATGTTAACATAAATTCTCGGTATGGAATGCATTCTGGAATTTTCATAGAGCAGACATTAGGTGGATTTTAAATGTCAGTTGTTTTTAACATCTCATTTACTCACCACGAATAACTCATTATTATATACATAAATATTCACATACATAAGGAAACAACAAAGCTAAAGAGTCAGTTTATGGTCTCTGGATTTCACATTCATTTTCATAGACATGCTTCCTGAAAATGAGCCACGCTCTAAAGACATCAGGTGAGGTCTGGGAATCCCGGAAAACACGAATGTCTGAACTGTCTAGTTTTTCTAGTTATTTTTGATATCGTTATGGTCTCATCAAGTGTCTTTAAATGTATCCGGACTATCCAGACCGATTTAGCTTACATGTGGAAAAGATAAATTCAACTGTAACCTGATCTTTAGAGCAGATACCGAACAAGCGGAGGGAAGCATGCTCTAGCGGGACTCAGAGGAATGGAATTTGATGGCTTGTCTGACTTCCGAGGAGTAAGTAGAAATTGTTCCGGTCAAATTTTAGGTCCAAATAGGATATCTACACATGAAAAGGTGAACATTCTACATAAAACAAGGATGCGATGATTCATGGGAGAACACTTGGGATATCTTGTTCCCCCCTAACCGTACAAGGTAGTACTCTGTGAGTGGGTATGAGAAATAATTTCATGAATTCAGCCTTCCACTGGGCCTCACTTTTACACTCTTGAAAGCTACATGAGTAACTGCTTTCAATGTAAACGGACTAGAATTAGGGTGGCTGAAGGGATAAAGAGGTGAGACCCACCTTTATGTTGCCTATGGGAGGCTCATTTTTGACCTAAGGACACACATAAACTGAAAGTGAAGGGATGGAAAAAGATACTTTATGCAAGTTAAAGAGAGCAAAGGGCAGGACCCGCAATACTTATATTAGATAAACTGGACAGGAAACGAAGTGATGGGAACATCAAGGACACTATGGCGATATGAAGGAATCAGTCTGAGGAGATGGCAATAACAACTGGGTAAGTGACTGTGCACGCAACACAGGAGGACTTAAATGGGTAAAGAAAAATTTATGCAGAAGTATGTCCGTATTTGGCACTTACTTACAGAACTAAAGGGAGCAGTAGATAGCAGGAAAATAATACTATGAGATTTTTAACACTCATTCCATCAATGGTTAGATCACCCAGAGGGAAAATAAATAAGGAAACTGTGGCATTCTATGACACAGTAGTCCAGAGAGACTTAAAAGATTTATAACAGAACATGACAGCCGAAAGCAGCAGGATACACATTCTTCTCAGGAACACTTGGAATGTTCTTCAGTAGAGATCACAAATTAGGACAGGAAAATGTCTCAATAAATTTAAGAAGACTGGAATTGTATTAAGCATCTTTTCCGAACAAAAGTGTATGAAACTAGGAATGAATGACATAAAGAAAACCAGAGAAAACCCAAACAGGAGAAGCTAAACCTCATAATTGTAAATAATCAGTGATTCAATGAGGAAACCAAAGGAGAAAACAAACAATGTATGGAAGCAAATAAGACAGGAACCCAATGGATCAAAGTATGTAAAATGGACCTAGAGTGATTCTAGGAGTTACGTACATAGCAATGGAGGCCTCCACCCAGAAAGAAAGACAATCCCGAACGAACAATATCCTTTCACTATGAAAGGAACTAGGAAAAGAAGTACAAACCGGTCTAGGTTCCCATTCTTGAGTCACCATAGCACGGGGAAGAAGAGCAGAGTCTGTTCAGTCAGACTGTCTCGGTGTGTTCCCATCATCTCCCTGAATTTGGGCAAAGGCAGCTGTGAGGATGTCAGTTTCTCTGTCTGTGTGATGATGGGGATACTAAAGAAGCTAGCTCAGAGATTCTGGGGAGTGCAAAGTGCTTGCCAAAGTACCTTGTGTATAGGGTTCAACAAATCTTTGGATGAAGGTTTCTACAGGCCTACCAGTGTTATATATGTAATTCAGGAAAACACACTAAAAAAGAGTACACATATTAAGTCAAAAAAGAATAACGAATCAATTTGTTTCACATGTCGTAGGGAAAAGGAGTTGCCATGGCCAGGGTGCTCGCCTGACCGCGAACTCCCTGCCCACGGCGCAAACGCCGTGCTGTCTCCTGAGAGCCAGCCTGCATTGTGACCTCAGCCCCGTTTACTGCGCATGCGCAGCTCGGGGAATTGTTGACAAGAGGGTCCCTATCGTCTGAGTTGCTGAGTAGGGACCTCGCCCGAGTGCTCTCTGCCGCTTGTGGATCTCAGAGCAGCTCCGTGCAGCTGCAGCGGATGTAATCTCAGCACTCGATCGACCTGCTGCCACCAAAGTAAAACTGGGTTGGAACAGCGGAGCCTCGCTGTTTTCCAGTCTCACCAAATCCAGTAGGAAATACGCTGGGACTCCTGTGCTACAACGTCTTCTCAAGTTCATAGTAGGTGTGATGGTAGCAGAGTTGTAAAATTTGAATTGTCCTGAGGTTTTGACTTCTCATGCTGATTAAAAACACCGCCACTGCCATGTTCTCTGAAAGTACTCGTAAGAGAGGTAAGCGCTAGCATCTAAGTCCGGGTCACGGACACAGTTGAATGAATTCCGGGGAGGAGGTATTTATCCACTTTTAATGAAGGATATGTCTACCTGAGAAAAAGTCAGACTGAGTGATATTATTTCCATAAAGAGTACTGGTTTTCATACGTTTTAAAAATGTTAACATAAATTCTCGGTATGGAATGCATTCTGGAATTTTCATAGAGCAGACATTAGGTGGATTTTAAATGTCAGTTGTTTTTCCCATCTCATTTACTCACCACGAATAACTCATTATTATATACATAAATATTCACATACATAAGGAAACAACAAAGCTAAAGAGTCAGTTTATGGTCTCTGGATTTCACATTCATTTTCATAGACATGCTTCCTGAAAATGAGCCACGCTCTAAAGACATCAGGTGAGGTCTGGGAATCCCGGAAAACACGAATGTCTGAACTGTCTAGTTTTTCTAGTTATTTTTGATATCGTTATGGTCTCATCAAGTGTCTTTAAATGTATCCGGACTATCCAGACCGATTTAGCTTACATGTGGAAAAGATAAATTCAACTGTAACCTGATCTTTAGAGCAGATACCGAACAAGCGGAGGGAAGCATGCTCTAGCGGGACTCAGAGGAATGGAATTTGATGGCTTGTCTGACTTCCGAGGAGTAAGTAGAAATTGTTCCGGTCAAATTTTAGGTCCAAATAGGATATCTACACATGAAAAGGTGAACATTCTACATAAAACAAGGATGCGATGATTCATGGGAGAACACTTGGGATATCTTGTTCCCCCCTAACCGTACAAGGTAGTACTCTGTGAGTGGGTATGAGAAATAATTTCATGAATTCAGCCTTCCACTGGGCCTCACTTTTACACTCTTGAAAGCTACATGAGTAACTGCTTTCAATGTAAACGGACTAGAATTAGGGTGGCTGAAGGGATAAAGAGGTGAGACCCACCTTTATGTTGCCTATGGGAGGCTCATTTTTGACCTAAGGACACACATAAACTGAAAGTGAAGGGATGGAAAAAGATACTTTATGCAAGTTAAAGAGAGCAAAGGGCAGGACCCGCAATACTTATATTAGATAAACTGGACAGGAAACGAAGTGATGGGAACATCAAGGACACTATGGCGATATGAAGGAATCAGTCTGAGGAGATGGCAATAACAACTGGGTAAGTGACTGTGCACGCAACACAGGAGGACTTAAATGGGTAAAGAAAAATTTATGCAGAAGTATGTCCGTATTTGGCACTTACTTACAGAACTAAAGGGACCAGTAGATAGCAGGAAAATAATACTATGAGATTTTTAACACTCATTCCATCAATGGTTAGATCACCCAGAGGGAAAATAAATAAGGAAACTGTGGCATTCTATGACACAGTAGTCCAGAGAGACTTAAAAGATTTATACCAGAACATGACAGCCGAAAGCAGCAGGATACACATTCTTCTCAGGAACACTTGGAATGTTCTTCAGTAGAGATCACAAATTAGGACAGGAAAATGTCTCAATAAATTTAAGAAGACTGGAATTGTATTAAGCATCTTTTCCGAACAAAAGTGTATGAAACTAGGAATGAATGACATAAAGAAAACCAGAGAAAACCCAAACAGGAGAAGCTAAACCTCATAATTGTAAATAATCAGTGATTCAATGAGGAAACCAAAGGAGAAAACAAACAATGTATGGAAGCAAATAAGACAGGAACCCAATGGATCAAAGTATGTAAAATGGACCTAGAGTGATTCTAGGAGTTACGTACATAGCAATGGAGGCCTCCACCCAGAAAGAAAGACAATCCCGAACGAACAATATCCTTTCACTATGAAAGGAACTAGGAAAAGAAGTACAAACCGGTCTAGGTTCCCATTCTTGAGTCACCATAGCACGGGGAAGAAGAGCAGAGTCTGTTCAGTCAGACTGTCTCGGTGTGTTCCCATCATCTCCCTGAATTTGGGCAAAGGCAGCTGTGAGGATGTCAGTTTCTCTGTCTGTGTGATGATGGGGATACTAAAGAAGCTAGCTCAGAGATTCTGGGGAGTGCAAAGTGCTTGCCAAAGTACCTTGTGTATAGGGTTCAACAAATCTTTGGATGAAGGTTTCTACAGGCCTACCAGTGTTATATATGTAATTCAGGAAAACACACTAAAAAAGAGTACACATATTAAGTCAAAAAAGAATAACGAATCAATTTGTTTCACATGTCGTAGGGAAAAGGAGTTGCCATGGCC
This sequence comes from Manis pentadactyla, assembly GCF_030020395.1. Classification (NCBI taxonomy): domain Eukaryota; kingdom Metazoa; phylum Chordata; class Mammalia; order Pholidota; family Manidae; genus Manis; species Manis pentadactyla. The sequence goes on along the minus strand of NC_080019.1, from coordinate 31,084,555 downwards.
AGGGTGCTCGCCTGACCGCGAACTCCCTGCCCACGGCGCAAACGCCGTGCTGTCTCCTGAGAGCCAGCCTGCATTGTGACCTCAGCCCCGTTTACTGCGCATGCGCAGCTCGGGGAATTGTTGACAAGAGGGTCCCTATCGTCTGAGTTGCTGAGTAGGGACCTCGCCCGAGTGCTCTCTGCCGCTTGTGGATCTCAGAGCAGCTCCGTGCAGCTGCAGCGGATGTAATCTCAGCACTCGATCGACCTGCTGCCACCAAAGTAAAACTGGGTTGGAACAGCGGAGCCTCGCTGTTTTCCAGTCTCACCAAATCCAGTAGGAAATACGCTGGGACTCCTGTGCTACAACGTCTTCTCAAGTTCATAGTAGGTGTGATGGTAGCAGAGTTGTAAAATTTGAATTGTCCTGAGGTTTTGACTTCTCATGCTGATTAAAAACACCGCCACTGCCATGTTCTCTGAAAGTACTCGTAAGAGAGGTAAGCGCTAGCATCTAAGTCCGGGTCACGGACACAGTTGAATGAATTCCGGGGAGGAGGTATTTATCCACTTTTAATGAAGGATATGTCTACCTGAGAAAAAGTCAGACTGAGTGATATTATTTCCATAAAGAGTACTGGTTTTCATACGTTTTAAAAATGTTAACATAAATTCTCGGTATGGAATGCATTCTGGAATTTTCATAGAGCAGACATTAGGTGGATTTTAAATGTCAGTTGTTTTTCCCATCTCATTTACTCACCACGAATAACTCATTATTATATACATAAATATTCACATACATAAGGAAACAACAAAGCTAAAGAGTCAGTTTATGGTCTCTGGATTTCACATTCATTTTCATAGACATGCTTCCTGAAAATGAGCCACGCTCTAAAGACATCAGGTGAGGTCTGGGAATCCCGGAAAACACGAATGTCTGAACTGTCTAGTTTTTCTAGTTATTTTTGATATCGTTATGGTCTCATCAAGTGTCTTTAAATGTATCCGGACTATCCAGACCGATTTAGCTTACATGTGGAAAAGATAAATTCAACTGTAACCTGATCTTTAGAGCAGATACCGAACAAGCGGAGGGAAGCATGCTCTAGCGGGACTCAGAGGAATGGAATTTGATGGCTTGTCTGACTTCCGAGGAGTAAGTAGAAATTGTTCCGGTCAAATTTTAGGTCCAAATAGGATATCTACACATGAAAAGGTGAACATTCTACATAAAACAAGGATGCGATGATTCATGGGAGAACACTTGGGATATCTTGTTCCCCCCTAACCGTACAAGGTAGTACTCTGTGAGTGGGTATGAGAAATAATTTCATGAATTCAGCCTTCCACTGGGCCTCACTTTTACACTCTTGAAAGCTACATGAGTAACTGCTTTCAATGTAAACGGACTAGAATTAGGGTGGCTGAAGGGATAAAGAGGTGAGACCCACCTTTATGTTGCCTATGGGAGGCTCATTTTTGACCTAAGGACACACATAAACTGAAAGTGAAGGGATGGAAAAAGATACTTTATGCAAGTTAAAGAGAGCAAAGGGCAGGACCCGCAATACTTATATTAGATAAACTGGACAGGAAACGAAGTGATGGGAACATCAAGGACACTATGGCGATATGAAGGAATCAGTCTGAGGAGATGGCAATAACAACTGGGTAAGTGACTGTGCACGCAACACAGGAGGACTTAAATGGGTAAAGAAAAATTTATGCAGAAGTATGTCCGTATTTGGCACTTACTTACAGAACTAAAGGGACCAGTAGATAGCAGGAAAATAATACTATGAGATTTTTAACACTCATTCCATCAATGGTTAGATCACCCAGAGGGAAAATAAATAAGGAAACTGTGGCATTCTATGACACAGTAGTCCAGAGAGACTTAAAAGATTTATACCAGAACATGACAGCCGAAAGCAGCAGGATACACATTCTTCTCAGGAACACTTGGAATGTTCTTCAGTAGAGATCACAAATTAGGACAGGAAAATGTCTCAATAAATTTAAGAAGACTGGAATTGTATTAAGCATCTTTTCCGAACAAAAGTGTATGAAACTAGGAATGAATGACATAAAGAAAACCAGAGAAAACCCAAACAGGAGAAGCTAAACCTCATAATTGTAAATAATCAGTGATTCAATGAGGAAACCAAAGGAGAAAACAAACAATGTATGGAAGCAAATAAGACAGGAACCCAATGGATCAAAGTATGTAAAATGGACCTAGAGTGATTCTAGGAGTTACGTACATAGCAATGGAGGCCTCCACCCAGAAAGAAAGACAATCCCGAACGAACAATATCCTTTCACTATGAAAGGAACTAGGAAAAGAAGTACAAACCGGTCTAGGTTCCCATTCTTGAGTCACCATAGCACGGGGAAGAAGAGCAGAGTCTGTTCAGTCAGACTGTCTCGGTGTGTTCCCATCATCTCCCTGAATTTGGGCAAAGGCAGCTGTGAGGATGTCAGTTTCTCTGTCTGTGTGATGATGGGGATACTAAAGAAGCTAGCTCAGAGATTCTGGGGAGTGCAAAGTGCTTGCCAAAGTACCTTGTGTATAGGGTTCAACAAATCTTTGGATGAAGGTTTCTACAGGCCTACCAGTGTTATATATGTAATTCAGGAAAACACACTAAAAAAGAGTACACATATTAAGTCAAAAAAGAATAACGAATCAATTTGTTTCACATGTCGTAGGGAAAAGGAGTTGCCATGGCCAGGGTGCTCGCCTGACCGCGAACTCCCTGCCCACGGCGCAAACGCCGTGCTGTCTCCTGAGAGCCAGCCTGCATTGTGACCTCAGCCCCGTTTACTGCGCATGCGCAGCTCGGGGAATTGTTGACAAGAGGGTCCCTATCGTCTGAGTTGCTGAGTAGGGACCTCGCCCGAGTGCTCTCTGCCGCTTGTGGATCTCAGAGCAGCTCCGTGCAGCTGCAGCGGATGTAATCTCAGCACTCGATCGACCTGCTGCCACCAAAGTAAAACTGGGTTGGAACAGCGGAGCCTCGCTGTTTTCCAGTCTCACCAAATCCAGTAGGAAATACGCTGGGACTCCTGTGCTACAACGTCTTCTCAAGTTCATAGTAGGTGTGATGGTAGCAGAGTTGTAAAATTTGAATTGTCCTGAGGTTTTGACTTCTCATGCTGATTAAAAACACCGCCACTGCCATGTTCTCTGAAAGTACTCGTAAGAGAGGTAAGCGCTAGCATCTAAGTCCGGGTCACGGACACAGTTGAATGAATTCCGGGGAGGAGGTATTTATCCACTTTTAATGAAGGATATGTCTACCTGAGAAAAAGTCAGACTGAGTGATATTATTTCCATAAAGAGTACTGGTTTTCATACGTTTTAAAAATGTTAACATAAATTCTCGGTATGGAATGCATTCTGGAATTTTCATAGAGCAGACATTAGGTGGATTTTAAATGTCAGTTGTTTTTCCCATCTCATTTACTCACCACGAATAACTCATTATTATATACATAAATATTCACATACATAAGGAAACAACAAAGCTAAAGAGTCAGTTTATGGTCTCTGGATTTCACATTCATTTTCATAGACATGCTTCCTGAAAATGAGCCACGCTCTAAAGACATCAGGTGAGGTCTGGGAATCCCGGAAAACACGAATGTCTGAACTGTCTAGTTTTTCTAGTTATTTTTGATATCGTTATGGTCTCATCAAGTGTCTTTAAATGTATCCGGACTATCCAGACCGATTTAGCTTACATGTGGAAAAGATAAATTCAACTGTAACCTGATCTTTAGAGCAGATACCGAACAAGCGGAGGGAAGCATGCTCTAGCGGGACTCAGAGGAATGGAATTTGATGGCTTGTCTGACTTCCGAGGAGTAAGTAGAAATTGTTCCGGTCAAATTTTAGGTCCAAATAGGATATCTACACATGAAAAGGTGAACATTCTACATAAAACAAGGATGCGATGATTCATGGGAGAACACTTGGGATATCTTGTTCCCCCCTAACCGTACAAGGTAGTACTCTGTGAGTGGGTATGAGAAATAATTTCATGAATTCAGCCTTCCACTGGGCCTCACTTTTACACTCTTGAAAGCTACATGAGTAACTGCTTTCAATGTAAACGGACTAGAATTAGGGTGGCTGAAGGGATAAAGAGGTGAGACCCACCTTTATGTTGCCTATGGGAGGCTCATTTTTGACCTAAGGACACACATAAACTGAAAGTGAAGGGATGGAAAAAGATACTTTATGCAAGTTAAAGAGAGCAAAGGGCAGGACCCGCAATACTTATATTAGATAAACTGGACAGGAAACGAAGTGATGGGAACATCAAGGACACTATGGCGATATGAAGGAATCAGTCTGAGGAGATGGCAATAACAACTGGGTAAGTGACTGTGCACGCAACACAGGAGGACTTAAATGGGTAAAGAAAAATTTATGCAGAAGTATGTCCGTATTTGGCACTTACTTACAGAACTAAAGGGAGCAGTAGATAGCAGGAAAATAATACTATGAGATTTTTAACACTCATTCCATCAATGGTTAGATCACCCAGAGGGAAAATAAATAAGGAAACTGTGGCATTCTATGACACAGTAGTCCAGAGAGACTTAAAAGATTTATACCAGAACATGACAGCCGAAAGCAGCAGGATACACATTCTTCTCAGGAACACTTGGAATGTTCTTCAGTAGAGATCACAAATTAGGACAGGAAAATGTCTCAATAAATTTAAGAAGACTGGAATTGTATTAAGCATCTTTTCCGAACAAAAGTGTATGAAACTAGGAATGAATGACATAAAGAAAACCAGAGAAAACCCAAACAGGAGAAGCTAAACCTCATAATTGTAAATAATCAGTGATTCAATGAGGAAACCAAAGGAGAAAACAAACAATGTATGGAAGCAAATAAGACAGGAACCCAATGGATCAAAGTATGTAAAATGGACCTAGAGTGATTCTAGGAGTTACGTACATAGCAATGGAGGCCTCCACCCAGAAAGAAAGACAATCCCGAACGAACAATATCCTTTCACTATGAAAGGAACTAGGAAAAGAAGTACAAACCGGTCTAGGTTCCCATTCTTGAGTCACCATAGCACGGGGAAGAAGAGCAGAGTCTGTTCAGTCAGACTGTCTCGGTGTGTTCCCATCATCTCCCTGAATTTGGGCAAAGGCAGCTGTGAGGATGTCAGTTTCTCTGTCTGTGTGATGATGGGGATACTAAAGAAGCTAGCTCAGAGATTCTGGGGAGTGCAAAGTGCTTGCCAAAGTACCTTGTGTATAGGGTTCAACAAATCTTTGGATGAAGGTTTCTACAGGCCTACCAGTGTTATATATGTAATTCAGGAAAACACACTAAAAAAGAGTACACATATTAAGTCAAAAAAGAATAACGAATCAATTTGTTTCACATGTCGTAGGGAAAAGGAGTTGCCATGGCCAGGGTGCTCGCCTGACCGCGAACTCCCTGCCCACGGCGCAAACGCCGTGCTGTCTCCTGAGAGCCAGCCTGCATTGTGACCTCAGCCCCGTTTACTGCGCATGCGCAGCTCGGGGAATTGTTGACAAGAGGGTCCCTATCGTCTGAGTTGCTGAGTAGGGACCTCGCCCGAGTGCTCTCTGCCGCTTGTGGATCTCAGAGCAGCTCCGTGCAGCTGCAGCGGATGTAATCTCAGCACTCGATCGACCTGCTGCCACCAAAGTAAAACTGGGTTGGAACAGCGGAGCCTCGCTGTTTTCCAGTCTCACCAAATCCAGTAGGAAATACGCTGGGACTCCTGTGCTACAACGTCTTCTCAAGTTCATAGTAGGTGTGATGGTAGCAGAGTTGTAAAATTTGAATTGTCCTGAGGTTTTGACTTCTCATGCTGATTAAAAACACCGCCACTGCCATGTTCTCTGAAAGTACTCGTAAGAGAGGTAAGCGCTAGCATCTAAGTCCGGGTCACGGACACAGTTGAATGAATTCCGGGGAGGAGGTATTTATCCACTTTTAATGAAGGATATGTCTACCTGAGAAAAAGTCAGACTGAGTGATATTATTTCCATAAAGAGTACTGGTTTTCATACGTTTTAAAAATGTTAACATAAATTCTCGGTATGGAATGCATTCTGGAATTTTCATAGAGCAGACATTAGGTGGATTTTAAATGTCAGTTGTTTTTCCCATCTCATTTACTCACCACGAATAACTCATTATTATATACATAAATATTCACATACATAAGGAAACAACAAAGCTAAAGAGTCAGTTTATGGTCTCTGGATTTCACATTCATTTTCATAGACATGCTTCCTGAAAATGAGCCACGCTCTAAAGACATCAGGTGAGGTCTGGGAATCCCGGAAAACACGAATGTCTGAACTGTCTAGTTTTTCTAGTTATTTTTGATATCGTTATGGTCTCATCAAGTGTCTTTAAATGTATCCGGACTATCCAGACCGATTTAGCTTACATGTGGAAAAGATAAATTCAACTGTAACCTGATCTTTAGAGCAGATACCGAACAAGCGGAGGGAAGCATGCTCTAGCGGGACTCAGAGGAATGGAATTTGATGGCTTGTCTGACTTCCGAGGAGTAAGTAGAAATTGTTCCGGTCAAATTTTAGGTCCAAATAGGATATCTACACATGAAAAGGTGAACATTCTACATAAAACAAGGATGCGATGATTCATGGGAGAACACTTGGGATATCTTGTTCCCCCCTAACCGTACAAGGTAGTACTCTGTGAGTGGGTATGAGAAATAATTTCATGAATTCAGCCTTCCACTGGGCCTCACTTTTACACTCTTGAAAGCTACATGAGTAACTGCTTTCAATGTAAACGGACTAGAATTAGGGTGGCTGAAGGGATAAAGAGGTGAGACCCACCTTTATGTTGCCTATGGGAGGCTCATTTTTGACCTAAGGACACACATAAACTGAAAGTGAAGGGATGGAAAAAGATACTTTATGCAAGTTAAAGAGAGCAAAGGGCAGGACCCGCAATACTTATATTAGATAAACTGGACAGGAAACGAAGTGATGGGAACATCAAGGACACTATGGCGATATGAAGGAATCAGTCTGAGGAGATGGCAATAACAACTGGGTAAGTGACTGTGCACGCAACACAGGAGGACTTAAATGGGTAAAGAAAAATTTATGCAGAAGTATGTCCGTATTTGGCACTTACTTACAGAACTAAAGGGACCAGTAGATAGCAGGAAAATAATACTATGAGATTTTTAACACTCATTCCATCAATGGTTAGATCACCCAGAGGGAAAATAAATAAGGAAACTGTGGCATTCTATGACACAGTAGTCCAGAGAGACTTAAAAGATTTATACCAGAACATGACAGCCGAAAGCAGCAGGATACACATTCTTCTCAGGAACACTTGGAATGTTCTTCAGTAGAGATCACAAATTAGGACAGGAAAATGTCTCAATAAATTTAAGAAGACTGGAATTGTATTAAGCATCTTTTCCGAACAAAAGTGTATGAAACTAGGAATGAATGACATAAAGAAAACCAGAGAAAACCCAAACAGGAGAAGCTAAACCTCATAATTGTAAATAATCAGTGATTCAATGAGGAAACCAAAGGAGAAAACAAACAATGTATGGAAGCAAATAAGACAGGAACCCAATGGATCAAAGTATGTAAAATGGACCTAGAGTGATTCTAGGAGTTACGTACATAGCAATGGAGGCCTCCACCCAGAAAGAAAGACAATCCCGAACGAACAATATCCTTTCACTATGAAAGGAACTAGGAAAAGAAGTACAAACCGGTCTAGGTTCCCATTCTTGAGTCACCATAGCACGGGGAAGAAGAGCAGAGTCTGTTCAGTCAGACTGTCTCGGTGTGTTCCCATCATCTCCCTGAATTTGGGCAAAGGCAGCTGTGAGGATGTCAGTTTCTCTGTCTGTGTGATGATGGGGATACTAAAGAAGCTAGCTCAGAGATTCTGGGGAGTGCAAAGTGCTTGCCAAAGTACCTTGTGTATAGGGTTCAACAAATCTTTGGATGAAGGTTTCTACAGGCCTACCAGTGTTATATATGTAATTCAGGAAAACACACTAAAAAAGAGTACACATATTAAGTCAAAAAAGAATAACGAATCAATTTGTTTCACATGTCGTAGGGAAAAGGAGTTGCCATGGCCAGGGTGCTCGCCTGACCGCGAACTCCCTGCCCACGGCGCAAACGCCGTGCTGTCTCCTGAGAGCCAGCCTGCATTGTGACCTCAGCCCCGTTTACTGCGCATGCGCAGCTCGGGGAATTGTTGACAAGAGGGTCCCTATCGTCTGAGTTGCTGAGTAGGGACCTCGCCCGAGTGCTCTCTGCCGCTTGTGGATCTCAGAGCAGCTCCGTGCAGCTGCAGCGGATGTAATCTCAGCACTCGATCGACCTGCTGCCACCAAAGTAAAACTGGGTTGGAACAGCGGAGCCTCGCTGTTTTCCAGTCTCACCAAATCCAGTAGGAAATACGCTGGGACTCCTGTGCTACAACGTCTTCTCAAGTTCATAGTAGGTGTGATGGTAGCAGAGTTGTAAAATTTGAATTGTCCTGAGGTTTTGACTTCTCATGCTGATTAAAAACACCGCCACTGCCATGTTCTCTGAAAGTACTCGTAAGAGAGGTAAGCGCTAGCATCTAAGTCCGGGTCACGGACACAGTTGAATGAATTCCGGGGAGGAGGTATTTATCCACTTTTAATGAAGGATATGTCTACCTGAGAAAAAGTCAGACTGAGTGATATTATTTCCATAAAGAGTACTGGTTTTCATACGTTTTAAAAATGTTAACATAAATTCTCGGTATGGAATGCATTCTGGAATTTTCATAGAGCAGACATTAGGTGGATTTTAAATGTCAGTTGTTTTTCCCATCTCATTTACTCACCACGAATAACTCATTATTATATACATAAATATTCACATACATAAGGAAACAACAAAGCTAAAGAGTCAGTTTATGGTCTCTGGATTTCACATTCATTTTCATAGACATGCTTCCTGAAAATGAGCCACGCTCTAAAGACATCAGGTGAGGTCTGGGAATCCCGGAAAACACGAATGTCTGAACTGTCTAGTTTTTCTAGTTATTTTTGATATCGTTATGGTCTCATCAAGTGTCTTTAAATGTATCCGGACTATCCAGACCGATTTAGCTTACATGTGGAAAAGATAAATTCAACTGTAACCTGATCTTTAGAGCAGATACCGAACAAGCGGAGGGAAGCATGCTCTAGCGGGACTCAGAGGAATGGAATTTGATGGCTTGTCTGACTTCCGAGGAGTAAGTAGAAATTGTTCCGGTCAAATTTTAGGTCCAAATAGGATATCTACACATGAAAAGGTGAACATTCTACATAAAACAAGGATGCGATGATTCATGGGAGAACACTTGGGATATCTTGTTCCCCCCTAACCGTACAAGGTAGTACTCTGTGAGTGGGTATGAGAAATAATTTCATGAATTCAGCCTTCCACTGGGCCTCACTTTTACACTCTTGAAAGCTACATGAGTAACTGCTTTCAATGTAAACGGACTAGAATTAGGGTGGCTGAAGGGATAAAGAGGTGAGACCCACCTTTATGTTGCCTATGGGAGGCTCATTTTTGACCTAAGGACACACATAAACTGAAAGTGAAGGGATGGAAAAAGATACTTTATGCAAGTTAAAGAGAGCAAAGGGCAGGACCCGCAATACTTATATTAGATAAACTGGACAGGAAACGAAGTGATGGGAACATCAAGGACACTATGGCGATATGAAGGAATCAGTCTGAGGAGATGGCAATAACAACTGGGTAAGTGACTGTGCACGCAACACAGGAGGACTTAAATGGGTAAAGAAAAATTTATGCAGAAGTATGTCCGTATTTGGCACTTACTTACAGAACTAAAGGGAGCAGTAGATAGCAGGAAAATAATACTATGAGATTTTTAACACTCATTCCATCAATGGTTAGATCACCCAGAGGGAAAATAAATAAGGAAACTGTGGCATTCTATGACACAGTAGTCCAGAGAGACTTAAAAGATTTATAACAGAACATGACAGCCGAAAGCAGCAGGATACACATTCTTCTCAGGAACACTTGGAATGTTCTTCAGTAGAGATCACAAATTAGGACAGGAAAATGTCTCAATAAATTTAAGAAGACTGGAATTGTATTAAGCATCTTTTCCGAACAAAAGTGTATGAAACTAGGAATGAATGACATAAAGAAAACCAGAGAAAACCCAAACAGGAGAAGCTAAACCTCATAATTGTAAATAATCAGTGATTCAATGAGGAAACCAAAGGAGAAAACAAACAATGTATGGAAGCAAATAAGACAGGAACCCAATGGATCAAAGTATGTAAAATGGACCTAGAGTGATTCTAGGAGTTACGTACATAGCAATGGAGGCCTCCACCCAGAAAGAAAGACAATCCCGAACGAACAATATCCTTTCACTATGAAAGGAACTAGGAAAAGAAGTACAAACCGGTCTAGGTTCCCATTCTTGAGTCACCATAGCACGGGGAAGAAGAGCAGAGTCTGTTCAGTCAGACTGTCTCGGTGTGTTCCCATCATCTCCCTGAATTTGGGCAAAGGCAGCTGTGAGGATGTCAGTTTCTCTGTCTGTGTGATGATGGGGATACTAAAGAAGCTAGCTCAGAGATTCTGGGGAGTGCAAAGTGCTTGCCAAAGTACCTTGTGTATAGGGTTCAACAAATCTTTGGATGAAGGTTTCTACAGGCCTACCAGTGTTATATATGTAATTCAGGAAAACACACTAAAAAAGAGTACACATATTAAGTCAAAAAAGAATAACGAATCAATTTGTTTCACATGTCGTAGGGAAAAGGAGTTGCCATGGCCAGGGTGCTCGCCTGACCGCGAACTCCCTGCCCACGGCGCAAACGCCGTGCTGTCTCCTGAGAGCCAGCCTGCATTGTGACCTCAGCCCCGTTTACTGCGCATGCGCAGCTCGGGGAATTGTTGACAAGAGGGTCCCTATCGTCTGAGTTGCTGAGTAGGGACCTCGCCCGAGTGCTCTCTGCCGCTTGTGGATCTCAGAGCAGCTCCGTGCAGCTGCAGCGGATGTAATCTCAGCACTCGATCGACCTGCTGCCACCAAAGTAAAACTGGGTTGGAACAGCGGAGCCTCGCTGTTTTCCAGTCTCACCAAATCCAGTAGGAAATACGCTGGGACTCCTGTGCTACAACGTCTTCTCAAGTTCATAGTAGGTGTGATGGTAGCAGAGTTGTAAAATTTGAATTGTCCTGAGGTTTTGACTTCTCATGCTGATTAAAAACACCGCCACTGCCATGTTCTCTGAAAGTACTCGTAAGAGAGGTAAGCGCTAGCATCTAAGTCCGGGTCACGGACACAGTTGAATGAATTCCGGGGAGGAGGTATTTATCCACTTTTAATGAAGGATATGTCTACCTGAGAAAAAGTCAGACTGAGTGATATTATTTCCATAAAGAGTACTGGTTTTCATACGTTTTAAAAATGTTAACATAAATTCTCGGTATGGAATGCATTCTGGAATTTTCATAGAGCAGACATTAGGTGGATTTTAAATGTCAGTTGTTTTTCCCATCTCATTTACTCACCACGAATAACTCATTATTATATACATAAATATTCACATACATAAGGAAACAACAAAGCTAAAGAGTCAGTTTATGGTCTCTGGATTTCACATTCATTTTCATAGACATGCTTCCTGAAAATGAGCCACGCTCTAAAGACATCAGGTGAGGTCTGGGAATCCCGGAAAACACGAATGTCTGAACTGTCTAGTTTTTCTAGTTATTTTTGATATCGTTATGGTCTCATCAAGTGTCTTTAAATGTATCCGGACTATCCAGACCGATTTAGCTTACATGTGGAAAAGATAAATTCAACTGTAACCTGATCTTTAGAGCAGATACCGAACAAGCGGAGGGAAGCATGCTCTAGCGGGACTCAGAGGAATGGAATTTGATGGCTTGTCTGACTTCCGAGGAGTAAGTAGAAATTGTTCCGGTCAAATTTTAGGTCCAAATAGGATATCTACACATGAAAAGGTGAACATTCTACATAAAACAAGGATGCGATGATTCATGGGAGAACACTTGGGATATCTTGTTCCCCCCTAACCGTACAAGGTAGTACTCTGTGAGTGGGTATGAGAAATAATTTCATGAATTCAGCCTTCCACTGGGCCTCACTTTTACACTCTTGAAAGCTACATGAGTAACTGCTTTCAATGTAAACGGACTAGAATTAGGGTGGCTGAAGGGATAAAGAGGTGAGACCCACCTTTATGTTGCCTATGGGAGGCTCATTTTTGACCTAAGGACACACATAAACTGAAAGTGAAGGGATGGAAAAAGATACTTTATGCAAGTTAAAGAGAGCAAAGGGCAGGACCCGCAATACTTATATTAGATAAACTGGACAGGAAACGAAGTGATGGGAACATCAAGGACACTATGGCGATATGAAGGAATCAGTCTGAGGAGATGGCAATAACAACTGGGTAAGTGACTGGGCACGCAACACAGGAGGACTTAAATGGGTAAAGAAAAATTTATGCAGAAGTATGTCCGTATTTGGCACTTACTTACAGAACTAAAGGGACCAGTAGATAGCAGGAAAATAATACTATGAGATTTTTAACACTCATTCCATCAATGGTTAGATCACCCAGAGGGAAAATAAATAAGGAAACTGTGGCATTCTATGACACAGTAGTCCAGAGAGACTTAAAAGATTTATACCAGAACATGACAGCCGAAAGCAGCAGGATACACATTCTTCTCAGGAACACTTGGAATGTTCTTCAGTAGAGATCACAAATTAGGACAGGAAAATGTCTCAATAAATTTAAGAAGACTGGAATTGTATTAAGCATCTTTTCCGAACAAAAGTGTATGAAACTAGGAATGAATGACATAAAGAAAACCAGAGAAAACCCAAACAGGAGAAGCTAAACCTCATAATTGTAAATAATCAGTGATTCAATGAGGAAACCAAAGGAGAAAACAAACAATGTATGGAAGCAAATAAGACAGGAACCCAATGGATCAAAGTATGTAAAATGGACCTAGAGTGATTCTAGGAGTTACGTACATAGCAATGGAGGCCTCCACCCAGAAAGAAAGACAATCCCGAACGAACAATATCCTTTCACTATGAAAGGAACTAGGAAAAGAAGTACAAACCGGTCTAGGTTCCCATTCTTGAGTCACCATAGCACGGGGAAGAAGAGCAGAGTCTGTTCAGTCAGACTGTCTCGGTGTGTTCCCATCATCTCCCTGAATTTGGGCAAAGGCAGCTGTGAGGATGTCAGTTTCTCTGTCTGTGTGATGATGGGGATACTAAAGAAGCTAGCTCAGAGATTCTGGGGAGTGCAAAGTGCTTGCCAAAGTACCTTGTGTATAGGGTTCAACAAATCTTTGGATGAAGGTTTCTACAGGCCTACCAGTGTTATATATGTAATTCAGGAAAACACACTAAAAAAGAGTACACATATTAAGTCAAAAAAGAATAACGAATCAATTTGTTTCACATGTCGTAGGGAAAAGGAGTTGCCATGGCCAGGGTGCTCGCCTGACCGCGAACTCCCTGCCCACGGCGCAAACGCCGTGCTGTCTCCTGAGAGCCAGCCTGCATTGTGACCTCAGCCCCGTTTACTGCGCATGCGCAGCTCGGGGAATTGTTGACAAGAGGGTCCCTATCGTCTGAGTTGCTGAGTAGGGACCTCGCCCGAGTGCTCTCTGCCGCTTGTGGATCTCAGAGCAGCTCCGTGCAGCTGCAGCGGATGTAATCTCAGCACTCGATCGACCTGCTGCCACCAAAGTAAAACTGGGTTGGAACAGCGGAGCCTCGCTGTTTTCCAGTCTCACCAAATCCAGTAGGAAATACGCTGGGACTCCTGTGCTACAACGTCTTCTCAAGTTCATAGTAGGTGTGATGGTAGCAGAGTTGTAAAATTTGAATTGTCCTGAGGTTTTGACTTCTCATGCTGATTAAAAACACCGCCACTGCCATGTTCTCTGAAAGTACTCGTAAGAGAGGTAAGCGCTAGCATCTAAGTCCGGGTCACGGACACAGTTGAATGAATTCCGGGGAGGAGGTATTTATCCACTTTTAATGAAGGATATGTCTACCTGAGAAAAAGTCAGACTGAGTGATATTATTTCCATAAAGAGTACTGGTTTTCATACGTTTTAAAAATGTTAACATAAATTCTCGGTATGGAATGCATTCTGGAATTTTCATAGAGCAGACATTAGGTGGATTTTAAATGTCAGTTGTTTTTCCCATCTCATTTACTCACCACGAATAACTCATTATTATATACATAAATATTCACATACATAAGGAAACAACAAAGCTAAAGAGTCAGTTTATGGTCTCTGGATTTCACATTCATTTTCATAGACATGCTTCCTGAAAATGAGCCACGCTCTAAAGACATCAGGTGAGGTCTGGGAATCCCGGAAAACACGAATGTCTGAACTGTCTAGTTTTTCTAGTTATTTTTGATATCGTTATGGTCTCATCAAGTGTCTTTAAATGTATCCGGACTATCCAGACCGATTTAGCTTACATGTGGAAAAGATAAATTCAACTGTAACCTGATCTTTAGAGCAGATACCGAACAAGCGGAGGGAAGCATGCTCTAGCGGGACTCAGAGGAATGGAATTTGATGGCTTGTCTGACTTCCGAGGAGTAAGTAGAAATTGTTCCGGTCAAATTTTAGGTCCAAATAGGATATCTACACATGAAAAGGTGAACATTCTACATAAAACAAGGATGCGATGATTCATGGGAGAACACTTGGGATATCTTGTTCCCCCCTAACCGTACAAGGTAGTACTCTGTGAGTGGGTATGAGAAATAATTTCATGAATTCAGCCTTCCACTGGGCCTCACTTTTACACTCTTGAAAGCTACATGAGTAACTGCTTTCAATGTAAACGGACTAGAATTAGGGTGGCTGAAGGGATAAAGAGGTGAGACCCACCTTTATGTTGCCTATGGGAGGCTCATTTTTGACCTAAGGACACACATAAACTGAAAGTGAAGGGATGGAAAAAGATACTTTATGCAAGTTAAAGAGAGCAAAGGGCAGGACCCGCAATACTTATATTAGATAAACTGGACAGGAAACGAAGTGATGGGAACATCAAGGACACTATGGCGATATGAAGGAATCAGTCTGAGGAGATGGCAATAACAACTGGGTAAGTGACTGTGCACGCAACACAGGAGGACTTAAATGGGTAAAGAAAAATTTATGCAGAAGTATGTCCGTATTTGGCACTTACTTACAGAACTAAAGGGACCAGTAGATAGCAGGAAAATAATACTATGAGATTTTTAACACTCATTCCATCAATGGTTAGATCACCCAGAGGGAAAATAAATAAGGAAACTGTGGCATTCTATGACACAGTAGTCCAGAGAGACTTAAAAGATTTATACCAGAACATGACAGCCGAAAGCAGCAGGATACACATTCTTCTCAGGAACACTTGGAATGTTCTTCAGTAGAGATCACAAATTAGGACAGGAAAATGTCTCAATAAATTTAAGAAGACTGGAATTGTATTAAGCATCTTTTCCGAACAAAAGTGTATGAAACTAGGAATGAATGACATAAAGAAAACCAGAGAAAACACAAACAGGAGAAGCTAAACCTCATAATTGTAAATAATCAGTGATTCAATGAGGAAACCAAAGGAGAAAACAAACAATGTATGGAAGCAAATAAGACAGGAACCCAATGGATCAAAGTATGTAAAATGGACCTAGAGTGATTCTAGGAGTTACGTACATAGCAATGGAGGCCTCCACCCAGAAAGAAAGACAATCCCGAACGAACAATATCCTTTCACTATGAAAGGAACTAGGAAAAGAAGTACAAACCGGTCTAGGTTCCCATTCTTGAGTCACCATAGCACGGGGAAGAAGAGCAGAGTCTGTTCAGTCAGACTGTCTCGGTGTGTTCCCATCATCTCCCTGAATTTGGGCAAAGGCAGCTGTGAGGATGTCAGTTTCTCTGTCTGTGTGATGATGGGGATACTAAAGAAGCTAGCTCAGAGATTCTGGGGAGTGCAAAGTGCTTGCCAAAGTACCTTGTGTATAGGGTTCAACAAATCTTTGGATGAAGGTTTCTACAGGCCTACCAGTGTTATATATGTAATTCAGGAAAACACACTAAAAAAGAGTACACATATTAAGTCAAAAAAGAATAACGAATCAATTTGTTTCACATGTCGTAGGGAAAAGGAGTTGCCATGGCCAGGGTGCTCGCCTGACCGCGAACTCCCTGCCCACGGCGCAAACGCCGTGCTGTCTCCTGAGAGCCAGCCTGCATTGTGACCTCAGCCCCGTTTACTGCGCATGCGCAGCTCGGGGAATTGTTGACAAGAGGGTCCCTATCGTCTGAGTTGCTGAGTAGGGACCTCGCCCGAGTGCTCTCTGCCGCTTGTGGATCTCAGAGCAGCTCCGTGCAGCTGCAGCGGATGTAATCTCAGCACTCGATCGACCTGCTGCCACCAAAGTAAAACTGGGTTGGAACAGCGGAGCCTCGCTGTTTTCCAGTCTCACCAAATCCAGTAGGAAATACGCTGGGACTCCTGTGCTACAACGTCTTCTCAAGTTCATAGTAGGTGTGATGGTAGCAGAGTTGTAAAATTTGAATTGTCCTGAGGTTTTGACTTCTCATGCTGATTAAAAACACCGCCACTGCCATGTTCTCTGAAAGTACTCGTAAGAGAGGTAAGCGCTAGCATCTAAGTCCGGGTCACGGACACAGTTGAATGAATTCCGGGGAGGAGGTATTTATCCACTTTTAATGAAGGATATGTCTACCTGAGAAAAAGTCAGACTGAGTGATATTATTTCCATAAAGAGTACTGGTTTTCATACGTTTTAAAAATGTTAACATAAATTCTCGGTATGGAATGCATTCTGGAATTTTCATAGAGCAGACATTAGGTGGATTTTAAATGTCAGTTGTTTTTCCCATCTCATTTACTCACCACGAATAACTCATTATTATATACATAAATATTCACATACATAAGGAAACAACAAAGCTAAAGAGTCAGTTTATGGTCTCTGGATTTCACATTCATTTTCATAGACATGCTTCCTGAAAATGAGCCACGCTCTAAAGACATCAGGTGAGGTCTGGGAATCCCGGAAAACACGAATGTCTGAACTGTCTAGTTTTTCTAGTTATTTTTGATATCGTTATGGTCTCATCAAGTGTCTTTAAATGTATCCGGACTATCCAGACCGATTTAGCTTACATGTGGAAAAGATAAATTCAACTGTAACCTGATCTTTAGAGCAGATACCGAACAAGCGGAGGGAAGCATGCTCTAGCGGGACTCAGAGGAATGGAATTTGATGGCTTGTCTGACTTCCGAGGAGTAAGTAGAAATTGTTCCGGTCAAATTTTAGGTCCAAATAGGATATCTACACATGAAAAGGTGAACATTCTACATAAAACAAGGATGCGATGATTCATGGGAGAACACTTGGGATATCTTGTTCCCCCCTAACCGTACAAGGTAGTACTCTGTGAGTGGGTATGAGAAATAATTTCATGAATTCAGCCTTCCACTGGGCCTCACTTTTACACTCTTGAAAGCTACATGAGTAACTGCTTTCAATGTAAACGGACTAGAATTAGGGTGGCTGAAGGGATAAAGAGGTGAGACCCACCTTTATGTTGCCTATGGGAGGCTCATTTTTGACCTAAGGACACACATAAACTGAAAGTGAAGGGATGGAAAAAGATACTTTATGCAAGTTAAAGAGAGCAAAGGGCAGGACCCGCAATACTTATATTAGATAAACTGGACAGGAAACGAAGTGATGGGAACATCAAGGACACTATGGCGATATGAAGGAATCAGTCTGAGGAGATGGCAATAACAACTGGGTAAGTGACTGGGCACGCAACACAGGAGGACTTAAATGGGTAAAGAAAAATTTATGCAGAAGTATGTCCGTATTTGGCACTTACTTACAGAACTAAAGGGACCAGTAGATAGCAGGAAAATAATACTATGAGATTTTTAACACTCATTCCATCAATGGTTAGATCACCCAGAGGGAAAATAAATAAGGAAACTGTGGCATTCTATGACACAGTAGTCCAGAGAGACTTAAAAGATTTATAACAGAACATGACAGCCGAAAGCAGCAGGATACACATTCTTCTCAGGAACACTTGGAATGTTCTTCAGTAGAGATCACAAATTAGGACAGGAAAATGTCTCAATAAATTTAAGAAGACTGGAATTGTATTAAGCATCTTTTCCGAACAAAAGTGTATGAAACTAGGAATGAATGACATAAAGAAAACCAGAGAAAACCCAAACAGGAGAAGCTAAACCTCATAATTGTAAATAATCAGTGATTCAATGAGGAAACCAAAGGAGAAAACAAACAATGTATGGAAGCAAATAAGACAGGAACCCAATGGATCAAAGTATGTAAAATGGACCTAGAGTGATTCTAGGAGTTACGTACATAGCAATGGAGGCCTCCACCCAGAAAGAAAGACAATCCCGAACGAACAATATCCTTTCACTATGAAAGGAACTAGGAAAAGAAGTACAAACCGGTCTAGGTTCCCATTCTTGAGTCACCATAGCACGGGGAAGAAGAGCAGAGTCTGTTCAGTCAGACTGTCTCGGTGTGTTCCCATCATCTCCCTGAATTTGGGCAAAGGCAGCTGTGAGGATGTCAGTTTCTCTGTCTGTGTGATGATGGGGATACTAAAGAAGCTAGCTCAGAGATTCTGGGGAGTGCAAAGTGCTTGCCAAAGTACCTTGTGTATAGGGTTCAACAAATCTTTGGATGAAGGTTTCTACAGGCCTACCAGTGTTATATATGTAATTCAGGAAAACACACTAAAAAAGAGTACACATATTAAGTCAAAAAAGAATAACGAATCAATTTGTTTCACATGTCGTAGGGAAAAGGAGTTGCCATGGCCAGGGTGCTCGCCTGACCGCGAACTCCCTGCCCACGGCGCAAACGCCGTGCTGTCTCCTGAGAGCCAGCCTGCATTGTGACCTCAGCCCCGTTTACTGCGCATGCGCAGCTCGGGGAATTGTTGACAAGAGGGTCCCTATCGTCTGAGTTGCTGAGTAGGGACCTCGCCCGAGTGCTCTCTGCCGCTTGTGGATCTCAGAGCAGCTCCGTGCAGCTGCAGCGGATGTAATCTCAGCACTCGATCGACCTGCTGCCACCAAAGTAAAACTGGGTTGGAACAGCGGAGCCTCGCTGTTTTCCAGTCTCACCAAATCCAGTAGGAAATACGCTGGGACTCCTGTGCTACAACGTCTTCTCAAGTTCATAGTAGGTGTGATGGTAGCAGAGTTGTAAAATTTGAATTGTCCTGAGGTTTTGACTTCTCATGCTGATTAAAAACACCGCCACTGCCATGTTCTCTGAAAGTACTCGTAAGAGAGGTAAGCGCTAGCATCTAAGTCCGGGTCACGGACACAGTTGAATGAATTCCGGGGAGGAGGTATTTATCCACTTTTAATGAAGGATATGTCTACCTGAGAAAAAGTCAGACTGAGTGATATTATTTCCATAAAGAGTACTGGTTTTCATACGTTTTAAAAATGTTAACATAAATTCTCGGTATGGAATGCATTCTGGAATTTTCATAGAGCAGACATTAGGTGGATTTTAAATGTCAGTTGTTTTTCCCATCTCATTTACTCACCACGAATAACTCATTATTATATACATAAATATTCACATACATAAGGAAACAACAAAGCTAAAGAGTCAGTTTATGGTCTCTGGATTTCACATTCATTTTCATAGACATGCTTCCTGAAAATGAGCCACGCTCTAAAGACATCAGGTGAGGTCTGGGAATCCCGGAAAACACGAATGTCTGAACTGTCTAGTTTTTCTAGTTATTTTTGATATCGTTATGGTCTCATCAAGTGTCTTTAAATGTATCCGGACTATCCAGACCGATTTAGCTTACATGTGGAAAAGATAAATTCAACTGTAACCTGATCTTTAGAGCAGATACCGAACAAGCGGAGGGAAGCATGCTCTAGCGGGACTCAGAGGAATGGAATTTGATGGCTTGTCTGACTTCCGAGGAGTAAGTAGAAATTGTTCCGGTCAAATTTTAGGTCCAAATAGGATATCTACACATGAAAAGGTGAACATTCTACATAAAACAAGGATGCGATGATTCATGGGAGAACACTTGGGATATCTTGTTCCCCCCTAACCGTACAAGGTAGTACTCTGTGAGTGGGTATGAGAAATAATTTCATGAATTCAGCCTTCCACTGGGCCTCACTTTTACACTCTTGAAAGCTACATGAGTAACTGCTTTCAATGTAAACGGACTAGAATTAGGGTGGCTGAAGGGATAAAGAGGTGAGACCCACCTTTATGTTGCCTATGGGAGGCTCATTTTTGACCTAAGGACACACATAAACTGAAAGTGAAGGGATGGAAAAAGATACTTTATGCAAGTTAAAGAGAGCAAAGGGCAGGACCCGCAATACTTATATTAGATAAACTGGACAGGAAACGAAGTGATGGGAACATCAAGGACACTATGGCGATATGAAGGAATCAGTCTGAGGAGATGGCAATAACAACTGGGTAAGTGACTGGGCACGCAACACAGGAGGACTTAAATGGGTAAAGAAAAATTTATGCAGAAGTATGTCCGTATTTGGCACTTACTTACAGAACTAAAGGGACCAGTAGATAGCAGGAAAATAATACTATGAGATTTTTAACACTCATTCCATCAATGGTTAGATCACCCAGAGGGAAAATAAATAAGGAAACTGTGGCATTCTATGACACAGTAGTCCAGAGAGACTTAAAAGATTTATACCAGAACATGACAGCCGAAAGCAGCAGGATACACATTCTTCTCAGGAACACTTGGAATGTTCTTCAGTAGAGATCACAAATTAGGACAGGAAAATGTCTCAATAAATTTAAGAAGACTGGAATTGTATTAAGCATCTTTTCCGAACAAAAGTGTATGAAACTAGGAATGAATGACATAAAGAAAACCACAGAAAACACAAACAGGAGAAGCTAAACCTCATAATTGTAAATAATCAGTGATTCAATGAGGAAACCAAAGGAGAAAACAAACAATGTATGGAAGCAAATAAGACAGGAACCCAATGGATCAAAGTATGTAAAATGGACCTAGAGTGATTCTAGGAGTTACGTACATAGCAATGGAGGCCTCCACCCAGAAAGAAAGACAATCCCGAACGAACAATATCCTTTCACTATGAAAGGAACTAGGAAAAGAAGTACAAACCGGTCTAGGTTCCCATTCTTGAGTCACCATAGCACGGGGAAGAAGAGCAGAGTCTGTTCAGTCAGACTGTCTCGGTGTGTTCCCATCATCTCCCTGAATTTGGGCAAAGGCAGCTGTGAGGATGTCAGTTTCTCTGTCTGTGTGATGATGGGGATACTAAAGAAGCTAGCTCAGAGATTCTGGGGAGTGCAAAGTGCTTGCCAAAGTACCTTGTGTATAGGGTTCAACAAATCTTTGGATGAAGGTTTCTACAGGCCTACCAGTGTTATATATGTAATTCAGGAAAACACACTAAAAAAGAGTACACATATTAAGTCAAAAAAGAATAACGAATCAATTTGTTTCACATGTCGTAGGGAAAAGGAGTTGCCATGGCCAGGGTGCTCGCCTGACCGCGAACTCCCTGCCCACGGCGCAAACGCCGTGCTGTCTCCTGAGAGCCAGCCTGCATTGTGACCTCAGCCCCGTTTACTGCGCATGCGCAGCTCGGGGAATTGTTGACAAGAGGGTCCCTATCGTCTGAGTTGCTGAGTAGGGACCTCGCCCGAGTGCTCTCTGCCGCTTGTGGATCTCAGAGCAGCTCCGTGCAGCTGCAGCGGATGTAATCTCAGCACTCGATCGACCTGCTGCCACCAAAGTAAAACTGGGTTGGAACAGCGGAGCCTCGCTGTTTTCCAGTCTCACCAAATCCAGTAGGAAATACGCTGGGACTCCTGTGCTACAACGTCTTCTCAAGTTCATAGTAGGTGTGATGGTAGCAGAGTTGTAAAATTTGAATTGTCCTGAGGTTTTGACTTCTCATGCTGATTAAAAACACCGCCACTGCCATGTTCTCTGAAAGTACTCGTAAGAGAGGTAAGCGCTAGCATCTAAGTCCGGGTCACGGACACAGTTGAATGAATTCCGGGGAGGAGGTATTTATCCACTTTTAATGAAGGATATGTCTACCTGAGAAAAAGTCAGACTGAGTGATATTATTTACATAAAGAGTACTGGTTTTCATACGTTTTAAAAATGTTAACATAAATTCTCGGTATGGAATGCATTCTGGAATTTTCATAGAGCAGACATTAGGTGGATTTTAAATGTCAGTTGTTTTTCCCATCTCATTTACTCACCACGAATAACTCATTATTATATACATAAATATTCACATACATAAGGAAACAACAAAGCTAAAGAGTCAGTTTATGGTCTCTGGATTTCACATTCATTTTCATAGACATGCTTCCTGAAAATGAGCCACGCTCTAAAGACATCAGGTGAGGTCTGGGAATCCCGGAAAACACGAATGTCTGAACTGTCTAGTTTTTCTAGTTATTTTTGATATCGTTATGGTCTCATCAAGTGTCTTTAAATGTATCCGGACTATCCAGACCGATTTAGCTTACATGTGGAAAAGATAAATTCAACTGTAACCTGATCTTTAGAGCAGATACCGAACAAGCAGAGGGAAGCATGCTCTAGCGGGACTCAGAGGAATGGAATTTGATGGCTTGTCTGACTTCCGAGGAGTAAGTAGAAATTGTTCCGGTCAAATTTTAGGTCCAAATAGGATATCTACACATGAAAAGGTGAACATTCTACATAAAACAAGGATGCGATGATTCATGGGAGAACACTTGGGATATCTTGTTCCCCCCTAACCGTACAAGGTAGTACTCTGTGAGTGGGTATGAGAAATAATTTCATGAATTCAGCCTTCCACTGGGCCTCACTTTTACACTCTTGAAAGCTACATGAGTAACTGCTTTCAATGTAAACGGACTAGAATTAGGGTGGCTGAAGGGATAAAGAGGTGAGACCCACCTTTATGTTGCCTATGGGAGGCTCATTTTTGACCTAAGGACACACATAAACTGAAAGTGAAGGGATGGAAAAAGATACTTTATGCAAGTTAAAGAGAGCAAAGGGCAGGACCCGCAATACTTATATTAGATAAACTGGACAGGAAACGAAGTGATGGGAACATCAAGGACACTATGGCGATATGAAGGAATCAGTCTGAGGAGATGGCAATAACAACTGGGTAAGTGACTGTGCACGCAACACAGGAGGACTTAAATGGGTAAAGAAAAATTTATGCAGAAGTATGTCCGTATTTGGCACTTACTTACAGAACTAAAGGGACCAGTAGATAGCAGGAAAATAATACTATGAGATTTTTAACACTCATTCCATCAATGGTTAGATCACCCAGAGGGAAAATAAATAAGGAAACTGTGGCATTCTATGACACAGTAGTCCAGAGAGACTTAAAAGATTTATACCAGAACATGACAGCCGAAAGCAGCAGGATACACATTCTTCTCAGGAACACTTGGAATGTTCTTCAGTAGAGATCACAAATTAGGACAGGAAAATGTCTCAATAAATTTAAGAAGACTGGAATTGTATTAAGCATCTTTTCCGAACAAAAGTGTATGAAACTAGGAATGAATGACATAAAGAAAACCACAGAAAACACAAACAGGAGAAGCTAAACCTCATAATTGTAAATAATCAGTGATTCAATGAGGAAACCAAAGGAGAAAACAAACAATGTATGGAAGCAAATAAGACAGGAACCCAATGGATCAAAGTATGTAAAATGGACCTAGAGTGATTCTAGGAGTTACGTACATAGCAATGGAGGCCTCCACCCAGAAAGAAAGACAATCCCGAACGAACAATATCCTTTCACTATGAAAGGAACTAGGAAAAGAAGTACAAACCGGTCTAGGTTCCCATTCTTGAGTCACCATAGCACGGGGAAGAAGAGCAGAGTCTGTTCAGTCAGACTGTCTCGGTGTGTTCCCATCATCTCCCTGAATTTGGGCAAAGGCAGCTGTGAGGATGTCAGTTTCTCTGTCTGTGTGATGATGGGGATACTAAAGAAGCTAGCTCAGAGATTCTGGGGAGTGCAAAGTGCTTGCCAAAGTACCTTGTGTATAGGGTTCAACAAATCTTTGGATGAAGGTTTCTACAGGCCTACCAGTGTTATATATGTAATTCAGGAAAACACACTAAAAAAGAGTACACATATTAAGTCAAAAAAGAATAACGAATCAATTTGTTTCACATGTCGTAGGGAAAAGGAGTTGCCATGGCCAGGGTGCTCGCCTGACCGCGAACTCCCTGCCCACGGCGCAAACGCCGTGCTGTCTCCTGAGAGCCAGCCTGCATTGTGACCTCAGCCCCGTTTACTGCGCATGCGCAGCTCGGGGAATTGTTGACAAGAGGGTCCCTATCGTCTGAGTTGCTGAGTAGGGACCTCGCCCGAGTGCTCTCTGCCGCTTGTGGATCTCAGAGCAGCTCCGTGCAGCTGCAGCGGATGTAATCTCAGCACTCGATCGACCTGCTGCCACCAAAGTAAAACTGGGTTGGAACAGCGGAGCCTCGCTGTTTTCCAGTCTCACCAAATCCAGTAGGAAATACGCTGGGACTCCTGTGCTACAACGTCTTCTCAAGTTCATAGTAGGTGTGATGGTAGCAGAGTTGTAAAATTTGAATTGTCCTGAGGTTTTGACTTCTCATGCTGATTAAAAACACCGCCACTGCCATGTTCTCTGAAAGTACTCGTAAGAGAGGTAAGCGCTAGCATCTAAGTCCGGGTCACGGACACAGTTGAATGAATTCCGGGGAGGAGGTATTTATCCACTTTTAATGAAGGATATGTCTACCTGAGAAAAAGTCAGACTGAGTGATATTATTTCCATAAAGAGTACTGGTTTTCATACGTTTTAAAAATGTTAACATAAATTCTCGGTATGGAATGCATTCTGGAATTTTCATAGAGCAGACATTAGGTGGATTTTAAATGTCAGTTGTTTTTCCCATCTCATTTACTCACCACGAATAACTCATTATTATATACATAAATATTCACATACATAAGGAAACAACAAAGCTAAAGAGTCAGTTTATGGTCTCTGGATTTCACATTCATTTTCATAGACATGCTTCCTGAAAATGAGCCACGCTCTAAAGACATCAGGTGAGGTCTGGGAATCCCGGAAAACACGAATGTCTGAACTGTCTAGTTTTTCTAGTTATTTTTGATATCGTTATGGTCTCATCAAGTGTCTTTAAATGTATCCGGACTATCCAGACCGATTTAGCTTACATGTGGAAAAGATAAATTCAACTGTAACCTGATCTTTAGAGCAGATACCGAACAAGCGGAGGGAAGCATGCTCTAGCGGGACTCAGAGGAATGGAATTTGATGGCTTGTCTGACTTCCGAGGAGTAAGTAGAAATTGTTCCGGTCAAATTTTAGGTCCAAATAGGATATCTACACATGAAAAGGTGAACATTCTACATAAAACAAGGATGCGATGATTCATGGGAGAACACTTGGGATATCTTGTTCCCCCCTAACCGTACAAGGTAGTACTCTGTGAGTGGGTATGAGAAATAATTTCATGAATTCAGCCTTCCACTGGGCCTCACTTTTACACTCTTGAAAGCTACATGAGTAACTGCTTTCAATGTAAACGGACTAGAATTAGGGTGGCTGAAGGGATAAAGAGGTGAGACCCACCTTTATGTTGCCTATGGGAGGCTCATTTTTGACCTAAGGACACACATAAACTGAAAGTGAAGGGATGGAAAAAGATACTTTATGCAAGTTAAAGAGAGCAAAGGGCAGGACCCGCAATACTTATATTAGATAAACTGGACAGGAAACGAAGTGATGGGAACATCAAGGACACTATGGCGATATGAAGGAATCAGTCTGAGGAGATGGCAATAACAACTGGGTAAGTGACTGTGCACGCAACACAGGAGGACTTAAATGGGTAAAGAAAAATTTATGCAGAAGTATGTCCGTATTTGGCACTTACTTACAGAACTAAAGGGACCAGTAGATAGCAGGAAAATAATACTATGAGATTTTTAACACTCATTCCATCAATGGTTAGATCACCCAGAGGGAAAATAAATAAGGAAACTGTGGCATTCTATGACACAGTAGTCCAGAGAGACTTAAAAGATTTATACCAGAACATGACAGCCGAAAGCAGCAGGATACACATTCTTCTCAGGAACACTTGGAATGTTCTTCAGTAGAGATCACAAATTAGGACAGGAAAATGTCTCAATAAATTTAAGAAGACTGGAATTGTATTAAGCATCTTTTCCGAACAAAAGTGTATGAAACTAGGAATGAATGACATAAAGAAAACCACAGAAAACACAAACAGGAGAAGCTAAACCTCATAATTGTAAATAATCAGTGATTCAATGAGGAAACCAAAGGAGAAAACAAACAATGTATGGAAGCAAATAAGACAGGAACCCAATGGATCAAAGTATGTAAAATGGACCTAGAGTGATTCTAGGAGTTACGTACATAGCAATGGAGGCCTCCACCCAGAAAGAAAGACAATCCCGAACGAACAATATCCTTTCACTATGAAAGGAACTAGGAAAAGAAGTACAAACCGGTCTAGGTTCCCATTCTTGAGTCACCATAGCACGGGGAAGAAGAGCAGAGTCTGTTCAGTCAGACTGTCTCGGTGTGTTCCCATCATCTCCCTGAATTTGGGCAAAGGCAGCTGTGAGGATGTCAGTTTCTCTGTCTGTGTGATGATGGGGATACTAAAGAAGCTAGCTCAGAGATTCTGGGGAGTGCAAAGTGCTTGCCAAAGTACCTTGTGTATAGGGTTCAAAAAATCTTTGGATGAAGGTTTCTACAGGCCTACCAGTGTTATATATGTAATTCAGGAAAACACACTAAAAAAGAGTACACATATTAAGTCAAAAAAGAATAACGAATCAATTTGTTTCACATGTCGTAGGGAAAAGGAGTTGCCATGGCCAGGGTGCTCGCCTGACCGCGAACTCCCTGCCCACGGCGCAAACGCCGTGCTGTCTCCTGAGAGCCAGCCTGCATTGTGACCTCAGCCCCGTTTACTGCGCATGCGCAGCTCGGGGAATTGTTGACAAGAGGGTCCCTATCGTCTGAGTTGCTGAGTAGGGACCTCGCCCGAGTGCTCTCTGCCGCTTGTGGATCTCAGAGCAGCTCCGTGCAGCTGCAGCGGATGTAATCTCAGCACTCGATCGACCTGCTGCCACCAAAGTAAAACTGGGTTGGAACAGCGGAGCCTCGCTGTTTTCCAGTCTCACCAAATCCAGTAGGAAATACGCTGGGACTCCTGTGCTACAACGTCTTCTCAAGTTCATAGTAGGTGTGATGGTAGCAGAGTTGTAAAATTTGAATTGTCCTGAGGTTTTGACTTCTCATGCTGATTAAAAACACCGCCACTGCCATGTTCTCTGAAAGTACTCGTAAGAGAGGTAAGCGCTAGCATCTAAGTCCGGGTCACGGACACAGTTGAATGAATTCCGGGGAGGAGGTATTTATCCACTTTTAATGAAGGATATGTCTACCTGAGAAAAAGTCAGACTGAGTGATATTATTTCCATAAAGAGTACTGGTTTTCATACGTTTTAAAAATGTTAACATAAATTCTCGGTATGGAATGCATTCTGGAATTTTCATAGAGCAGACATTAGGTGGATTTTAAATGTCAGTTGTTTTTCCCATCTCATTTACTCACCACGAATAACTCATTATTATATACATAAATATTCACATACATAAGGAAACAACAAAGCTAAAGAGTCAGTTTATGGTCTCTGGATTTCACATTCATTTTCATAGACATGCTTCCTGAAAATGAGCCACGCTCTAAAGACATCAGGTGAGGTCTGGGAATCCCGGAAAACACGAATGTCTGAACTGTCTAGTTTTTCTAGTTATTTTTGATATCGTTATGGTCTCATCAAGTGTCTTTAAATGTATCCGGACTATCCAGACCGATTTAGCTTACATGTGGAAAAGATAAATTCAACTGTAACCTGATCTTTAGAGCAGATACCGAACAAGCGGAGGGAAGCATGCTCTAGCGGGACTCAGAGGAATGGAATTTGATGGCTTGTCTGACTTCCGAGGAGTAAGTAGAAATTGTTCCGGTCAAATTTTAGGTCCAAATAGGATATCTACACATGAAAAGGTGAACATTCTACATAAAACAAGGATGCGATGATTCATGGGAGAACACTTGGGATATCTTGTTCCCCCCTAACCGTACAAGGTAGTACTCTGTGAGTGGGTATGAGAAATAATTTCATGAATTCAGCCTTCCACTGGGCCTCACTTTTACACTCTTGAAAGCTACATGAGTAACTGCTTTCAATGTAAACGGACTAGAATTAGGGTGGCTGAAGGGATAAAGAGGTGAGACCCACCTTTATGTTGCCTATGGGAGGCTCATTTTTGACCTAAGGACACACATAAACTGAAAGTGAAGGGATGGAAAAAGATACTTTATGCAAGTTAAAGAGAGCAAAGGGCAGGACCCGCAATACTTATATTAGATAAACTGGACAGGAAACGAAGTGATGGGAACATCAAGGACACTATGGCGATATGAAGGAATCAGTCTGAGGAGATGGCAATAACAACTGGGTAAGTGACTGTGCACGCAACACAGGAGGACTTAAATGGGTAAAGAAAAATTTATGCAGAAGTATGTCCGTATTTGGCACTTACTTACAGAACTAAAGGGACCAGTAGATAGCAGGAAAATAATACTATGAGATTTTTAACACTCATTCCATCAATGGTTAGATCACCCAGAGGGAAAATAAATAAGGAAACTGTGGCATTCTATGACACAGTAGTCCAGAGAGACTTAAAAGATTTATACCAGAACATGACAGCCGAAAGCAGCAGGATACACATTCTTCTCAGGAACACTTGGAATGTTCTTCAGTAGAGATCACAAATTAGGACAGGAAAATGTCTCAATAAATTTAAGAAGACTGGAATTGTATTAAGCATCTTTTCCGAACAAAAGTGTATGAAACTAGGAATGAATGACATAAAGAAAACCACAGAAAACACAAACAGGAGAAGCTAAACCTCATAATTGTAAATAATCAGTGATTCAATGAGGAAACCAAAGGAGAAAACAAACAATGTATGGAAGCAAATAAGACAGGAACCCAATGGATCAAAGTATGTAAAATGGACCTAGAGTGATTCTAGGAGTTACGTACATAGCAATGGAGGCCTCCACCCAGAAAGAAAGACAATCCCGAACGAACAATATCCTTTCACTATGAAAGGAACTAGGAAAAGAAGTACAAACCGGTCTAGGTTCCCATTCTTGAGTCACCATAGCACGGGGAAGAAGAGCAGAGTCTGTTCAGTCAGACTGTCTCGGTGTGTTCCCATCATCTCCCTGAATTTGGGCAAAGGCAGCTGTGAGGATGTCAGTTTCTCTGTCTGTGTGATGATGGGGATACTAAAGAAGCTAGCTCAGAGATTCTGGGGAGTGCAAAGTGCTTGCCAAAGTACCTTGTGTATAGGGTTCAACAAATCTTTGGATGAAGGTTTCTACAGGCCTACCAGTGTTATATATGTAATTCAGGAAAACACACTAAAAAAGAGTACACATATTAAGTCAAAAAAGAATAACGAATCAATTTGTTTCACATGTCGTAGGGAAAAGGAGTTGCCATGGCCAGGGTGCTCGCCTGACCGCGAACTCCCTGCCCACGGCGCAAACGCCGTGCTGTCTCCTGAGAGCCAGCCTGCATTGTGACCTCAGCCCCGTTTACTGCGCATGCGCAGCTCGGGGAATTGTTGACAAGAGGGTCCCTATCGTCTGAGTTGCTGAGTAGGGACCTCGCCCGAGTGCTCTCTGCCGCTTGTGGATCTCAGAGCAGCTCCGTGCAGCTGCAGCGGATGTAATCTCAGCACTCGATCGACCTGCTGCCACCAAAGTAAAACTGGGTTGGAACAGCGGAGCCTCGCTGTTTTCCAGTCTCACCAAATCCAGTAGGAAATACGCTGGGACTCCTGTGCTACAACGTCTTCTCAAGTTCATAGTAGGTGTGATGGTAGCAGAGTTGTAAAATTTGAATTGTCCTGAGGTTTTGACTTCTCATGCTGATTAAAAACACCGCCACTGCCATGTTCTCTGAAAGTACTCGTAAGAGAGGTAAGCGCTAGCATCTAAGTCCGGGTCACGGACACAGTTGAATGAATTCCGGGGAGGAGGTATTTATCCACTTTTAATGAAGGATATGTCTACCTGAGAAAAAGTCAGACTGAGTGATATTATTTACATAAAGAGTACTGGTTTTCATACGTTTTAAAAATGTTAACATAAATTCTCGGTATGGAATGCATTCTGGAATTTTCATAGAGCAGACATTAGGTGGATTTTAAATGTCAGTTGTTTTTCCCATCTCATTTACTCACCACGAATAACTCATTATTATATACATAAATATTCACATACATAAGGAAACAACAAAGCTAAAGAGTCAGTTTATGGTCTCTGGATTTCACATTCATTTTCATAGACATGCTTCCTGAAAATGAGCCACGCTCTAAAGACATCAGGTGAGGTCTGGGAATCCCGGAAAACACGAATGTCTGAACTGTCTAGTTTTTCTAGTTATTTTTGATATCGTTATGGTCTCATCAAGTGTCTTTAAATGTATCCGGACTATCCAGACCGATTTAGCTTACATGTGGAAAAGATAAATTCAACTGTAACCTGATCTTTAGAGCAGATACCGAACAAGCGGAGGGAAGCATGCTCTAGCGGGACTCAGAGGAATGGAATTTGATGGCTTGTCTGACTTCCGAGGAGTAAGTAGAAATTGTTCCGGTCAAATTTTAGGTCCAAATAGGATATCTACACATGAAAAGGTGAACATTCTACATAAAACAAGGATGCGATGATTCATGGGAGAACACTTGGGATATCTTGTTCCCCCCTAACCGTACAAGGTAGTACTCTGTGAGTGGGTATGAGAAATAATTTCATGAATTCAGCCTTCCACTGGGCCTCACTTTTACACTCTTGAAAGCTACATGAGTAACTGCTTTCAATGTAAACGGACTAGAATTAGGGTGGCTGAAGGGATAAAGAGGTGAGACCCACCTTTATGTTGCCTATGGGAGGCTCATTTTTGACCTAAGGACACACATAAACTGAAAGTGAAGGGATGGAAAAAGATACTTTATGCAAGTTAAAGAGAGCAAAGGGCAGGACCCGCAATACTTATATTAGATAAACTGGACAGGAAACGAAGTGATGGGAACATCAAGGACACTATGGCGATATGAAGGAATCAGTCTGAGGAGATGGCAATAACAACTGGGTAAGTGACTGTGCACGCAACACAGGAGGACTTAAATGGGTAAAGAAAAATTTATGCAGAAGTATGTCCGTATTTGGCACTTACTTACAGAACTAAAGGGACCAGTAGATAGCAGGAAAATAATACTATGAGATTTTTAACACTCATTCCATCAATGGTTAGATCACCCAGAGGGAAAATAAATAAGGAAACTGTGGCATTCTATGACACAGTAGTCCAGAGAGACTTAAAAGATTTATACCAGAACATGACAGCCGAAAGCAGCAGGATACACATTCTTCTCAGGAACACTTGGAATGTTCTTCAGTAGAGATCACAAATTAGGACAGGAAAATGTCTCAATAAATTTAAGAAGACTGGAATTGTATTAAGCATCTTTTCCGAACAAAAGTGTATGAAACTAGGAATGAATGACATAAAGAAAACCACAGAAAACACAAACAGGAGAAGCTAAACCTCATAATTGTAAATAATCAGTGATTCAATGAGGAAACCAAAGGAGAAAACAAACAATGTATGGAAGCAAATAAGACAGGAACCCAATGGATCAAAGTATGTAAAATGGACCTAGAGTGATTCTAGGAGTTACGTACATAGCAATGGAGGCCTCCACCCAGAAAGAAAGACAATCCCGAACGAACAATATCCTTTCACTATGAAAGGAACTAGGAAAAGAAGTACAAACCGGTCTAGGTTCCCATTCTTGAGTCACCATAGCACGGGGAAGAAGAGCAGAGTCTGTTCAGTCAGACTGTCTCGGTGTGTTCCCATCATCTCCCTGAATTTGGGCAAAGGCAGCTGTGAGGATGTCAGTTTCTCTGTCTGTGTGATGATGGGGATACTAAAGAAGCTAGCTCAGAGATTCTGGGGAGTGCAAAGTGCTTGCCAAAGTACCTTGTGTATAGGGTTCAACAAATCTTTGGATGAAGGTTTCTACAGGCCTACCAGTGTTATATATGTAATTCAGGAAAACACACTAAAAAAGAGTACACATATTAAGTCAAAAAAGAATAACGAATCAATTTGT
Source organism: Manis pentadactyla (assembly GCF_030020395.1). Lineage (NCBI taxonomy): Eukaryota > Metazoa > Chordata > Mammalia > Pholidota > Manidae > Manis > Manis pentadactyla. Next base: position 31,052,022 of record NC_080019.1, on the reverse strand, counting down.
TTCACATGTCGTAGGGAAAAGGAGTTGCCATGGCCAGGGTGCTCGCCTGACCGCGAACTCCCTGCCCACGGCGCAAACGCCGTGCTGTCTCCTGAGAGCCAGCCTGCATTGTGACCTCAGCCCCGTTTACTGCGCATGCGCAGCTCGGGGAATTGTTGACAAGAGGGTCCCTATCGTCTGAGTTGCTGAGTAGGGACCTCGCCCGAGTGCTCTCTGCCGCTTGTGGATCTCAGAGCAGCTCCGTGCAGCTGCAGCGGATGTAATCTCAGCACTCGATCGACCTGCTGCCACCAAAGTAAAACTGGGTTGGAACAGCGGAGCCTCGCTGTTTTCCAGTCTCACCAAATCCAGTAGGAAATACGCTGGGACTCCTGTGCTACAACGTCTTCTCAAGTTCATAGTAGGTGTGATGGTAGCAGAGTTGTAAAATTTGAATTGTCCTGAGGTTTTGACTTCTCATGCTGATTAAAAACACCGCCACTGCCATGTTCTCTGAAAGTACTCGTAAGAGAGGTAAGCGCTAGCATCTAAGTCCGGGTCACGGACACAGTTGAATGAATTCCGGGGAGGAGGTATTTATCCACTTTTAATGAAGGATATGTCTACCTGAGAAAAAGTCAGACTGAGTGATATTATTTCCATAAAGAGTACTGGTTTTCATACGTTTTAAAAATGTTAACATAAATTCTCGGTATGGAATGCATTCTGGAATTTTCATAGAGCAGACATTAGGTGGATTTTAAATGTCAGTTGTTTTTCCCATCTCATTTACTCACCACGAATAACTCATTATTATATACATAAATATTCACATACATAAGGAAACAACAAAGCTAAAGAGTCAGTTTATGGTCTCTGGATTTCACATTCATTTTCATAGACATGCTTCCTGAAAATGAGCCACGCTCTAAAGACATCAGGTGAGGTCTGGGAATCCCGAAAACACGAATGTCTGAACTGTCTAGTTTTTCTAGTTATTTTTGATATCGTTATGGTCTCATCAAGTGTCTTTAAATGTATCCAGACTATCCAGACCGATTTAGCTTACATGTGGAAAAGATAAATTCAACTGTAACCTGATCTTTAGAGCAGATACCGAACAAGCGGAGGGAAGCATGCTCCTAGCGGGACTCAGAGGAATGAATTTGATGGCTTGTCTGACTTCCGAGGAGTAAGTAGAAATTGTTCCGGTCAAATTTTAGGTCAAATAGGATATCTACACATGAAAAGGTGAACATTCTACATAAAACAAGGATGCGATGATTCATGGGAGAACACTTGGGATATCTTGTTCCCCCCTAACCGTACAAGGTAGTACTCTGTGAGTGGGTATGAGAAATAATTTCATGAATTCAGCCTTCACTGGGCCTCACTTTTACACTCTTGAAAGCTACATGAGTAACTGCTTTCAATGTAAACGACTAGAATTAGGGTGGCTGAAGGGATAAAGAGGTGAGACCCACCTTTATGTTGCCTATGGGAGGGCTCATTTTTGACCTAAGGACACACATAAACTGAAAGTTGAAGGGATGGAAAAAAGATACTTTATGCAAGTTAAGAGAGCAAAGGGCAGGACCCGCAATACTTATATTAGATAAACTGGACAGGAACGAAGTGATGGGAACATCAAGGACACTATGGCGATATGAAGGAATCAGTCTGAGGAGATGGCAATAACAACTGGGTAAGTGACTGGGCACGCAACACAGGAGGACTTAAATGGGTAAAGAAAAATTTATGCAGAAGTATGTCCGTATTGGCACTTACTTACAGAACTAAAGGGACCAGTAGATAGCAGGAAAATAATACTATGAGATTTTTAACACTCATTCCATCAATGGTTAGATCACTCCCAGAGGGAAAATAAATAAGGAAACTGTGAGCATTCTATGACACAGTAGTCCAGAGAGACTTAAAAGATTTATAACAGAACATGACAGCCGAAAGCAGCAGGATACACATTCTTCTCAGGAACACTTGGAATGTTCTTCAGTAGAGATCACAAATTAGGACAGGAAAATGTCTCAATAATTTAAGAAGACTGGAATTGTATTAAGCTATCTTTTCCGAACAAAAGTGTATGAAACTAGGAATGAATGACATAAAGAAAACCACAGAAACACAAACAGGAGAAGCTAAACCTCATAATTGTAATTAATCAGTGATTCAATGAGGAAACCAAAGGAGAAAACAAACAATGTATGAAGCAAATAAGACAGGAACCCAATGGATCAAAGTATGTAAAATGGACCTAGAGTGATTCTAGGAGTTACGTACATAGCAATGGAGGCCTCCACCCAGAAAGAAAGACAATCCCGAACGAACAATATCCTTTCACTATGAAAGGAACTAGGAAAAGAAGTACAAACCGGTCTAGGTTCCCATTCTTGAGTCACCATAGCACGGGGAAGAAGAGCAGAGTCTGTTCAGTCAGACTGTCTCGGTGTGTTCCCATCATCTCCCTGAATTTGGGCAAAGGCAGCTGTGAGGATGTCAGTTTCTCTGTCTGTGTGATGATGGGGATACTAAAGAAGCTAGCTCAGAGATTCTGGGGAGTGCAAAGTGCTTGCCAAAGTACCTTGTGTATAGGGTTCAACAAATCTTTGGATGAAGGTTTCTACAGGCCTACCAGTGTTATATATGTAATTCAGGAAAACACACTAAAAAATAGTACACATATTAAGTCAAAAAAGAATAACGAATCAATTTGTTTCACATGTCGTAGGGAAAAGGAGTTGCCAAGGCCAGGGTGCTCGCCTGACCGCGAACTCCCTGCCCACGGCGCAAACGCCGTGCTGTCTCCTGAGAGCCAGCCTGCATTGTGACCTCAGCCCCGTTTACTGCGCATGCGCAGCTCGGGGAATTGTTGACAAGAGGGTCCCTATCGTCTGAGTTGCTGAGTAGGGACCTCGCCCGAGTGCTCTCTGCCGCTTGTGGATCTCAGAGCAGCTCCGTGCAGCTGCAGCGGATGTAATCTCAGCACTCGATCGACCTGCTGCCACCAAAGTAAAACTGGGTTGGAACAGCGGAGCCTCGCTGTTTTCCAGTCTCACCAAATCCAGTAGGAAATACGCTGGGACTCCTGTGCTACAACGTCTTCTCAAGTTCATAGTAGGTGTGATGGTAGCAGAGTTGTAAAATTTGAATTGTCCTGAGGTTTTGACTTCTCATGCTGATTAAAAACACCGCCACTGCCATGTTCTCTGAAAGTACTCGTAAGAGAGGTAAGCGCTTGCATCTAAGTCCGGGTCACGGACACAGTTGAATGAATTCCGGGGAGGAGGTATTTATCCACTTTTAATGAAGGATATGTCTACCTGAGAAAAAGTCAGACTGAGTGATATTATTTCCATAAGGAGTACTGGTTTTCATACGTTTTAAAAATGTTAACATAAATTCTCGGTATGGAATGCATTCTGGAATTTTCATAGAGCAGACATTAGGTGGATTTTAAATGTCAGTTGTTTTTCCCATCTCATTTACTCACCACGAATAACTCATTATTATATATATAAATATTCACATACATAAGGAAACAACAAAGCTAAAGAGTCAGTTTATGGTCTCTGGATTTCACATTCATTTTCATAGACATGCTTCCTGAAAATGAGCCACGCTCTAAAGACATCAGGTGAGGTCTGGGAATCCCGGAAAACACGAATGTCTGAACTGTCTAGTTTTTCTAGTTATTTTTGATATCGTTATGGTCTCATCAAGTGTCTTTAAATGTATCCGGACTATCCAGACCGATTTAGCTTACATGTGGAAAAGATAAATTCAACTGTAACCTGATCTTTAGAGCAGATACCGAACAAGCGGAGGGAAGCATGCTCTAGCGGGACTCAGAGGAATGGAATTTGATGGCTTGTCTGACTTCCGAGGAGTAAGTAGAAATTGTTCCGGTCAAATTTTAGGTCCAAATAGGATATCTACACATGAAAAGGTGAACATTCTACATAAAACAAGGATGCGATGATTCATGGGAGAACACTTGGGATATCTTGTTCCCCCCTAACCGTACAAGGTAGTACTCTGTGAGTGGGTATGAGAAATAATTTCATGAATTCAGCCTTCCACTGGGCCTCACTTTTACACTCTTGAAAGCTACATGAGTAACTGCTTTCAATGTAAACGGACTAGAATTAGGGTGGCTGAAGGGATAAAGAGGTGAGACCCACCTTTATGTTGCCTATGGGAGGCTCATTTTTGACCTAAGGACACACATAAACTGAAAGTGAAGGGATGGAAAAAGATACTTTATGCAAGTTAAAGAGAGCAAAGGGCAGGACCCGCAATACTTATATTAGATAAACTGGACAGGAAACGAAGTGATGGGAACATCAAGGACACTATGGCGATATGAAGGAATCAGTCTGAGGAGATGGCAATAACAACTGGGTAAGTGACTGTGCACGCAACACAGGAGGACTTAAATGGGTAAAGAAAAATTTATGCAGAAGTATGTCCGTATTTGGCACTTACTTACAGAACTAAAGGGACCAGTAGATAGCAGGAAAATAATACTATGAGATTTTTAACACTCATTCCATCAATGGTTAGATCACCCAGAGGGAAAATAAATAAGGAAACTGTGGCATTCTATGACACAGTAGTCCAGAGAGACTTAAAAGATTTATAACAGAACATGACAGCCGAAAGCAGCAGGATACACATTCTTCTCAGGAACACTTGGAATGTTCTTCAGTAGAGATCACAAATTAGGACAGGAAAATGTCTCAATAAATTTAAGAAGACTGGAATTGTATTAAGCATCTTTTCCGAACAAAAGTGTATGAAACTAGGAATGAATGACATAAAGAAAACCACAGAAAACACAAACAGGAGAAGCTAAACCTCATAATTGTAATTAATCAGTGATTCAATGAGGAAACCAAAGGAGAAAACAAACAATGTATGGAAGCAAATAAGACAGGAACCCAATGGATCAAAGTATGTAAAATGGACCTAGAGTGATTCTAGGAGTTACGTACATAGCAATGGAGGCCTCCACCCAGAAAGAAAGACAATCCCGAACGAACAATATCCTTTCACTATGAAAGGAACTAGGAAAAGAAGTACAAACCGGTCTAGGTTCCCATTCTTGAGTCACCATAGCACGGGGAAGAAGAGCAGAGTCTGTTCAGTCAGACTGTCTCGGTGTGTTCCCATCATCTCCCTGAATTTGGGCAAAGGCAGCTGTGAGGATGTCAGTTTCTCTGTCTGTGTGATGATGGGGATACTAAAGAAGCTAGCTCAGAGATTCTGGGGAGTGCAAAGTGCTTGCCAAAGTACCTTGTGTATAGGGTTCAACAAATCTTTGGATGAAGGTTTCTACAGGCCTACCAGTGTTATATATGTAATTCAGGAAAACACACTAAAAAATAGTACACATATTAAGTCAAAAAAGAATAACGAATCAATTTGTTTCACATGTCGTAGGGAAAAGGAGTTGCCAAGGCCAGGGTGCTCGCCTGACCGCGAACTCCCTGCCCACGGCGCAAACGCCGTGCTGTCTCCTGAGAGCCAGCCTGCATTGTGACCTCAGCCCCGTTTACTGCGCATGCGCAGCTCGGGGAATTGTTGACAAGAGGGTCCCTATCGTCTGAGTTGCTGAGTAGGGACCTCGCCCGAGTGCTCTCTGCCGCTTGTGGATCTCAGAGCAGCTCCGTGCAGCTGCAGCGGATGTAATCTCAGCACTCGATCGACCTGCTGCCACCAAAGTAAAACTGGGTTGGAACAGCGGAGCCTCGCTGTTTTCCAGTCTCACCAAATCCAGTAGGAAATACGCTGGGACTCCTGTGCTACAACGTCTTCTCAAGTTCATAGTAGGTGTGATGGTAGCAGAGTTGTAAAATTTGAATTGTCCTGAGGTTTTGACTTCTCATGCTGATTAAAAACACCGCCACTGCCATGTTCTCTGAAAGTACTCGTAAGAGAGGTAAGCGCTTGCATCTAAGTCCGGGTCACGGACACAGTTGAATGAATTCCGGGGAGGAGGTATTTATCCACTTTTAATGAAGGATATGTCTACCTGAGAAAAAGTCAGACTGAGTGATATTATTTCCATAAGGAGTACTGGTTTTCATACGTTTTAAAAATGTTAACATAAATTCTCGGTATGGAATGCATTCTGGAATTTTCATAGAGCAGACATTAGGTGGATTTTAAATGTCAGTTGTTTTTCCCATCTCATTTACTCACCACGAATAACTCATTATTATATATATAAATATTCACATACATAAGGAAACAACAAAGCTAAAGAGTCAGTTTATGGTCTCTGGATTTCACATTCATTTTCATAGACATGCTTCCTGAAAATGAGCCACGCTCTAAAGACATCAGGTGAGGTCTGGGAATCCCGGAAAACACGAATGTCTGAACTGTCTAGTTTTTCTAGTTATTTTTGATATCGTTATGGTCTCATCAAGTGTCTTTAAATGTATCCGGACTATCCAGACCGATTTAGCTTACATGTGGAAAAGATAAATTCAACTGTAACCTGATCTTTAGAGCAGATACCGAACAAGCGGAGGGAAGCATGCTCTAGCGGGACTCAGAGGAATGGAATTTGATGGCTTGTCTGACTTCCGAGGAGTAAGTAGAAATTGTTCCGGTCAAATTTTAGGTCCAAATAGGATATCTACACATGAAAAGGTGAACATTCTACATAAAACAAGGATGCGATGATTCATGGGAGAACACTTGGGATATCTTGTTCCCCCCTAACCGTACAAGGTAGTACTCTGTGAGTGGGTATGAGAAATAATTTCATGAATTCAGCCTTCCACTGGGCCTCACTTTTACACTCTTGAAAGCTACATGAGTAACTGCTTTCAATGTAAACGGACTAGAATTAGGGTGGCTGAAGGGATAAAGAGGTGAGACCCACCTTTATGTTGCCTATGGGAGGCTCATTTTTGACCTAAGGACACACATAAACTGAAAGTGAAGGGATGGAAAAAGATACTTTATGCAAGTTAAAGAGAGCAAAGGGCAGGACCCGCAATACTTATATTAGATAAACTGGACAGGAAACGAAGTGATGGGAACATCAAGGACACTATGGCGATATGAAGGAATCAGTCTGAGGAGATGGCAATAACAACTGGGTAAGTGACTGTGCACGCAACACAGGAGGACTTAAATGGGTAAAGAAAAATTTATGCAGAAGTATGTCCGTATTTGGCACTTACTTACAGAACTAAAGGGACCAGTAGATAGCAGGAAAATAATACTATGAGATTTTTAACACTCATTCCATCAATGGTTAGATCACCCAGAGGGAAAATAAATAAGGAAACTGTGGCATTCTATGACACAGTAGTCCAGAGAGACTTAAAAGATTTATAACAGAACATGACAGCCGAAAGCAGCAGGATACACATTCTTCTCAGGAACACTTGGAATGTTCTTCAGTAGAGATCACAAATTAGGACAGGAAAATGTCTCAATAAATTTAAGAAGACTGGAATTGTATTAAGCATCTTTTCCGAACAAAAGTGTATGAAACTAGGAATGAATGACATAAAGAAAACCACAGAAAACACAAACAGGAGAAGCTAAACCTCATAATTGTAATTAATCAGTGATTCAATGAGGAAACCAAAGGAGAAAACAAACAATGTATGGAAGCAAATAAGACAGGAACCCAATGGATCAAAGTATGTAAAATGGACCTAGAGTGATTCTAGGAGTTACGTACATAGCAATGGAGGCCTCCACCCAGAAAGAAAGACAATCCCGAACGAACAATATCCTTTCACTATGAAAGGAACTAGGAAAAGAAGTACAAACCGGTCTAGGTTCCCATTCTTGAGTCACCATAGCACGGGGAAGAAGAGCAGAGTCTGTTCAGTCAGACTGTCTCGGTGTGTTCCCATCATCTCCCTGAATTTGGGCAAAGGCAGCTGTGAGGATGTCAGTTTCTCTGTCTGTGTGATGATGGGGATACTAAAGAAGCTAGCTCAGAGATTCTGGGGAGTGCAAAGTGCTTGCCAAAGTACCTTGTGTATAGGGTTCAACAAATCTTTGGATGAAGGTTTCTACAGGCCTACCAGTGTTATATATGTAATTCAGGAAAACACACTAAAAAATAGTACACATATTAAGTCAAAAAAGAATAACGAATCAATTTGTTTCACATGTCGTAGGGAAAAGGAGTTGCCAAGGCCAGGGTGCTCGCCTGACCGCGAACTCCCTGCCCACGGCGCAAACGCCGTGCTGTCTCCTGAGAGCCAGCCTGCATTGTGACCTCAGCCCCGTTTACTGCGCATGCGCAGCTCGGGGAATTGTTGACAAGAGGGTCCCTATCGTCTGAGTTGCTGAGTAGGGACCTCGCCCGAGTGCTCTCTGCCGCTTGTGGATCTCAGAGCAGCTCCGTGCAGCTGCAGCGGATGTAATCTCAGCACTCGATCGACCTGCTGCCACCAAAGTAAAACTGGGTTGGAACAGCGGAGCCTCGCTGTTTTCCAGTCTCACCAAATCCAGTAGGAAATACGCTGGGACTCCTGTGCTACAACGTCTTCTCAAGTTCATAGTAGGTGTGATGGTAGCAGAGTTGTAAAATTTGAATTGTCCTGAGGTTTTGACTTCTCATGCTGATTAAAAACACCGCCACTGCCATGTTCTCTGAAAGTACTCGTAAGAGAGGTAAGCGCTTGCATCTAAGTCCGGGTCACGGACACAGTTGAATGAATTCCGGGGAGGAGGTATTTATCCACTTTTAATGAAGGATATGTCTACCTGAGAAAAAGTCAGACTGAGTGATATTATTTCCATAAGGAGTACTGGTTTTCATACGTTTTAAAAATGTTAACATAAATTCTCGGTATGGAATGCATTCTGGAATTTTCATAGAGCAGACATTAGGTGGATTTTAAATGTCAGTTGTTTTTCCCATCTCATTTACTCACCACGAATAACTCATTATTATATATATAAATATTCACATACATAAGGAAACAACAAAGCTAAAGAGTCAGTTTATGGTCTCTGGATTTCACATTCATTTTCATAGACATGCTTCCTGAAAATGAGCCACGCTCTAAAGACATCAGGTGAGGTCTGGGAATCCCGGAAAACACGAATGTCTGAACTGTCTAGTTTTTCTAGTTATTTTTGATATCGTTATGGTCTCATCAAGTGTCTTTAAATGTATCCGGACTATCCAGACCGATTTAGCTTACATGTGGAAAAGATAAATTCAACTGTAACCTGATCTTTAGAGCAGATACCGAACAAGCGGAGGGAAGCATGCTCTAGCGGGACTCAGAGGAATGGAATTTGATGGCTTGTCTGACTTCCGAGGAGTAAGTAGAAATTGTTCCGGTCAAATTTTAGGTCCAAATAGGATATCTACACATGAAAAGGTGAACATTCTACATAAAACAAGGATGCGATGATTCATGGGAGAACACTTGGGATATCTTGTTCCCCCCTAACCGTACAAGGTAGTACTCTGTGAGTGGGTATGAGAAATAATTTCATGAATTCAGCCTTCCACTGGGCCTCACTTTTACACTCTTGAAAGCTACATGAGTAACTGCTTTCAATGTAAACGGACTAGAATTAGGGTGGCTGAAGGGATAAAGAGGTGAGACCCACCTTTATGTTGCCTATGGGAGGCTCATTTTTGACCTAAGGACACACATAAACTGAAAGTGAAGGGATGGAAAAAGATACTTTATGCAAGTTAAAGAGAGCAAAGGGCAGGACCCGCAATACTTATATTAGATAAACTGGACAGGAAACGAAGTGATGGGAACATCAAGGACACTATGGCGATATGAAGGAATCAGTCTGAGGAGATGGCAATAACAACTGGGTAAGTGACTGTGCACGCAACACAGGAGGACTTAAATGGGTAAAGAAAAATTTATGCAGAAGTATGTCCGTATTTGGCACTTACTTACAGAACTAAAGGGACCAGTAGATAGCAGGAAAATAATACTATGAGATTTTTAACACTCATTCCATCAATGGTTAGATCACCCAGAGGGAAAATAAATAAGGAAACTGTGGCATTCTATGACACAGTAGTCCAGAGAGACTTAAAAGATTTATAACAGAACATGACAGCCGAAAGCAGCAGGATACACATTCTTCTCAGGAACACTTGGAATGTTCTTCAGTAGAGATCACAAATTAGGACAGGAAAATGTCTCAATAAATTTAAGAAGACTGGAATTGTATTAAGCATCTTTTCCGAACAAAAGTGTATGAAACTAGGAATGAATGACATAAAGAAAACCACAGAAAACACAAACAGGAGAAGCTAAACCTCATAATTGTAATTAATCAGTGATTCAATGAGGAAACCAAAGGAGAAAACAAACAATGTATGGAAGCAAATAAGACAGGAACCCAATGGATCAAAGTATGTAAAATGGACCTAGAGTGATTCTAGGAGTTACGTACATAGCAATGGAGGCCTCCACCCAGAAAGAAAGACAATCCCGAACGAACAATATCCTTTCACTATGAAAGGAACTAGGAAAAGAAGTACAAACCGGTCTAGGTTCCCATTCTTGAGTCACCATAGCACGGGGAAGAAGAGCAGAGTCTGTTCAGTCAGACTGTCTCGGTGTGTTCCCATCATCTCCCTGAATTTGGGCAAAGGCAGCTGTGAGGATGTCAGTTTCTCTGTCTGTGTGATGATGGGGATACTAAAGAAGCTAGCTCAGAGATTCTGGGGAGTGCAAAGTGCTTGCCAAAGTACCTTGTGTATAGGGTTCAACAAATCTTTGGATGAAGGTTTCTACAGGCCTACCAGTGTTATATATGTAATTCAGGAAAACACACTAAAAAATAGTACACATATTAAGTCAAAAAAGAATAACGAATCAATTTGTTTCACATGTCGTAGGGAAAAGGAGTTGCCAAGGCCAGGGTGCTCGCCTGACCGCGAACTCCCTGCCCACGGCGCAAACGCCGTGCTGTCTCCTGAGAGCCAGCCTGCATTGTGACCTCAGCCCCGTTTACTGCGCATGCGCAGCTCGGGGAATTGTTGACAAGAGGGTCCCTATCGTCTGAGTTGCTGAGTAGGGACCTCGCCCGAGTGCTCTCTGCCGCTTGTGGATCTCAGAGCAGCTCCGTGCAGCTGCAGCGGATGTAATCTCAGCACTCGATCGACCTGCTGCCACCAAAGTAAAACTGGGTTGGAACAGCGGAGCCTCGCTGTTTTCCAGTCTCACCAAATCCAGTAGGAAATACGCTGGGACTCCTGTGCTACAACGTCTTCTCAAGTTCATAGTAGGTGTGATGGTAGCAGAGTTGTAAAATTTGAATTGTCCTGAGGTTTTGACTTCTCATGCTGATTAAAAACACCGCCACTGCCATGTTCTCTGAAAGTACTCGTAAGAGAGGTAAGCGCTTGCATCTAAGTCCGGGTCACGGACACAGTTGAATGAATTCCGGGGAGGAGGTATTTATCCACTTTTAATGAAGGATATGTCTACCTGAGAAAAAGTCAGACTGAGTGATATTATTTCCATAAGGAGTACTGGTTTTCATACGTTTTAAAAATGTTAACATAAATTCTCGGTATGGAATGCATTCTGGAATTTTCATAGAGCAGACATTAGGTGGATTTTAAATGTCAGTTGTTTTTCCCATCTCATTTACTCACCACGAATAACTCATTATTATATATATAAATATTCACATACATAAGGAAACAACAAAGCTAAAGAGTCAGTTTATGGTCTCTGGATTTCACATTCATTTTCATAGACATGCTTCCTGAAAATGAGCCACGCTCTAAAGACATCAGGTGAGGTCTGGGAATCCCGGAAAACACGAATGTCTGAACTGTCTAGTTTTTCTAGTTATTTTTGATATCGTTATGGTCTCATCAAGTGTCTTTAAATGTATCCGGACTATCCAGACCGATTTAGCTTACATGTGGAAAAGATAAATTCAACTGTAACCTGATCTTTAGAGCAGATACCGAACAAGCGGAGGGAAGCATGCTCTAGCGGGACTCAGAGGAATGGAATTTGATGGCTTGTCTGACTTCCGAGGAGTAAGTAGAAATTGTTCCGGTCAAATTTTAGGTCCAAATAGGATATCTACACATGAAAAGGTGAACATTCTACATAAAACAAGGATGCGATGATTCATGGGAGAACACTTGGGATATCTTGTTCCCCCCTAACCGTACAAGGTAGTACTCTGTGAGTGGGTATGAGAAATAATTTCATGAATTCAGCCTTCCACTGGGCCTCACTTTTACACTCTTGAAAGCTACATGAGTAACTGCTTTCAATGTAAACGGACTAGAATTAGGGTGGCTGAAGGGATAAAGAGGTGAGACCCACCTTTATGTTGCCTATGGGAGGCTCATTTTTGACCTAAGGACACACATAAACTGAAAGTGAAGGGATGGAAAAAGATACTTTATGCAAGTTAAAGAGAGCAAAGGGCAGGACCCGCAATACTTATATTAGATAAACTGGACAGGAAACGAAGTGATGGGAACATCAAGGACACTATGGCGATATGAAGGAATCAGTCTGAGGAGATGGCAATAACAACTGGGTAAGTGACTGTGCACGCAACACAGGAGGACTTAAATGGGTAAAGAAAAATTTATGCAGAAGTATGTCCGTATTTGGCACTTACTTACAGAACTAAAGGGACCAGTAGATAGCAGGAAAATAATACTATGAGATTTTTAACACTCATTCCATCAATGGTTAGATCACCCAGAGGGAAAATAAATAAGGAAACTGTGGCATTCTATGACACAGTAGTCCAGAGAGACTTAAAAGATTTATAACAGAACATGACAGCCGAAAGCAGCAGGATACACATTCTTCTCAGGAACACTTGGAATGTTCTTCAGTAGAGATCACAAATTAGGACAGGAAAATGTCTCAATAAATTTAAGAAGACTGGAATTGTATTAAGCATCTTTTCCGAACAAAAGTGTATGAAACTAGGAATGAATGACATAAAGAAAACCACAGAAAACACAAACAGGAGAAGCTAAACCTCATAATTGTAATTAATCAGTGATTCAATGAGGAAACCAAAGGAGAAAACAAACAATGTATGGAAGCAAATAAGACAGGAACCCAATGGATCAAAGTATGTAAAATGGACCTAGAGTGATTCTAGGAGTTACGTACATAGCAATGGAGGCCTCCACCCAGAAAGAAAGACAATCCCGAACGAACAATATCCTTTCACTATGAAAGGAACTAGGAAAAGAAGTACAAACCGGTCTAGGTTCCCATTCTTGAGTCACCATAGCACGGGGAAGAAGAGCAGAGTCTGTTCAGTCAGACTGTCTCGGTGTGTTCCCATCATCTCCCTGAATTTGGGCAAAGGCAGCTGTGAGGATGTCAGTTTCTCTGTCTGTGTGATGATGGGGATACTAAAGAAGCTAGCTCAGAGATTCTGGGGAGTGCAAAGTGCTTGCCAAAGTACCTTGTGTATAGGGTTCAACAAATCTTTGGATGAAGGTTTCTACAGGCCTACCAGTGTTATATATGTAATTCAGGAAAACACACTAAAAAATAGTACACATATTAAGTCAAAAAAGAATAACGAATCAATTTGTTTCACATGTCGTAGGGAAAAGGAGTTGCCAAGGCCAGGGTGCTCGCCTGACCGCGAACTCCCTGCCCACGGCGCAAACGCCGTGCTGTCTCCTGAGAGCCAGCCTGCATTGTGACCTCAGCCCCGTTTACTGCGCATGCGCAGCTCGGGGAATTGTTGACAAGAGGGTCCCTATCGTCTGAGTTGCTGAGTAGGGACCTCGCCCGAGTGCTCTCTGCCGCTTGTGGATCTCAGAGCAGCTCCGTGCAGCTGCAGCGGATGTAATCTCAGCACTCGATCGACCTGCTGCCACCAAAGTAAAACTGGGTTGGAACAGCGGAGCCTCGCTGTTTTCCAGTCTCACCAAATCCAGTAGGAAATACGCTGGGACTCCTGTGCTACAACGTCTTCTCAAGTTCATAGTAGGTGTGATGGTAGCAGAGTTGTAAAATTTGAATTGTCCTGAGGTTTTGACTTCTCATGCTGATTAAAAACACCGCCACTGCCATGTTCTCTGAAAGTACTCGTAAGAGAGGTAAGCGCTTGCATCTAAGTCCGGGTCACGGACACAGTTGAATGAATTCCGGGGAGGAGGTATTTATCCACTTTTAATGAAGGATATGTCTACCTGAGAAAAAGTCAGACTGAGTGATATTATTTCCATAAGGAGTACTGGTTTTCATACGTTTTAAAAATGTTAACATAAATTCTCGGTATGGAATGCATTCTGGAATTTTCATAGAGCAGACATTAGGTGGATTTTAAATGTCAGTTGTTTTTCCCATCTCATTTACTCACCACGAATAACTCATTATTATATATATAAATATTCACATACATAAGGAAACAACAAAGCTAAAGAGTCAGTTTATGGTCTCTGGATTTCACATTCATTTTCATAGACATGCTTCCTGAAAATGAGCCACGCTCTAAAGACATCAGGTGAGGTCTGGGAATCCCGGAAAACACGAATGTCTGAACTGTCTATTTTTTCTTGTTATTTTTGATATCGTTATGGTCTCATCAAGTGTCTTTAAATGTATCCGGACTATCCAGACCGATTTAGCTTACATGTGGAAAAGATAAATTCAACTGTAACCTGATCTTTAGAGCAGATACCGAACAAGCGGAGGGAAGCATGCTCTAGCGGGACTCAGAGGAATGGAATTTGATGGCTTGTCTGACTTCCGAGGAGTAAGTAGAAATTGTTCCGGTCAAATTTTAGGTCCAAATAGGATATCTACACATGAAAAGGTGAACATTCTACATAAAACAAGGATGCGATGATTCATGGGAGAACACTTGGGATATCTTGTTCCCCCCTAACCGTACAAGGTAGTACTCTGTGAGTGGGTATGAGAAATAATTTCATGAATTCAGCCTTCCACTGGGCCTCACTTTTACACTCTTGAAAGCTACATGAGTAACTGCTTTCAATGTAAACGGACTAGAATTAGGGTGGCTGAAGGGATAAAGAGGTGAGACCCACCTTTATGTTGCCTATGGGAGGCTCATTTTTGACCTAAGGACACACATAAACTGAAAGTGAAGGGATGGAAAAAGATACTTTATGCAAGTTAAAGAGAGCAAAGGGCAGGACCCGCAATACTTATATTAGATAAACTGGACAGGAAACGAAGTGATGGGAACATCAAGGACACTATGGCGATATGAAGGAATCAGTCTGAGGAGATGGCAATAACAACTGGGTAAGTGACTGGGCACGCAACACAGGAGGACTTAAATGGGTAAAGAAAAATTTATGCAGAAGTATGTCCGTATTTGGCACTTACTTACAGAACTAAAGGGACCAGTAGATAGCAGGAAAATAATACTATGAGATTTTTAACACTCATTCCATCAATGGTTAGATCACCCAGAGGGAAAATAAATAAGGAAACTGTGGCATTCTATGACACAGTAGTCCAGAGAGACTTAAAAGATTTATACCAGAACATGACAGCCGAAAGCAGCAGGATACACATTCTTCTCAGGAACACTTGGAATGTTCTTCAGTAGAGATCACAAATTAGGACAGGAAAATGTCTCAATAAATTTAAGAAGACTGGAATTATATTAAGCATCTTTTCCGACCAAAAGTGTATGAAACTAGGAATGAATGACATAAAGAAAACCAGAGAAAACACAAACAGGAGAAGCTAAACCTCATAATTGTAAATAATCAGTGATTCAATGAGGAAACCAAAGGAGAAAACAAACAATGTATGGAAGCAAATAAGACAGGAACCCAATGGATCAAAGTATGTAAAATGGACCTAGAGTGATTCTAGGAGTTACGTACATAGCAATGGAGGCCTCCACCCAGAAAGAAAGACAATCCCGAACGAACAATATCCTTTCACTATGAAAGGAACTAGGAAAAGAAGTACAAACCGGTCTAGGTTCCCATTCTTGAGTCACCATAGCACGGGGAAGAAGAGCAGAGTCTGTTCAGTCAGACTGTCTCGGTGTGTTCCCATCATCTCCCTGAATTTGGGCAAAGGCAGCTGTGAGGATGTCAGTTTCTCTGTCTGTGTGATGATGGGGATACTAAAGAAGCTAGCTCAGAGATTCTGGGGAGTGCAAAGTGCTTGCCAAAGTACCTTGTGTATAGGGTTCAACAAATCTTTGGATGAAGGTTTCTACAGGTCTACCAGTGTTATATATGTAATTCAGGAAAACACACTAAAAAATAGTACACATATTAAGTCAAAAAAGAATAACGAATCAATTTGTTTCACATGTCGTAGGGAAAAGGAGTTGCCAAGGCCAGGGTGCTCGCCTGACCGCGAACTCCCTGCCCACGGCGCAAACGCCGTGCTGTCTCCTGAGAGCCAGCCTGCATTGTGACCTCAGCCCCGTTTACTGCGCATGCGCAGCTCGGGGAATTGTTGACAAGAGGGTCCCTATCGTCTGAGTTGCTGAGTAGGGACCTCGCCCGAGTGCTCTCTGCCGCTTGTGGATCTCAGAGCAGCTCCGTGCAGCTGCAGCGGATGTAATCTCAGCACTCGATCGACCTGCTGCCACCAAAGTAAAACTGGGTTGGAACAGCGGAGCCTCGCTGTTTTCCAGTCTCACCAAATCCAGTAGGAAATACGCTGGGACTCCTGTGCTACAACGTCTTCTCAAGTTCATAGTAGGTGTGATGGTAGCAGAGTTGTAAAATTTGAATTGTCCTGAGGTTTTGACTTCTCATGCTGATTAAAAACACCGCCACTGCCATGTTCTCTGAAAGTACTCGTAAGAGAGGTAAGCGCTTGCATCTAAGTCCGGGTCACGGACACAGTTGAATGAATTCCGGGGAGGAGGTATTTATCCACTTTTAATGAAGGATATGTCTACCTGAGAAAAAGTCAGACTGAGTGATATTATTTCCATAAGGAGTACTGGTTTTCATACGTTTTAAAAATGTTAACATAAATTCTCGGTATGGAATGCATTCTGGAATTTTCATAGAGCAGACATTAGGTGGATTTTAAATGTCAGTTGTTTTTCCCATCTCATTTACTCACCACGAATAACTCATTATTATATATATAAATATTCACATACATAAGGAAACAACAAAGCTAAAGAGTCAGTTTATGGTCTCTGGATTTCACATTCATTTTCATAGACATGCTTCCTGAAAATGAGCCACGCTCTAAAGACATCAGGTGAGGTCTGGGAATCCCGGAAAACACGAATGTCTGAACTGTCTAGTTTTTCTAGTTATTTTTGATATCGTTATGGTCTCATCAAGTGTCTTTAAATGTATCCGGACTATCCAGACCGATTTAGCTTACATGTGGAAAAGATAAATTCAACTGTAACCTGATCTTTAGAGCAGATACCGAACAAGCGGAGGGAAGCATGCTCTAGCGGGACTCAGAGGAATGGAATTTGATGGCTTGTCTGACTTCCGAGGAGTAAGTAGAAATTGTTCCGGTCAAATTTTAGGTCCAAATAGGATATCTACACATGAAAAGGTGAACATTCTACATAAAACAAGGATGCGATGATTCATGGGAGAACACTTGGGATATCTTGTTCCCCCCTAACCGTACAAGGTAGTACTCTGT
This sequence comes from Manis pentadactyla, assembly GCF_030020395.1. Taxonomy (NCBI): domain Eukaryota; kingdom Metazoa; phylum Chordata; class Mammalia; order Pholidota; family Manidae; genus Manis; species Manis pentadactyla. The sequence continues at coordinate 31,034,416 of NC_080019.1, read as the reverse complement.
GAGTGGGTATGAGAAATAATTTCATGAATTCAGCCTTCCACTGGGCCTCACTTTTACACTCTTGAAAGCTACATGAGTAACTGCTTTCAATGTAAACGGACTAGAATTAGGGTGGCTGAAGGGATAAAGAGGTGAGACCCACCTTTATGTTGCCTATGGGAGGCTCATTTTTGACCTAAGGACACACATAAACTGAAAGTGAAGGGATGGAAAAAGATACTTTATGCAAGTTAAAGAGAGCAAAGGGCAGGACCCGCAATACTTATATTAGATAAACTGGACAGGAAACGAAGTGATGGGAACATCAAGGACACTATGGCGATATGAAGGAATCAGTCTGAGGAGATGGCAATAACAACTGGGTAAGTGACTGTGCACGCAACACAGGAGGACTTAAATGGGTAAAGAAAAATTTATGCAGAAGTATGTCCGTATTTGGCACTTACTTACAGAACTAAAGGGACCAGTAGATAGCAGGAAAATAATACTATGAGATTTTTAACACTCATTCCATCAATGGTTAGATCACCCAGAGGGAAAATAAATAAGGAAACTGTGGCATTCTATGACACAGTAGTCCAGAGAGACTTAAAAGATTTATAACAGAACATGACAGCCGAAAGCAGCAGGATACACATTCTTCTCAGGAACACTTGGAATGTTCTTCAGTAGAGATCACAAATTAGGACAGGAAAATGTCTCAATAAATTTAAGAAGACTGGAATTGTATTAAGCATCTTTTCCGAACAAAAGTGTATGAAACTAGGAATGAATGACATAAAGAAAACCACAGAAAACACAAACAGGAGAAGCTAAACCTCATAATTGTAATTAATCAGTGATTCAATGAGGAAACCAAAGGAGAAAACAAACAATGTATGGAAGCAAATAAGACAGGAACCCAATGGATCAAAGTATGTAAAATGGACCTAGAGTGATTCTAGGAGTTACGTACATAGCAATGGAGGCCTCCACCCAGAAAGAAAGACAATCCCGAACGAACAATATCCTTTCACTATGAAAGGAACTAGGAAAAGAAGTACAAACCGGTCTAGGTTCCCATTCTTGAGTCACCATAGCACGGGGAAGAAGAGCAGAGTCTGTTCAGTCAGACTGTCTCGGTGTGTTCCCATCATCTCCCTGAATTTGGGCAAAGGCAGCTGTGAGGATGTCAGTTTCTCTGTCTGTGTGATGATGGGGATACTAAAGAAGCTAGCTCAGAGATTCTGGGGAGTGCAAAGTGCTTGCCAAAGTACCTTGTGTATAGGGTTCAACAAATCTTTGGATGAAGGTTTCTACAGGCCTACCAGTGTTATATATGTAATTCAGGAAAACACACTAAAAAAGAGTACACATATTAAGTCAAAAAAGAATAACGAATCAATTTGTTTCACATGTCGTAGGGAAAAGGAGTTGCCAAGGCCAGGGTGCTCGCCTGACCGCGAACTCCCTGCCCACGGCGCAAACGCTGTGCTGTCTCCTGAGAGCCAGCCTGCATTGTGACCTCAGCCCCGTTTACTGCGCATGCGCAGCTCGGGGAATTGTTGACAAGAGGGTCCCTATCGTCTGAGTTGCTGAGTAGGGACCTCGCCCGAGTGCTCTCTGCCGCTTGTGGATCTCAGAGCAGCTCCGTGCAGCTGCAGCGGATGTAATCTCAGCACTCGATCGACCTGCTGCCACCAAAGTAAAACTGGGTTGGAACAGCGGAGCCTCGCTGTTTTCCAGTCTCACCAAATCCAGTAGGAAATACGCTGGGACTCCTGTGCTACAACGTCTTCTCAAGTTCATAGTAGGTGTGATGGTAGCAGAGTTGTAAAATTTGAATTGTCCTGAGGTTTTGACTTCTCATGCTGATTAAAAACACCGCCACTGCCATGTTCTCTGAAAGTACTCGTAAGAGAGGTAAGCGCTTGCATCTAAGTCCGGGTCACGGACACAGTTGAATGAATTCCGGGGAGGAGGTATTTATCCACTTTTAATGAAGGATATGTCTACCTGAGAAAAAGTCAGACTGAGTGATATTATTTCCATAAGGAGTACTGGTTTTCATACGTTTTAAAAATGTTAACATAAATTCTCGGTATGGAATGCATTCTGGAATTTTCATAGAGCAGACATTAGGTGGATTTTAAATGTCAGTTGTTTTTCCCATCTCATTTACTCACCACGAATAACTCATTATTATATATATAAATATTCACATACATAAGGAAACAACAAAGCTAAAGAGTCAGTTTATGGTCTCTGGATTTCACATTCATTTTCATAGACATGCTTCCTGAAAATGAGCCACGCTCTAAAGACATCAGGTGAGGTCTGGGAATCCCGGAAAACACGAATGTCTGAACTGTCTAGTTTTTCTAGTTATTTTTGATATCGTTATGGTCTCATCAAGTGTCTTTAAATGTATCCGGACTATCCAGACCGATTTAGCTTACATGTGGAAAAGATAAATTCAACTGTAACCTGATCTTTAGAGCAGATACCGAACAAGCGGAGGGAAGCATGCTCTAGCGGGACTCAGAGGAATGGAATTTGATGGCTTGTCTGACTTCCGAGGAGTAAGTAGAAATTGTTCCGGTCAAATTTTAGGTCCAAATAGGATATCTACACATGAAAAGGTGAACATTCTACATAAAACAAGGATGCGATGATTCATGGGAGAACACTTGGGATATCTTGTTCCCCCCTAACCGTACAAGGTAGTACTCTGTGAGTGGGTATGAGAAATAATTTCATGAATTCAGCCTTCCACTGGGCCTCACTTTTACACTCTTGAAAGCTACATGAGTAACTGCTTTCAATGTAAACGGACTAGAATTAGGGTGGCTGAAGGGATAAAGAGGTGAGACCCACCTTTATGTTGCCTATGGGAGGCTCATTTTTGACCTAAGGACACACATAAACTGAAAGTGAAGGGATGGAAAAAGATACTTTATGCAAGTTAAAGAGAGCAAAGGGCAGGACCCGCAATACTTATATTAGATAAACTGGACAGGAAACGAAGTGATGGGAACATCAAGGACACTATGGCGATATGAAGGAATCAGTCTGAGGAGATGGCAATAACAACTGGGTAAGTGACTGTGCACGCAACACAGGAGGACTTAAATGGGTAAAGAAAAATTTATGCAGAAGTATGTCCGTATTTGGCACTTACTTACAGAACTAAAGGGACCAGTAGATAGCAGGAAAATAATACTATGAGATTTTTAACACTCATTCCATCAATGGTTAGATCACCCAGAGGGAAAATAAATAAGGAAACTGTGGCATTCTATGACACAGTAGTCCAGAGAGACTTAAAAGATTTATAACAGAACATGACAGCCGAAAGCAGCAGGATACACATTCTTCTCAGGAACACTTGGAATGTTCTTCAGTAGAGATCACAAATTAGGACAGGAAAATGTCTCAATAAATTTAAGAAGACTGGAATTGTATTAAGCATCTTTTCCGAACAAAAGTGTATGAAACTAGGAATGAATGACATAAAGAAAACCACAGAAAACACAAACAGGAGAAGCTAAACCTCATAATTGTAATTAATCAGTGATTCAATGAGGAAACCAAAGGAGAAAACAAACAATGTATGGAAGCAAATAAGACAGGAACCCAATGGATCAAAGTATGTAAAATGGACCTAGAGTGATTCTAGGAGTTACGTACATAGCAATGGAGGCCTCCACCCAGAAAGAAAGACAATCCCGAACGAACAATATCCTTTCACTATGAAAGGAACTAGGAAAAGAAGTACAAACCGGTCTAGGTTCCCATTCTTGAGTCACCATAGCACGGGGAAGAAGAGCAGAGTCTGTTCAGTCAGACTGTCTCGGTGTGTTCCCATCATCTCCCTGAATTTGGGCAAAGGCAGCTGTGAGGATGTCAGTTTCTCTGTCTGTGTGATGATGGGGATACTAAAGAAGCTAGCTCAGAGATTCTGGGGAGTGCAAAGTGCTTGCCAAAGTACCTTGTGTATAGGGTTCAACAAATCTTTGGATGAAGGTTTCTACAGGCCTACCAGTGTTATATATGTAATTCAGGAAAACACACTAAAAAATAGTACACATATTAAGTCAAAAAAGAATAACGAATCAATTTGTTTCACATGTCGTAGGGAAAAGGAGTTGCCAAGGCCAGGGTGCTCGCCTGACCGCGAACTCCCTGCCCACGGCGCAAACGCCGTGCTGTCTCCTGAGAGCCAGCCTGCATTGTGACCTCAGCCCCGTTTACTGCGCATGCGCAACTCGGGGAATTGTTGACAAGAGGGTCCCTATCGTCTGAGTTGCTGAGTAGGGACCTCGCCCGAGTGCTCTCTGCCGCTTGTGGATCTCAGAGCAGCTCCGTGCAGCTGCAGCGGATGTAATCTCAGCACTCGATCGACCTGCTGCCACCAAAGTAAAACTGGGTTGGAACAGCGGAGCCTCGCTGTTTTCCAGTCTCACCAAATCCAGTAGGAAATACGCTGGGACTCCTGTGCTACAACGTCTTCTCAAGTTCATAGTAGGTGTGATGGTAGCAGAGTTGTAAAATTTGAATTGTCCTGAGGTTTTGACTTCTCATGCTGATTAAAAACACCGCCACTGCCATGTTCTCTGAAAGTACTCGTAAGAGAGGTAAGCGCTTGCATCTAAGTCCGGGTCACGGACACAGTTGAATGAATTCCGGGGAGGAGGTATTTATCCACTTTTAATGAAGGATATGTCTACCTGAGAAAAAGTCAGACTGAGTGATATTATTTCCATAAAGAGTACTGGTTTTCATACGTTTTAAAAATGTTAACATAAATTCTCGGTATGGAATGCATTCTGGAATTTTCATAGAGCAGACATTAGGTGGATTTTAAATGTCAGTTGTTTTTCCCATCTCATTTACTCACCACGAATAACTCATTATTATATACATAAATATTCACATACATAAGGAAACAACAAAGCTAAAGAGTCAGTTTATGGTCTCTGGATTTCACATTCATTTTCATAGACATGCTTCCTGAAAATGAGCCACGCTCTAAAGACATCAGGTGAGGTCTGGGAATCCCGGAAAACACGAATGTCTGAACTGTCTAGTTTTTCTAGTTATTTTTGATATCGTTATGGTCACATCAAGTGTCTTTAAATGTATCCGGACTATCCAGACCGATTTAGCTTACATGTGGAAAAGATAAATTCAACTGTAACCTGATCTTTAGAGCAGATACCGAACAAGCGGAGGGAAGCATGCTCTAGCGGGACTCAGAGGAATGGAATTTGATGGCTTGTCTGACTTCCGAGGAGTAAGTAGAAATTGTTCCGGTCAAATTTTAGGTCCAAATAGGATATCTACACATGAAAAGGTGAACATTCTACATAAAACAAGGATGCGATGATTCATGGGAGAACACTTGGGATATCTTGTTCCCCCCTAACCGTACAAGGTAGTACTCTGTGAGTGGGTATGAGAAATAATTTCATGAATTCAGCCTTCCACTGGGCCTCACTTTTACACTCTTGAAAGCTACATGAGTAACTGCTTTCAATGTAAACGGACTAGAATTAGGGTGGCTGAAGGGATAAAGAGGTGAGACCCACCTTTATGTTGCCTATGGGAGGCTCATTTTTGACCTAAGGACACACATAAACTGAAAGTGAAGGGATGGAAAAAGATACTTTATGCAAGTTAAAGAGAGCAAAGGGCAGGACCCGCAATACTTATATTAGATAAACTGGACAGGAAACGAAGTGTTGGGAACATCAAGGACACTATCGCGATATGAAGGAATCAGTCTGAGGAGATGGCAATAACAACTGGGTAAGTGACTGTGCACGCAACACAGGAGGACTTAAATGGGTAAAGAAAAATTTATGCAGAAGTATGTCCGTATTTGGCACTTACTTACAGAACTAAAGGGAGCAGTAGATAGCAGGAAAATAATACTATGAGATTTTTAACACTCATTCCATCAATGGTTAGATCACCCAGAGGGAAAATAAATAAGGAAACTGTGGCATTCTATGACACAGTAGTCCAGAGAGACTTAAAAGATTTATACCAGAACATGACAGTCGAAAGCAGCAGGATACACATTCTTCTCAGGAACACTTGGAATGTTCTTCAGTAGAGATCACAAATTAGGACAGGAAAATGTCTCAATAAATTTAAGAAGACTGGAATTATATTAAGCATCTTTTCCGACCAAAAGTGTATGAAACTAGGAATGAATGACATAAAGAAAACCAGAGAAAACACAAACAGGAGAAGCTAAACCTCATAATTGTAAATAATCAGTGATTCAATGAGGAAACCAAAGGAGAAAACAAACAATGTATGGAAGCAAATAAGACAGGAACCCAATGGATCAAAGTATGTAAAATGGACCTAGAGTGATTCTAGGAGTTACGTACATAGCAATGGAGGCCTCCACCCAGAAAGAAAGACAATCCCGAACGAACAATATCCTTTCACTATGAAAGGAACTAGGAAAAGAAGTACAAACCGGTCTAGGTTCCCATTCTTGAGTCACCATAGCACGGGGAAGAAGAGCAGAGTCTGTTCAGTCAGACTGTCTCGGTGTGTTCCCATCATCTCCCTGAATTTGGGCAAAGGCAGCTGTGAGGATGTCAGTTTCTCTGTCTGTGTGATGATGGGGATACTAAAGAAGCTAGCTCAGAGATTCTGGGGAGTGCAAAGTGCTTGCCAAAGTACCTTGTGTATAGGGTTCAACAAATCTTTGGATGAAGGTTTCTACAGGCCTACCAGTGTTATATATGTAATTCAGGAAAACACACTAAAAAATAGTACACATATTAAGTCAAAAAAGAATAACGAATCAATTTGTTTCACATGTCGTAGGGAAAAGGAGTTGCCAAGGCCAGGGTGCTCGCCTGACCGCGAACTCCCTGTCCACGGCGCAAACGCCGTGCTGTCTCCTGAGAGCCAGCCTGCATTGTGACCTCAGCCCCGTTTACTGCGCATGCGCAGCTCGGGGAATTGTTGACAAGAGGGTCCCTATCGTCTGAGTTGCTGAGTAGGGACCTCGCCCGAGTGCTCTCTGCCGCTTGTGGATCTCAGAGCAGCTCCGTGCAGCTGCAGCGGATGTAATCTCAGCACTCGATCGACCTGCTGCCACCAAAGTAAAACTGGGTTGGAACAGCGGAGCCTCGCTGTTTTCCAGTCTCACCAAATCCAGTAGGAAATACGCTGGGACTCCTGTGCTACAACGTCTTCTCAAGTTCATAGTAGGTGTGATGGTAGCAGAGTTGTAAAATTTGAATTGTCCTGAGGTTTTGACTTCTCATGCTGATTAAAAACACCGCCACTGCCATGTTCTCTGAAAGTACTCGTAAGAGAGGTAAGCGCTTGCATCTAAGTCCGGGTCACGGACACAGTTGAATGAATTCCGGGGAGGAGGTATTTATCCACTTTTAATGAAGGATATGTCTACCTGAGAAAAAGTCAGACTGAGTGATATTATTTCCATAAGGAGTACTGGTTTTCATACGTTTTAAAAATGTTAACATAAATTCTCGGTATGGAATGCATTCTGGAATTTTCATAGAGCAGACATTAGGTGGATTTTAAATGTCAGTTGTTTTTCCCATCTCATTTACTCACCACGAATAACTCATTATTATATACATAAATATTCACATACATAAGGAAACAACAAAGCTAAAGAGTCAGTTTATGGTCTCTGGATTTCACATTCATTTTCATAGACATGCTTCCTGAAAATGAGCCACGCTCTAAAGACATCAGGTGAGGTCTGGGAATCCCGGAAAACACGAATGTCTGAACTGTCTAGTTTTTCTAGTTATTTTTGATATCGTTATGGTCACATCAAGTGTCTTTAAATGTATCCGGACTATCCAGACCGATTTAGCTTACATGTGGAAAAGATAAATTCAACTGTAACCTGATCTTTAGAGCAGATACCGAACAAGCGGAGGGAAGCATGCTCTAGCGGGACTCAGAGGAATGGAATTTGATGGCTTGTCTGACTTCCGAGGAGTAAGTAGAAATTGTTCCGGTCAAATTTTAGGTCCAAATAGGATATCTACACATGAAAAGGTGAACATTCTACATAAAACAAGGATGCGATGATTCATGGGAGAACACTTGGGATATCTTGTTCCCCCCTAACCGTACAAGGTAGTACTCTGTGAGTGGGTATGAGAAATAATTTCATGAATTCAGCCTTCCACTGGGCCTCACTTTTACACTCTTGAAAGCTACATGAGTAACTGCTTTCAATGTAAACGGACTAGAATTAGGGTGGCTGAAGGGATAAAGAGGTGAGACCCACCTTTATGTTGCCTATGGGAGGCTCATTTTTGACCTAAGGACACACATAAACTGAAAGTGAAGGGATGGAAAAAGATACTTTATGCAAGTTAAAGAGAGCAAAGGGCAGGACCCGCAATACTTATATTAGATAAACTGGACAGGAAACGAAGTGATGGGAACATCAAGGACACTATGGCGATATGAAGGAATCAGTCTGAGGAGATGGCAATAACAACTGGGTAAGTGACTGTGCACGCAACACAGGAGGACTTAAATGGGTAAAGAAAAATTTATGCAGAAGTATGTCCGTATTTGGCACTTACTTACAGAACTAAAGGGACCAGTAGATAGCAGGAAAATAATACTATGAGATTTTTAACACTCATTCCATCAATGGTTAGATCACCCAGAGGGAAAATAAATAAGGAAACTGTGGCATTCTATGACACAGTAGTCCAGAGAGACTTAAAAGATTTATACCAGAACATGACAGCCGAAAGCAGCAGGATACACATTCTTCTCAGGAACACTTGGAATGTTCTTCAGTAGAGATCACAAATTAGGACAGGAAAATGTCTCAATAAATTTAAGAAGACTGGAATTGTATTAAGCATCTTTTCCGAACAAAAGTGTATGAAACTAGGAATGAATGACATAAAGAAAACCACAGAAAACACAAACAGGAGAAGCTAAACCTCATAATTGTAAATAATCAGTGATTCAATGAGGAAACCAAAGGAGAAAACAAACAATGTATGGAAGCAAATAAGACAGGAACCCAATGGATCAAAGTATGTAAAATGGACCTAGAGTGATTCTAGGAGTTACGTACATAGCAATGGAGGCCTCCACCCAGAAAGAAAGACAATCCCGAACGAACAATATCCTTTCACTATGAAAGGAACTAGGAAAAGAAGTACAAACCGGTCTAGGTTCCCATTCTTGAGTCACCATAGCACGGGGAAGAAGAGCAGAGTCTGTTCAGTCAGACTGTCTCGGTGTGTTCCCATCATCTCCCTGAATTTGGGCAAAGGCAGCTGTGAGGATGTCAGTTTCTCTGTCTGTGTGATGATGGGGATACTAAAGAAGCTAGCTCAGAGATTCTGGGGAGTGCAAAGTGCTTGCCAAAGTACCTTGTGTATAGGGTTCAACAAATCTTTGGATGAAGGTTTCTACAGGCCTACCAGTGTTATATATGTAATTCAGGAAAACACACTAAAAAATAGTACACATATTAAGTCAAAAAAGAATAACGAATCAATTTGTTTCACATGTCGTAGGGAAAAGGAGTTGCCAAGGCCAGGGTGCTCGCCTGACCGCGAACTCCCTGCCCACGGCGCAAACGCCGTGCTGTCTCCTGAGAGCCAGCCTGCATTGTGACCTCAGCCCCGTTTACTGCGCATGCGCAGCTCGGGGAATTGTTGACAAGAGGGTCCCTATCGTCTGAGTTGCTGAGTAGGGACCTCGCCCGAGTGCTCTCTGCCGCTTGTGGATCTCAGAGCAGCTCCGTGCAGCTGCAGCGGATGTAATCTCAGCACTCGATCGACCTGCTGCCACCAAAGTAAAACTGGGTTGGAACAGCGGAGCCTCGCTGTTTTCCAGTCTCACCAAATCCAGTAGGAAATACGCTGGGACTCCTGTGCTACAACGTCTTCTCAAGTTCATAGTAGGTGTGATGGTAGCAGAGTTGTAAAATTTGAATTGTCCTGAGGTTTTGACTTCTCATGCTGATTAAAAACACCGCCACTGCCATGTTCTCTGAAAGTACTCGTAAGAGAGGTAAGCGCTTGCATCTAAGTCCGGGTCACGGACACAGTTGAATGAATTCCGGGGAGGAGGTATTTATCCACTTTTAATGAAGGATATGTCTACCTGAGAAAAAGTCAGACTGAGTGATATTATTTCCATAAAGAGTACTGGTTTTCATACGTTTTAAAAATGTTAACATAAATTCTCGGTATGGAATGCATTCTGGAATTTTCATAGAGCAGACATTAGGTGGATTTTAAATGTCAGTTGTTTTTCCCATCTCATTTACTCACCACGAATAACTCATTATTATATATATAAATATTCACATACATAAGGAAACAACAAAGCTAAAGAGTCAGTTTATGGTCTCTGGATTTCACATTCATTTTCATAGACATGCTTCCTGAAAATGAGCCACGCTCTAAAGACATCAGGTGAGGTCTGGGAATCCCGGAAAACACGAATGTCTGAACTGTCTAGTTTTTCTAGTTATTTTTGATATCGTTATGGTCTCATCAAGTGTCTTTAAATGTATCCGGACTATCCAGACCGATTTAGCTTACATGTGGAAAAGATAAATTCAACTGTAACCTGATCTTTAGAGCAGATACCGAACAAGCGGAGGGAAGCATGCTCTAGCGGGACTCAGAGGAATGGAATTTGATGGCTTGTCTGACTTCCGAGGAGTAAGTAGAAATTGTTCCGGTCAAATTTTAGGTCCAAATAGGATATCTACACATGAAAAGGTGAACATTCTACATAAAACAAGGATGCGATGATTCATGGGAGAACACTTGGGATATCTTGTTCCCCCCTAACCGTACAAGGTAGTACTCTGTGAGTGGGTATGAGAAATAATTTCATGAATTCAGCCTTCCACTCGGCCTCACTTTTACACTCTTGAAAGCTACATGAGTAACTGCTTTCAATGTAAACGGACTAGAATTAGGGTGGCTGAAGAAATAAAGAGGTGAGACCCACCTTTATGTTGCCTATGGGAGGCTCATTTTTGACCTAAGGACACACATAAACTGAAAGTGAAGGGATGGAAAAAGATACTTTATGCAAGTTAAAGAGAGCAAAGGGCAGGACCCGCAATACTTATATTAGATAAACTGGACAGGAAACGAAGTGATGGGAACATCAAGGACACTATGGCGATATGAAGGAATCAGTCTGAGGAGATGGCAATAACAACTGGGTAAGTGACTGTGCACGCAACACAGGAGGACTTAAATGGGTAAAGAAAAATTTATGCAGAAGTATGTCCGTATTTGGCACTTACTTACAGAACTAAAGGGAGCAGTAGATAGCAGGAAAATAATACTATGAGATTTTTAACACTCATTCCATCAATGGTTAGATCACCCAGAGGGAAAATAAATAAGGAAACTGTGGCATTCTATGACACAGTAGTCCAGAGAGACTTAAAAGATTTATACCAGAACATGACAGCCGAAAGCAGCAGGATACACATTCTTCTCAGGAACACTTGGAATGTTCTTCAGTAGAGATCACAAATTAGGACAGGAAAATGTCTCAATAAATTTAAGAAGACTGGAATTGTATTAAGCATCTTTTCCGAACAAAAGTGTATGAAACTAGGAATGAATGACATAAAGAAAACCACAGAAAACACAAACAGGAGAAGCTAAACCTCATAATTGTAAATAATCAGTGATTCAATGAGGAAACCAAAGGAGAAAACAAACAATGTATGGAAGCAAATAAGACAGGAACCCAATGGATCAAAGTATGTAAAATGGACCTAGAGTGATTCTAGGAGTTACGTACATAGCAATGGAGGCCTCCACCCAGAAAGAAAGACAATCCCGAACGAACAATATCCTTTCACTATGAAAGGAACTAGGAAAAGAAGTACAAACCGGTCTAGGTTCCCATTCTTGAGTCACCATAGCACGGGGAAGAAGAGCAGAGTCTGTTCAGTCAGACTGTCTCGGTGTGTTCCCATCATCTCCCTGAATTTGGGCAAAGGCAGCTGTGAGGATGTCAGTTTCTCTGTCTGTGTGATGATGGGGATACTAAAGAAGCTAGCTCAGAGATTCTGGGGAGTGCAAAGTGCTTGCCAAAGTACCTTGTGTATAGGGTTCAACAAATCTTTGGATGAAGGTTTCTACAGGCCTACCAGTGTTATATATGTAATTCAGGAAAACACACTAAAAAATAGTACACATATTAAGTCAAAAAAGAATAACGAATCAATTTGTTTCACATGTCGTAGGGAAAAGGAGTTGCCAAGGCCAGGGTGCTCGCCTGACCGCGAACTCCCTGCCCACGGCGCAAACGCCGTGCTGTCTCCTGAGAGCCAGCCTGCATTGTGACCTCAGCCCCGTTTACTGCGCATGCGCAGCTCGGGGAATTGTTGACAAGAGGGTCCCTATCGTCTGAGTTGCTGAGTAGGGACCTCGCCCGAGTGCTCTCTGCCGCTTGTGGATCTCAGAGCAGCTCCGTGCAGCTGCAGCGGATGTAATCTCAGCACTCGATCGACCTGCTGCCACCAAAGTAAAACTGGGTTGGAACAGCGGAGCCTCGCTGTTTTCCAGTCTCACCAAATCCAGTAGGAAATACGCTGGGACTCCTGTGCTACAACGTCTTCTCAAGTTCATAGTAGGTGTGATGGTAGCAGAGTTGTAAAATTTGAATTGTCCTGAGGTTTTGACTTCTCATGCTGATTAAAAACACCGCCACTGCCATGTTCTCTGAAAGTACTCGTAAGAGAGGTAAGCGCTTGCATCTAAGTCCGGGTCACGGACACAGTTGAATGAATACCGGGGAGGAGGTATTTATCCACTTTTAATGAAGGATATGTCTACCTGAGAAAAAGTCAGACTGAGTGATATTATTTCCATAAGGAGTACTGGTTTTCATACGTTTTAAAAATGTTAACATAAATTCTCGGTATGGAATGCATTCTGGAATTTTCATAGAGCAGACATTAGGTGGATTTTAAATGTCAGTTGTTTTTCCCATCTCATTTACTCACCACGAATAACTCATTATTATATATATAAATATTCACATACATAAGGAAACAACAAAGCTAAAGAGTCAGTTTATGGTCTCTGGATTTCACATTCATTTTCATAGACATGCTTCCTGAAAATGAGCCACGCTCTAAAGACATCAGGTGAGGTCTGGGAATCCCGGAAAACACGAATGTCTGAACTGTCTAGTTTTTCTAGTTATTTTTGATATCGTTATGGTCACATCAAGTGTCTTTAAATGTATCCGGACTATCCAGACCGATTTAGCTTACATGTGGAAAAGATAAATTCAACTGTAACCTGATCTTTAGAGCAGATACCGAACAAGCGGAGGGAAGCATGCTCTAGCGGGACTCAGAGGAATGGAATTTGATGGCTTGTCTGACTTCCGAGGAGTAAGTAGAAATTGTTCCGGTCAAATTTTAGGTCCAAATAGGATATCTACACATGAAAAGGTGAACATTCTACATTAAACAAGGATGCGATGATTCATGGGAGAACACTTGGGATATCTTGTTCCCCCCTAACCGTACAAGGTAGTACTCTGTGAGTGGGTAAGAGAAATAATTTCATGAATTCAGCCTTCCACTGGGCCTCACTTTTACACTCTTGAAAGCTACATGAGTAACTGCTTTCAATGTAAACGGACTAGAATTAGGGTGGCTGAAGGGATAAAGAGGTGAGACCCACCTTTATGTTGCCTATGGGAGGCTCATTTTTGACCTAAGGACACACATAAACTGAAAGTGAAGGGATGGAAAAAGATACTTTATGCAAGTTAAAGAGAGCAAAGGGCAGGACCCGCAATACTTATATTAGATAAACTGGACAGGAAACAAAGTGATGGGAACATCAAGGACACTATGGCGATATGAAGGAATCAGTCTGAGGAGATGGCAATAACAACTGGGTAAGTGACTGTGCACGCAACACAGGAGGACTTAAATGGGTAAAGAAAAATTTATGCAGAAGTATGTCCGTATTTGGCACTTACTTACAGAACTAAAGGGACCAGTAGATAGCAGGAAAATAATACTATGAGATTTTTAACACTCATTCCATCAATGGTTAGATCACCCAGAGGGAAAATAAATAAGGAAACTGTGGCATTCTATGACACAGTAGTCCAGAGAGACTTAAAAGATTTATACCAGAACATGACAGCCGAAAGCAGCAGGATACACATTCTTCTCAGGAACACTTGGAATGTTCTTCAGTAGAGATCACAAATTAGGACAGGAAAATGTCTCAATAAATTTAAGAAGACTGGAATTGTATTAAGCATCTTTTCCGAACAAAAGTGTATGAAACTAGGAATGAATGACATAAAGAAAACCAGAGAAAACCCAAACAGGAGAAGCTAAACCTCATAATTGTAAATAATCAGTGATTCAATGAGGAAACCAAAGGAGAAAACAAACAATGTATGGAAGCAAATAAGACAGGAACCCAATGGATCAAAGTATGTAAAATGGACCTAGAGTGATTCTAGGAGTTACGTACATAGCAATGGAGGCCTCCACCCAGAAAGAAAGACAATCCCGAACGAACAATATCCTTTCACTATGAAAGGAACTAGGAAAAGAAGTACAAACCGGTCTAGGTTCCCATTCTTGAGTCACCATAGCACGGGGAAGAAGAGCAGAGTCTGTTCAGTCAGACTGTCTCGGTGTGTTCCCATCATCTCCCTGAATTTGGGCAAAGGCAGCTGTGAGGATGTCAGTTTCTCTGTCTGTGTGATGATGGGGATACTAAAGAAGCTAGCTCAGAGATTCTGGGGAGTGCAAAGTGCTTGCCAAAGTACCTTGTGTATAGGGTTCAACAAATCTTTGGATGAAGGTTTCTACAGGCCTACCAGTGTTATATATGTAATTCAGGAAAACACACTAAAAAAGAGTACACATATTAAGTCAAAAAAGAATAACGAATCAATTTGTTTCACATGTCGTAGGGAAAAGGAGTTGCCATGGCCAGGGTGCTCGCCTGACCGCGAACTCCCTGCCCACGGCGCAAACGCCGTGCTGTCTCCTGAGAGCCAGCCTGCATTGTGACCTCAGCCCCGTTTACTGCGCATGCGCAGCTCGGGGAATTGTTGACAAGAGGGTCCCTATCGTCTGAGTTGCTGAGTAGGGACCTCGCCCGAGTGCTCTCTGCCGCTTGTGGATCTCAGAGCAGCTCCGTGCAGCTGCAGCGGATGTAATCTCAGCACTCGATCGACCTGCTGCCACCAAAGTAAAACTGGGTTGGAACAGCGGAGCCTCGCTGTTTTCCAGTCTCACCAAATCCAGTAGGAAATACGCTGGGACTCCTGTGCTACAACGTCTTCTCAAGTTCATAGTAGGTGTGATGGTAGCAGAGTTGTAAAATTTGAATTGTCCTGAGGTTTTGACTTCTCATGCTGATTAAAAACACCGCCACTGCCATGTTCTCTGAAAGTACTCGTAAGAGAGGTAAGCGCTAGCATCTAAGTCCGGGTCACGGACACAGTTGAATGAATTCCGGGGAGGAGGTATTTATCCACTTTTAATGAAGGATATGTCTACCTGAGAAAAAGTCAGACTGAGTGATATTATTTCCATAAAGAGTACTGGTTTTCATACGTTTTAAAAATGTTAACATAAATTCTCGGTATGGAATGCATTCTGGAATTTTCATAGAGCAGACATTAGGTGGATTTTAAATGTCAGTTGTTTTTCCCATCTCATTTACTCACCACGAATAACTCATTATTATATATATAAATATTCACATACATAAGGAAACAACAAAGCTAAAGAGTCAGTTTATGGTCTCTGGATTTCACATTCATTTTCATAGACATGCTTCCTGAAAATGAGCCACGCTCTAAAGACATCAGGTGAGGTCTGGGAATCCCGGAAAACACGAATGTCTGAACTGTCTAGTTTTTCTAGTTATTTTTGATATCGTTATGGTCTCATCAAGTGTCTTTAAATGTATCCGCACTATCCAGACCGATTTAGCTTACATGTGGAAAAGATAAATTCAACTGTAACCTGATCTTTAGAGCAGATACCGAACAAGCGGAGGGAAGCATGCTCTAGCGGGACTCAGAGGAATGGAATTTGATGGCTTGTCTGACTTCCGAGGAGTAAGTAGAAATTGTTCCGGTCAAATTTTAGGTCCAAATAGGATATCTACACATGAAAAGGTGAACATTCTACATAAAACAAGGATGCGATGATTCATGGGAGAACACTTGGGATATCTTGTTCCCCCCTAACCGTACAAGGTAGTACTCTGTGAGTGGGTATGAGAAATAATTTCATGAATTCAGCCTTCCACTGGGCCTCACTTTTACACTCTTGAAAGCTACATGAGTAACTGCTTTCAATGTAAACGGACTAGAATTAGGGTGGCTGAAGGGATAAAGAGGTGAGACCCACCTTTATGTTGCCTATGGGAGGCTCATTTTTGACCTAAGGACACACATAAACTGAAAGTGAAGGGATGGAAAAAGATACTTTATGCAAGTTAAAGAGAGCAAAGGGCAGGACCCGCAATACTTATATTAGATAAACTGGACAGGAAACGAAGTGATGGGAACATCAAGGACACTATGGCGATATGAAGGAATCAGTCTGAGGAGATGGCAATAACAACTGGGTAAGTGACTGGGCACGCAACACAGGAGGACTTAAATGGGTAAAGAAAAATTTATGCAGAAGTATGTCCGTATTTGGCACTTACTTACAGAACTAAAGGGACCAGTAGATAGCAGGAAAATAATACTATGAGATTTTTAACACTCATTCCATCAATGGTTAGATCACCCAGAGGGAAAATAAATAAGGAAACTGTGGCATTCTATGACACAGTAGTCCAGAGAGACTTAAAAGATTTATAACAGAACATGACAGCCGAAAGCAGCAGGATACACATTCTTCTCAGGAACACTTGGAATGTTCTTCAGTAGAGATCACAAATTAGGACAGGAAAATGTCTCAATAAATTTAAGAAGACTGGAATTGTATTAAGCATCTTTTCCGAACAAAAGTGTATGAAACTAGGAATGAATGACATAAAGAAAACCAGAGAAAACCCAAACAGGAGAAGCTAAACCTCATAATTGTAAATAATCAGTGATTCAATGAGGAAACCAAAGGAGAAAACAAACAATGTATGGAAGCAAATAAGACAGGAACCCAATGGATCAAAGTATGTAAAATGGACCTAGAGTGATTCTAGGAGTTACGTACATAGCAATGGAGGCCTCCACCCAGAAAGAAAGACAATCCCGAACGAACAATATCCTTTCACTATGAAAGGAACTAGGAAAAGAAGTACAAACCGGTCTAGGTTCCCATTCTTGAGTCACCATAGCACGGGGAAGAAGAGCAGAGTCTGTTCAGTCAGACTGTCTCGGTGTGTTCCCATCATCTCCCTGAATTTGGGCAAAGGCAGCTGTGAGGATGTCAGTTTCTCTGTCTGTGTGATGATGGGGATACTAAAGAAGCTAGCTCAGAGATTCTGGGGAGTGCAAAGTGCTTGCCAAAGTACCTTGTGTATAGGGTTCAACAAATCTTTGGATGAAGGTTTCTACAGGCCTACCAGTGTTATATATGTAATTCAGGAAAACACACTAAAAAAGAGTACACATATTAAGTCAAAAAAGAATAACGAATCAATTTGTTTCACATGTCGTAGGGAAAAGGAGTTGCCATGGCCAGGGTGCTCGCCTGACCGCGAACTCCCTGCCCACGGCGCAAACGCCGTGCTGTCTCCTGAGAGCCAGCCTGCATTGTGACATCAGCCCCGTTTACTGCGCATGCGCAGCTCGGGGAATTGTTGACAAGAGGGTCCCTATCGTCTGAGTTGCTGAGTAGGGACCTCGCCCGAGTGCTCTCTGCCGCTTGTGGATCTCAGAGCAGCTCCGTGCAGCTGCAGCGGATGTAATCTCAGCACTCGATCGACCTGCTGCCACCAAAGTAAAACTGGGTTGGAACAGCGGAGCCTCGCTGTTTTCCAGTCTCACCAAATCCAGTAGGAAATACGCTGGGACTCCTGTGCTACAACGTCTTCTCAAGTTCATAGTAGGTGTGATGGTAGCAGAGTTGTAAAATTTGAATTGTCCTGAGGTTTTGACTTCTCATGCTGATTAAAAACACCGCCACTGCCATGTTCTCTGAAAGTACTCGTAAGAGAGGTAAGCGCTCGCATCTAAGTCCGGGTCACGGACACAGTTGAATGAATTCGGGGAGGAGGTATTTATCCACATTTAATGAAGGATATGTCTACCTGAGAAAAAGTCAGACTGAGTGATATTATTTCCATAAAGAGTACTGGTTTTCATACGTTTTAAAAATGTTAACATAAATTCTCGGTATGGAATGCATTCTGGAATTTTCATAGAGCAGACATTAGGTGGATTTTAAATGTCAGTTGTTTTTCCCATCTCATTTACTCACCACGAATAACTCATTATTATATACATAAATATTCACATACATAAGGAAACAACAAAGCTAAAGAGTCAGTTTATGGTCTCTGGATTTCACATTCATTTTCATAGACATGCTTCCTGAAAATGAGCCACGCTCTAAAGACATCAGGTGAGGTCTGGGAATCCCGGAAAACACGAATGTCTGAACTGTCTAGTTTTTCTAGTTATTTTTGATATCGTTATGGTCTCATCAAGTGTCTTTAAATGTATCCGGACTATCCAGACCGATTTAGCTTACATGTGGAAAAGATAAATTCAACTGTAACCTGATCTTTAGAGCAGATACCGAACAAGCGGAGGGAAGCATGCTCTAGCGGGACTCAGAGGAATGGAATTTGATGGCTTGTCTGACTTCCGAGGAGTAAGTAGAAATTGTTCCGGTCAAATTTTAGGTCCAAATAGGATATCTACACATGAAAAGGTGAACATTCTACATAAAACAAGGATGCGATGATTCATGGGAGAACACTTGGGATATCTTGTTCCCCCCTAACCGTACAAGGTAGTACTCTGTGAGTGGGTATGAGAAATAATTTCATGAATTCAGCCTTCCACTGGGCCTCACTTTTACACTCTTGAAAGCTACATGAGTAACTGCTTTCAATGTAAACGGACTAGAATTAGGGTGGCTGAAGGGATAAAGAGGTGAGACCCACCTTTATGTTGCCTATGGGAGGCTCATTTTTGACCTAAGGACACACATAAACTGAAAGTGAAGGGATGGAAAAAGATACTTTATGCAAGTTAAAGAGAGCAAAGGGCAGGACCCGCAATACTTATATTAGATAAACTGGACAGGAAACGAAGTGATGGGAACATCAAGGACACTATGGCGATATGAAGGAATCAGTCTGAGGAGATGGCAATAACAACTGGGTAAGTGACTGGGCACGCAACACAGGAGGACTTAAATGGGTAAAGAAAAATTTATGCAGAAGTATGTCCGTATTTGGCACTTACTTACAGAACTAAAGGGACCAGTAGATAGCAGGAAAATAATACTATGAGATTTTTAACACTCATTCCATCAATGGTTAGATCACCCAGAGGGAAAATAAATAAGGAAACTGTGGCATTCTATGACACAGTAGTCCAGAGAGACTTAAAAGATTTATAACAGAACATGACAGCCGAAAGCAGCAGGATACACATTCTTCTCAGGAACACTTGGAATGTTCTTCAGTAGAGATCACAAATTAGGACAGGAAAATGTCTCAATAAATTTAAGAAGACTGGAATTGTATTAAGCATCTTTTCCGAACAAAAGTGTATGAAACTAGGAATGAATGACATAAAGAAAACCACAGAAAACACAAACAGGAGAAGCTAAACCTCATAATTGTAAATAATCAGTGATTCAATGAGGAAACCAAAGGAGAAAACAAACAATGTATGGAAGCAAATAAGACAGGAACCCAATGGATCAAAGTATGTAAAATGGACCTAGAGTGATTCTAGGAGTTACGTACATAGCAATGGAGGCCTCCACCCAGAAAGAAAGACAATCCCGAACGAACAATATCCTTTCACTATGAAAGGAACTAGGAAAAGAAGTACAAACCGGTCTAGGTTCCCATTCTTGAGTCACCATAGCACGGGGAAGAAGAGCAGAGTCTGTTCAGTCAGACTGTCTCGGTGTGTTCCCATCATCTCCCTGAATTTGGGCAAAGGCAGCTGTGAGGATGTCAGTTTCTCTGTCTGTGTGATGATGGGGATACTAAAGAAGCTAGCTCAGAGATTCTGGGGAGTGCAAAGTGCTTGCCAAAGTACCTTGTGTATAGGGTTCAACAAATCTTTGGATGAAGGTTTCTACAGGCCTACCAGTGTTATATATGTAATTCAGGAAAACACACTAAAAAATAGTACACATATTAAGTCAAAAAAGAATAACGAATCAATTTGTTTCACATGTCGTAGGGAAAAGGAGTTGCCAAGGCCAGGGTGCTCGCCTGACCGCGAACTCCCTGCCCACGGCGCAAACGCCGTGCTGTCTCCTGAGAGCCAGCCTGCATTGTGACCTCAGCCCCGTTTACTGCGCATGCGCAACTCGGGGAATTGTTGACAAGAGGGTCCCTATCGTCTGAGTTGCTGAGTAGGGACCTCGCCCGAGTGCTCTCTGCCGCTTGTGGATCTCAGAGCAGCTCCGTGCAGCTGCAGCGGATGTAATCTCAGCACTCGATCGACCTGCTGCCACCAAAGTAAAACTGGGTTGGAACAGCGGAGCCTCGCTGTTTTCCAGTCTCACCAAATCCAGTAGGAAATACGCTGGGACTCCTGTGCTACAACGTCTTCTCAAGTTCATAGTAGGTGTGATGGTAGCAGAGTTGTAAAATTTGAATTGTCCTGAGGTTTTGACTTCTCATGCTGATTAAAAACACCGCCACTGCCATGTTCTCTGAAAGTACTCGTAAGAGAGGTAAGCGCTTGCATCTAAGTCCGGGTCACGGACACAGTTGAATGAATTCCGGGGAGGAGGTATTTATCCACTTTTAATGAAGGATATGTCTACCTGAGAAAAAGTCAGACTGAGTGATATTATTTCCATAAAGAGTACTGGTTTTCATACGTTTTAAAAATGTTAACATAAATTCTCGGTATGGAATGCATTCTGGAATTTTCATAGAGCAGACATTAGGTGGATTTTAAATGTCAGTTGTTTTTCCCATCTCATTTACTCACCACGAATAACTCATTATTATATACATAAATATTCACATACATAAGGAAACAACAAAGCTAAAGAGTCAGTTTATGGTCTCTGGATTTCACATTCATTTTCATAGACATGCTTCCTGAAAATGAGCCACGCTCTAAAGACATCAGGTGAGGTCTGGGAATCCCGGAAAACACGAATGTCTGAACTGTCTAGTTTTTCTAGTTATTTTTGATATCGTTATGGTCACATCAAGTGTCTTTAAATGTATCCGGACTATCCAGACCGATTTAGCTTACATGTGGAAAAGATAAATTCAACTGTAACCTGATCTTTAGAGCAGATACCGAACAAGCGGAGGGAAGCATGCTCTAGCGGGACTCAGAGGAATGGAATTTGATGGCTTGTCTGACTTCCGAGGAGTAAGTAGAAATTGTTCCGGTCAAATTTTAGGTCCAAATAGGATATCTACACATGAAAAGGTGAACATTCTACATAAAACAAGGATGCGATGATTCATGGGAGAACACTTGGGATATCTTGTTCCCCCCTAACCGTACAAGGTAGTACTCTGTGAGTGGGTATGAGAAATAATTTCATGAATTCAGCCTTCCACTCGGCCTCACTTTTACACTCTTGAAAGCTACATGAGTAACTGCTTTCAATGTAAACGGACTAGAATTAGGGTGGCTGAAGGGATAAAGAGGTGAGACCCACCTTTATGTTGCCTATGGGAGGCTCATTTTTGACCTAAGGACACACATAAACTGAAAGTGAAGGGATGGAAAAAGATACTTTATGCAAGTTAAAGAGAGCAAAGGGCAGGACCCGCAATACTTATATTAGATAAACTGGACAGGAAACGAAGTGATGGGAACATCAAGGACACTATCGCGATATGAAGGAATCAGTCTGAGGAGATGGCAATAACAACTGGGTAAGTGACTGTGCACGCAACACAGGAGGACTTAAATGGGTAAAGAAAAATTTATGCAGAAGTATGTCCGTATTTGGCACTTACTTACAGAACTAAAGGGAGCAGTAGATAGCAGGAAAATAATACTATGAGATTTTTAACACTCATTCCATCAATGGTTAGATCACCCAGAGGGAAAATAAATAAGGAAACTGTGGCATTCTATGACACAGTAGTCCAGAGAGACTTAAAAGATTTATACCAGAACATGACAGTCGAAAGCAGCAGGATACACATTCTTCTCAGGAACACTTGGAATGTTCTTCAGTAGAGATCACAAATTAGGACAGGAAAATGTCTCAATAAATTTAAGAAGACTGGAATTATATTAAGCATCTTTTCCGACCAAAAGTGTATGAAACTAGGAATGAATGACATAAAGAAAACCAGAGAAAACCCAAACAGGAGAAGCTAAACCTCATAATTGTAAATAATCAGTGATTCAATGAGGAAACCAAAGGAGAAAACAAACAATGTATGGAAGCAAATAAGACAGGAACCCAATGGATCAAAGTATGTAAAATGGACCTAGAGTGATTCTAGGAGTTACGTACATAGCAATGGAGGCCTCCACCCAGAAAGAAAGACAATCCCGAACGAACAATATCCTTTCACTATGAAAGGAACTAGGAAAAGAAGTACAAACCGGTCTAGGTTCCCATTCTTGAGTCACCATAGCACGGGGAAGAAGAGCAGAGTCTGTTCAGTCAGACTGTCTCGGTGTGTTCCCATCATCTCCCTGAATTTGGGCAAAGGCAGCTGTGAGGATGTCAGTTTCTCTGTCTGTGTGATGATGGGGATACTAAAGAAGCTAGCTCAGAGATTCTGGGGAGTGCAAAGTGCTTGCCAAAGTACCTTGTGTATAGGGTTCAACAAATCTTTGGATGAAGGTTTCTACAGGCCTACCAGTGTTATATATGTAATTCAGGAAAACACACTAAAAAATAGTACACATATTAAGTCAAAAAAGAATAACGAATCAATTTGTTTCACATGTCGTAGGGAAAAGGAGTTGCCAAGGCCAGGGTGCTCGCCTGACCGCGAACTCCCTGCCCACGGCGCAAACGCCGTGCTGTCTCCTGAGAGCCAGCCTGCATTGTGACCTCAGCCCCGTTTACTGCGCATGCGCAGCTCGGGGAATTGTTGACAAGAGGGTCCCTATCGTCTGAGTTGCTGAGTAGGGACCTCGCCCGAGTGCTCTCTGCCTCTTGTGGATCTCAGAGCAGCTCCGTGCAGCTGCAGCGGATGTAATCTCAGCACTCGATCGACCTGCTGCCACCAAAGTAAAACTGGGTTGGAACAGCGGAGCCTCGCTGTTTTCCAGTCTCACCAAATCCAGTAGGAAATACGCTGGGACTCCTGTGCTACAACGTCTTCTCAAGTTCATAGTAGGTGTGATGGTAGCAGAGTTGTAAAATTTGAATTGTCCTGAGGTTTTGACTTCTCATGCTGATTAAAAACACCGCCACTGCCATGTTCTCTGAAAGTACTCGTAAGAGAGGTAAGCGCTTGCATCTTAGTCCGGGTCACGGACACAGTTGAATGAATTCCGGGGAGGAGGTATTTATCCACTTTTAATGAAGGATATGTCTACCTGAGAAAAAGTCAGACTGAGTGATATTATTTCCATAAGGAGTACTGGTTTTCATACGTTTTAAAAATGTTAACATAAATTCTCGGTATGGAATGCATTCTGGAATTTTCATAGAGCAGACATTAGGTGGATTTTAAATGTCAGTTGTTTTTCTCATCTCATTTACTCACCACGAATAACTCATTATTATATACATAAATATTCACATACATAAGGAAACAACAAAGCTAAAGAGTCAGTTTATGGTCTCTGGATTTCACATTCATTTTCATAGACATGCTTCCTGAAAATGAGCCACGCTCTAAAGACATCAGGTGAGGTCTGGGAATCCCGGAAAACACGAATGTCTGAACTGTCTAGTTTTTCTAGTTATTTTTGATATCGTTATGGTCTCATCAAGTGTCTTTAAATGTATCCGGACTATCCAGACCGATTTAGCTTACATGTGGAAAAGATAAATTCAACTGTAACCTGATCTTTAGAGCAGATACCGAACAAGCGGAGGGAAGCATGCTCTAGCGGGACTCAGAGGAATGGAATTTGATGGCTTGTCTGACTTCCGAGGAGTAAGTAGAAATTGTTCCGGTCAAATTTTAGGTCCAAATAGGATATCTACACATGAAAAGGTGAACATTCTACATAAAACAAGGATGCGATGATTCATGGGAGAACACTTGGGATATCTTGTTCCCCCCTAACCGTACAAGGTAGTACTCTGTGAGTGGGTATGAGAAATAATTTCATGAATTCAGCCTTCCACTGGGCCTCACTTTTACACTCTTGAAAGCTACATGAGTAACTGCTTTCAATGTAAACGGACTAGAATTAGGGTGGCTGAAGGGATAAAGAGGTGAGACCCACCTTTATGTTGCCTATGGGAGGCTCATTTTTGACCTAAGGACACACATAAACTGAAAGTGAAGGGATGGAAAAAGATACTTTATGCAAGTTAAAGAGAGCAAAGGGCAGGACCCGCAATACTTATATTAGATAAACTGGACAGGAAACGAAGTGATGGGAACATCAAGGACACTATGGCGATATGAAGGAATCAGTCTGAGGAGATGGCAATAACAACTGGGTAAGTGACTGGGCACGCAACACAGGAGGACTTAAATGGGTAAAGAAAAATTTATGCAGAAGTATGTCCGTATTTGGCACTTACTTACAGAACTAAAGGGACCAGTAGATAGCAGGAAAATAATACTATGAGATTTTTAACACTCATTCCATCAATGGTTAGATCACCCAGAGGGAAAATAAATAAGGAAACTGTGGCATTCTATGACACAGTAGTCCAGAGAGACTTAAAAGATTTATAACAGAACATGACAGCCGAAAGCAGCAGGATACACATTCTTCTCAGGAACACTTGGAATGTTCTTCAGTAGAGATCACAAATTAGGACAGGAAAATGTCTCAATAAATTTAAGAAGACTGGAATTGTATTAAGCATCTTTTCCGAACAAAAGTGTATGAAACTAGGAATGAATGACATAAAGAAAACCACAGAAAACACAAACAGGAGAAACTAAACCTCATAATTGTAAATAATCAGTGATTCAATGAGGAAACCAAAGGAGAAAACAAACAATGTATGGAAGCAAATAAGACAGGAACCCAATGGATCAAAGTATGTAAAATGGACCTAGAGTGATTCTAGGAGTTACGTACATAGCAATGGAGGCCTCCACCCAGAAAGAAAGACAATCCCGAACGAACAATATCCTTTCACTATGAAAGGAACTAGGAAAAGAAGTACAAACCGGTCTAGGTTCCCATTCTTGAGTCACCATAGCACGGGGAAGAAGAGCAGAGTCTGTTCAGTCAGACTGTCTCGGTGTGTTCCCATCATCTCCCTGAATTTGGGCAAAGGCAGCTGTGAGGATGTCAGTTTCTCTGTCTGTGTGATGATGGGGATACTAAAGAAGCTAGCTCAGAGATTCTGGGGAGTGCAAAGTGCTTGCCAAAGTACCTTGTGTATAGGGTTCAACAAATCTTTGGATGAAGGTTTCTACAGGCCTACCAGTGTTATATATGTAATTCAGGAAAACACACTAAAAAAGAGTACACATATTAAGTCAAAAAAGAATAACGAATCAATTTGTTTCACATGTCGTAGGGAAAAGGAGTTGCCATGGCCAGGGTGCTCGCCTGACCGCGAACTCCCTGCCCACGGCGCAAACGCCGTGCTGTCTCCTGAGAGCCAGCCTGCATTGTGACCTCAGCCCCGTTTACTGCGCATGCGCAGCTCGGGGAATTGTTGACAAGAGGGTCCCTATCGTCTGAGTTGCTGAGTAGGGACCTCGCCCGAGTGCTCTCTGCCGCTTGTGGATCTCAGAGCAGCTCCGTGCAGCTGCAGCGGATGTAATCTCAGCACTCGATCGACCTGCTGCCACCAAAGTAAAACTGGGTTGGAACAGCGGAGCCTCGCTGTTTTCCAGTCTCACCAAATCCAGTAGGAAATACGCTGGGACTCCTGTGCTACAACGTCTTCTCAAGTTCATAGTAGGTGTGATGGTAGCAGAGTTGTAAAATTTGAATTGTCCTGAGGTTTTGACTTCTCATGCTGATTAAAAACACCGCCACTGCCATGTTCTCTGAAAGTACTCGTAAGAGAGGTAAGCGCTAGCATCTAAGTCCGGGTCACGGACACAGTTGAATGAATTCGGGGAGGAGGTATTTATCCACTTTTAATGAAGGATATGTCTACCTGAGAAAAAGTCAGACTGAGTGATATTATTTCCATAAAGAGTACTGGTTTTCATACGTTTTAAAAATGTTAACATAAATTCTCGGTATGGAATGCATTCTGGAATTTTCATAGAGCAGACATTAGGTGGATTTTAAATGTCAGTTGTTTTTCCCATCTCATTTACTCACCACGAATAACTCATTATTATATACATAAATATTCACATACATAAGGAAACAACAAAGCTAAAGAGTCAGTTTATGGTCTCTGGATTTCACATTCATTTTCATAGACATGCTTCCTGAAAATGAGCCACGCTCTAAAGACATCAGGTGAGGTCTGGGAATCCCGGAAAACACGAATGTCTGAACTGTCTAGTTTTTCTAGTTATTTTTGATATCGTTATGGTCTCATCAAGTGTCTTTAAATGTATCCGGACTATCCAGACCGATTTAGCTTACATGTGGAAAAGATAAATTCAACTGTAACCTGATCTTTAGAGCAGATACCGAACAAGCGGAGGGAAGCATGCTCTAGCGGGACTCAGAGGAATGGAATTTGATGGCTTGTCTGACTTCCGAGGAGTAAGTAGAAATTGTTCCGGTCAAATTTTAGGTCCAAATAGGATATCTACACATGAAAAGGTGAACATTCTACATAAAACAAGGATGCGATGATTCATGGGAGAACACTTGGGATATCTTGTTCCCCCCTAACCGTACAAGGTAGTACTCTGTGAGTGGGTATGAGAAATAATTTCATGAATTCAGCCTTCCACTGGGCCTCACTTTTACACTCTTGAAAGCTACATGAGTAACTGCTTTCAATGTAAACGGACTAGAATTAGGGTGGCTGAAGGGATAAAGAGGTGAGACCCACCTTTATGTTGCCTATGGGAGGCTCATTTTTGACCTAAGGACACACATAAACTGAAAGTGAAGGGATGGAAAAAGATACTTTATGCAAGTTAAAGAGAGCAAAGGGCAGGACCCGCAATACTTATATTAGATAAACTGGACAGGAAACGAAGTGATGGGAACATCAAGGACACTATGGCGATATGAAGGAATCAGTCTGAGGAGATGGCAATAACAACTGGGTAAGTGACTGTGCACGCAACACAGGAGGACTTAAATGGGTAAAGAAAAATTTATGCAGAAGTATGTCCGTATTTGGCACTTACTTACAGAACTAAAGGGACCAGTAGATAGCAGGAAAATAATACTATGAGATTTTTAACACTCATTCCATCAATGGTTAGATCACCCAGAGGGAAAATAAATAAGGAAACTGTGGCATTCTATGACACAGTAGTCCAGAGAGACTTAAAAGATTTATAACAGAACATGACAGCCGAAAGCAGCAGGATACACATTCTTCTCAGGAACACTTGGAATGTTCTTCAGTAGAGATCACAAATTAGGACAGGAAAATGTCTCAATAAATTTAAGAAGACTGGAATTGTATTAAGCATCTTTTCCGAACAAAAGTGTATGAAACTAGGAATGAATGACATAAAGAAAACCACAGAAAACACAAACAGGAGAAGCTAAACCTCATAATTGTAAATAATCAGTGATTCAATGAGGAAACCAAAGGAGAAAACAAACAATGTATGGAAGCAAATAAGACAGGAACCCAATGGATCAAAGTATGTAAAATGGACCTAGAGTGATTCTAGGAGTTACGTACATAGCAATGGAGGCCTCCACCCAGAAAGAAAGACAATCCCGAACGAACAATATCCTTTCACTATGAAAGGAACTAGGAAAAGAAGTACAAACCGGTCTAGGTTCCCATTCTTGAGTCACCATAGCACGGGGAAGAAGAGCAGAGTCTGTTCAGTCAGACTGTCTCGGTGTGTTCCCATCATCTCCCTGAATTTGGGCAAAGGCAGCTGTGAGGATGTCAGTTTCTCTGTCTGTGTGATGATGGGGATACTAAAGAAGCTAGCTCAGAGATTCTGGGGAGTGCAAAGTGCTTGCCAAAGTACCTTGTGTATAGGGTTCAACAAATCTTTGGATGAAGGTTTCTACAGGCCTACCAGTGTTATATATGTAATTCAGGAAAACACACTAAAAAAGAGTACACATATTAAGTCAAAAAAGAATAACGAATCAATTTGTTTCACATGTCGTAGGGAAAAGGAGTTGCCAAGGCCAGGGTGCTCGCCTGACCGCGAACTCCCTGCCCACGGCGCAAACGCCGTGCTGTCTCCTGAGAGCCAGCCTGCATTGTGACTTCAGCCCCGTTTACTGCGCATGCGCAACTCGGGGAATTGTTGACAAGAGGGTCCCTATCGTCTGAGTTGCTGAGTAGGGACCTCGCCCGAGTGCTCTCTGCCGCTTGTGGATCTCAGAGCAGCTCCGTGCAGCTGCAGCGGATGTAATCTCAGCACTCGATCGACCTGCTGCCACCAAAGTAAAACTGGGTTGGAACAGCGGAGCCTCGCTGTTTTCCAGTCTCACCAAATCCAGTAGGAAATACGCTGGGACTCCTGTGCTACAACGTCTTCTCAAGTTCATAGTAGGTGTGATGGTAGCAGAGTTGTAAAATTTGAATTGTCCTGAGGTTTTGACTTCTCATGCTGATTAAAAACACCGCCACTGCCATGTTCTCTGAAAGTACTCGTAAGAGAGGTAAGCGCTTGCATCTAAGTCCGGGTCACGGACACAGTTGAATGAATTCCGGGGAGGAGGTATTTATCCACTTTTAATGAAGGATATGTCTACCTGAGAAAAAGTCAGACTGAGTGATATTATTTCCATAAAGAGTACTGGTTTTCATACGTTTTAAAAATGTTAACATAAATTCTCGGTATGGAATGCATTCTGGAATTTTCATAGAGCAGACATTAGGTGGATTTTAAATGTCAGTTGTTTTTCCCATCTCATTTACTCACCACGAATAACTCATTATTATATACATAAATATTCACATACATAAGGAAACAACAAAGCTAAAGAGTCAGTTTATGGTCTCTGGATTTCACATTCATTTTCATAGACATGCTTCCTGAAAATGAGCCACGCTCTAAAGACATCAGGTGAGGTCTGGGAATCCCGGAAAACACGAATGTCTGAACTGTCTAGTTTTTCTAGTTATTTTTGATATCGTTATGGTCTCATCAAGTGTCTTTAAATGTATCCGGACTATCCAGACCGATTTAGCTTACATGTGGAAAAGATAAATTCAACTGTAACCTGATCTTTAGAGCAGATACCGAACAAGCGGAGGGAAGCATGCTCTAGCGGGACTCAGAGGAATGGAATTTGATGGCTTGTCTGACTTCCGAGGAGTAAGTAGAAATTGTTCCGGTCAAATTTTAGGTCCAAATAGGATATCTACACATGAAAAGGTGAACATTCTACATAAAACAAGGATGCGATGATTCATGGGAGAACACTTGGGATATCTTGTTCCCCCCTAACCGTACAAGGTAGTACTCTGTGAGTGGGTATGAGAAATAATTTCATGAATTCAGCCTTCCACTGGGCCTCACTTTTACACTCTTGAAAGCTACATGAGTAACTGCTTTCAATGTAAACGGACTAGAATTAGGGTGGCTGAAGGGATAAAGAGGTGAGACCCACCTTTATGTTGCCTATGGGAGGCTCATTTTTGACCTAAGGACACACATAAACTGAAAGTGAAGGGATGGAAAAAGATACTTTATGCAAGTTAAAGAGAGCAAAGGGCAGGACCCGCAATACTTATATTAGATAAACTGGACAGGAAACGAAGTGATGGGAACATCAAGGACACTATCGCGATATGAAGGAATCAGTCTGAGGAGATGGCAATAACAACTGGGTAAGTGACTGTGCACGCAACACAGGAGGACTTAAATGGGTAAAGAAAAATTTATGCAGAAGTATGTCCGTATTTGGCACTTACTTACAGAACTAAAGGGACCAGTAGATAGCAGGAAAATAATACTATGAGATTTTTAACACTCATTCCATCAATGGTTAGATCACCCAGAGGGAAAATAAATAAGGAAACTGTGGCATTCTATGACACAGTAGTCCAGAGAGACTTAAAAGATTTATACCAGAACATGACAGTCGAAAGCAGCAGGATACACATTCTTCTCAGGAACACTTGGAATGTTCTTCAGTAGAGATCACAAATTAGGACAGGAAAATGTCTCAATAAATTTAAGAAGACTGGAATTGTATTAAGCATCTTTTCCGAACAAAAGTGTATGAAACTAGGAATGAATGACATAAAGAAAACCACAGAAAACACAAACAGGAGAAGCTAAACCTCATAATTGTAAATAATCAGTGATTCAATGAGGAAACCAAAGGAGAAAACAAACAATGTATGGAAGCAAATAAGACAGGAACCCAATGGATCAAAGTATGTAAAATGGACCTAGAGTGATTCTAGGAGTTACGTACATAGCAATGGAGGCCTCCACCCAGAAAGAAAGACAATCCCGAACGAACAATATCCTTTCACTATGAAAGGAACTAGGAAAAGAAGTACAAACCGGTCTAGGTTCCCATTCTTGAGTCACCATAGCACGGGGAAGAAGAGCAGAGTCTGTTCAGTCAGACTGTCTCGGTGTGTTCCCATCATCTCCCTGAATTTGGGCAAAGGCAGCTGTGAGGATGTCAGTTTCTCTGTCTGTGTGATGATGGGGATACTAAAGAAGCTAGCTCAGAGATTCTGGGGAGTGCAAAGTGCTTGCCAAAGTACCTTGTGTATAGGGTTCAACAAATCTTTGGATGAAGGTTTCTACAGGCCTACCAGTGTTATATATGTAATTCAGGAAAACACACTAAAAAAGAGTACACATATTAAGTCAAAAAAGAATAACGAATCAATTTGTTTCACATGTCGTAGGGAAAAGGAGTTGCCATGGCCAGGGTGCTCGCCTGACCGCGAACTCCCTGCCCACGGCGCAAACGCCGTGCTGTCTCCTGAGAGCCAGCCTGCATTGTGACCTCAGCCCCGTTTACTGCGCATGCGCAGCTCGGGGAATTGTTGACAAGAGGGTCCCTATCGTCTGAGTTGCTGAGTAGGGACCTCGCCCGAGTGCTCTCTGCCGCTTGTGGATCTCAGAGCAGCTCCGTGCAGCTGCAGCGGATGTAATCTCAGCACTCGATCGACCTGCTGCCACCAAAGTAAAACTGGGTTGGAACAGCGGAGCCTCGCTGTTTTCCAGTCTCACCAAATCCAGTAGGAAATACGCTGGGACTCCTGTGCTACAACGTCTTCTCAAGTTCATAGTAGGTGTGATGGTAGCAGAGTTGTAAAATTTGAATTGTCCTGAGGTTTTGACTTCTCATGCTGATTAAAAACACCGCCACTGCCATGTTCTCTGAAAGTACTCGTAAGAGAGGTAAGCGCTAGCATCTAAGTCCGGGTCACGGACACAGTTGAATGAATTCCGGGGAGGAGGTATTTATCCACTTTTAATGAAGGATATGTCTACCTGAGAAAAAGTCAGACTGAGTGATATTATTTCCATAAAGAGTACTGGTTTTCATACGTTTTAAAAATGTTAACATAAATTCTCGGTATGGAATGCATTCTGGAATTTTCATAGAGCAGACATTAGGTGGATTTTAAATGTCAGTTGTTTTTCCCATCTCATTTACTCACCACGAATAACTCATTATTATATACATAAATATTCACATACATAAGGAAACAACAAAGCTAAAGAGTCAGTTTATGGTCTCTGGATTTCACATTCATTTTCATAGACATGCTTCCTGAAAATGAGCCACGCTCTAAAGACATCAGGTGAGGTCTGGGAATCCCGGAAAACACGAATGTCTGAACTGTCTAGTTTTTCTAGTTATTTTTGATATCGTTATGGTCTCATCAAGTGTCTTTAAATGTATCCGGACTATCCAGACCGATTTAGCTTACATGTGGAAAAGATAAATTCAACTGTAACCTGATCTTTAGAGCAGATACCGAACAAGCGGAGGGAAGCATGCTCTAGCGGGACTCAGAGGAATGGAATTTGATGGCTTGTCTGACTTCCGAGGAGTAAGTAGAAATTGTTCCGGTCAAATTTTAGGTCCAAATAGGATATCTACACATGAAAAGGTGAACATTCTACATAAAACAAGGATGCGATGATTCATGGGAGAACACTTGGGATATCTTGTTCCCCCCTAACCGTACAAGGTAGTACTCTGTGAGTGGGTATGAGAAATAATTTCATGAATTCAGCCTTCCACTGGGCCTCACTTTTACACTCTTGAAAGCTACATGAGTAACTGCTTTCAATGTAAACGGACTAGAATTAGGGTGGCTGAAGGGATAAAGAGGTGAGACCCACCTTTATGTTGCCTATGGGAGGCTCATTTTTGACCTAAGGACACACATAAACTGAAAGTGAAGGGATGGAAAAAGATACTTTATGCAAGTTAAAGAGAGCAAAGGGCAGGACCCGCAATACTTATATTAGATAAACTGGACAGGAAACGAAGTGATGGGAACATCAAGGACACTATGGCGATATGAAGGAATCAGTCTGAGGAGATGGCAATAACAACTGGGTAAGTGACTGTGCACGCAACACAGGAGGACTTAAATGGGTAAAGAAAAATTTATGCAGAAGTATGTCCGTATTTGGCACTTACTTACAGAACTAAAGGGACCAGTAGATAGCAGGAAAATAATACTATGAGATTTTTAACACTCATTCCATCAATGGTTAGATCACCCAGAGGGAAAATAAATAAGGAAACTGTGGCATTCTATGACACAGTAGTCCAGAGAGACTTAAAAGATTTATAACAGAACATGACAGCCGAAAGCAGCAGGATACACATTCTTCTCAGGAACACTTGGAATGTTCTTCAGTAGAGATCACAAATTAGGACAGGAAAATGTCTCAATAAATTTAAGAAGACTGGAATTGTATTAAGCATCTTTTCCGAACAAAAGTGTATGAAACTAGGAATGAATGACATAAAGAAAACCACAGAAAACACAAACAGGAGAAGCTAAACCTCATAATTGTAAATAATCAGTGATTCAATGAGGAAACCAAAGGAGAAAACAAACAATGTATGGAAGCAAATAAGACAGGAACCCAATGGATCAAAGTATGTAAAATGGACCTAGAGTGATTCTAGGAGTTACGTACATAGCAATGGAGGCCTCCACCCAGAAAGAAAGACAATCCCGAACGAACAATATCCTTTCACTATGAAAGGAACTAGGAAAAGAAGTACAAACCGGTCTAGGTTCCCATTCTTGAGTCACCATAGCACGGGGAAGAAGAGCAGAGTCTGTTCAGTCAGACTGTCTCGGTGTGTTCCCATCATCTCCCTGAATTTGGGCAAAGGCAGCTGTGAGGATGTCAGTTTCTCTGTCTGTGTGATGATGGGGATACTAAAGAAGCTAGCTCAGAGATTCTGGGGAGTGCAAAGTGCTTGCCAAAGTACCTTGTGTATAGGGTTCAACAAATCTTTGGATGAAGGTTTCTACAGGCCTACCAGTGTTATATATGTAATTCAGGAAAACACACTAAAAAATAGTACACATATTAAGTCAAAAAAGAATAACGAATCAATTTGTTTCACATGTCGTAGGGAAAAGGAGTTGCCAAGGCCAGGGTGCTCGCCTGACCGCGAACTCCCTGCCCACGGCGCAAACGCCGTGCTGTCTCCTGAGAGCCAGCCTGCATTGTGACCTCAGCCCCGTTTACTGCGCATGCGCAGCTCGGGGAATTGTTGACAAGAGGGTCCCTATCGTCTGAGTTGCTGAGTAGGGACCTCGCCCGAGTGCTCTCTGCCGCTTGTGGATCTCAGAGCAGCTCCGTGCAGCTGCAGCGGATGTAATCTCAGCACTCGATCGACCTGCTGCCACCAAAGTAAAACTGGGTTGGAACAGCGGAGCCTCGCTGTTTTCCAGTCTCACCAAATCCAGTAGGAAATACGCTGGGACTCCTGTGCTACAACGTCTTCTCAAGTTCATAGTAGGTGTGATGGTAGCAGAGTTGTAAAATTTGAATTGTCCTGAGGTTTTGACTTCTCATGCTGATTAAAAACACCGCCACTGCCATGTTCTCTGAAAGTACTCGTAAGAGAGGTAAGCGCTTGCATCTAAGTCCGGGTCACGGACACAGTTGAATGAATACCGGGGAGGAGGTATTTATCCACTTTTAATGAAGGATATGTCTACCTGAGAAAAAGTCAGACTGAGTGATATTATTTCCATAAGGAGTACTGGTTTTCATACGTTTTAAAAATGTTAACATAAATTCTCGGTATGGAATGCATTCTGGAATTTTCATAGAGCAGACATTAGGTGGATTTTAAATGTCAGTTGTTTTTCCCATCTCATTTACTCACCACGAATAACTCATTATTATATATATAAATATTCACATACATAAGGAAACAACAAAGCTAAAGAGTCAGTTTATGGTCTCTGGATTTCACATTCATTTTCATAGACATGCTTCCTGAAAATGAGCCACGCTCTAAATACATCAGGTGAGGTCTGGGAATCCCGGAAAACACGAATGTCTGAACTGTCTAGTTTTTCTAGTTATTTTTGATATCGTTATGGTCACATCAAGTGTCTTTAAATGTATCCGGACTATCCAGACCGATTTAGCTTACATGTGGAAAAGATAAATTCAACTGTAACCTGATCTTTAGAGCAGATACCGAACAAGCGGAGGGAAGCATGCTCTAGCGGGACTCAGAGGAATGGAATTTGATGGCTTGTCTGACTTCCGAGGAGTAAGTAGAAATTGTTCCGGTCAAATTTTAGGTCCAAATAGGATATCTACACATGAAAAGGTGAACATTCTACATTAAACAAGGATGCGATGATTCATGGGAGAACACTTGGGATATCTTGTTCCCCCCTAACCGTACAAGGTAGTACTCTGTGAGTGGGTATGAGAAATAATTTCATGAATTCAGCCTTCCACTGGGCCTCACTTTTACACTCTTGAAAGCTACATGAGTAACTGCTTTCAATGTAAACGGACTAGAATTAGGGTGGCTGAAGGGATAAAGAGGTGAGACCCACCTTTATGTTGCCTATGGGAGGCTCATTTTTGACCTAAGGACACACATAAACTGAAAGTGAAGGGATGGAAAAAGATACTTTATGCAAGTTAAAGAGAGCAAAGGGCAGGACCCGCAATACTTATATTAGATAAACTGGACAGGAAACAAAGTGATGGGAACATCAAGGACACTATGGCGATATGAAGGAATCAGTCTGAGGAGATGGCAATAACAACTGGGTAAGTGACTGTGCACGCAACACAGGAGGACTTAAATGGGTAAAGAAAAATTTATGCAGAAGTATGTCCGTATTTGGCACTTACTTACAGAACTAAAGGGACCAGTAGATAGCAGGAAAATAATACTATGAGATTTTTAACACTCATTCCATCAATGGTTAGATCACCCAGAGGGAAAATAAATAAGGAAACTGTGGCATTCTATGACACAGTAGTCCAGAGAGACTTAAAAGATTTATAACAGAACATGACAGCCGAAAGCAGCAGGATACACATTCTTCTCAGGAACACTTGGAATGTTCTTCAGTAGAGATCACAAATTAGGACAGGAAAATGTCTCAATAAATTTAAGAAGACTGGAATTGTATTAAGCATCTTTTCCGAACAAAAGTGTATGAAACTAGGAATGAATGACATAAAGAAAACCACAGAAAACCCAAACAGGAGAAGCTAAACCTCATAATTGTAAATAATCAGTGATTCAATGAGGAAACCAAAGGAGAAAACAAACAATGTATGGAAGCAAATAAGACAGGAACCCAATGGATCAAAGTATGTAAAATGGACCTAGAGTGATTCTAGGAGTTACGTACATAGCAATGGAGGCCTCCACCCAGAAAGAAAGACAATCCCGAACGAACAATATCCTTTCACTATGAAAGGAACTAGGAAAAGAAGTACAAACCGGTCTAGGTTCCCATTCTTGAGTCACCATAGCACGGGGAAGAAGAGCAGAGTCTGTTCAGTCAGACTGTCTCGGTGTGTTCCCATCATCTCCCTGAATTTGGGCAAAGGCAGCTGTGAGGATGTCAGTTTCTCTGTCTGTGTGATGATGGGGATACTAAAGAAGCTAGCTCAGAGATTCTGGGGAGTGCAAAGTGCTTGCCAAAGTACCTTGTGTATAGGGTTCAACAAATCTTTGGATGAAGGTTTCTACAGGCCTACCAGTGTTATATATGTAATTCAGGAAAACACACTAAAAAAGAGTACACATATTAAGTCAAAAAAGAATAACGAATCAATTTGTTTCACATGTCGTAGGGAAAAGGAGTTGCCAAGGCCAGGGTGCTCGCCTGACCGCGAACTCCCTGCCCACGGCGCAAACGCCGTGCTGTCTCCTGAGAGCCAGCCTGCATTGTGACCTCAGCCCCGTTTACTGCGCATGCGCAGCTCGGGGAGTTGTTGACAAGAGGGTCCCTATCGTCTGAGTTGCTGAGTAGGGACCTCGCCCGAGTGCTCTCTGCCGCTTGTGGATCTCAGAGCAGCTCCGTGCAGCTGCAGCGGATGTAATCTCAGCACTCGATCGACCTGCTGCCACCAAAGTAAAACTGGGTTGGAACAGCGGAGCCTCGCTGTTTTCCAGTCTCACCAAATCCAGTAGGAAATACGCTGGGACTCCTGTGCTACAACGTCTTCTCAAGTTCATAGTAGGTGTGATGGTAGCAGAGTTGTAAAATTTGAATTGTCCTGAGGTTTTGACTTCTCATGCTGATTAAAAACACCGCCACTGCCATGTTCTCTGAAAGTACTCGTAAGAGAGGTAAGCGCTTGCATCTAAGTCCGGGTCACGGACACAGTTGAATGAATACCGGGGAGGAGGTATTTATCCACTTTTAATGAAGGATATGTCTACCTGAGAAAAAGTCAGACTGAGTGATATTATTTCCATAAGGAGTACTGGTTTTCATACGTTTTAAAAATGTTAACATAAATTCTCGGTATGGAATGCATTCTGGAATTTTCATAGAGCAGACATTAGGTGGATTTTAAATGTCAGTTGTTTTTCCCATCTCATTTACTCACCACGAATAACTCATTATTATATATATAAATATTCACATACATAAGGAAACAACAAAGCTAAAGAGTCAGTTTATGGTCTCTGGATTTCACATTCATTTTCATAGACATGCTTCCTGAAAATGAGCCACGCTCTAAAGACATCAGGTGAGGTCTGGGAATCCCGGAAAACACGAATGTCTGAACTGTCTAGTTTTTCTAGTTATTTTTGATATCGTTATGGTCACATCAAGTGTCTTTAAATGTATCCGGACTATCCAGACCGATTTAGCTTACATGTGGAAAAGATAAATTCAACTGTAACCTGATCTTTAGAGCAGATACCGAACAAGTGGAGGGAAACATGCTCTAGCGGGACTCAGAGGAATGGAATTTGATGGCTTGTCTGACTTCCGAGGAGTAAGTAGAAATTGTTCCGGTCAAATTTTAGGTCCAAATAGGATATCTACACATGAAAAGGTGAACATTCTACATAAAACAAGGATGCGATGATTCATGGGAGAACACTTGGGATATCTTGTTCCCCCCTAACCGTACAAGGTAGTACTCTGTGAGTGGGTATGAGAAATAATTTCATGAATTCAGCCTTCCACTGGGCCTCACTTTTACACTCTTGAAAGCTACATGAGTAACTGCTTTCAATGTAAACGGACTAGAATTAGGGTGGCTGAAGGGATAAAGAGGTGAGACCCACCTTTATGTTGCCTATGGGAGGCTCATTTTTGACCTAAGGACACACATAAACTGAAAGTGAAGGGATGGAAAAAGATACTTTATGCAAGTTAAAGAGAGCAAAGGGCAGGACCCGCAATACTTATATTAGATAAACTGGACAGGAAACGAAGTGATGGGAACATCAAGGACACTATGGCGATATGAAGGAATCAGTCTGAGGAGATGGCAATAACAACTGGGTAAGTGACTGTGCACGCAACACAGGAGGACTTAAATGGGTAAAGAAAAATTTATGCAGAAGTATGTCCGTATTTGGCACTTACTTACAGAACTAAAGGGACCAGTAGATAGCAGGAAAATAATACTATGAGATTTTTAACACTCATTCCATCAATGGTTAGATCACCCAGAGGGAAAATAAATAAGGAAACTGTGGCATTCCATGACACAGTAGTCCAGAGAGACTTAAAAGATTTATAACAGAACATGACAGCCGAAAGCAGCAGGATACACATTCTTCTCAGGAACACTTGGAATGTTCTTCAGTAGAGATCACAAATTAGGACAGGAAAATGTCTCAATAAATTTAAGAAGACTGGAATTGTATTAAGCATCTTTTCCGAACAAAAGTGTATGAAACTAGGAATGAATGACATAAAGAAAACCACAGAAAACACAAACAGGAGAAGCTAAACCTCATAATTGTAAATAATCAGTGATTCAATGAGGAAACCAAAGGAGAAAACAAACAATGTATGGAAGCAAATAAGACAGGAACCCAATGGATCAAAGTATGTAAAATGGACCTAGAGTGATTCTAGGAGTTACGTACATAGCAATGGAGGCCTCCACCCAGAAAGAAAGACAATCCCGAACGAACAATATCCTTTCACTATGAAAGGAACTAGGAAAAGAAGTACAAACCGGTCTAGGTTCCCATTCTTGAGTCACCATAGCACGGGGAAGAAGAGCAGAGTCTGTTCAGTCAGACTGTCTCGGTGTGTTCCCATCATCTCCCTGAATTTGGGCAAAGGCAGCTGTGAGGATGTCAGTTTCTCTGTCTGTGTGATGATGGGGATACTAAAGAAGCTAGCTCAGAGATTCTGGGGAGTGCAAAGTGCTTGCCAAAGTACCTTGTGTATAGGGTTCAACAAATCTTTGGATGAAGGTTTCTACAGGCCTACCAGTGTTATATATGTAATTCAGGAAAACACACTAAAAAAGAGTACACATATTAAGTCAAAAAAGAATAACGAATCAATTTGTTTCACATGTCGTAGGGAAAAGGAGTTGCCAAGGCCAGGGTGCTCGCCTGACCGCGAACTCCCTGCCCACGGCGCAAACGCCGTGCTGTCTCCTGAGAGCCAGCCTGCATTGTGACCTCAGCCCCGTTTACTGCGCATGCGCAGCTCGGGGAGTTGTTGACAAGAGGGTCCCTATCGTCTGAGTTGCTGAGTAGGGACCTCGCCCGAGTGCTCTCTGCCGCTTGTGGATCTCAGAGCAGCTCCGTGCAGCTGCAGCGGATGTAATCTCAGCACTCGATCGACCTGCTGCCACCAAAGTAAAACTGGGTTGGAACAGCGGAGCCTCGCTGTTTTCCAGTCTCACCAAATCCAGTAGGAAATACGCTGGGACTCCTGTGCTACAACGTCTTCTCAAGTTCATAGTAGGTGTGATGGTAGCAGAGTTGTAAAATTTGAATTGTCCTGAGGTTTTGACTTCTCATGCTGATTAAAAACACCGCCACTGCCATGTTCTCTGAAAGTACTCGTAAGAGAGGTAAGCGCTTGCATCTAAGTCCGGGTCACGGACACAGTTGAATGAATACCGGGGAGGAGGTATTTATCCACTTTTAATGAAGGATATGTCTACCTGAGAAAAAGTCAGACTGAGTGATATTATTTCCATAAGGAGTACTGGTTTTCATACGTTTTAAAAATGTTAACATAAATTCTCGGTATGGAATGCATTCTGGAATTTTCATAGAGCAGACATTAGGTGGATTTTAAATGTCAGTTGTTTTTCCCATCTCATTTACTCACCACGAATAACTCATTATTATATATATAAATATTCACATACATAAGGAAACAACAAAGCTAAAGAGTCAGTTTATGGTCTCTGGATTTCACATTCATTTTCATAGACATGCTTCCTGAAAATGAGCCACGCTCTAAAGACATCAGGTGAGGTCTGGGAATCCCGGAAAACACGAATGTCTGAACTGTCTAGTTTTTCTAGTTATTTTTGATATCGTTATGGTCACATCAAGTGTCTTTAAATGTATCCGGACTATCCAGACCGATTTAGCTTACATGTGGAAAAGATAAATTCAACTGTAACCTGATCTTTAGAGCAGATACCGAACAAGTGGAGGGAAGCATGCTCTAGCGGGACTCAGAGGAATGGAATTTGATGGCTTGTCTGACTTCCGAGGAGTAAGTAGAAATTGTTCCGGTCAAATTTTAGGTCCAAATAGGATATCTACACATGAAAAGGTGAACATTCTACATAAAACAAGGATGCGATGATTCATGGGAGAACACTTGGGATATCTTGTTCCCCCCTAACCGTACAAGGTAGTACTCTGTGAGTGGGTATGAGAAATAATTTCATGAATTCAGCCTTCCACTGGGCCTCACTTTTACACTCTTGAAAGCTACATGAGTAACTGCTTTCAATGTAAACGGACTAGAATTAGGGTGGCTGAAGGGATAAAGAGGTGAGACCCACCTTTATGTTGCCTATGGGAGGCTCATTTTTGACCTAAGGACACACATAAACTGAAAGTGAAGGGATGGAAAAAGATACTTTATGCAAGTTAAAGAGAGCAAAGGGCAGGACCCGCAATACTTATATTAGATAAACTGGACAGGAAACGAAGTGATGGGAACATCAAGGACACTATGGCGATATGAAGGAATCAGTCTGAGGAGATGGCAATAACAACTGGGTAAGTGACTGTGCACGCAACACAGGAGGACTTAAATGGGTAAAGAAAAATTTATGCAGAAGTATGTCCGTATTTGGCACTTACTTACAGAACTAAAGGGACCAGTAGATAGCAGGAAAATAATACTATGAGATTTTTAACACTCATTCCATCAATGGTTAGATCACCCAGAGGGAAAATAAATAAGGAAACTGTGGCATTCTATGACACAGTAGTCCAGAGAGACTTAAAAGATTTATAACAGAACATGACAGCCGAAAGCAGCAGGATACACATTCTTCTCAGGAACACTTGGAATGTTCTTCAGTAGAGATCACAAATTAGGACAGGAAAATGTCTCAATAAATTTAAGAAGACTGGAATTGTATTAAGCATCTTTTCCGAACAAAAGTGTATGAAACTAGGAATGAATGACATAAAGAAAACCACAGAAAACACAAACAGGAGAAGCTAAACCTCATAATTGTAAATAATCAGTGATTCAATGAGGAAACCAAAGGAGAAAACAAACAATGTATGGAAGCAAATAAGACAGGAACCCAATGGATCAAAGTATGTAAAATGGACCTAGAGTGATTCTAGGAGTTACGTACATAGCAATGGAGGCCTCCACCCAGAAAGAAAGACAAT
Source organism: Manis pentadactyla (assembly GCF_030020395.1). NCBI lineage: Eukaryota > Metazoa > Chordata > Mammalia > Pholidota > Manidae > Manis > Manis pentadactyla. The sequence goes on along the minus strand of NC_080019.1, from coordinate 30,992,716 downwards.
CCCGAACGAACAATATCCTTTCACTATGAAAGGAACTAGGAAAAGAAGTACAAACCGGTCTAGGTTCCCATTCTTGAGTCACCATAGCACGGGGAAGAAGAGCAGAGTCTGTTCAGTCAGACTGTCTCGGTGTGTTCCCATCATCTCCCTGAATTTGGGCAAAGGCAGCTGTGAGGATGTCAGTTTCTCTGTCTGTGTGATGATGGGGATACTAAAGAAGCTAGCTCAGAGATTCTGGGGAGTGCAAAGTGCTTGCCAAAGTACCTTGTGTATAGGGTTCAACAAATCTTTGGATGAAGGTTTCTACAGGCCTACCAGTGTTATATATGTAATTCAGGAAAACACACTAAAAAATAGTACACATATTAAGTCAAAAAAGAATAACGAATCAATTTGTTTCACATGTCGTAGGGAAAAGGAGTTGCCAAGGCCAGGGTGCTCGCCTGACCGCGAACTCCCTGCCCACGGCGCAAACGCCGTGCTGTCTCCTGAGAGCCAGCCTGCATTGTGACCTCAGCCCCGTTTACTGCGCATGCGCAACTCGGGGAATTGTTGACAAGAGGGTCCCTATCGTCTGAGTTGCTGAGTAGGGACCTCGCCCGAGTGCTCTCTGCCGCTTGTGGATCTCAGAGCAGCTCCGTGCAGCTGCAGCGGATGTAATCTCAGCACTCGATCGACCTGCTGCCACCAAAGTAAAACTGGGTTGGAACAGCGGAGCCTCGCTGTTTTCCAGTCTCACCAAATCCAGTAGGAAATACGCTGGGACTCCTGTGCTACAACGTCTTCTCAAGTTCATAGTAGGTGTGATGGTAGCAGAGTTGTAAAATTTGAATTGTCCTGAGGTTTTGACTTCTCATGCTGATTAAAAACACCGCCACTGCCATGTTCTCTGAAAGTACTCGTAAGAGAGGTAAGCACTAGCATCTAAGTCCGGGTCACGGACACAGTTGAATGAATTCCGGGGAGGAGGTATTTATCCACTTTTAATGAAGGATATGTCTACCTGAGAAAAAGTCAGACTGAGTGATATTATTTCCATAAAGAGTACTGGTTTTCATACGTTTTAAAAATGTTAACATAAATTCTCGGTATGGAATGCATTCTGGAATTTTCATAGAGCAGACATTAGGTGGATTTTAAATGTCAGTTGTTTTTCCCATCTCATTTACTCACCACGAATAACTCATTATTATATATATAAATATTCACATACATAAGGAAACAACAAAGCTAAAGAGTCAGTTTATGGTCTCTGGATTTCACATTCATTTTCATAGACATGCTTCCTGAAAATGAGCCACGCTCTAAAGACATCAGGTGAGGTCTGGGAATCCCGGAAAACACGAATGTCTGAACTGTCTAGTTTTTCTAGTTATTTTTGATATCGTTATGGTCACATCAAGTGTCTTTAAATGTATCCGGACTATCCAGACCGATTTAGCTTACATGTGGAAAAGATAAATTCAACTGTAACCTGATCTTTAGAGCAGATACCGAACAAGCGGAGGGAAGCATGCTCTAGCGGGACTCAGAGGAATGGAATTTGATGGCTTGTCTGACTTCCGAGGAGTAAGTAGAAATTGTTCCGGTCAAATTTTAGGTCCAAATAGGATATTTACACATGAAAAGGTGAACATTCTACATAAAACAAGGATGCGATGATTCATGGGAGAACACTTGGGATATCTTGTTCCCCCCTAACCGTACAAGGTAGTACTCTGTGAGTGGGTATGAGAAATAATTTCATGAATTCAGCCTTCCACTCGGCCTCACTTTTACACTCTTGAAAGCTACATGAGTAACTGCTTTCAATGTAAACGGACTAGAATTAGGGTGGCTGAAGGGATAAAGAGGTGAGACCCACCTTTATGTTGCCTATGGGAGGCTCATTTTTGACCTAAGGACACACATAAACTGAAAGTGAAGGGATGGAAAAAGATACTTTATGCAAGTTAAAGAGAGCAAAGGGCAGGACCCGCAATACTTATATTAGATAAACTGGACAGGAAACGAAGTGATGGGAACATCAAGGACACTATGGCGATATGAAGGAATCAGTCTGAGGAGATGGCAATAACAACTGGGTAAGTGACTGGGCACGCAACACAGGAGGACTTAAATGGGTAAAGAAAAATTTATGCAGAAGTATGTCCGTATTTGGCACTTACTTACAGAACTAAAGGGACCAGTAGATAGCAGGAAAATAATACTATGAGATTTTTAACACTCATTCCATCAATGGTTAGATCACCCAGAGGGAAAATAAATAAGGAAACTGTGGCATTCTATGACACAGTAGTCCAGAGAGACTTAAAAGATTTATAACAGAACATGACAGCCGAAAGCAGCAGGATACACATTCTTCTCAGGAACACTTGGAATGTTCTTCAGTAGAGATCACAAATTAGGACAGGAAAATGTCTCAATAAATTTAAGAAGACTGGAATTGTATTAAGCATCTTTTCCGAACAAAAGTGTATGAAACTAGGAATGAATGACATAAAGAAAACCACAGAAAACACAAACAGGAGAAGCTAAACCTCATAATTGTAAATAATCAGTGATTCAATGAGGAAACCAAAGGAGAAAACAAACAATGTATGGAAGCAAATAAGACAGGAACCCAATGGATCAAAGTATGTAAAATGGACCTAGAGTGATTCTAGGAGTTACGTACATAGCAATGGAGGCCTCCACCCAGAAAGAAAGACAATCCCGAATGAACAATATCCTTTCACTATGAAAGGAACTAGGAAAAGAAGTACAAACCGGTCTAGGTTCCCATTCTTGAGTCACCATAGCACGGGGAAGAAGAGCAGAGTCTGTTCAGTCAGACTGTCTCGGTGTGTTCCCATCATCTCCCTGAATTTGGGCAAAGGCAGCTGTGAGGATGTCAGTTTCTCTGTCTGTGTGATGATGGGGATACTAAAGAAGCTAGCTCAGAGATTCTGGGGAGTGCAAAGTGCTTGCCAAAGTACCTTGTGTATAGGGTTCAACAAATCTTTGGATGAAGGTTTCTACAGGCCTACCAGTGTTATATATGTAATTCAGGAAAACACACTAAAAAATAGTACACATATTAAGTCAAAAAAGAATAACGAATCAATTTGTTTCACATGTCGTAGGGAAAAGGAGTTGCCAAGGCCAGGGTGCTCGCCTGACCGCGAACTCCCTGCCCACGGCGCAAACGCCGTGCTGTCTCCTGAGAGCCAGCCTGCATTGTGACCTCAGCCCCGTTTACTGCGCATGCGCAGCTCGGGGAATTGTTGACAAGAGGGTCCCTATCGTCTGAGTTGCTGAGTAGGGACCTCGCCCGAGTGCTCTCTGCCGCTTGTGGATCTCAGAGCAGCTCCGTGCAGCTGCAGCGGATGTAATCTCAGCACTCGATCGACCTGCTGCCACCAAAGTAAAACTGGGTTGGAACAGCGGAGCCTCGCTGTTTTCCAGTCTCACCAAATCCAGTAGGAAATACGCTGGGACTCCTGTGCTACAACGTCTTCTCAAGTTCATAGTAGGTGTGATGGTAGCAGAGTTGTAAAATTTGAATTGTCCTGAGGTTTTGACTTCTCATGCTGATTAAAAACACCGCCACTGCCATGTTCTCTGAAAGTACTCGTAAGAGAGGTAAGCGCTTGCATCTAAGTCCGGGTCACGGACACAGTTGAATGAATACCGGGGAGGAGGTATTTATCCACTTTTAATGAAGGATATGTCTACCTGAGAAAAAGTCAGACTGAGTGATATTATTTCCATAAGGAGTACTGGTTTTCATACGTTTTAAAAATGTTAACATAAATTCTCGGTATGGAATGCATTCTGGAATTTTCATAGAGCAGACATTAGGTGGATTTTAAATGTCAGTTGTTTTTCCCATCTCATTTACTCACCACGAATAACTCATTATTATATATATAAATATTCACATACATAAGGAAACAACAAAGCTAAAGAGTCAGTTTATGGTCTCTGGATTTCACATTCATTTTCATAGACATGCTTCCTGAAAATGAGCCACGCTCTAAAGACATCAGGTGAGGTCTGGGAATCCCGGAAAACACGAATGTCTGAACTGTCTAGTTTTTCTAGTTATTTTTGATATCGTTATGGTCACATCAAGTGTCTTTAAATGTATCCGGACTATCCAGACCGATTTAGCTTACATGTGGAAAAGATAAATTCAACTGTAACCTGATCTTTAGAGCAGATACCGAACAAGCGGAGGGAAGCATGCTCTAGCGGGACTCAGAGGAATGGAATTTGATGGCTTGTCTGACTTCCGAGGAGTAAGTAGAAATTGTTCCGGTCAAATTTTAGGTCCAAATAGGATATCTACACATGAAAAGGTGAACATTCTACATTAAACAAGGATGCGATGATTCATGGGAGAACACTTGGGATATCTTGTTCCCCCCTAACCGTACAAGGTAGTACTCTGTGAGTGGGTATGAGAAATAATTTCATGAATTCAGCCTTCCACTGGGCCTCACTTTTACACTCTTGAAAGCTACATGAGTAACTGCTTTCAATGTAAACGGACTAGAATTAGGGTGGCTGAAGGGATAAAGAGGTGAGACCCACCTTTATGTTGCCTATGGGAGGCTCATTTTTGACCTAAGGACACACATAAACTGAAAGTGAAGGGATGGAAAAAGATACTTTATGCAAGTTAAAGAGAGCAAAGGGCAGGACCCGCAATACTTATATTAGATAAACTGGACAGGAAACAAAGTGATGGGAACATCAAGGACACTATGGCGATATGAAGGAATCAGTCTGAGGAGATGGCAATAACAACTGGGTAAGTGACTGTGCACGCAACACAGGAGGACTTAAATGGGTAAAGAAAAATTTATGCAGAAGTATGTCCGTATTTGGCACTTACTTACAGAACTAAAGGGACCAGTAGATAGCAGGAAAATAATACTATGAGATTTTTAACACTCATTCCATCAATGGTTAGATCACCCAGAGGGAAAATAAATAAGGAAACTGTGGCATTCTATGACACAGTAGTCCAGAGAGACTTAAAAGATTTATACCAGAACATGACAGCCGAAAGCAGCAGGATACACATTCTTCTCAGGAACACTTGGAATGTTCTTCAGTAGAGATCACAAATTAGGACAGGAAAATGTCTCAATAAATTTAAGAAGACTGGAATTGTATTAAGCATCTTTTCCGAATAAAAGTGTATGAAACTAGGAATGAATGACATAAAGAAAACCACAGAAAACCCAAACAGGAGAAGCTAAACCTCATAATTGTAAATAATCAGTGATTCAATGAGGAAACCAAAGGAGAAAACAAACAATGTATGGAAGCAAATAAGACAGGAACCCAATGGATCAAAGTATGTAAAATGGACCTAGAGTGATTCTAGGAGTTACGTACATAGCAATGGAGGCCTCCACCCAGAAAGAAAGACAATCCCGAACGAACAATATCCTATCACTATGAAAGGAACTAGGAAAAGAAGTACAAACCGGTCTAGGTTCCCATTCTTGAGTCACCATAGCACGGGGAAGAAGAGCAGAGTCTGTTCAGTCAGACTGTCTCGGTGTGTTCCCATCATCTCCCTGAATTTGGGCAAAGGCAGCTGTGAGGATGTCAGTTTCTCTGTCTGTGTGATGATGGGGATACTAAAGAAGCTAGCTCAGAGATTCTGGGGAGTGCAAAGTGCTTGCCAAAGTACCTTGTGTATAGGGTTCAACAAATCTTTGGATGAAGGTTTCTACAGGCCTACCAGTGTTATATATGTAATTCAGGAAAACACACTAAAAAAGAGTACACATATTAAGTCAAAAAAGAATAACGAATCAATTTGTTTCACATGTCGTAGGGAAAAGGAGTTGCCATGGCCAGGGTGCTCGCCTGTCCGCGAACTCCCTGCCCACGGCGCAAACGCCGTGCCGTCTCCTGAGAGCCAGCCTGCATTGTGACCTCAGCCCCGTTTACTGCGCATGCGCAGCTCGGGGAGTTGTTGACAAGAGGGTCCCTATCGTCTGAGTTGCTGAGTAGGGACCTCGCCCGAGTGCTCTCTGCCGCTTGTGGATCTCAGAGCAGCTCCGTGCAGCTGCAGCGGATGTAATCTCAGCACTCGATCGACCTGCTGCCACCAAAGTAAAACTGGGTTGGAACAGCGGAGCCTCGCTGTTTTCCAGTCTCACCAAATCCAGTAGGAAATACGCTGGGACTCCTGTGCTACAACGTCTTCTCAAGTTCATAGTAGGTGTGATGGTAGCAGAGTTGTAAAATTTGAATTGTCCTGAGGTTTTGACTTCTCATGCTGATTAAAAACACCGCCACTGCCATGTTCTCTGAAAGTACTCGTAAGAGAGGTAAGCGCTTGCATCTAAGTCCGGGTCACGGACACAGTTGAATGAATACCGGGGAGGAGGTATTTATCCACTTTTAATGAAGGATATGTCTACCTGAGAAAAAGTCAGACTGAGTGATATTATTTCCATAAGGAGTACTGGTTTTCATACGTTTTAAAAATGTTAACATAAATTCTCGGTATGGAATGCATTCTGGAATTTTCATAGAGCAGACATTAGGTGGATTTTAAATGTCAGTTGTTTTTCCCATCTCATTTACTCACCACGAATAACTCATTATTATATATATAAATATTCACATACATAAGGAAACAACAAAGCTAAAGAGTCAGTTTATGGTCTCTGGATTTCACATTCATTTTCATAGACATGCTTCCTGAAAATGAGCCACGCTCTAAAGACATCAGGTGAGGTCTGGGAATCCCGGAAAACACGAATGTCTGAACTGTCTAGTTTTTCTAGTTATTTTTGATATCGTTATGGTCACATCAAGTGTCTTTAAATGTATCCGGACTATCCAGACCGATTTAGCTTACATGTGGAAAAGATAAATTCAACTGTAACCTGATCTTTAGAGCAGATACCGAACAAGCGGAGGGAAGCATGCTCTAGCGGGACTCAGAGGAATGGAATTTGATGGCTTGTCTGACTTCCGAGGAGTAAGTAGAAATTGTTCCGGTCAAATTTTAGGTCCAAATAGGATATCTACACATGAAAATGTGAACATTCTACATTAAACAAGGATGCGATGATTCATGGGAGAACACTTGGGATATCTTGTTCCCCCCTAACCGTACAAGGTAGTACTCTGTGAGTGGGTATGAGAAATAATTTCATGAATTCAGCCTTCCACTGGGCCTCACTTTTACACTCTTGAAAGCTACATGTGTAACTGCTTTCAATGTAAACGGACTAGAATTAGGGTGGCTGAAGGGATAAAGAGGTGAGACCCACCTTTATGTTGCCTATGGGAGGCTCATTTTTGACCTAAGGACACACATAAACTGAAAGTGAAGGGATGGAAAAAGATACTTTATGCAAGTTAAAGAGAGCAAAGGGCAGGACCCGCAATACTTATATTAGATAAACTGGACAGGAAACGAAGTGATGGGAACATCAAGGACACTATGGCGATATGAAGGAATCAGTCTGAGGAGATGGCAATAACAACTGGGTAAGTGACTGTGCACGCAACACAGGAGGACTTAAATGGGTAAAGAAAAATTTATGCAGAAGTATGTCCGTATTTGGCACTTACTTACAGAACTAAAGGGACCAGTAGATAGCAGGAAAATAATACTATGAGATTTTTAACACTCATTCCATCAATGGTTAGATCACCCAGAGGGAAAATAAATAAGGAAACTGTGGCATTCTATGACACAGTAGTCCAGAGAGACTTAAAAGATTTATAACAGAACATGACAGCCGAAAGCAGCAGGATACACATTCTTCTCAGGAACACTTGGAATGTTCTTCAGTAGAGATCACAAATTAGGACAGGAAAATGTCTCAATAAATTTAAGAAGACTGGAATTGTATTAAGCATCTTTTCCGAACAAAAGTGTATGAAACTAGGAATGAATGACATAAAGAAAACCACAGAAAACCCAAACAGGAGAAGCTAAACCTCATAATTGTAAATAATCAGTGATTCAATGAGGAAACCAAAGGAGAAAACAAACAATGTATGGAAGCAAATAAGACAGGAACCCAATGGATCAAAGTATGTAAAATGGACCTAGAGTGATTCTAGGAGTTACGTACATAGCAATGGAGGCCTCCACCCAGAAAGAAAGACAATCCCGAACGAACAATATCCTTTCACTATGAAAGGAACTAGGAAAAGAAGTACAAACCGGTCTAGGTTCCCATTCTTGAGTCACCATAGCACGGGGAAGAAGAGCAGAGTCTGTTCAGTCAGACTGTCTCGGTGTGTTCCCATCATCTCCCTGAATTTGGGCAAAGGCAGCTGTGAGGATGTCAGTTTCTCTGTCTGTGTGATGATGGGGATACTAAAGAAGCTAGCTCAGAGATTCTGGGGAGTGCAAAGTGCTTGCCAAAGTACCTTGTGTATAGGGTTCAACAAATCTTTGGATGAAGGTTTCTACAGGCCTACCAGTGTTATATATGTAATTCAGGAAAACACACTAAAAAAGAGTACACATATTAAGTCAAAAAAGAATAACGAATCAATTTGTTTCACATGTCGTAGGGAAAAGGAGTTGCCATGGCCAGGGTGCTCGCCTGACCGCGAACTCCCTGCCCACGGCGCAAACGCCGTGCTGTCTCCTGAGAGCCAGCCTGCATTGTGACCTCAGCCCCGTTTACTGCGCATGCGCAGCTCGGGGAATTGTTGACAAGAGGGTCCCTATCGTCTGAGTTGCTGAGTAGGGACCTCGCCCGAGTGCTCTCTGCCGCTTGTGGATCTCATAGCAGCTCCGTGCAGCTGCAGCGGATGTAATCTCAGCACTCGATCGACCTGCTGCCACCAAAGTAAAACTGGGTTGGAACAGCGGAGCCTCGCTGTTTTCCAGTCTCACCAAATCCAGTAGGAAATACGCTGGGACTCCTGTGCTACAACGTCTTCTCAAGTTCATAGTAGGTGTGATGGTAGCAGAGTTGTAAAATTTGAATTGTCCTGAGGTTTTGACTTCTCATGCTGATTAAAAACACCGCCACTGCCATGTTCTCTGAAAGTACTCGTAAGAGAGGTAAGCGCTAGCATCTAAGTCCGGGTCACGGACACAGTTGAATGAATTCGGGGAGGAGGTATTTATCCACTTTTAATGAAGGATATGTCTACCTGAGAAAAAGTCAGACTGAGTGATATTATTTCCATAAAGAGTACTGGTTTTCATACGTTTTAAAAATGTTAACATAAATTCTCGGTATGGAATGCATTCTGGAATTTTCATAGAGCAGACATTAGGTGGATTTTAAATGTCAGTTGTTTTTCCCATCTCATTTACTCACCACGAATAACTCATTATTATATACATAAATATTCACATACATAAGGAAACAACAAAGCTAAAGAGTCAGTTTATGGTCTCTGGATTTCACATTCATTTTCATAGACATGCTTCCTGAAAATGAGCCACGCTCTAAAGACATCAGGTGAGGTCTGGGAATCCCGGAAAACACGAATGTCTGAACTGTCTAGTTTTTCTAGTTATTTTTGATATCGTTATGGTCTCATCAAGTGTCTTTAAATGTATCCGGACTATCCAGACCGATTTAGCTTACATGTGGAAAAGATAAATTCAACTGTAACCTGATCTTTAGAGCAGATACCGAACAAGCGGAGGGAAGCATGCTCTAGCGGGACTCAGAGGAATGGAATTTGATGGCTTGTCTGACTTCCGAGGAGTAAGTAGAAATTGTTCCGGTCAAATTTTAGGTCCAAATAGGATATCTACACATGAAAAGGTGAACATTCTACATAAAACAAGGATGCGATGATTCATGGGAGAACACTTGGGATATCTTGTTCCCCCCTAACCGTACAAGGTAGTACTCTGTGAGTGGGTATGAGAAATAATTTCATGAATTCAGCCTTCCACTGGGCCTCACTTTTACACTCTTGAAAGCTACATGAGTAACTGCTTTCAATGTAAACGGACTAGAATTAGGGTGGCTGAAGGGATAAAGAGGTGAGACCCACCTTTATGTTGCCTATGGGAGGCTCATTTTTGACCTAAGGACACACATAAACTGAAAGTGAAGGGATGGAAAAAGATACTTTATGCAAGTTAAAGAGAGCAAAGGGCAGGACCCGCAATACTTATATTAGATAAACTGGACAGGAAACGAAGTGATGGGAACATCAAGGACACTATGGCGATATGAAGGAATCAGTCTGAGGAGATGGCAATAACAACTGGGTAAGTGACTGGGCACGCAACACAGGAGGACTTAAATGGGTAAAGAAAAATTTATGCAGAAGTATGTCCGTATTTGGCACTTACTTACAGAACTAAAGGGACCAGTAGATAGCAGGAAAATAATACTATGAGATTTTTAACACTCATTCCATCAATGGTTAGATCACCCAGAGGGAAAATAAATAAGGAAACTGTGGCATTCTATGACACAGTAGTCCAGAGAGACTTAAAAGATTTATAACAGAACATGACAGCCGAAAGCAGCAGGATACACATTCTTCTCAGGAACACTTGGAATGTTCTTCAGTAGAGATCACAAATTAGGACAGGAAAATGTCTCAATAAATTTAAGAAGACTGGAATTGTATTAAGCATCTTTTCCGAACAAAAGTGTATGAAACTAGGAATGAATGACATAAAGAAAACCACAGAAAACCCAAACAGGAGAAGCTAAACCTCATAATTGTAAATAATCAGTGATTCAATGAGGAAACCAAAGGAGAAAACAAACAATGTATGGAAGCAAATAAGACAGGAACCCAATGGATCAAAGTATGTAAAATGGACCTAGAGTGATTCTAGGAGTTACGTACATAGCAATGGAGGCCTCCACCCAGAAAGAAAGACAATCCCGAACGAACAATATCCTTTCACTATGAAAGGAACTAGGAAAAGAAGTACAAACCGGTCTAGGTTCCCATTCTTGAGTCACCATAGCACGGGGAAGAAGAGCAGAGTCTGTTCAGTCAGACTGTCTCGGTGTGTTCCCATCATCTCCCTGAATTTGGGCAAAGGCAGCTGTGAGGATGTCAGTTTCTCTGTCTGTGTGATGATGGGGATACTAAAGAAGCTAGCTCAGAGATTCTGGGGAGTGCAAAGTGCTTGCCAAAGTACCTTGTGTATAGGGTTCAACAAATCTTTGGATGAAGGTTTCTACAGGCCTACCAGTGTTATATATGTAATTCAGGAAAACACACTAAAAAAGAGTACACATATTAAGTCAAAAAAGAATAACGAATCAATTTGTTTCACATGTCGTAGGGAAAAGGAGTTGCCATGGCCAGGGTGCTCGCCTGACCGCGAACTCCCTGCCCACGGCGCAAACGCCGTGCTGTCTCCTGAGAGCCAGCCTGCATTGTGACCTCAGCCCCGTTTACTGCGCATGCGCAGCTCGGGGAATTGTTGACAAGAGGGTCCCTATCGTCTGAGTTGCTGAGTAGGGACCTCGCCCGAGTGCTCTCTGCCGCTTGTGGATCTCAGAGCAGCTCCGTGCAGCTGCAGCGGATGTAATCTCAGCACTCGATCGACCTGCTGCCACCAAAGTAAAACTGGGTTGGAACAGCGGAGCCTCGCTGTTTTCCAGTCTCACCAAATCCAGTAGGAAATACGCTGGGACTCCTGTGCTACAACGTCTTCTCAAGTTCATAGTAGGTGTGATGGTAGCAGAGTTGTAAAATTTGAATTGTCCTGAGGTTTTGACTTCTCATGCTGATTAAAAACACCGCCACTGCCATGTTCTCTGAAAGTACTCGTAAGAGAGGTAAGCGCTAGCATCTAAGTCCGGGTCACGGACACAGTTGAATGAATTCGGGGAGGAGGTATTTATCCACTTTTAATGAAGGATATGTCTACCTGAGAAAAAGTCAGACTGAGTGATATTATTTCCATAAAGAGTACTGGTTTTCATACGTTTTAAAAATGTTAACATAAATTCTCGGTATGGAATGCATTCTGGAATTTTCATAGAGCAGACATTAGGTGGATTTTAAATGTCAGTTGTTTTTCCCATCTCATTTACTCACCACGAATAACTCATTATTATATACATAAATATTCACATACATAAGGAAACAACAAAGCTAAAGAGTCAGTTTATGGTCTCTGGATTTCACATTCATTTTCATAGACATGCTTCCTGAAAATGAGCCACGCTCTAAAGACATCAGGTGAGGTCTGGGAATCCCGGAAAACACGAATGTCTGAACTGTCTAGTTTTTCTAGTTATTTTTGATATCGTTATGGTCTCATCAAGTGTCTTTAAATGTATCCGGACTATCCAGACCGATTTAGCTTACATGTGGAAAAGATAAATTCAACTGTAACCTGATCTTTAGAGCAGATACCGAACAAGCGGAGGGAAGCATGCTCTAGCGGGACTCAGAGGAATGGAATTTGATGGCTTGTCTGACTTCCGAGGAGTAAGTAGAAATTGTTCCGGTCAAATTTTAGGTCCAAATAGGATATCTACACATGAAAAGGTGAACATTCTACATAAAACAAGGATGCGATGATTCATGGGAGAACACTTGGGATATCTTGTTCCCCCCTAACCGTACAAGGTAGTACTCTGTGAGTGGGTATGAGAAATAATTTCATGAATTCAGCCTTCCACTGGGCCTCACTTTTACACTCTTGAAAGCTACATGAGTAACTGCTTTCAATGTAAACGGACTAGAATTAGGGTGGCTGAAGGGATAAAGAGGTGAGACCCACCTTTATGTTGCCTATGGGAGGCTCATTTTTGACCTAAGGACACACATAAACTGAAAGTGAAGGGATGGAAAAAGATACTTTATGCAAGTTAAAGAGAGCAAAGGGCAGGACCCGCAATACTTATATTAGATAAACTGGACAGGAAACGAAGTGATGGGAACATCAAGGACACTATGGCGATATGAAGGAATCAGTCTGAGGAGATGGCAATAACAACTGGGTAAGTGACTGTGCACGCAACACAGGAGGACTTAAATGGGTAAAGAAAAATTTATGCAGAAGTATGTCCGTATTTGGCACTTACTTACAGAACTAAAGGGACCAGTAGATAGCAGGAAAATAATACTATGAGATTTTTAACACTCATTCCATCAATGGTTAGATCACCCAGAGGGAAAATAAATAAGGAAACTGTGGCATTCTATGACACAGTAGTCCAGAGAGACTTAAAAGATTTATAACAGAACATGACAGCCGAAAGCAGCAGGATACACATTCTTCTCAGGAACACTTGGAATGTTCTTCAGTAGAGATCACAAATTAGGACAGGAAAATGTCTCAATAAATTTAAGAAGACTGGAATTGTATTAAGCATCTTTTCCGAACAAAAGTGTATGAAACTAGGAATGAATGACATAAAGAAAACCACAGAAAACACAAACAGGAGAAGCTAAACCTCATAATTGTAAATAATCAGCGATTCAATGAGGAAACCAAAGGAGAAAACAAACAATGTATGGAAGCAAATAAGACAGGAACCCAATGGATCAAAGTATGTAAAATGGACCTAGAGTGATTCTAGGAGTTACGTACATAGCAATGGAGGCCTCCACCCAGAAAGAAAGACAATCCCGAACGAACAATATCCTTTCACTATGAAAGGAACTAGGAAAAGAAGTACAAACCGGTCTAGGTTCCCATTCTTGAGTCACCATAGCACGGGGAAGAAGAGCAGAGTCTGTTCAGTCAGACTGTCTCGGTGTGTTCCCATCATCTCCCTGAATTTGGGCAAAGGCAGCTGTGAGGATGTCAGTTTCTCTGTCTGTGTGATGATGGGGATACTAAAGAAGCTAGCTCAGAGATTCTGGGGAGTGCAAAGTGCTTGCCAAAGTACCTTGTGTATAGGGTTCAACAAATCTTTGGATGAAGGTTTCTACAGGCCTACCAGTGTTATATATGTAATTCAGGAAAACACACTAAAAAAGAGTACACATATTAAGTCAAAAAAGAATAACGAATCAATTTGTTTCACATGTCGTAGGGAAAAGGAGTTGCCATGGCCAGGGTGCTCGCCTGACCGCGAACTCCCTGCCCACGGCGCAAACGCCGTGCTGTCTCCTGAGAGCCAGCCTGCATTGTGACCTCAGCCCCGTTTACTGCGCATGCGCAGCTCGGGGAATTGTTGACAAGAGGGTCCCTATCGTCTGAGTTGCTGAGTAGGGACCTCGCCCGAGTGCTCTCTGCCGCTTGTGGATCTCAGAGCAGCTCCGTGCAGCTGCAGCGGATGTAATCTCAGCACTCGATCGACCTGCTGCCACCAAAGTAAAACTGGGTTGGAACAGCGGAGCCTCGCTGTTTTCCAGTCTCACCAAATCCAGTAGGAAATACGCTGGGACTCCTGTGCTACAACGTCTTCTCAAGTTCATAGTAGGTGTGATGGTAGCAGAGTTGTAAAATTTGAATTGTCCTGAGGTTTTGACTTCTCATGCTGATTAAAAACACCGCCACTGCCATGTTCTCTGAAAGTACTCGTAAGAGAGGTAAGCGCTAGCATCTAAGTCCGGGTCACGGACACAGTTGAATGAATTCGGGGAGGAGGTATTTATCCACTTTTAATGAAGGATATGTCTACCTGAGAAAAAGTCAGACTGAGTGATATTATTTCCATAAAGAGTACTGGTTTTCATACGTTTTAAAAATGTTAACATAAATTCTCGGTATGGAATGCATTCTGGAATTTTCATAGAGCAGACATTAGGTGGATTTTAAATGTCAGTTGTTTTTCCCATCTCATTTACTCACCACGAATAACTCATTATTATATACATAAATATTCACATACATAAGGAAACAACAAAGCTAAAGAGTCAGTTTATGGTCTCTGGATTTCACATTCATTTTCATAGACATGCTTCCTGAAAATGAGCCACGCTCTAAAGACATCAGGTGAGGTCTGGGAATCCCGGAAAACACGAATGTCTGAACTGTCTAGTTTTTCTAGTTATTTTTGATATCGTTATGGTCTCATCAAGTGTCTTTAAATGTATCCGGACTATCCAGACCGATTTAGCTTACATGTGGAAAAGATAAATTCAACTGTAACCTGATCTTTAGAGCAGATACCGAACAAGCGGAGGGAAGCATGCTCTAGCGGGACTCAGAGGAATGGAATTTGATGGCTTGTCTGACTTCCGAGGAGTAAGTAGAAATTGTTCCGGTCAAATTTTAGGTCCAAATAGGATATCTACACATGAAAAGGTGAACATTCTACATAAAACAAGGATGCGATGATTCATGGGAGAACACTTGGGATATCTTGTTCCCCCCTAACCGTACAAGGTAGTACTCTGTGAGTGGGTATGAGAAATAATTTCATGAATTCAGCCTTCCACTGGGCCTCACTTTTACACTCTTGAAAGCTACATGAGTAACTGCTTTCAATGTAAACGGACTAGAATTAGGGTGGCTGAAGGGATAAAGAGGTGAGACCCACCTTTATGTTGCCTATGGGAGGCTCATTTTTGACCTAAGGACACACATAAACTGAAAGTGAAGGGATGGAAAAAGATACTTTATGCAAGTTAAAGAGAGCAAAGGGCAGGACCCGCAATACTTATATTAGATAAACTGGACAGGAAACGAAGTGATGGGAACATCAAGGACACTATGGCGATATGAAGGAATCAGTCTGAGGAGATGGCAATAACAACTGGGTAAGTGACTGTGCACGCAACACAGGAGGACTTAAATGGGTAAAGAAAAATTTATGCAGAAGTATGTCCGTATTTGGCACTTACTTACAGAACTAAAGGGACCAGTAGATAGCAGGAAAATAATACTATGAGATTTTTAACACTCATTCCATCAATGGTTAGATCACCCAGAGGGAAAATAAATAAGGAAACTGTGGCATTCTATGACACAGTAGTCCAGAGAGACTTAAAAGATTTATAACAGAACATGACAGCCGAAAGCAGCAGGATACACATTCTTCTCAGGAACACTTGGAATGTTCTTCAGTAGAGATCACAAATTAGGACAGGAAAATGTCTCAATAAATTTAAGAAGACTGGAATTGTATTAAGCATCTTTTCCGAACAAAAGTGTATGAAACTAGGAATGAATGACATAAAGAAAACCACAGAAAACACAAACAGGAGAAGCTAAACCTCATAATTGTAAATAATCAGTGATTCAATGAGGAAACCAAAGGAGAAAACAAACAATGTATGGAAGCAAATAAGACAGGAACCCAATGGATCAAAGTATGTAAAATGGACCTAGAGTGATTCTAGGAGTTACGTACATAGCAATGGAGGCCTCCACCCAGAAAGAAAGACAATCCCGAACGAACAATATCCTTTCACTATGAAAGGAACTAGGAAAAGAAGTACAAACCGGTCTAGGTTCCCATTCTTGAGTCACCATAGCACGGGGAAGAAGAGCAGAGTCTGTTCAGTCAGACTGTCTCGGTGTGTTCCCATCATCTCCCTGAATTTGGGCAAAGGCAGCTGTGAGGATGTCAGTTTCTCTGTCTGTGTGATGATGGGGATACTAAAGAAGCTAGCTCAGAGATTCTGGGGAGTGCAAAGTGCTTGCCAAAGTACCTTGTGTATAGGGTTCAACAAATCTTTGGATGAAGGTTTCTACAGGCCTACCAGTGTTATATATGTAATTCAGGAAAACACACTAAAAAAGAGTACACATATTAAGTCAAAAAAGAATAACGAATCAATTTGTTTCACATGTCGTAGGGAAAAGGAGTTGCCATGGCCAGGGTGCTCGCCTGACCGCGAACTCCCTGCCCACGGCGCAAACGCCGTGCTGTCTCCTGAGAGCCAGCCTGCATTGTGACCTCAGCCCCGTTTACTGCGCATGCGCAGCTCGGGGAATTGTTGACAAGAGGGTCCCTATCGTCTGAGTTGCTGAGTAGGGACCTCGCCCGAGTGCTCTCTGCCGCTTGTGGATCTCAGAGCAGCTCCGTGCAGCTGCAGCGGATGTAATCTCAGCACTCGATCGACCTGCTGCCACCAAAGTAAAACTGGGTTGGAACAGCGGAGCCTCGCTGTTTTCCAGTCTCACCAAATCCAGTAGGAAATACGCTGGGACTCCTGTGCTACAACGTCTTCTCAAGTTCATAGTAGGTGTGATGGTAGCAGAGTTGTAAAATTTGAATTGTCCTGAGGTTTTGACTTCTCATGCTGATTAAAAACACCGCCACTGCCATGTTCTCTGAAAGTACTCGTAAGAGAGGTAAGCGCTAGCATCTAAGTCCGGGTCACGGACACAGTTGAATGAATTCGGGGAGGAGGTATTTATCCACTTTTAATGAAGGATATGTCTACCTGAGAAAAAGTCAGACTGAGTGATATTATTTCCATAAAGAGTACTGGTTTTCATACGTTTTAAAAATGTTAACATAAATTCTCGGTATGGAATGCATTCTGGAATTTTCATAGAGCAGACATTAGGTGGATTTTAAATGTCGGTTGTTTTTCCCATCTCATTTACTCACCACGAATAACTCATTATTATATACATAAATATTCACATACATAAGGAAACAACAAAGCTAAAGAGTCAGTTTATGGTCTCTGGATTTCACATTCATTTTCATAGACATGCTTCCTGAAAATGAGCCACGCTCTAAAGACATCAGGTGAGGTCTGGGAATCCCGGAAAAAACGAATGTATGAACTGTCTAGTTTTTCTAGTTATTTTTGATATCGTTATGGTCTCATCAAGTGTCTTTAAATGTATCCGGACTATCCAGACCGATTTAGCTTACATGTGGAAAAGATAAATTCAACTGTAACCTGATCTTTAGAGCAGATACCGAACAAGCGGAGGGAAGCATGCTCTAGCGGGACTCAGAGGAATGGAATTTGATGGCTTGTCTGACTTCCGAGGAGTAAGTAGAAATTGTTCCGGTCAAATTTTAGGTCCAAATAGGATATCTACACATGAAAAGGTGAACATTCTACATAAAACAAGGATGCGATGATTCATGGGAGAACACTTGGGATATCTTGTTCCCCCCTAACCGTACAAGGTAGTACTCTGTGAGTGGGTATGAGAAATAATTTCATGAATTCAGCCTTCCACTGGGCCTCACTTTTACACTCTTGAAAGCTACATGAGTAACTGCTTTCAATGTAAACGGACTAGAATTAGGGTGGCTGAAGGGATAAAGAGGTGAGACCCACCTTTATGTTGCCTATGGGAGGCTCATTTTTGACCTAAGGACACACATAAACTGAAAGTGAAGGGATGGAAAAAGATACTTTATGCAAGTTAAAGAGAGCAAAGGGCAGGACCCGCAATACTTATATTAGATAAACTGGACAGGAAACGAAGTGATGGGAACATCAAGGACACTATGGCGATATGAAGGAATCAGTCTGAGGAGATGGCAATAACAACTGGGTAAGTGACTGGGCACGCAACACAGGAGGACTTAAATGGGTAAAGAAAAATTTATGCAGAAGTATGTCCGTATTTGGCACTTACTTACAGAACTAAAGGGACCAGTAGATAGCAGGAAAATAATACTATGAGATTTTTAACACTCATTCCATCAATGGTTAGATCACCCAGAGGGAAAATAAATAAGGAAACTGTGGCATTCTATGACACAGTAGTCCAGAGAGACTTAAAAGATTTATAACAGAACATGACAGCCGAAAGCAGCAGGATACACATTCTTCTCAGGAACACTTGGAATGTTCTTCAGTAGAGATCACAAATTAGGACAGGAAAATGTCTCAATAAATTTAAGAAGACTGGAATTGTATTAAGCATCTTTTCCGAACAAAAGTGTATGAAACTAGGAATGAATGACATAAAGAAAACCACAGAAAACACAAACAGGAGAAGCTAAACCTCATAATTGTAAATAATCAGTGATTCAATGAGGAAACCAAAGGAGAAAACAAACAATGTATGGAAGCAAATAAGACAGGAACCCAATGGATCAAAGTATGTAAAATGGACCTAGAGTGATTCTAGGAGTTACGTACATAGCAATGGAGGCCTCCACCCAGAAAGAAAGACAATCCCGAACGAACAATATCCTTTCACTATGAAAGGAACTAGGAAAAGAAGTACAAACCGGTCTAGGTTCCCATTCTTGAGTCACCATAGCACGGGGAAGAAGAGCAGAGTCTGTTCAGTCAGACTGTCTCGGTGTGTTCCCATCATCTCCCTGAATTTGGGCAAAGGCAGCTGTGAGGATGTCAGTTTCTCTGTCTGTGTGATGATGGGGATACTAAAGAAGCTAGCTCAGAGATTCTGGGGAGTGCAAAGTGCTTGCCAAAGTACCTTGTGTATAGGGTTCAACAAATCTTTGGATGAAGGTTTCTACAGGCCTACCAGTGTTATATATGTAATTCAGGAAAACACACTAAAAAAGAGTACACATATTAAGTCAAAAAAGAATAACGAATCAATTTGTTTCACATGTCGTAGGGAAAAGGAGTTGCCATGGCCAGGGTGCTCGCCTGACCGCGAACTCCCTGCCCACGGCGCAAACGCCGTGCTGTCTCCTGAGAGCCAGCCTGCATTGTGACCTCAGCCCCGTTTACTGCGCATGCGCAGCTCGGGGAATTGTTGACAAGAGGGTCCCTATCGTCTGAGTTGCTGAGTAGGGACCTCGCCCGAGTGCTCTCTGCCGCTTGTGGATCTCAGAGCAGCTCCGTGCAGCTGCAGCGGATGTAATCTCAGCACTCGATCGACCTGCTGCCACCAAAGTAAAACTGGGTTGGAACAGCGGAGCCTCGCTGTTTTCCAGTCTCACCAAATCCAGTAGGAAATACGCTGGGACTCCTGTGCTACAACGTCTTCTCAAGTTCATAGTAGGTGTGATGGTAGCAGAGTTGTAAAATTTGAATTGTCCTGAGGTTTTGACTTCTCATGCTGATTAAAAACACCGCCACTGCCATGTTCTCTGAAAGTACTCGTAAGAGAGGTAAGCGCTAGCATCTAAGTCCGGGTCACGGACACAGTTGAATGAATTCGGGGAGGAGGTATTTATCCACTTTTAATGAAGGATATGTCTACCTGAGAAAAAGTCAGACTGAGTGATATTATTTCCATAAAGAGTACTGGTTTTCATACGTTTTAAAAATGTTAACATAAATTCTCGGTATGGAATGCATTCTGGAATTTTCATAGAGCAGACATTAGGTGGATTTTAAATGTCGGTTGTTTTTCCCATCTCATTTACTCACCACGAATAACTCATTATTATATACATAAATATTCACATACATAAGGAAACAACAAAGCTAAAGAGTCAGTTTATGGTCTCTGGATTTCACATTCATTTTCATAGACATGCTTCCTGAAAATGAGCCACGCTCTAAAGACATCAGGTGAGGTCTGGGAATCCCGGAAAACACGAATGTCTGAACTGTCTAGTTTTTCTAGTTATTTTTGATATCGTTATGGTCTCATCAAGTGTCTTTAAATGTATCCGGACTATCCAGACCGATTTAGCTTACATGTGGAAAAGATAAATTCAACTGTAACCTGATCTTTAGAGCAGATACCGAACAAGCGGAGGGAAGCATGCTCTAGCGGGACTCAGAGGAATGGAATTTGATGGCTTGTCTGACTTCCGAGGAGTAAGTAGAAATTGTTCCGGTCAAATTTTAGGTCCAAATAGGATATCTACACATGAAAAGGTGAACATTCTACATAAAACAAGGATGCGATGATTCATGGGAGAACACTTGGGATATCTTGTTCCCCCCTAACCGTACAAGGTAGTACTCTGTGAGTGGGTATGAGAAATAATTTCATGAATTCAGCCTTCCACTGGGCCTCACTTTTACACTCTTGAAAGCTACATGAGTAACTGCTTTCAATGTAAACGGACTAGAATTAGGGTGGCTGAAGGGATAAAGAGGTGAGACCCACCTTTATGTTGCCTATGGGAGGCTCATTTTTGACCTAAGGACACACATAAACTGAAAGTGAAGGGATGGAAAAAGATACTTTATGCAAGTTAAAGAGAGCAAAGGGCAGGACCCGCAATACTTATATTAGATAAACTGGACAGGAAACGAAGTGATGGGAACATCAAGGACACTATGGCGATATGAAGGAATCAGTCTGAGGAGATGGCAATAACAACTGGGTAAGTGACTGGGCACGCAACACAGGAGGACTTAAATGGGTAAAGAAAAATTTATGCAGAAGTATGTCCGTATTTGGCACTTACTTACAGAACTAAAGGGACCAGTAGATAGCAGGAAAATAATACTATGAGATTTTTAACACTCATTCCATCAATGGTTAGATCACCCAGAGGGAAAATAAATAAGGAAACTGTGGCATTCTATGACACAGTAGTCCAGAGAGACTTAAAAGATTTATAACAGAACATGACAGCCGAAAGCAGCAGGATACACATTCTTCTCAGGAACACTTGGAATGTTCTTCAGTAGAGATCACAAATTAGGACAGGAAAATGTCTCAATAAATTTAAGAAGACTGGAATTGTATTAAGCATCTTTTCCGAACAAAAGTGTATGAAACTAGGAATGAATGACATAAAGAAAACCACAGAAAACACAAACAGGAGAAGCTAAACCTCATAATTGTAAATAATCAGTGATTCAATGAGGAAACCAAAGGAGAAAACAAACAATGTATGGAAGCAAATAAGACAGGAACCCAATGGATCAAAGTATGTAAAATGGACCTAGAGTGATTCTAGGAGTTACGTACATAGCAATGGAGGCCTCCACCCAGAAAGAAAGACAATCCCGAACGAACAATATCCTTTCACTATGAAAGGAACTAGGAAAAGAAGTACAAACCGGTCTAGGTTCCCATTCTTGAGTCACCATAGCACGGGGAAGAAGAGCAGAGTCTGTTCAGTCAGACTGTCTCGGTGTGTTCCCATCATCTCCCTGAATTTGGGCAAAGGCAGCTGTGAGGATGTCAGTTTCTCTGTCTGTGTGATGATGGGGATACTAAAGAAGCTAGCTCAGAGATTCTGGGGAGTGCAAAGTGCTTGCCAAAGTACCTTGTGTATAGGGTTCAACAAATCTTTGGATGAAGGTTTCTACAGGCCTACCAGTGTTATATATGTAATTCAGGAAAACACACTAAAAAAGAGTACACATATTAAGTCAAAAAAGAATAACGAATCAATTTGTTTCACATGTCGTAGGGAAAAGGAGTTGCCATGGCCAGGGTGCTCGCCTGACCGCGAACTCCCTGCCCACGGCGCAAACGCCGTGCTGTCTCCTGAGAGCCAGCCTGCATTGTGACCTCAGCCCCGTTTACTGCGCATGCGCAGCTCGGGGAATTGTTGACAAGAGGGTCCCTATCGTCTGAGTTGCTGAGTAGGGACCTCGCCCGAGTGCTCTCTGCCGCTTGTGGATCTCAGAGCAGCTCCGTGCAGCTGCAGCGGATGTAATCTCAGCACTCGATCGACCTGCTGCCACCAAAGTAAAACTGGGTTGGAACAGCGGAGCCTCGCTGTTTTCCAGTCTCACCAAATCCAGTAGGAAATACGCTGGGACTCCTGTGCTACAACGTCTTCTCAAGTTCATAGTAGGTGTGATGGTAGCAGAGTTGTAAAATTTGAATTGTCCTGAGGTTTTGACTTCTCATGCTGATTAAAAACACCGCCACTGCCATGTTCTCTGAAAGTACTCGTAAGAGAGGTAAGCGCTTGCATCTAAGTCCGGGTCACGGACACAGTTGAATGAATACCGGGGAGGAGGTATTTATCCACTTTTAATGAAGGATATGTCTACCTGAGAAAAAGTCAGACTGAGTGATATTATTTCCATAAGGAGTACTGGTTTTCATACGTTTTAAAAATGTTAACATAAATTCTCGGTATGGAATGCATTCTGGAATTTTCATAGAGCAGACATTAGGTGGATTTTAAATGTCAGTTGTTTTTCCCATCTCATTTACTCACCACGAATAACTCATTATTATATATATAAATATTCACATACATAAGGAAACAACAAAGCTAAAGAGTCAGTTTATGGTCTCTGGATTTCACATTCATTTTCATAGACATGCTTCCTGAAAATGAGCCACGCTCTAAAGACATCAGGTGAGGTCTGGGAATCCCGGAAAACACGAATGTCTGAACTGTCTAGTTTTTCTAGTTATTTTTGATATCGTTATGGTCACATCAAGTGTCTTTAAATGTATCCGGACTATCCAGACCGATTTAGCTTACATGTGGAAAAGATAAATTCAACTGTAACCTGATCTTTAGAGCAGATACCGAACAAGCGGAGGGAAGCATGCTCTAGCGGGACTCAGAGGAATGGAATTTGATGGCTTGTCTGACTTCCGAGGAGTAAGTAGAAATTGTTCCGGTCAAATTTTAGGTCCAAATAGGATATCTACACATGAAAATGTGAACATTCTACATTAAACAAGGATGCGATGATTCATGGGAGAACACTTGGGATATCTTGTTCCCCCCTAACCGTACAAGGTAGTACTCTGTGAGTGGGTATGAGAAATAATTTCATGAATTCAGCCTTCCACTGGGCCTCACTTTTACACTCTTGAAAGCTACATGAGTAACTGCTTTCAATGTAAACGGACTAGAATTAGGGTGGCTGAAGGGATAAAGAGGTGAGACCCACCTTTATGTTGCCTATGGGAGGCTCATTTTTGACCTAAGGACACACATAAACTGAAAGTGAAGGGATGGAAAAAGATACTTTATGCAAGTTAAAGAGAGCAAAGGGCAGGACCCGCAATACTTATATTAGATAAACTGGACAGGAAACGAAGTGATGGGAACATCAAGGACACTATGGCGATATGAAGGAATCAGTCTGAGGAGATGGCAATAACAACTGGGTAAGTGACTGTGCACGCAACACAGGAGGACTTAAATGGGTAAAGAAAAATTTATGCAGAAGTATGTCCGTATTTGGCACTTACTTACAGAACTAAAGGGACCAGTAGATAGCAGGAAAATAATACTATGAGATTTTTAACACTCATTCCATCAATGGTTAGATCACCCAGAGGGAAAATAAATAAGGAAACTGTGGCATTCTATGACACAGTAGTCCAGAGAGACTTAAAAGATTTATAACAGAACATGACAGCCGAAAGCAGCAGGATACACATTCTTCTCAGGAACACTTGGAATGTTCTTCAGTAGAGATCACAAATTAGGACAGGAAAATGTCTCAATAAATTTAAGAAGACTGGAATTGTATTAAGCATCTTTTCCGAACAAAAGTGTATGAAACTAGGAATGAATGACATAAAGAAAACCACAGAAAACCCAAACAGGAGAAGCTAAACCTCATAATTGTAAATAATCAGTGATTCAATGAGGAAACCAAAGGAGAAAACAAACAATGTATGGAAGCAAATAAGACAGGAACCCAATGGATCAAAGTATGTAAAATGGACCTAGAGTGATTCTAGGAGTTACGTACATAGCAATGGAGGCCTCCACCCAGAAAGAAAGACAATCCCGAACGAACAATATCCTTTCACTATGAAAGGAACTAGGAAAAGAAGTACAAACCGGTCTAGGTTCCCATTCTTGAGTCACCATAGCACGGGGAAGAAGAGCAGAGTCTGTTCAGTCAGACTGTCTCGGTGTGTTCCCATCATCTCCCTGAATTTGGGCAAAGGCAGCTGTGAGGATGTCAGTTTCTCTGTCTGTGTGATGATGGGGATACTAAAGAAGCTAGCTCAGAGATTCTGGGGAGTGCAAAGTGCTTGCCAAAGTACCTTGTGTATAGGGTTCAACAAATCTTTGGATGAAGGTTTCTACAGGCCTACCAGTGTTATATATGTAATTCAGGAAAACACACTAAAAAAGAGTACACATATTAAGTCAAAAAAGAATAACGAATCAATTTGTTTCACATGTCGTAGGGAAAAGGAGTTGCCATGGCCAGGGTGCTCGCCTGACCGCGAACTCCCTGCCCACGGCGCAAACGCCGTGCTGTCTCCTGAGAGCCAGCCTGCATTGTGACCTCAGCCCCGTTTACTGCGCATGCGCAGCTCGGGGAATTGTTGACAAGAGGGTCCCTATCGTCTGAGTTGCTGAGTAGGGACCTCGCCCGAGTGCTCTCTGCCGCTTGTGGATCTCATAGCAGCTCCGTGCAGCTGCAGCGGATGTAATCTCAGCACTCGATCGACCTGCTGCCACCAAAGTAAAACTGGGTTGGAACAGCGGAGCCTCGCTGTTTTCCAGTCTCACCAAATCCAGTAGGAAATACGCTGGGACTCCTGTGCTACAACGTCTTCTCAAGTTCATAGTAGGTGTGATGGTAGCAGAGTTGTAAAATTTGAATTGTCCTGAGGTTTTGACTTCTCATGCTGATTAAAAACACCGCCACTGCCATGTTCTCTGAAAGTACTCGTAAGAGAGGTAAGCGCTAGCATCTAAGTCCGGGTCACGGACACAGTTGAATGAATTCGGGGAGGAGGTATTTATCCACTTTTAATGAAGGATATGTCTACCTGAGAAAAAGTCAGACTGAGTGATATTATTTCCATAAAGAGTACTGGTTTTCATACGTTTTAAAAATGTTAACATAAATTCTCGGTATGGAATGCATTCTGGAATTTTCATAGAGCAGACATTAGGTGGATTTTAAATGTCAGTTGTTTTTCCCATCTCATTTACTCACCACGAATAACTCATTATTATATACATAAATATTCACATACATAAGGAAACAACAAAGCTAAAGAGTCAGTTTATGGTCTCTGGATTTCACATTCATTTTCATAGACATGCTTCCTGAAAATGAGCCACGCTCTAAAGACATCAGGTGAGGTCTGGGAATCCCGGAAAACACGAATGTCTGAACTGTCTAGTTTTTCTAGTTATTTTTGATATCGTTATGGTCTCATCAAGTGTCTTTAAATGTATCCGGACTATCCAGACCGATTTAGCTTACATGTGGAAAAGATAAATTCAACTGTAACCTGATCTTTAGAGCAGATACCGAACAAGCGGAGGGAAGCATGCTCTAGCGGGACTCAGAGGAATGGAATTTGATGGCTTGTCTGACTTCCGAGGAGTAAGTAGAAATTGTTCCGGTCAAATTTTAGGTCCAAATAGGATATCTACACATGAAAAGGTGAACATTCTACATAAAACAAGGATGCGATGATTCATGGGAGAACACTTGGGATATCTTGTTCCCCCCTAACCGTACAAGGTAGTACTCTGTGAGTGGGTATGAGAAATAATTTCATGAATTCAGCCTTCCACTGGGCCTCACTTTTACACTCTTGAAAGCTACATGAGTAACTGCTTTCAATGTAAACGGACTAGAATTAGGGTGGCTGAAGGGATAAAGAGGTGAGACCCACCTTTATGTTGCCTATGGGAGGCTCATTTTTGACCTAAGGACACACATAAACTGAAAGTGAAGGGATGGAAAAAGATACTTTATGCAAGTTAAAGAGAGCAAAGGGCAGGACCCGCAATACTTATATTAGATAAACTGGACAGGAAACGAAGTGATGGGAACATCAAGGACACTATGGCGATATGAAGGAATCAGTCTGAGGAGATGGCAATAACAACTGGGTAAGTGACTGGGCACGCAACACAGGAGGACTTAAATGGGTAAAGAAAAATTTATGCAGAAGTATGTCCGTATTTGGCACTTACTTACAGAACTAAAGGGACCAGTAGATAGCAGGAAAATAATACTATGAGATTTTTAACACTCATTCCATCAATGGTTAGATCACCCAGAGGGAAAATAAATAAGGAAACTGTGGCATTCTATGACACAGTAGTCCAGAGAGACTTAAAAGATTTATAACAGAACATGACAGCCGAAAGCAGCAGGATACACATTCTTCTCAGGAACACTTGGAATGTTCTTCAGTAGAGATCACAAATTAGGACAGGAAAATGTCTCAATAAATTTAAGAAGACTGGAATTGTATTAAGCATCTTTTCCGAACAAAAGTGTATGAAACTAGGAATGAATGACATAAAGAAAACCACAGAAAACCCAAACAGGAGAAGCTAAACCTCATAATTGTAAATAATCAGTGATTCAATGAGGAAACCAAAGGAGAAAACAAACAATGTATGGAAGCAAATAAGACAGGAACCCAATGGATCAAAGTATGTAAAATGGACCTAGAGTGATTCTAGGAGTTACGTACATAGCAATGGAGGCCTCCACCCAGAAAGAAAGACAATCCCGAACGAACAATATCCTTTCACTATGAAAGGAACTAGGAAAAGAAGTACAAACCGGTCTAGGTTCCCATTCTTGAGTCACCATAGCACGGGGAAGAAGAGCAGAGTCTGTTCAGTCAGACTGTCTCGGTGTGTTCCCATCATCTCCCTGAATTTGGGCAAAGGCAGCTGTGAGGATGTCAGTTTCTCTGTCTGTGTGATGATGGGGATACTAAAGAAGCTAGCTCAGAGATTCTGGGGAGTGCAAAGTGCTTGCCAAAGTACCTTGTGTATAGGGTTCAACAAATCTTTGGATGAAGGTTTCTACAGGCCTACCAGTGTTATATATGTAATTCAGGAAAACACACTAAAAAAGAGTACACATATTAAGTCAAAAAAGAATAACGAATCAATTTGTTTCACATGTCGTAGGGAAAAGGAGTTGCCATGGCCAGGGTGCTCGCCTGACCGCGAACTCCCTGCCCACGGCGCAAACGCCGTGCTGTCTCCTGAGAGCCAGCCTGCATTGTGACCTCAGCCCCGTTTACTGCGCATGCGCAGCTCGGGGAATTGTTGACAAGAGGGTCCCTATCGTCTGAGTTGCTGAGTAGGGACCTCGCCCGAGTGCTCTCTGCCGCTTGTGGATCTCAGAGCAGCTCCGTGCAGCTGCAGCGGATGTAATCTCAGCACTCGATCGACCTGCTGCCACCAAAGTAAAACTGGGTTGGAACAGCGGAGCCTCGCTGTTTTCCAGTCTCACCAAATCCAGTAGGAAATACGCTGGGACTCCTGTGCTACAACGTCTTCTCAAGTTCATAGTAGGTGTGATGGTAGCAGAGTTGTAAAATTTGAATTGTCCTGAGGTTTTGACTTCTCATGCTGATTAAAAACACCGCCACTGCCATGTTCTCTGAAAGTACTCGTAAGAGAGGTAAGCGCTTGCATCTAAGTCCGGGTCACGGACACAGTTGAATGAATACCGGGGAGGAGGTATTTATCCACTTTTAATGAAGGATATGTCTACCTGAGAAAAAGTCAGACTGAGTGATATTATTTCCATAAGGAGTACTGGTTTTCATACGTTTTAAAAATGTTAACATAAATTCTCGGTATGGAATGCATTCTGGAATTTTCATAGAGCAGACATTAGGTGGATTTTAAATGTCAGTTGTTTTTCCCATCTCATTTACTCACCACGAATAACTCATTATTATATATATAAATATTCACATACATAAGGAAACAACAAAGCTAAAGAGTCAGTTTATGGTCTCTGGATTTCACATTCATTTTCATAGACATGCTTCCTGAAAATGAGCCACGCTCTAAAGACATCAGGTGAGGTCTGGGAATCCCGGAAAACACGAATGTCTGAACTGTCTAGTTTTTCTAGTTATTTTTGATATCGTTATGGTCACATCAAGTGTCTTTAAATGTATCCGGACTATCCAGACCGATTTAGCTTACATGTGGAAAAGATAAATTCAACTGTAACCTGATCTTTAGAGCAGATACCGAACAAGCGGAGGGAAGCATGCTCTAGCGGGACTCAGAGGAATGGAATTTGATGGCTTGTCTGACTTCCGAGGAGTAAGTAGAAATTGTTCCGGTCAAATTTTAGGTCCAAATAGGATATCTACACATGAAAATGTGAACATTCTACATTAAACAAGGATGCGATGATTCATGGGAGAACACTTGGGATATCTTGTTCCCCCCTAACCGTACAAGGTAGTACTCTGTGAGTGGGTATGAGAAATAATTTCATGAATTCAGCCTTCCACTGGGCCTCACTTTTACACTCTTGAAAGCTACATGAGTAACTGCTTTCAATGTAAACGGACTAGAATTAGGGTGGCTGAAGGGATAAAGAGGTGAGACCCACCTTTATGTTGCCTATGGGAGGCTCATTTTTGACCTAAGGACACACATAAACTGAAAGTGAAGGGATGGAAAAAGATACTTTATGCAAGTTAAAGAGAGCAAAGGGCAGGACCCGCAATACTTATATTAGATAAACTGGACAGGAAACGAAGTGATGGGAACATCAAGGACACTATGGCGATATGAAGGAATCAGTCTGAGGAGATGGCAATAACAACTGGGTAAGTGACTGTGCACGCAACACAGGAGGACTTAAATGGGTAAAGAAAAATTTATGCAGAAGTATGTCCGTATTTGGCACTTACTTACAGAACTAAAGGGACCAGTAGATAGCAGGAAAATAATACTATGAGATTTTTAACACTCATTCCATCAATGGTTAGATCACCCAGAGGGAAAATAAATAAGGAAACTGTGGCATTCTATGACACAGTAGTCCAGAGAGACTTAAAAGATTTATAACAGAACATGACAGCCGAAAGCAGCAGGATACACATTCTTCTCAGGAACACTTGGAATGTTCTTCAGTAGAGATCACAAATTAGGACAGGAAAATGTCTCAATAAATTTAAGAAGACTGGAATTGTATTAAGCATCTTTTCCGAACAAAAGTGTATGAAACTAGGAATGAATGACATAAAGAAAACCACAGAAAACACAAACAGGAGAAGCTAAACCTCATAATTGTAAATAATCAGTGATTCAATGAGGAAACCAAAGGAGAAAACAAACAATGTATGGAAGCAAATAAGACAGGAACCCAATGGATCAAAGTATGTAAAATGGACCTAGAGTGATTCTAGGAGTTACGTACATAGCAATGGAGGCCTCCACCCAGAAAGAAAGACAATCCCGAACGAACAATATCCTTTCACTATGAAAGGAACTAGGAAAAGAAGTACAAACCGGTCTAGGTTCCCATTCTTGAGTCACCATAGCACGGGGAAGAAGAGCAGAGTCTGTTCAGTCAGACTGTCTCGGTGTGTTCCCATCATCTCCCTGAATTTGGGCAAAGGCAGCTGTGAGGATGTCAGTTTCTCTGTCTGTGTGATGATGGGGATACTAAAGAAGCTAGCTCAGAGATTCTGGGGAGTGCAAAGTGCTTGCCAAAGTACCTTGTGTATAGGGTTCAACAAATCTTTGGATGAAGGTTTCTACAGGCCTACAAGTGTTATATATGTAATTCAGGAAAACACACTAAAAAAGAGTACACATATTAAGTCAAAAAAGAATAACGAATCAATTTGTTTCACATGTCGTAGGGAAAAGGAGTTGCCATGGCCAGGGTGCTCGCCTGACCGCGAACTCCCTGCCCACGGCGCAAACGCCGTGCTGTCTCCTGAGAGCCAGCCTGCATTGTGACCTCAGCCCCGTTTACTGCGCATGCGCAGCTCGGGGAATTGTTGACAAGAGGGTCCCTATCGTCTGAGTTGCTGAGTAGGGACCTCGCCCGAGTGCTCTCTGCCGCTTGTGGATCTCAGAGCAGCTCCGTGCAGCTGCAGCGGATGTAATCTCAGCACTCGATCGACCTGCTGCCACCAAAGTAAAACTGGGTTGGAACAGCGGAGCCTCGCTGTTTTCCAGTCTCACCAAATCCAGTAGGAAATACGCTGGGACTCCTGTGCTACAACGTCTTCTCAAGTTCATAGTAGGTGTGATGGTAGCAGAGTTGTAAAATTTGAATTGTCCTGAGGTTTTGACTTCTCATGCTGATTAAAAACACCGCCACTGCCATGTTCTCTGAAAGTACTCGTAAGAGAGGTAAGCGCTAGCATCTAAGTCCGGGTCACGGACACAGTTGAATGAATTCGGGGAGGAGGTATTTATCCACTTTTAATGAAGGATATGTCTACCTGAGAAAAAGTCAGACTGAGTGATATTATTTCCATAAAGAGTACTGGTTTTCATACGTTTTAAAAATGTTAACATAAATTCTCGGTATGGAATGCATTCTGGAATTTTCATAGAGCAGACATTAGGTGGATTTTAAATGTCAGTTGTTTTTCCCATCTCATTTACTCACCACGAATAACTCATTATTATATACATAAATATTCACATACATAAGGAAACAACAAAGCTAAAGAGTCAGTTTATGGTCTCTGGATTTCACATTCATTTTCATAGACATGCTTCCTGAAAATGAGCCACGCTCTAAAGACATCAGGTGAGGTCTGGGAATCCCGGAAAACACGAATGTCTGAACTGTCTAGTTTTTCTAGTTATTTTTGATATCGTTATGGTCTCATCAAGTGTCTTTAAATGTATCCGGACTATCCAGACCGATTTAGCTTACATGTGGAAAAGATAAATTCAACTGTAACCTGATCTTTAGAGCAGATACCGAACAAGCGGAGGGAAGCATGCTCTAGCGGGACTCAGAGGAATGGAATTTGATGGCTTGTCTGACTTCCGAGGAGTAAGTAGAAATTGTTCCGGTCAAATTTTAGGTCCAAATAGGATATCTACACATGAAAAGGTGAACATTCTACATAAAACAAGGATGCGATGATTCATGGGAGAACACTTGGGATATCTTGTTCCCCCCTAACCGTACAAGGTAGTACTCTGTGAGTGGGTATGAGAAATAATTTCATGAATTCAGCCTTCCACTGGGCCTCACTTTTACACTCTTGAAAGCTACATGAGTAACTGCTTTCAATGTAAACGGACTAGAATTAGGGTGGCTGAAGGGATAAAGAGGTGAGACCCACCTTTATGTTGCCTATGGGAGGCTCATTTTTGACCTAAGGACACACATAAACTGAAAGTGAAGGGATGGAAAAAGATACTTTATGCAAGTTAAAGAGAGCAAAGGGCAGGACCCGCAATACTTATATTAGATAAACTGGACAGGAAACGAAGTGATGGGAACATCAAGGACACTATGGCGATATGAAGGAATCAGTCTGAGGAGATGGCAATAACAACTGGGTAAGTGACTGTGCACGCAACACAGGAGGACTTAAATGGGTAAAGAAAAATTTATGCAGAAGTATGTCCGTATTTGGCACTTACTTACAGAACTAAAGGGACCAGTAGATAGCAGGAAAATAATACTATGAGATTTTTAACACTCATTCCATCAATGGTTAGATCACCCAGAGGGAAAATAAATAAGGAAACTGTGGCATTCTATGACACAGTAGTCCAGAGAGACTTAAAAGATTTATAACAGAACATGACAGCCGAAAGCAGCAGGATACACATTCTTCTCAGGAACACTTGGAATGTTCTTCAGTAGAGATCACAAATTAGGACAGGAAAATGTCTCAATAAATTTAAGAAGACTGGAATTGTATTAAGCATCTTTTCCGAACAAAAGTGTATGAAACTAGGAATGAATGACATAAAGAAAACCACAGAAAACACAAACAGGAGAAGCTAAACCTCATAATTGTAAATAATCAGTGATTCAATGAGGAAACCAAAGGAGAAAACAAACAATGTATGGAAGCAAATAAGACAGGAACCCAATGGATCAAAGTATGTAAAATGGACCTAGAGTGATTCTAGGAGTTACGTACATAGCAATGGAGGCCTCCACCCAGAAAGAAAGACAATCCCGAACGAACAATATCCTTTCACTATGAAAGGAACTAGGAAAAGAAGTACAAACCGGTCTAGGTTCCCATTCTTGAGTCACCATAGCACGGGGAAGAAGAGCAGAGTCTGTTCAGTCAGACTGTCTCGGTGTGTTCCCATCATCTCCCTGAATTTGGGCAAAGGCAGCTGTGAGGATGTCAGTTTCTCTGTCTGTGTGATGATGGGGATACTAAAGAAGCTAGCTCAGAGATTCTGGGGAGTGCAAAGTGCTTGCCAAAGTACCTTGTGTATAGGGTTCAACAAATCTTTGGATGAAGGTTTCTACAGGCCTACCAGTGTTATATATGTAATTCAGGAAAACACACTAAAAAAGAGTACACATATTAAGTCAAAAAAGAATAACGAATCAATTTGTTTCACATGTCGTAGGGAAAAGGAGTTGCCATGGCCAGGGTGCTCGCCTGACCGCGAACTCCCTGCCCACGGCGCAAACGCCGTGCTGTCTCCTGAGAGCCAGCCTGCATTGTGACCTCAGCCCCGTTTACTGCGCATGCGCAGCTCGGGGAATTGTTGACAAGAGGGTCCCTATCGTCTGAGTTGCTGAGTAGGGACCTCGCCCGAGTGCTCTCTGCCGCTTGTGGATCTCAGAGCAGCTCCGTGCAGCTGCAGCGGATGTAATCTCAGCACTCGATCGACCTGCTGCCACCAAAGTAAAACTGGGTTGGAACAGCGGAGCCTCGCTGTTTTCCAGTCTCACCAAATCCAGTAGGAAATACGCTGGGACTCCTGTGCTACAACGTCTTCTCAAGTTCATAGTAGGTGTGATGGTAGCAGAGTTGTAAAATTTGAATTGTCCTGAGGTTTTGACTTCTCATGCTGATTAAAAACACCGCCACTGCCATGTTCTCTGAAAGTACTCGTAAGAGAGGTAAGCGCTAGCATCTAAGTCCGGGTCACGGACACAGTTGAATGAATTCGGGGAGGAGGTATTTATCCACTTTTAATGAAGGATATGTCTACCTGAGAAAAAGTCAGACTGAGTGATATTATTTCCATAAAGAGTACTGGTTTTCATACGTTTTAAAAATGTTAACATAAATTCTCGGTATGGAATGCATTCTGGAATTTTCATAGAGCAGACATTAGGTGGATTTTAAATGTCGGTTGTTTTTCCCATCTCATTTACTCACCACGAATAACTCATTATTATATACATAAATATTCACATACATAAGGAAACAACAAAGCTAAAGAGTCAGTTTATGGTCTCTGGATTTCACATTCATTTTCATAGACATGCTTCCTGAAAATGAGCCACGCTCTAAAGACATCAGGTGAGGTCTGGGAATCCCGGAAAAAACGAATGTATGAACTGTCTAGTTTTTCTAGTTATTTTTGATATCGTTATGGTCTCATCAAGTGTCTTTAAATGTATCCGGACTATCCAGACCGATTTAGCTTACATGTGGAAAAGATAAATTCAACTGTAACCTGATCTTTAGAGCAGATACCGAACAAGCGGAGGGAAGCATGCTCTAGCGGGACTCAGAGGAATGGAATTTGATGGCTTGTCTGACTTCCGAGGAGTAAGTAGAAATTGTTCCGGTCAAATTTTAGGTCCAAATAGGATATCTACACATGAAAAGGTGAACATTCTACATAAAACAAG
Organism: Manis pentadactyla; assembly: GCF_030020395.1. Taxonomy (NCBI): domain Eukaryota; kingdom Metazoa; phylum Chordata; class Mammalia; order Pholidota; family Manidae; genus Manis; species Manis pentadactyla. The sequence continues at coordinate 30,958,504 of NC_080019.1, read as the reverse complement.
GATGCGATGATTCATGGGAGAACACTTGGGATATCTTGTTCCCCCCTAACCGTACAAGGTAGTACTCTGTGAGTGGGTATGAGAAATAATTTCATGAATTCAGCCTTCCACTGGGCCTCACTTTTACACTCTTGAAAGCTACATGAGTAACTGCTTTCAATGTAAACGGACTAGAATTAGGGTGGCTGAAGGGATAAAGAGGTGAGACCCACCTTTATGTTGCCTATGGGAGGCTCATTTTTGACCTAAGGACACACATAAACTGAAAGTGAAGGGATGGAAAAAGATACTTTATGCAAGTTAAAGAGAGCAAAGGGCAGGACCCGCAATACTTATATTAGATAAACTGGACAGGAAACGAAGTGATGGGAACATCAAGGACACTATGGCGATATGAAGGAATCAGTCTGAGGAGATGGCAATAACAACTGGGTAAGTGACTGGGCACGCAACACAGGAGGACTTAAATGGGTAAAGAAAAATTTATGCAGAAGTATGTCCGTATTTGGCACTTACTTACAGAACTAAAGGGACCAGTAGATAGCAGGAAAATAATACTATGAGATTTTTAACACTCATTCCATCAATGGTTAGATCACCCAGAGGGAAAATAAATAAGGAAACTGTGGCATTCTATGACACAGTAGTCCAGAGAGACTTAAAAGATTTATAACAGAACATGACAGCCGAAAGCAGCAGGATACACATTCTTCTCAGGAACACTTGGAATGTTCTTCAGTAGAGATCACAAATTAGGACAGGAAAATGTCTCAATAAATTTAAGAAGACTGGAATTGTATTAAGCATCTTTTCCGAACAAAAGTGTATGAAACTAGGAATGAATGACATAAAGAAAACCACAGAAAACACAAACAGGAGAAGCTAAACCTCATAATTGTAAATAATCAGTGATTCAATGAGGAAACCAAAGGAGAAAACAAACAATGTATGGAAGCAAATAAGACAGGAACCCAATGGATCAAAGTATGTAAAATGGACCTAGAGTGATTCTAGGAGTTACGTACATAGCAATGGAGGCCTCCACCCAGAAAGAAAGACAATCCCGAACGAACAATATCCTTTCACTATGAAAGGAACTAGGAAAAGAAGTACAAACCGGTCTAGGTTCCCATTCTTGAGTCACCATAGCACGGGGAAGAAGAGCAGAGTCTGTTCAGTCAGACTGTCTCGGTGTGTTCCCATCATCTCCCTGAATTTGGGCAAAGGCAGCTGTGAGGATGTCAGTTTCTCTGTCTGTGTGATGATGGGGATACTAAAGAAGCTAGCTCAGAGATTCTGGGGAGTGCAAAGTGCTTGCCAAAGTACCTTGTGTATAGGGTTCAACAAATCTTTGGATGAAGGTTTCTACAGGCCTACCAGTGTTATATATGTAATTCAGGAAAACACACTAAAAAAGAGTACACATATTAAGTCAAAAAAGAATAACGAATCAATTTGTTTCACATGTCGTAGGGAAAAGGAGTTGCCATGGCCAGGGTGCTCGCCTGACCGCGAACTCCCTGCCCACGGCGCAAACGCCGTGCTGTCTCCTGAGAGCCAGCCTGCATTGTGACCTCAGCCCCGTTTACTGCGCATGCGCAGCTCGGGGAATTGTTGACAAGAGGGTCCCTATCGTCTGAGTTGCTGAGTAGGGACCTCGCCCGAGTGCTCTCTGCCGCTTGTGGATCTCAGAGCAGCTCCGTGCAGCTGCAGCGGATGTAATCTCAGCACTCGATCGACCTGCTGCCACCAAAGTAAAACTGGGTTGGAACAGCGGAGCCTCGCTGTTTTCCAGTCTCACCAAATCCAGTAGGAAATACGCTGGGACTCCTGTGCTACAACGTCTTCTCAAGTTCATAGTAGGTGTGATGGTAGCAGAGTTGTAAAATTTGAATTGTCCTGAGGTTTTGACTTCTCATGCTGATTAAAAACACCGCCACTGCCATGTTCTCTGAAAGTACTCGTAAGAGAGGTAAGCGCTAGCATCTAAGTCCGGGTCACGGACACAGTTGAATGAATTCGGGGAGGAGGTATTTATCCACTTTTAATGAAGGATATGTCTACCTGAGAAAAAGTCAGACTGAGTGATATTATTTCCATAAAGAGTACTGGTTTTCATACGTTTTAAAAATGTTAACATAAATTCTCGGTATGGAATGCATTCTGGAATTTTCATAGAGCAGACATTAGGTGGATTTTAAATGTCGGTTGTTTTTCCCATCTCATTTACTCACCACGAATAACTCATTATTATATACATAAATATTCACATACATAAGGAAACAACAAAGCTAAAGAGTCAGTTTATGGTCTCTGGATTTCACATTCATTTTCATAGACATGCTTCCTGAAAATGAGCCACGCTCTAAAGACATCAGGTGAGGTCTGGGAATCCCGGAAAAAACGAATGTATGAACTGTCTAGTTTTTCTAGTTATTTTTGATATCGTTATGGTCTCATCAAGTGTCTTTAAATGTATCCGGACTATCCAGACCGATTTAGCTTACATGTGGAAAAGATAAATTCAACTGTAACCTGATCTTTAGAGCAGATACCGAACAAGCGGAGGGAAGCATGCTCTAGCGGGACTCAGAGGAATGGAATTTGATGGCTTGTCTGACTTCCGAGGAGTAAGTAGAAATTGTTCCGGTCAAATTTTAGGTCCAAATAGGATATCTACACATGAAAAGGTGAACATTCTACATAAAACAAGGATGCGATGATTCATGGGAGAACACTTGGGATATCTTGTTCCCCCCTAACCGTACAAGGTAGTACTCTGTGAGTGGGTATGAGAAATAATTTCATGAATTCAGCCTTCCACTGGGCCTCACTTTTACACTCTTGAAAGCTACATGAGTAACTGCTTTCAATGTAAACGGACTAGAATTAGGGTGGCTGAAGGGATAAAGAGGTGAGACCCACCTTTATGTTGCCTATGGGAGGCTCATTTTTGACCTAAGGACACACATAAACTGAAAGTGAAGGGATGGAAAAAGATACTTTATGCAAGTTAAAGAGAGCAAAGGGCAGGACCCGCAATACTTATATTAGATAAACTGGACAGGAAACGAAGTGATGGGAACATCAAGGACACTATGGCGATATGAAGGAATCAGTCTGAGGAGATGGCAATAACAACTGGGTAAGTGACTGTGCACGCAACACAGGAGGACTTAAATGGGTAAAGAAAAATTTATGCAGAAGTATGTCCGTATTTGGCACTTACTTACAGAACTAAAGGGACCAGTAGATAGCAGGAAAATAATACTATGAGATTTTTAACACTCATTCCATCAATGGTTAGATCACCCAGAGGGAAAATAAATAAGGAAACTGTGGCATTCTATGACACAGTAGTCCAGAGAGACTTAAAAGATTTATAACAGAACATGACAGCCGAAAGCAGCAGGATACACATTCTTCTCAGGAACACTTGGAATGTTCTTCAGTAGAGATCACAAATTAGGACAGGAAAATGTCTCAATAAATTTAAGAAGACTGGAATTGTATTAAGCATCTTTTCCGAACAAAAGTGTATGAAACTAGGAATGAATGACATAAAGAAAACCACAGAAAACACAAACAGGAGAAGCTAAACCTCATAATTGTAAATAATCAGTGATTCAATGAGGAAACCAAAGGAGAAAACAAACAATGTATGGAAGCAAATAAGACAGGAACCCAATGGATCAAAGTATGTAAAATGGACCTAGAGTGATTCTAGGAGTTACGTACATAGCAATGGAGGCCTCCACCCAGAAAGAAAGACAATCCCGAACGAACAATATCCTTTCACTATGAAAGGAACTAGGAAAAGAAGTACAAACCGGTCTAGGTTCCCATTCTTGAGTCACCATAGCACGGGGAAGAAGAGCAGAGTCTGTTCAGTCAGACTGTCTCGGTGTGTTCCCATCATCTCCCTGAATTTGGGCAAAGGCAGCTGTGAGGATGTCAGTTTCTCTGTCTGTGTGATGATGGGGATACTAAAGAAGCTAGCTCAGAGATTCTGGGGAGTGCAAAGTGCTTGCCAAAGTACCTTGTGTATAGGGTTCAACAAATCTTTGGATGAAGGTTTCTACAGGCCTACCAGTGTTATATATGTAATTCAGGAAAACACACTAAAAAAGAGTACACATATTAAGTCAAAAAAGAATAACGAATCAATTTGTTTCACATGTCGTAGGGAAAAGGAGTTGCCATGGCCAGGGTGCTCGCCTGACCGCGAACTCCCTGCCCACGGCGCAAACGCCGTGCTGTCTCCTGAGAGCCAGCCTGCATTGTGACCTCAGCCCCGTTTACTGCGCATGCGCAGCTCGGGGAATTGTTGACAAGAGGGTCCCTATCGTCTGAGTTGCTGAGTAGGGACCTCGCCCGAGTGCTCTCTGCCGCTTGTGGATCTCAGAGCAGCTCCGTGCAGCTGCAGCGGATGTAATCTCAGCACTCGATCGACCTGCTGCCACCAAAGTAAAACTGGGTTGGAACAGCGGAGCCTCGCTGTTTTCCAGTCTCACCAAATCCAGTAGGAAATACGCTGGGACTCCTGTGCTACAACGTCTTCTCAAGTTCATAGTAGGTGTGATGGTAGCAGAGTTGTAAAATTTGAATTGTCCTGAGGTTTTGACTTCTCATGCTGATTAAAAACACCGCCACTGCCATGTTCTCTGAAAGTACTCGTAAGAGAGGTAAGCGCTAGCATCTAAGTCCGGGTCACGGACACAGTTGAATGAATTCGGGGAGGAGGTATTTATCCACTTTTAATGAAGGATATGTCTACCTGAGAAAAAGTCAGACTGAGTGATATTATTTCCATAAAGAGTACTGGTTTTCATACGTTTTAAAAATGTTAACATAAATTCTCGGTATGGAATGCATTCTGGAATTTTCATAGAGCAGACATTAGGTGGATTTTAAATGTCGGTTGTTTTTCCCATCTCATTTACTCACCACGAATAACTCATTATTATATACATAAATATTCACATACATAAGGAAACAACAAAGCTAAAGAGTCAGTTTATGGTCTCTGGATTTCACATTCATTTTCATAGACATGCTTCCTGAAAATGAGCCACGCTCTAAAGACATCAGGTGAGGTCTGGGAATCCCGGAAAAAACGAATGTATGAACTGTCTAGTTTTTCTAGTTATTTTTGATATCGTTATGGTCTCATCAAGTGTCTTTAAATGTATCCGGACTATCCAGACCGATTTAGCTTACATGTGGAAAAGATAAATTCAACTGTAACCTGATCTTTAGAGCAGATACCGAACAAGCGGAGGGAAGCATGCTCTAGCGGGACTCAGAGGAATGGAATTTGATGGCTTGTCTGACTTCCGAGGAGTAAGTAGAAATTGTTCCGGTCAAATTTTAGGTCCAAATAGGATATCTACACATGAAAAGGTGAACATTCTACATAAAACAAGGATGCGATGATTCATGGGAGAACACTTGGGATATCTTGTTCCCCCCTAACCGTACAAGGTAGTACTCTGTGAGTGGGTATGAGAAATAATTTCATGAATTCAGCCTTCCACTGGGCCTCACTTTTACACTCTTGAAAGCTACATGAGTAACTGCTTTCAATGTAAACGGACTAGAATTAGGGTGGCTGAAGGGATAAAGAGGTGAGACCCACCTTTATGTTGCCTATGGGAGGCTCATTTTTGACCTAAGGACACACATAAACTGAAAGTGAAGGGATGGAAAAAGATACTTTATGCAAGTTAAAGAGAGCAAAGGGCAGGACCCGCAATACTTATATTAGATAAACTGGACAGGAAACGAAGTGATGGGAACATCAAGGACACTATGGCGATATGAAGGAATCAGTCTGAGGAGATGGCAATAACAACTGGGTAAGTGACTGGGCACGCAACACAGGAGGACTTAAATGGGTAAAGAAAAATTTATGCAGAAGTATGTCCGTATTTGGCACTTACTTACAGAACTAAAGGGACCAGTAGATAGCAGGAAAATAATACTATGAGATTTTTAACACTCATTCCATCAATGGTTAGATCACCCAGAGGGAAAATAAATAAGGAAACTGTGGCATTCTATGACACAGTAGTCCAGAGAGACTTAAAAGATTTATAACAGAACATGACAGCCGAAAGCAGCAGGATACACATTCTTCTCAGGAACACTTGGAATGTTCTTCAGTAGAGATCACAAATTAGGACAGGAAAATGTCTCAATAAATTTAAGAAGACTGGAATTGTATTAAGCATCTTTTCCGAACAAAAGTGTATGAAACTAGGAATGAATGACATAAAGAAAACCACAGAAAACACAAACAGGAGAAGCTAAACCTCATAATTGTAAATAATCAGTGATTCAATGAGGAAACCAAAGGAGAAAACAAACAATGTATGGAAGCAAATAAGACAGGAACCCAATGGATCAAAGTATGTAAAATGGACCTAGAGTGATTCTAGGAGTTACGTACATAGCAATGGAGGCCTCCACCCAGAAAGAAAGACAATCCCGAACGAACAATATCCTTTCACTATGAAAGGAACTAGGAAAAGAAGTACAAACCGGTCTAGGTTCCCATTCTTGAGTCACCATAGCACGGGGAAGAAGAGCAGAGTCTGTTCAGTCAGACTGTCTCGGTGTGTTCCCATCATCTCCCTGAATTTGGGCAAAGGCAGCTGTGAGGATGTCAGTTTCTCTGTCTGTGTGATGATGGGGATACTAAAGAAGCTAGCTCAGAGATTCTGGGGAGTGCAAAGTGCTTGCCAAAGTACCTTGTGTATAGGGTTCAACAAATCTTTGGATGAAGGTTTCTACAGGCCTACCAGTGTTATATATGTAATTCAGGAAAACACACTAAAAAAGAGTACACATATTAAGTCAAAAAAGAATAACGAATCAATTTGTTTCACATGTCGTAGGGAAAAGGAGTTGCCATGGCCAGGGTGCTCGCCTGACCGCGAACTCCCTGCCCACGGCGCAAACGCCGTGCTGTCTCCTGAGAGCCAGCCTGCATTGTGACCTCAGCCCCGTTTACTGCGCATGCGCAGCTCGGGGAATTGTTGACAAGAGGGTCCCTATCGTCTGAGTTGCTGAGTAGGGACCTCGCCCGAGTGCTCTCTGCCGCTTGTGGATCTCAGAGCAGCTCCGTGCAGCTGCAGCGGATGTAATCTCAGCACTCGATCGACCTGCTGCCACCAAAGTAAAACTGGGTTGGAACAGCGGAGCCTCGCTGTTTTCCAGTCTCACCAAATCCAGTAGGAAATACGCTGGGACTCCTGTGCTACAACGTCTTCTCAAGTTCATAGTAGGTGTGATGGTAGCAGAGTTGTAAAATTTGAATTGTCCTGAGGTTTTGACTTCTCATGCTGATTAAAAACACCGCCACTGCCATGTTCTCTGAAAGTACTCGTAAGAGAGGTAAGCGCTAGCATCTAAGTCCGGGTCACGGACACAGTTGAATGAATTCGGGGAGGAGGTATTTATCCACTTTTAATGAAGGATATGTCTACCTGAGAAAAAGTCAGACTGAGTGATATTATTTCCATAAAGAGTACTGGTTTTCATACGTTTTAAAAATGTTAACATAAATTCTCGGTATGGAATGCATTCTGGAATTTTCATAGAGCAGACATTAGGTGGATTTTAAATGTCGGTTGTTTTTCCCATCTCATTTACTCACCACGAATAACTCATTATTATATACATAAATATTCACATACATAAGGAAACAACAAAGCTAAAGAGTCAGTTTATGGTCTCTGGATTTCACATTCATTTTCATAGACATGCTTCCTGAAAATGAGCCACGCTCTAAAGACATCAGGTGAGGTCTGGGAATCCCGGAAAAAACGAATGTATGAACTGTCTAGTTTTTCTAGTTATTTTTGATATCGTTATGGTCTCATCAAGTGTCTTTAAATGTATCCGGACTATCCAGACCGATTTAGCTTACATGTGGAAAAGATAAATTCAACTGTAACCTGATCTTTAGAGCAGATACCGAACAAGCGGAGGGAAGCATGCTCTAGCGGGACTCAGAGGAATGGAATTTGATGGCTTGTCTGACTTCCGAGGAGTAAGTAGAAATTGTTCCGGTCAAATTTTAGGTCCAAATAGGATATCTACACATGAAAAGGTGAACATTCTACATAAAACAAGGATGCGATGATTCATGGGAGAACACTTGGGATATCTTGTTCCCCCCTAACCGTACAAGGTAGTACTCTGTGAGTGGGTATGAGAAATAATTTCATGAATTCAGCCTTCCACTGGGCCTCACTTTTACACTCTTGAAAGCTACATGAGTAACTGCTTTCAATGTAAACGGACTAGAATTAGGGTGGCTGAAGGGATAAAGAGGTGAGACCCACCTTTATGTTGCCTATGGGAGGCTCATTTTTGACCTAAGGACACACATAAACTGAAAGTGAAGGGATGGAAAAAGATACTTTATGCAAGTTAAAGAGAGCAAAGGGCAGGACCCGCAATACTTATATTAGATAAACTGGACAGGAAACGAAGTGATGGGAACATCAAGGACACTATGGCGATATGAAGGAATCAGTCTGAGGAGATGGCAATAACAACTGGGTAAGTGACTGGGCACGCAACACAGGAGGACTTAAATGGGTAAAGAAAAATTTATGCAGAAGTATGTCCGTATTTGGCACTTACTTACAGAACTAAAGGGAGCAGTAGATAGCAGGAAAATAATACTATGAGATTTTTAACACTCATTCCATCAATGGTTAGATCACCCAGAGGGAAAATAAATAAGGAAACTGTGGCATTCTATGACACAGTAGTCCAGAGAGACTTAAAAGATTTATAACAGAACATGACAGCCGAAAGCAGCAGGATACACATTCTTCTCAGGAACACTTGGAATGTTCTTCAGTAGAGATCACAAATTAGGACAGGAAAATGTCTCAATAAATTTAAGAAGACTGGAATTGTATTAAGCATCTTTTCCGAACAAAAGTGTATGAAACTAGGAATGAATGACATAAAGAAAACCACAGAAAACACAAACAGGAGAAGCTAAACCTCATAATTGTAAATAATCAGTGATTCAATGAGGAAACCAAAGGAGAAAACAAACAATGTATGGAAGCAAATAAGACAGGAACCCAATGGATCAAAGTATGTAAAATGGACCTAGAGTGATTCTAGGAGTTACGTACATAGCAATGGAGGCCTCCACCCAGAAAGAAAGACAATCCCGAACGAACAATATCCTTTCACTATGAAAGGAACTAGGAAAAGAAGTACAAACCGGTCTAGGTTCCCATTCTTGAGTCACCATAGCACGGGGAAGAAGAGCAGAGTCTGTTCAGTCAGACTGTCTCGGTGTGTTCCCATCATCTCCCTGAATTTGGGCAAAGGCAGCTGTGAGGATGTCAGTTTCTCTGTCTGTGTGATGATGGGGATACTAAAGAAGCTAGCTCAGAGATTCTGGGGAGTGCAAAGTGCTTGCCAAAGTACCTTGTGTATAGGGTTCAACAAATCTTTGGATGAAGGTTTCTACAGGCCTACCAGTGTTATATATGTAATTCAGGAAAACACACTAAAAAAGAGTACACATATTAAGTCAAAAAAGAATAACGAATCAATTTGTTTCACATGTCGTAGGGAAAAGGAGTTGCCATGGCCAGGGTGCTCGCCTGACCGCGAACTCCCTGCCCACGGCGCAAACGCCGTGCTGTCTCCTGAGAGCCAGCCTGCATTGTGACCTCAGCCCCGTTTACTGCGCATGCGCAGCTCGGGGAATTGTTGACAAGAGGGTCCCTATCGTCTGAGTTGCTGAGTAGGGACCTCGCCCGAGTGCTCTCTGCCGCTTGTGGATCTCAGAGCAGCTCCGTGCAGCTGCAGCGGATGTAATCTCAGCACTCGATCGACCTGCTGCCACCAAAGTAAAACTGGGTTGGAACAGCGGAGCCTCGCTGTTTTCCAGTCTCACCAAATCCAGTAGGAAATACGCTGGGACTCCTGTGCTACAACGTCTTCTCAAGTTCATAGTAGGTGTGATGGTAGCAGAGTTGTAAAATTTGAATTGTCCTGAGGTTTTGACTTCTCATGCTGATTAAAAACACCGCCACTGCCATGTTCTCTGAAAGTACTCGTAAGAGAGGTAAGCGCTAGCATCTAAGTCCGGGTCACGGACACAGTTGAATGAATTCGGGGAGGAGGTATTTATCCACTTTTAATGAAGGATATGTCTACCTGAGAAAAAGTCAGACTGAGTGATATTATTTCCATAAAGAGTACTGGTTTTCATACGTTTTAAAAATGTTAACATAAATTCTCGGTATGGAATGCATTCTGGAATTTTCATAGAGCAGACATTAGGTGGATTTTAAATGTCGGTTGTTTTTCCCATCTCATTTACTCACCACGAATAACTCATTATTATATACATAAATATTCACATACATAAGGAAACAACAAAGCTAAAGAGTCAGTTTATGGTCTCTGGATTTCACATTCATTTTCATAGACATGCTTCCTGAAAATGAGCCACGCTCTAAAGACATCAGGTGAGGTCTGGGAATCCCGGAAAACACGAATGTCTGAACTGTCTAGTTTTTCTAGTTATTTTTGATATCGTTATGGTCTCATCAAGTGTCTTTAAATGTATCCGGACTATCCAGACCGATTTAGCTTACATGTGGAAAAGATAAATTCAACTGTAACCTGATCTTTAGAGCAGATACCGAACAAGCGGAGGGAAGCATGCTCTAGCGGGACTCAGAGGAATGGAATTTGATGGCTTGTCTGACTTCCGAGGAGTAAGTAGAAATTGTTCCGGTCAAATTTTAGGTCCAAATAGGATATCTACACATGAAAAGGTGAACATTCTACATAAAACAAGGATGCGATGATTCATGGGAGAACACTTGGGATATCTTGTTCCCCCCTAACCGTACAAGGTAGTACTCTGTGAGTGGGTATGAGAAATAATTTCATGAATTCAGCCTTCCACTGGGCCTCACTTTTACACTCTTGAAAGCTACATGAGTAACTGCTTTCAATGTAAACGGACTAGAATTAGGGTGGCTGAAGGGATAAAGAGGTGAGACCCACCTTTATGTTGCCTATGGGAGGCTCATTTTTGACCTAAGGACACACATAAACTGAAAGTGAAGGGATGGAAAAAGATACTTTATGCAAGTTAAAGAGAGCAAAGGGCAGGACCCGCAATACTTATATTAGATAAACTGGACAGGAAACGAAGTGATGGGAACATCAAGGACACTATGGCGATATGAAGGAATCAGTCTGAGGAGATGGCAATAACAACTGGGTAAGTGACTGGGCACGCAACACAGGAGGACTTAAATGGGTAAAGAAAAATTTATGCAGAAGTATGTCCGTATTTGGCACTTACTTACAGAACTAAAGGGACCAGTAGATAGCAGGAAAATAATACTATGAGATTTTTAACACTCATTCCATCAATGGTTAGATCACCCAGAGGGAAAATAAATAAGGAAACTGTGGCATTCTATGACACAGTAGTCCAGAGAGACTTAAAAGATTTATAACAGAACATGACAGCCGAAAGCAGCAGGATACACATTCTTCTCAGGAACACTTGGAATGTTCTTCAGTAGAGATCACAAATTAGGACAGGAAAATGTCTCAATAAATTTAAGAAGACTGGAATTGTATTAAGCATCTTTTCCGAACAAAAGTGTATGAAACTAGGAATGAATGACATAAAGAAAACCACAGAAAACACAAACAGGAGAAGCTAAACCTCATAATTGTAAATAATCAGTGATTCAATGAGGAAACCAAAGGAGAAAACAAACAATGTATGGAAGCAAATAAGACAGGAACCCAATGGATCAAAGTATGTAAAATGGACCTAGAGTGATTCTAGGAGTTACGTACATAGCAATGGAGGCCTCCACCCAGAAAGAAAGACAATCCCGAACGAACAATATCCTTTCACTATGAAAGGAACTAGGAAAAGAAGTACAAACCGGTCTAGGTTCCCATTCTTGAGTCACCATAGCACGGGGAAGAAGAGCAGAGTCTGTTCAGTCAGACTGTCTCGGTGTGTTCCCATCATCTCCCTGAATTTGGGCAAAGGCAGCTGTGAGGATGTCAGTTTCTCTGTCTGTGTGATGATGGGGATACTAAAGAAGCTAGCTCAGAGATTCTGGGGAGTGCAAAGTGCTTGCCAAAGTACCTTGTGTATAGGGTTCAACAAATCTTTGGATGAAGGTTTCTACAGGCCTACCAGTGTTATATATGTAATTCAGGAAAACACACTAAAAAAGAGTACACATATTAAGTCAAAAAAGAATAACGAATCAATTTGTTTCACATGTCGTAGGGAAAAGGAGTTGCCATGGCCAGGGTGCTCGCCTGACCGCGAACTCCCTGCCCACGGCGCAAACGCCGTGCTGTCTCCTGAGAGCCAGCCTGCATTGTGACCTCAGCCCCGTTTACTGCGCATGCGCAGCTCGGGGAATTGTTGACAAGAGGGTCCCTATCGTCTGAGTTGCTGAGTAGGGACCTCGCCCGAGTGCTCTCTGCCGCTTGTGGATCTCAGAGCAGCTCCGTGCAGCTGCAGCGGATGTAATCTCAGCACTCGATCGACCTGCTGCCACCAAAGTAAAACTGGGTTGGAACAGCGGAGCCTCGCTGTTTTCCAGTCTCACCAAATCCAGTAGGAAATACGCTGGGACTCCTGTGCTACAACGTCTTCTCAAGTTCATAGTAGGTGTGATGGTAGCAGAGTTGTAAAATTTGAATTGTCCTGAGGTTTTGACTTCTCATGCTGATTAAAAACACCGCCACTGCCATGTTCTCTGAAAGTACTCGTAAGAGAGGTAAGCGCTAGCATCTAAGTCCGGGTCACGGACACAGTTGAATGAATTCGGGGAGGAGGTATTTATCCACTTTTAATGAAGGATATGTCTACCTGAGAAAAAGTCAGACTGAGTGATATTATTTCCATAAAGAGTACTGGTTTTCATACGTTTTAAAAATGTTAACATAAATTCTCGGTATGGAATGCATTCTGGAATTTTCATAGAGCAGACATTAGGTGGATTTTAAATGTCGGTTGTTTTTCCCATCTCATTTACTCACCACGAATAACTCATTATTATATACATAAATATTCACATACATAAGGAAACAACAAAGCTAAAGAGTCAGTTTATGGTCTCTGGATTTCACATTCATTTTCATAGACATGCTTCCTGAAAATGAGCCACGCTCTAAAGACATCAGGTGAGGTCTGGGAATCCCGGAAAACACGAATGTCTGAACTGTCTAGTTTTTCTAGTTATTTTTGATATCGTTATGGTCTCATCAAGTGTCTTTAAATGTATCCGGACTATCCAGACCGATTTAGCTTACATGTGGAAAAGATAAATTCAACTGTAACCTGATCTTTAGAGCAGATACCGAACAAGCGGAGGGAAGCATGCTCTAGCGGGACTCAGAGGAATGGAATTTGATGGCTTGTCTGACTTCCGAGGAGTAAGTAGAAATTGTTCCGGTCAAATTTTAGGTCCAAATAGGATATCTACACATGAAAAGGTGAACATTCTACATAAAACAAGGATGCGATGATTCATGGGAGAACACTTGGGATATCTTGTTCCCCCCTAACCGTACAAGGTAGTACTCTGTGAGTGGGTATGAGAAATAATTTCATGAATTCAGCCTTCCACTGGGCCTCACTTTTACACTCTTGAAAGCTACATGAGTAACTGCTTTCAATGTAAACGGACTAGAATTAGGGTGGCTGAAGGGATAAAGAGGTGAGACCCACCTTTATGTTGCCTATGGGAGGCTCATTTTTGACCTAAGGACACACATAAATTGAAAGTGAAGGGATGGAAAAAGATACTTTATGCAAGTTAAAGAGAGCAAAGGGCAGGACCCGCAATACTTATATTAGATAAACTGGACAGGAAACGAAGTGATGGGAACATCAAGGACACTATGGCGATATGAAGGAATCAGTCTGAGGAGATGGCAATAACAACTGGGTAAGTGACTGGGCACGCAACACAGGAGGACTTAAATGGGTAAAGAAAAATTTATGCAGAAGTATGTCCGTATTTGGCACTTACTTACAGAACTAAAGGGACCAGTAGATAGCAGGAAAATAATACTATGAGATTTTTAACACTCATTCCATCAATGGTTAGATCACCCAGAGGGAAAATAAATAAGGAAACTGTGGCATTCTATGACACAGTAGTCCAGAGAGACTTAAAAGATTTATAACAGAACATGACAGCCGAAAGCAGCAGGATACACATTCTTCTCAGGAACACTTGGAATGTTCTTCAGTAGAGATCACAAATTAGGACAGGAAAATGTCTCAATAAATTTAAGAAGACTGGAATTGTATTAAGCATCTTTTCCGAACAAAAGTGTATGAAACTAGGAATGAATGACATAAAGAAAACCACAGAAAACACAAACAGGAGAAGCTAAACCTCATAATTGTAAATAATCAGTGATTCAATGAGGAAACCAAAGGAGAAAACAAACAATGTATGGAAGCAAATAAGACAGGAACCCAATGGATCAAAGTATGTAAAATGGACCTAGAGTGATTCTAGGAGTTACGTACATAGCAATGGAGGCCTCCACCCAGAAAGAAAGACAATCCCGAACGAACAATATCCTTTCACTATGAAAGGAACTAGGAAAAGAAGTACAAACCGGTCTAGGTTCCCATTCTTGAGTCACCATAGCACGGGGAAGAAGAGCAGAGTCTGTTCAGTCAGACTGTCTCGGTGTGTTCCCATCATCTCCCTGAATTTGGGCAAAGGCAGCTGTGAGGATGTCAGTTTCTCTGTCTGTGTGATGATGGGGATACTAAAGAAGCTAGCTCAGAGATTCTGGGGAGTGCAAAGTGCTTGCCAAAGTACCTTGTGTATAGGGTTCAACAAATCTTTGGATGAAGGTTTCTACAGGCCTACCAGTGTTATATATGTAATTCAGGAAAACACACTAAAAAAGAGTACACATATTAAGTCAAAAAAGAATAACGAATCAATTTGTTTCACATGTCGTAGGGAAAAGGAGTTGCCATGGCCAGGGTGCTCGCCTGACCGCGAACTCCCTGCCCACGGCGCAAACGCCGTGCTGTCTCCTGAGAGCCAGCCTGCATTGTGACCTCAGCCCCGTTTACTGCGCATGCGCAGCTCGGGGAATTGTTGACAAGAGGGTCCCTATCGTCTGAGTTGCTGAGTAGGGACCTCGCCCGAGTGCTCTCTGCCGCTTGTGGATCTCAGAGCAGCTCCGTGCAGCTGCAGCGGATGTAATCTCAGCACTCGATCGACCTGCTGCCACCAAAGTAAAACTGGGTTGGAACAGCGGAGCCTCGCTGTTTTCCAGTCTCACCAAATCCAGTAGGAAATACGCTGGGACTCCTGTGCTACAACGTCTTCTCAAGTTCATAGTAGGTGTGATGGTAGCAGAGTTGTAAAATTTGAATTGTCCTGAGGTTTTGACTTCTCATGCTGATTAAAAACACCGCCACTGCCATGTTCTCTGAAAGTACTCGTAAGAGAGGTAAGCGCTAGCATCTAAGTCCGGGTCACGGACACTGTTGAATGAATTCGGGGAGGAGGTATTTATCCACTTTTAATGAAGGATATGTCTACCTGAGAAAAAGTCAGACTGAGTGATATTATTTCCATAAAGAGTACTGGTTTTCATACGTTTTAAAAATGTTAACATAAATTCTCGGTATGGAATGCATTCTGGAATTTTCATAGAGCAGACATTAGGTGGATTTTAAATGTCGGTTGTTTTTCCCATCTCATTTACTCACCACGAATAACTCATTATTATATACATAAATATTCACATACATAAGGAAACAACAAAGCTAAAGAGTCAGTTTATGGTCTCTGGATTTCACATTCATTTTCATAGACATGCTTCCTGAAAATGAGCCACGCTCTAAAGACATCAGGTGAGGTCTGGGAATCCCGGAAAACACGAATGTCTGAACTGTCTAGTTTTTCTAGTTATTTTTGATATCGTTATGGTCTCATCAAGTGTCTTTAAATGTATCCGGACTATCCAGACCGATTTAGCTTACATGTGGAAAAGATAAATTCAACTGTAACCTGATCTTTAGAGCAGATACCGAACAAGCGGAGGGAAGCATGCTCTAGCGGGACTCAGAGGAATGGAATTTGATGGCTTGTCTGACTTCCGAGGAGTAAGTAGAAATTGTTCCGGTCAAATTTTAGGTCCAAATAGGATATCTACACATGAAAAGGTGAACATTCTACATAAAACAAGGATGCGATGATTCATGGGAGAACACTTGGGATATCTTGTTCCCCCCTAACCGTACAAGGTAGTACTCTGTGAGTGGGTATGAGAAATAATTTCATGAATTCAGCCTTCCACTGGGCCTCACTTTTACACTCTTGAAAGCTACATGAGTAACTGCTTTCAATGTAAACGGACTAGAATTAGGGTGGCTGAAGGGATAAAGAGGTGAGACCCACCTTTATGTTGCCTATGGGAGGCTCATTTTTGACCTAAGGACACACATAAACTGAAAGTGAAGGGATGGAAAAAGATACTTTATGCAAGTTAAAGAGAGCAAAGGGCAGGACCCGCAATACTTATATTAGATAAACTGGACAGGAAACGAAGTGTTGGGAACATCAAGGACACTATGGCGATATGAAGGAATCAGTCTGAGGAGATGGCAATAACAACTGGGTAAGTGACTGTGCACGCAACACAGGAGGACTTAAATGGGTAAAGAAAAATTTATGCAGAAGTATGTCCGTATTTGGCACTTACTTACAGAACTAAAGGGACCAGTAGATAGCAGGAAAATAATACTATGAGATTTTTAACACTCATTCCATCAATGGTTAGATCACCCAGAGGGAAAATAAATAAGGAAACTGTGGCATTCTATGACACAGTAGTCCAGAGAGACTTAAAAGATTTATAACAGAACATGACAGCCGAAAGCAGCAGGATACACATTCTTCTCAGGAACACTTGGAATGTTCTTCAGTAGAGATCACAAATTAGGACAGGAAAATGTCTCAATAAATTTAAGAAGACTGGAATTGTATTAAGCATCTTTTCCGAACAAAAGTGTATGAAACTAGGAATGAATGACATAAAGAAAACCACAGAAAACACAAACAGGAGAAGCTAAACCTCATAATTGTAAATAATCAGTGATTCAATGAGGAAACCAAAGGAGAAAACAAACAATGTATGGAAGCAAATAAGACAGGAACCCAATGGATCAAAGTATGTAAAATGGACCTAGAGTGATTCTAGGAGTTACGTACATAGCAATGGAGGCCTCCACCCAGAAAGAAAGACAATCCCGAACGAACAATATCCTTTCACTATGAAAGGAACTAGGAAAAGAAGTACAAACCGGTCTAGGTTCCCATTCTTGAGTCACCATAGCACGGGGAAGAAGAGCAGAGTCTGTTCAGTCAGACTGTCTCGGTGTGTTCCCATCATCTCCCTGAATTTGGGCAAAGGCAGCTGTGAGGATGTCAGTTTCTCTGTCTGTGTGATGATGGGGATACTAAAGAAGCTAGCTCAGAGATTCTGGGGAGTGCAAAGTGCTTGCCAAAGTACCTTGTGTATAGGGTTCAACAAATCTTTGGATGAAGGTTTCTACAGGCCTACCAGTGTTATATATGTAATTCAGGAAAACACACTAAAAAATAGTACACATATTAAGTCAAAAAAGAATAACGAATCAATTTGTTTCACATGTCGTAGGGAAAAGGAGTTGCCAAGGCCAGGGTGCTCGCCTGACCGCGAACTCCCTGCCCACGGCGCAAACGCCGTGCTGTCTCCTGAGAGCCAGCCTGCATTGTGACCTCAGCCCCGTTTACTGCGCATGCGCAGCTCGGGGAATTGTTGACAAGAGGGTCCCTATCGTCTGAGTTGCTGAGTAGGGACCTCGCCCGAGTGC
Source organism: Manis pentadactyla (assembly GCF_030020395.1). Lineage (NCBI taxonomy): Eukaryota > Metazoa > Chordata > Mammalia > Pholidota > Manidae > Manis > Manis pentadactyla. The sequence goes on along the minus strand of NC_080019.1, from coordinate 30,940,557 downwards.
TCTCTGCCGCTTGTGGATCTCAGAGCAGCTCCGTGCAGCTGCAGCGGATGTAATCTCAGCACTCGATCGACCTGCTGCCACCAAAGTAAAACTGGGTTGGAACAGCGGAGCCTCGCTGTTTTCCAGTCTCACCAAATCCAGTAGGAAATACGCTGGGACTCCTGTGCTACAACGTCTTCTCAAGTTCATAGTAGGTGTGATGGTAGCAGAGTTGTAAAATTTGAATTGTCCTGAGGTTTTGACTTCTCATGCTGATTAAAAACACCGCCACTGCCATGTTCTCTGAAAGTACTCGTAAGAGAGGTAAGCGCTTGCATCTAAGTCCGGGTCACGGACACAGTTGAATGAATTCCGGGGAGGAGGTATTTATCCACTTTTAATGAAGGATATGTCTACCTGAGAAAAAGTCAGACTGAGTGATATTATTTCCATAAAGAGTACTGGTTTTCATACGTTTTAAAAATGTTAACATAAATTCTCGGTATGGAATGCATTCTGGAATTTTCATAGAGCAGACATTAGGTGGATTTTAAATGTCGGTTGTTTTTCCCATCTCATTTACTCACCACGAATAACTCATTATTATATACATAAATATTCACATACATAAGGAAACAACAAAGCTAAAGAGTCAGTTTATGGTCTCTGGATTTCACATTCATTTTCATAGACATGCTTCCTGAAAATGAGCCACGCTCTAAAGACATCAGGTGAGGTCTGGGAATCCCGGAAAACACGAATGTCTGAACTGTCTAGTTTTTCTAGTTATTTTTGATATCGTTATGGTCTCATCAAGTGTCTTTAAATGTATCCGGACTATCCAGACCGATTTAGCTTACATGTGGAAAAGATAAATTCAACTGTAACCTGATCTTTAGAGCAGATACCGAACAAGCGGAGGGAAGCATGCTCTAGCGGGACTCAGAGGAATGGAATTTGATGGCTTGTCTGACTTCCGAGGAGTAAGTAGAAATTGTTCCGGTCAAATTTTAGGTCCAAATAGGATATCTACACATGAAAAGGTGAACATTCTACATAAAACAAGGATGCGATGATTCATGGGAGAACACTTGGGATATCTTGTTCCCCCCTAACCGTACAAGGTAGTACTCTGTGAGTGGGTATGAGAAATAATTTCATGAATTCAGCCTTCCACTGGGCCTCACTTTTACACTCTTGAAAGCTACATGAGTAACTGCTTTCAATGTAAACGGACTAGAATTAGGGTGGCTGAAGGGATAAAGAGGTGAGACCCACCTTTATGTTGCCTATGGGAGGCTCATTTTTGACCTAAGGACACACATAAACTGAAAGTGAAGGGATGGAAAAAGATACTTTATGCAAGTTAAAGAGAGCAAAGGGCAGGACCCGCAATACTTATATTAGATAAACTGGACAGGAAACGAAGTGATGGGAACATCAAGGACACTATGGCGATATGAAGGAATCAGTCTGAGGAGATGGCAATAACAACTGGGTAAGTGACTGGGCACGCAACACAGGAGGACTTAAATGGGTAAAGAAAAATTTATGCAGAAGTATGTCCGTATTTGGCACTTACTTACAGAACTAAAGGGACCAGTAGATAGCAGGAAAATAATACTATGAGATTTTTAACACTCATTCCATCAATGGTTAGATCACCCAGAGGGAAAATAAATAAGGAAACTGTGGCATTCTATGACACAGTAGTCCAGAGAGACTTAAAAGATTTATAACAGAACATGACAGCCGAAAGCAGCAGGATACACATTCTTCTCAGGAACACTTGGAATGTTCTTCAGTAGAGATCACAAATTAGGACAGGAAAATGTCTCAATAAATTTAAGAAGACTGGAATTGTATTAAGCATCTTTTCCGAACAAAAGTGTATGAAACTAGGAATGAATGACATAAAGAAAACCACAGAAAACACAAACAGGAGAAGCTAAACCTCATAATTGTAAATAATCAGTGATTCAATGAGGAAACCAAAGGAGAAAACAAACAATGTATGGAAGCAAATAAGACAGGAACCCAATGGATCAAAGTATGTAAAATGGACCTAGAGTGATTCTAGGAGTTACGTACATAGCAATGGAGGCCTCCACCCAGAAAGAAAGACAATCCCGAACGAACAATATCCTTTCACTATGAAAGGAACTAGGAAAAGAAGTACAAACCGGTCTAGGTTCCCATTCTTGAGTCACCATAGCACGGGGAAGAAGAGCAGAGTCTGTTCAGTCAGACTGTCTCGGTGTGTTCCCATCATCTCCCTGAATTTGGGCAAAGGCAGCTGTGAGGATGTCAGTTTCTCTGTCTGTGTGATGATGGGGATACTAAAGAAGCTAGCTCAGAGATTCTGGGGAGTGCAAAGTGCTTGCCAAAGTACCTTGTGTATAGGGTTCAACAAATCTTTGGATGAAGGTTTCTACAGGCCTACCAGTGTTATATATGTAATTCAGGAAAACACACTAAAAAAGAGTACACATATTAAGTCAAAAAAGAATAACGAATCAATTTGTTTCACATGTCGTAGGGAAAAGGAGTTGCCATGGCCAGGGTGCTCGCCTGACCGCGAACTCCCTGCCCACGGCGCAAACGCCGTGCTGTCTCCTGAGAGCCAGCCTGCATTGTGACCTCAGCCCCGTTTACTGCGCATGCGCAGCTCGGGGAATTGTTGACAAGAGGGTCCCTATCGTCTGAGTTGCTGAGTAGGGACCTCGCCCGAGTGCTCTCTGCCGCTTGTGGATCTCAGAGCAGCTCCGTGCAGCTGCAGCGGATGTAATCTCAGCACTCGATCGACCTGCTGCCACCAAAGTAAAACTGGGTTGGAACAGCGGAGCCTCGCTGTTTTCCAGTCTCACCAAATCCAGTAGGAAATACGCTGGGACTCCTGTGCTACAACGTCTTCTCAAGTTCATAGTAGGTGTGATGGTAGCAGAGTTGTAAAATTTGAATTGTCCTGAGGTTTTGACTTCTCATGCTGATTAAAAACACCGCCACTGCCATGTTCTCTGAAAGTACTCGTAAGAGAGGTAAGCGCTAGCATCTAAGTCCGGGTCACGGACACAGTTGAATGAATTCGGGGAGGAGGTATTTATCCACTTTTAATGAAGGATATGTCTACCTGAGAAAAAGTCAGACTGAGTGATATTATTTCCATAAAGAGTACTGGTTTTCATACGTTTTAAAAATGTTAACATAAATTCTCGGTATGGAATGCATTCTGGAATTTTCATAGAGCAGACATTAGGTGGATTTTAAATGTCGGTTGTTTTTCCCATCTCATTTACTCACCACGAATAACTCATTATTATATACATAAATATTCACATACATAAGGAAACAACAAAGCTAAAGAGTCAGTTTATGGTCTCTGGATTTCACATTCATTTTCATAGACATGCTTCCTGAAAATGAGCCACGCTCTAAAGACATCAGGTGAGGTCTGGGAATCCCGGAAAACACGAATGTCTGAACTGTCTAGTTTTTCTAGTTATTTTTGATATCGTTATGGTCTCATCAAGTGTCTTTAAATGTATCCGGACTATCCAGACCGATTTAGCTTACATGTGGAAAAGATAAATTCAACTGTAACCTGATCTTTAGAGCAGATACCGAACAAGCGGAGGGAAGCATGCTCTAGCGGGACTCAGAGGAATGGAATTTGATGGCTTGTCTGACTTCCGAGGAGTAAGTAGAAATTGTTCCGGTCAAATTTTAGGTCCAAATAGGATATCTACACATGAAAAGGTGAACATTCTACATAAAACAAGGATGCGATGATTCATGGGAGAACACTTGGGATATCTTGTTCCCCCCTAACCGTACAAGGTAGTACTCTGTGAGTGGGTATGAGAAATAATTTCATGAATTCAGCCTTCCACTGGGCCTCACTTTTACACTCTTGAAAGCTACATGAGTAACTGCTTTCAATGTAAACGGACTAGAATTAGGGTGGCTGAAGGGATAAAGAGGTGAGACCCACCTTTATGTTGCCTATGGGAGGCTCATTTTTGACCTAAGGACACACATAAACTGAAAGTGAAGGGATGGAAAAAGATACTTTATGCAAGTTAAAGAGAGCAAAGGGCAGGACCCGCAATACTTATATTAGATAAACTGGACAGGAAACGAAGTGATGGGAACATCAAGGACACTATGGCGATATGAAGGAATCAGTCTGAGGAGATGGCAATAACAACTGGGTAAGTGACTGGGCACGCAACACAGGAGGACTTAAATGGGTAAAGAAAAATTTATGCAGAAGTATGTCCGTATTTGGCACTTACTTACAGAACTAAAGGGACCAGTAGATAGCAGGAAAATAATACTATGAGATTTTTAACACTCATTCCATCAATGGTTAGATCACCCAGAGGGAAAATAAATAAGGAAACTGTGGCATTCTATGACACAGTAGTCCAGAGAGACTTAAAAGATTTATAACAGAACATGACAGCCGAAAGCAGCAGGATACACATTCTTCTCAGGAACACTTGGAATGTTCTTCAGTAGAGATCACAAATTAGGACAGGAAAATGTCTCAATAAATTTAAGAAGACTGGAATTGTATTAAGCATCTTTTCCGAACAAAAGTGTATGAAACTAGGAATGAATGACATAAAGAAAACCACAGAAAACACAAACAGGAGAAGCTAAACCTCATAATTGTAAATAATCAGTGATTCAATGAGGAAACCAAAGGAGAAAACAAACAATGTATGGAAGCAAATAAGACAGGAACCCAATGGATCAAAGTATGTAAAATGGACCTAGAGTGATTCTAGGAGTTACGTACATAGCAATGGAGGCCTCCACCCAGAAAGAAAGACAATCCCGAACGAACAATATCCTTTCACTATGAAAGGAACTAGGAAAAGAAGTACAAACCGGTCTAGGTTCCCATTCTTGAGTCACCATAGCACGGGGAAGAAGAGCAGAGTCTGTTCAGTCAGACTGTCTCGGTGTGTTCCCATCATCTCCCTGAATTTGGGCAAAGGCAGCTGTGAGGATGTCAGTTTCTCTGTCTGTGTGATGATGGGGATACTAAAGAAGCTAGCTCAGAGATTCTGGGGAGTGCAAAGTGCTTGCCAAAGTACCTTGTGTATAGGGTTCAACAAATCTTTGGATGAAGGTTTCTACAGGCCTACCAGTGTTATATATGTAATTCAGGAAAACACACTAAAAAAGAGTACACATATTAAGTCAAAAAAGAATAACGAATCAATTTGTTTCACATGTCGTAGGGAAAAGGAGTTGCCATGGCCAGGGTGCTCGCCTGACCGCGAACTCCCTGCCCACGGCGCAAACGCCGTGCTGTCTCCTGAGAGCCAGCCTGCATTGTGACCTCAGCCCCGTTTACTGCGCATGCGCAGCTCGGGGAATTGTTGACAAGAGGGTCCCTATCGTCTGAGTTGCTGAGTAGGGACCTCGCCCGAGTGCTCTCTGCCGCTTGTGGATCTCAGAGCAGCTCCGTGCAGCTGCAGCGGATGTAATCTCAGCACTCGATCGACCTGCTGCCACCAAAGTAAAACTGGGTTGGAACAGCGGAGCCTCGCTGTTTTCCAGTCTCACCAAATCCAGTAGGAAATACGCTGGGACTCCTGTGCTACAACGTCTTCTCAAGTTCATAGTAGGTGTGATGGTAGCAGAGTTGTAAAATTTGAATTGTCCTGAGGTTTTGACTTCTCATGCTGATTAAAAACACCGCCACTGCCATGTTCTCTGAAAGTACTCGTAAGAGAGGTAAGCGCTAGCATCTAAGTCCGGGTCACGGACACTGTTGAATGAATTCGGGGAGGAGGTATTTATCCACTTTTAATGAAGGATATGTCTACCTGAGAAAAAGTCAGACTGAGTGATATTATTTCCATAAAGAGTACTGGTTTTCATACGTTTTAAAAATGTTAACATAAATTCTCGGTATGGAATGCATTCTGGAATTTTCATAGAGCAGACATTAGGTGGATTTTAAATGTCAGTTGTTTTTCCCATCTCATTTACTCACCACGAATAACTCATTATTATATACATAAATATTCACATACATAAGGAAACAACAAAGCTAAAGAGTCAGTTTATGGTCTCTGGATTTCACATTCATTTTCATAGACATGCTTCCTGAAAATGAGCCACGCTCTAAAGACATCAGGTGAGGTCTGGGAATCCCGGAAAACACGAATGTCTGAACTGTCTAGTTTTTCTAGTTATTTTTGATATCGTTATGGTCTCATCAAGTGTCTTTAAATGTATCCGGACTATCCAGACCGATTTAGCTTACATGTGGAAAAGATAAATTCAACTGTAACCTGATCTTTAGAGCAGATACCGAACAAGCGGAGGGAAGCATGCTCTAGCGGGACTCAGAGGAATGGAATTTGATGGCTTGTCTGACTTCCGAGGAGTAAGTAGAAATTGTTCCGGTCAAATTTTAGGTCCAAATAGGATATCTACACATGAAAAGGTGAACATTCTACATAAAACAAGGATGCGATGATTCATGGGAGAACACTTGGGATATCTTGTTCCCCCCTAACCGTACAAGGTAGTACTCTGTGAGTGGGTATGAGAAATAATTTCATGAATTCAGCCTTCCACTGGGCCTCACTTTTACACTCTTGAAAGCTACATGAGTAACTGCTTTCAATGTAAACGGACTAGAATTAGGGTGGCTGAAGGGATAAAGAGGTGAGACCCACCTTTATGTTGCCTATGGGAGGCTCATTTTTGACCTAAGGACACACATAAACTGAAAGTGAAGGGATGGAAAAAGATACTTTATGCAAGTTAAAGAGAGCAAAGGGCAGGACCCGCAATACTTATATTAGATAAACTGGACAGGAAACGAAGTGTTGGGAACATCAAGGACACTATGGCGATATGAAGGAATCAGTCTGAGGAGATGGCAATAACAACTGGGTAAGTGACTGTGCACGCAACACAGGAGGACTTAAATGGGTAAAGAAAAATTTATGCAGAAGTATGTCCGTATTTGGCACTTACTTACAGAACTAAAGGGACCAGTAGATAGCAGGAAAATAATACTATGAGATTTTTAACACTCATTCCATCAATGGTTAGATCACCCAGAGGGAAAATAAATAAGGAAACTGTGGCATTCTATGACACAGTAGTCCAGAGAGACTTAAAAGATTTATAACAGAACATGACAGCCGAAAGCAGCAGGATACACATTCTTCTCAGGAACACTTGGAATGTTCTTCAGTAGAGATCACAAATTAGGACAGGAAAATGTCTCAATAAATTTAAGAAGACTGGAATTGTATTAAGCATCTTTTCCGAACAAAAGTGTATGAAACTAGGAATGAATGACATAAAGAAAACCACAGAAAACACAAACAGGAGAAGCTAAACCTCATAATTGTAAATAATCAGTGATTCAATGAGGAAACCAAAGGAGAAAACAAACAATGTATGGAAGCAAATAAGACAGGAACCCAATGGATCAAAGTATGTAAAATGGACCTAGAGTGATTCTAGGAGTTACGTACATAGCAATGGAGGCCTCCACCCAGAAAGAAAGACAATCCCGAACGAACAATATCCTTTCACTATGAAAGGAACTAGGAAAAGAAGTACAAACCGGTCTAGGTTCCCATTCTTGAGTCACCATAGCACGGGGAAGAAGAGCAGAGTCTGTTCAGTCAGACTGTCTCGGTGTGTTCCCATCATCTCCCTGAATTTGGGCAAAGGCAGCTGTGAGGATGTCAGTTTCTCTGTCTGTGTGATGATGGGGATACTAAAGAAGCTAGCTCAGAGATTCTGGGGAGTGCAAAGTGCTTGCCAAAGTACCTTGTGTATAGGGTTCAACAAATCTTTGGATGAAGGTTTCTACAGGCCTACCAGTGTTATATATGTAATTCAGGAAAACACACTAAAAAATAGTACACATATTAAGTCAAAAAAGAATAACGAATCAATTTGTTTCACATGTCGTAGGGAAAAGGAGTTGCCAAGGCCAGGGTGCTCGCCTGACCGCGAACTCCCTGCCCACGGCGCAAACGCCGTGCTGTCTCCTGAGAGCCAGCCTGCATTGTGACCTCAGCCCCGTTTACTGCGCATGCGCAGCTCGGGGAATTGTTGACAAGAGGGTCCCTATCGTCTGAGTTGCTGAGTAGGGACCTCGCCCGAGTGCTCTCTGCCGCTTGTGGATCTCAGAGCAGCTCCGTGCAGCTGCAGCGGATGTAATCTCAGCACTCGATCGACCTGCTGCCACCAAAGTAAAACTGGGTTGGAACAGCGGAGCCTCGCTGTTTTCCAGTCTCACCAAATCCAGTAGGAAATACGCTGGGACTCCTGTGCTACAACGTCTTCTCAAGTTCATAGTAGGTGTGATGGTAGCAGAGTTGTAAAATTTGAATTGTCCTGAGGTTTTGACTTCTCATGCTGATTAAAAACACCGCCACTGCCATGTTCTCTGAAAGTACTCGTAAGAGAGGTAAGCGCTTGCATCTAAGTCCGGGTCACGGACACAGTTGAATGAATTCCGGGGAGGAGGTATTTATCCACTTTTAATGAAGGATATGTCTACCTGAGAAAAAGTCAGACTGAGTGATATTATTTCCATAAAGAGTACTGGTTTTCATACGTTTTAAAAATGTTAACATAAATTCTCGGTATGGAATGCATTCTGGAATTTTCATAGAGCAGACATTAGGTGGATTTTAAATGTCAGTTGTTTTTCCCATCTCATTTACTCACCACGAATAACTCATTATTATATACATAAATATTCACATACATAAGGAAACAACAAAGCTAAAGAGTCAGTTTATGGTCTCTGGATTTCACATTCATTTTCATAGACATGCTTCCTGAAAATGAGCCACGCTCTAAAGACATCAGGTGAGGTCTGGGAATCCCGGAAAACACGAATGTCTGAACTGTCTAGTTTTTCTAGTTATTTTTGATATCGTTATGGTCACATCAAGTGTCTTTAAATGTATCCGGACTATCCAGACCGATTTAGCTTACATGTGGAAAAGATAAATTCAACTGTAACCTGATCTTTAGAGCAGATACCGAACAAGCGGAGGGAAGCATGCTCTAGCGGGACTCAGAGGAATGGAATTTGATGGCTTGTCTGACTTCCGAGGAGTAAGTAGAAATTGTTCCGGTCAAATTTTAGGTCCAAATAGGATATCTACACATGAAAAGGTGAACATTCTACATAAAACAAGGATGCGATGATTCATGGGAGAACACTTGGGATATCTTGTTCCCCCCTAACCGTACAAGGTAGTACTCTGTGAGTGGGTATGAGAAATAATTTCATGAATTCAGCCTTCCACTCGGCCTCACTTTTACACTCTTGAAAGCTACATGAGTAACCGCTTTCAATGTAAACGGACTAGAATTAGGGTGGCTGAAGGGATAAAGAGGTGAGACCCACCTTTATGTTGCCTATGGGAGGCTCATTTTTGACCTAAGGACACACATAAACTGAAAGTGAAGGGATGGAAAAAGATACTTTATGCAAGTTAAAGAGAGCAAAGGGCAGGACCCGCAATACTTATATTAGATAAACTGGACAGGAAACGAAGTGATGGGAACATCAAGGACACTATCGCGATATGAAGGAATCAGTCTGAGGAGATGGCAATAACAACTGGGTAAGTGACTGTGCACGCAACACAGGAGGACTTAAATGGGTAAAGAAAAATTTATGCAGAAGTATGTCCGTATTTGGCACTTACTTACAGAACTAAAGGGAGCAGTAGATAGCAGGAAAATAATACTATGAGATTTTTAACACTCATTCCATCAATGGTTAGATCACCCAGAGGGAAAATAAATAAGGAAACTGTGGCATTCTATGACACAGTAGTCCAGAGAGACTTAAAAGATTTATAACAGAACATGACAGTCGAAAGCAGCAGGATACACATTCTTCTCAGGAACACTTGGAATGTTCTTCAGTAGAGATCACAAATTAGGACAGGAAAATGTCTCAATAAATTTAAGAAGACTGGAATTGTATTAAGCATCTTTTCCGAACAAAAGTGTATGAAACTAGGAATGAATGACATAAAGAAAACCACAGAAAACACAAACAGGAGAAGCTAAACCTCATAATTGTAAATAATCAGTGATTCAATGAGGAAACCAAAGGAGAAAACAAACAATGTATGGAAGCAAATAAGACAGGAACCCAATGGATCAAAGTATGTAAAATGGACCTAGAGTGATTCTAGGAGTTACGTACATAGCAATGGAGGCCTCCACCCAGAAAGAAAGACAATCCCGAACGAACAATATCCTTTCACTATGAAAGGAACTAGTAAAAGAAGTACAAACCGGTCTAGGTTCCCATTCTTGAGTCACCATAGCACGGGGAAGAAGAGCAGAGTCTGTTCAGTCAGACTGTCTCGGTGTGTTCCCATCATCTCCCTGAATTTGGGCAAAGGCAGCTGTGAGGATGTCAGTTTCTCTGTCTGTGTGATGATGGGGATACTAAAGAAGCTAGCTCAGAGATTCTGGGGAGTGCAAAGTGCTTGCCAAAGTACCTTGTGTATAGGGTTCAACAAATCTTTGGATGAAGGTTTCTACAGGCCTACCAGTGTTATATATGTAATTCAGGAAAACACACTAAAAAATAGTACACATATTAAGTCAAAAAAGAATAACGAATCAATTTGTTTCACATGTCGTAGGGAAAAGGAGTTGCCAAGGCCAGGGTGCTCGCCTGACCGCGAACTCCCTGCCCACGGCGCAAACGCCGTGCTGTCTCCTGAGAGCCAGCCTGCATTGTGACCTCAGCCCCGTTTACTGCGCATGCGCAGCTCGGGGAATTGTTGACAAGAGGGTCCCTATCGTCTGAGTTGCTGAGTAGGGACCTCGCCCGAGTGCTCTCTGCCGCTTGTGGATCTCAGAGCAGCTCCGTGCAGCTGCAGCGGATGTAATCTCAGCACTCGATCGACCTGCTGCCACCAAAGTAAAACTGGGTTGGAACAGCGGAGCCTCGCTGTTTTCCAGTCTCACCAAATCCAGTAGGAAATACGCTGGGACTCCTGTGCTACAACGTCTTCTCAAGTTCATAGTAGGTGTGATGGTAGCAGAGTTGTAAAATTTGAATTGTCCTGAGGTTTTGACTTCTCATGCTGATTAAAAACACCGCCACTGCCATGTTCTCTGAAAGTACTCGTAAGAGAGGTAAGCGCTTGCATCTAAGTCCGGGTCACGGACACAGTTGAATGAATTCCGGGGAGGAGGTATTAATCCACTTTTAATGAAGGATATGTCTACCTGAGAAAAAGTCAGACTGAGTGATATTATTTCCATAAGGAGTACTGGTTTTCATACGTTTTAAAAATGTTAACATAAATTCTCGGTATGGAATGCATTCTGGAATTTTCATAGAGCAGACATTAGGTGGATTTTAAATGTCAGTTGTTTTTCCCATCTCATTTACTCACCACGAATAACTCATTATTATATATATAAATATTCACATACATAAGGAAACAACAAAGCTAAAGAGTCAGCTTATGGTCTCTGGATTTCACATTCATTTTCATAGACATGCTTCCTGAAAATGAGCCACGCTCTAAAGACATCAGGTGAGGTCTGGGAATCCCGGAAAACACGAATGTCTGAACTGTCTAGTTTTTCTAGTTATTTTTGATATCGTTATGGTCTCATCAAGTGTCTTTAAATGTATCCGGACTATCCAGACCGATTTAGCTTACATGTGGAAAAGATAAATTCAACTGTAACCTGATCTTTAGAGCAGATACCGAACAAGCGGAGGGAAGCATGCTCTAGCGGGACTCAGAGGAATGGAATTTGATGGCTTGTCTGACTTCCGAGGAGTAAGTAGAAATTGTTCCGGTCAAATTTTAGGTCCAAATAAGATATCTACACATGAAAAGGTGAACATTCTACATAAAACAAGGATGCGATGATTCATGGGAGAACACTTGGGATATCTTGTTCCCCCCTAACCGTACAAGGTAGTACTCTGTGAGTGGGTATGAGAAATAATTTCATGAATTCAGCCTTCCACTGGGCCTCACTTTTACACTCTTGAAAGCTACATGAGTAACTGCTTTCAATGTAAACGGACTAGAATTAGGGTGGCTGAAGGGATAAAGAGGTGAGACCCACCTTTATGTTGCCTATGGGAGGCTCATTTTTGACCTAAGGACACACATAAACTGAAAGTGAAGGGATGGAAAAAGATACTTTATGCAAGTTAAAGAGAGCAAAGGGCAGGACCCGCAATACTTATATTAGATAAACTGGACAGGAAACGAAGTGATGGGAACATCAAGGACACTATGGCGATATGAAGGAATCAGTCTGAGGAGATGGCAATAACAACTGGGTAAGTGACTGTGCACGCAACACAGGAGGACTTAAATGGGTAAAGAAAAATTTATGCAGAAGTATGTCCGTATTTGGCACTTACTTACAGAACTAAAGGGAGCAGTAGATAGCAGGAAAATAATACTATGAGATTTTTAACACTCATTCCATCAATGGTTAGATCACCCAGAGGGAAAATAAATAAGGAAACTGTGGCATTCTATGACACAGTAGTCCAGAGAGACTTAAAAGATTTATAACAGAACATGACAGCCGAAAGCAGCAGGATACACATTCTTCTCAGGAACACTTGGAATGTTCTTCAGTAGAGATCACAAATTAGGACAGGAAAATGTCTCAATAAATTTAAGAAGACTGGAATTGTATTAAGCATCTTTTCCGAACAAAAGTGTATGAAACTAGGAATGAATGACATAAAGAAAACCACAGAAAACACAAACAGGAGAAGCTAAACCTCATAATTGTAAATAATCAGTGATTCAATGAGGAAACCAAAGGAGAAAACAAACAATGTATGGAAGCAAATAAGACAGGAACCCAATGGATCAAAGTATGTAAAATGGACCTAGAGTGATTCTAGGAGTTACGTACATAGCAATGGAGGCCTCCACCCAGAAAGAAAGACAATCCCGAACGAACAATATCCTTTCACTATGAAAGGAACTAGGAAAAGAAGTACAAACCGGTCTAGGTTCCCATTCTTGAGTCACCATAGCACGGGGAAGAAGAGCAGAGTCTGTTCAGTCAGACTGTCTCGGTGTGTTCCCATCATCTCCCTGAATTTGGGCAAAGGCAGCTGTGAGGATGTCAGTTTCTCTGTCTGTGTGATGATGGGGATACTAAAGAAGCTAGCTCAGAGATTCTGGGGAGTGCAAAGTGCTTGCCAAAGTACCTTGTGTATAGGGTTCAACAAATCTTTGGATGAAGGTTTCTACAGGCCTACCAGTGTTATATATGTAATTCAGGAAAACACACTAAAAAATAGTACACATATTAAGTCAAAAAAGAATAACGAATCAATTTGTTTCACATGTCGTAGGGAAAAGGAGTTGCCAAGGCCAGGGTGCTCGCCTGACCGCGAACTCCCTGCCCACGGCGCAAACGCCGTGCTGTCTTCTGAGAGCCAGCCTGCATTGTGACCTCAGCCCCGTTTACTGCGCATGCGCAGCTCGGGGAATTGTTGACAAGAGGGTCCCTATCGTCTGAGTTGCTGAGTAGGGACCTCGCCCGAGTGCTCTCTGCCGCTTGTGGATCTCAGAGCAGCTCCGTGCAGCTGCAGCGGATGTAATCTCAGCACTCGATCGACCTGCTGCCACCAAAGTAAAACTGGGTTGGAACAGCGGAGCCTCGCTGTTTTCCAGTCTCACCAAATCCAGTAGGAAATACGCTGGGACTCCTGTGCTACAACGTCTTCTCAAGTTCATAGTAGGTGTGATGGTAGCAGAGTTGTAAAATTTGAATTGTCCTGAGGTTTTGACTTCTCATGCTGATTAAAAACACCGCCACTGCCATGTTCTCTGAAAGTACTCGTAAGAGAGGTAAGCGCTTGCATCTAAGTCCGGGTCACGGACACAGTTGAATGAATTCCGGGGAGGAGGTATTTATCCACTTTTAATGAAGGATATGTCTACCTGAGAAAAAGTCAGACTGAGTGATATTATTTCCATAAAGAGTACTGGTTTTCATACGTTTTAAAAATGTTAACATAAATTCTCGGTATGGAATGCATTCTGGAATTTTCATAGAGCAGACATTAGGTGGATTTTAAATGTCAGTTGTTTTTCCCATCTCATTTACTCACCACGAATAACTCATTATTATATACATAAATATTCACATACATAAGGAAACAACAAAGCTAAAGAGTCAGTTTATGGTCTCTGAATTTCACATTCATTTTCATAGACATGCTTCCTGAAAATGAGCCACGCTCTAAAGACATCAGGTGAGGTCTGGGAATCCCGGAAAACACGAATGTCTGAACTGTCTAGTTTTTCTAGTTATTTTTGATATCGTTATGGTCACATCAAGTGTCTTTAAATGTATCCGGACTATCCAGACCGATTTAGCTTACATGTGGAAAAGATAAATTCAACTGTAACCTGATCTTTAGAGCAGATACCGAACAAGCGGAGGGAAGCATGCTCTAGCGGGACTCAGAGGAATGGAATTTGATGGCTTGTCTGACTTCCGAGGAGTAAGTAGAAATTGTTCCGGTCAAATTTTAGGTCCAAATAGGATATCTACACATGAAAAGGTGAACATTCTACATAAAACAAGGATGCGATGATTCATGGGAGAACACTTGGGATATCTTGTTCCCCCCTAACCGTACAAGGTAGTACTCTGTGAGTGGGTATGAGAAATAATTTCATGAATTCAGCCTTCCACTGGGCCTCACTTTTACACTCTTGAAAGCTACATGAGTAACTGCTTTCAATGTAAACGGACTAGAATTAGGGTGGCTGAAGGGATAAAGAGGTGAGACCCACCTTTATGTTGCCTATGGGAGGCTCATTTTTGACCTAAGGACACACATAAACTGAAAGTGAAGGGATGGAAAAAGATACTTTATGCAAGTTAAAGAGAGCAAAGGGCAGGACCCGCAATACTTATATTAGATAAACTGGACAGGAAACGAAGTGATGGGAACATCAAGGACACTATGGCGATATGAAGGAATCAGTCTGAGGAGATGGCAATAACAACTGGGTAAGTGACTGTGCACGCAACACAGGAGGACTTAAATGGGTAAAGAAAAATTTATGCAGAAGTATGTCCGTATTTGGCACTTACTTACAGAACTAAAGGGACCAGTAGATAGCAGGAAAATAATACTATGAGATTTTTAACACTCATTCCATCAATGGTTAGATCACCCAGAGGGAAAATAAATAAGGAAACTGTGGCATTCTATGACACAGTAGTCCAGAGAGACTTAAAAGATTTATACCAGAACATGACAGCCGAAAGCAGCAGGATACACATTCTTCTCAGGAACACTTGGAATGTTCTTCAGTAGAGATCACAAATTAGGACAGGAAAATGTCTCAATAAATTTAAGAAGACTGGAATTGTATTAAGCATCTTTTCCGAACAAAAGTGTATGAAACTAGGAATGAATGACATAAAGAAAACCACAGAAAACCCAAACAGGAGAAGCTAAACCTCATAATTGTAAATAATCAGTGATTCAATGAGGAAACCAAAGGAGAAAACAAACAATGTATGGAAGCAAATAAGTCAGGAACCCAATGGATCAAAGTATGTAAAATGGACCTAGAGTGATTCTAGGAGTTACGTACATAGCAATGGAGGCCTCCACCCAGAAAGAAAGACAATCCCGAACGAACAATATCCTTTCACTATGAAAGGAACTAGGAAAAGAAGTACAAACCGGTCTAGGTTCCCATTCTTGAGTCACCATAGCACGGGGAAGAAGAGCAGAGTCTGTTCAGTCAGACTGTCTCGGTGTGTTCCCATCATCTCCCTGAATTTGGGCAAAGGCAGCTGTGAGGATGTCAGTTTCTCTGTCTGTGTGATGATGGGGATACTAAAGAAGCTAGCTCAGAGATTCTGGGGAGTGCAAAGTGCTTGCCAAAGTACCTTGTGTATAGGGTTCAACAAATCTTTGGATGAAGGTTTCTACAGGCCTACCAGTGTTATATATGTAATTCAGGAAAACACACTAAAAAATAGTACACATATTAAGTCAAAAAAGAATAACGAATCAATTTGTTTCACATGTCGTAGGGAAAAGGAGTTGCCAAGGCCAGGGTGCTCGCCTGACCGCGAACTCCCTGCCCACGGCGCAAACGCCGTGCTGTCTCCTGAGAGCCAGCCTGCATTGTGACC
This sequence comes from Manis pentadactyla, assembly GCF_030020395.1. Lineage (NCBI taxonomy): Eukaryota > Metazoa > Chordata > Mammalia > Pholidota > Manidae > Manis > Manis pentadactyla. Next base: position 30,924,369 of record NC_080019.1, on the reverse strand, counting down.
TCAGCCCCGTTTACTGCGCATGCGCAGCTCGGGGAATTGTTGACAAGAGGGTCCCTATCGTCTGAGTTGCTGAGTAGGGACCTCGCCCGAGTGCTCTCTGCCGCTTGTGGATCTCAGAGCAGCTCCGTGCAGCTGCAGCGGATGTAATCTCAGCACTCGATCGACCTGCTGCCACCAAAGTAAAACTGGGTTGGAACAGCGGAGCCTCGCTGTTTTCCAGTCTCACCAAATCCAGTAGGAAATACGCTGGGACTCCTGTGCTACAACGTCTTCTCAAGTTCATAGTAGGTGTGATGGTAGCAGAGTTGTAAAATTTGAATTGTCCTGAGGTTTTGACTTCTCATGCTGATTAAAAACACCGCCACTGCCATGTTCTCTGAAAGTACTCGTAAGAGAGGTAAGCGCTTGCATCTAAGTCCGGGTCACGGACACAGTTGAATGAATACCGGGGAGGAGGTATTTATCCACTTTTAATGAAGGATATGTCTACCTGAGAAAAAGTCAGACTGAGTGATATTATTTTTATAAGGAGTACTGGTTTTCATACGTTTTAAAAATGTTAACATAAATTCTCGGTATGGAATGCATTCTGGAATTTTCATAGAGCAGACATTAGGTGGATTTTAAATGTCAGTTGTTTTTCCCATCTCATTTACTCACCACGAATAACTCATTATTATATATATAAATATTCACATACATAAGGAAACAACAAAGCTAAAGAGTCAGTTTATGGTCTCTGGATTTCACATTCATTTTCATAGACATGCTTCCTGAAAATGAGCCACGCTCTAAAGACATCAGGTGAGGTCTGGGAATCCCGGAAAACACGAATGTCTGAACTGTCTAGTTTTTCTAGTTATTTTTGATATCGTTATGGTCACATCAAGTGTCTTTAAATGTATCCGGACTATCCAGACCGATTTAGCTTACATGTGGAAAAGATAAATTCAACTGTAACCTGATCTTTAGAGCAGATACCGAACAAGCGGAGGGAAGCATGCTCTAGCGGGACTCAGAGGAATGGAATTTGATGGCTTGTCTGACTTCCGAGGAGTAAGTAGAAATTGTTCCGGTCAAATTTTAGGTCCAAATAGGATATCTACACATGAAAAGGTGAACATTCTACATTAAACAAGGATGCGATGATTCATGGGAGAACACTTGGGATATCTTGTTCCCCCCTAACCGTACAAGGTAGTACTCTGTGAGTGGGTATGAGAAATAATTTCATGAATTCAGCCTTCCACTGGGCCTCACTTTTACACTCTTGAAAGCTACATGAGTAACTGCTTTCAATGTAAACGGACTAGAATTAGGGTGGCTGAAGGGATAAAGAGGTGAGACCCACCTTTATGTTGCCTATGGGAGGCTCATTTTTGACCTAAGGACACACATAAACTGAAAGTGAAGGGATGGAAAAAGATACTTTATGCAAGTTAAAGAGAGCAAAGGGCAGGACCCGCAATACTTATATTAGATAAACTGGACAGGAAACAAAGTGATGGGAACATCAAGGACACTATGGCGATATGAAGGAATCAGTCTGAGGAGATGGCAATAACAACTGGGTAAGTGACTGTGCACGCAACACAGGAGGACTTAAATGGGTAAAGAAAAATTTATGCAGAAGTATGTCCGTATTTGGCACTTACTTACAGAACTAAAGGGACCAGTAGATAGCAGGAAAATAATACTATGAGATTTTTAACACTCATTCCATCAATGGTTAGATCACCCAGAGGGAAAATAAATAAGGAAACTGTGGCATTCTATGACACAGTAGTCCAGAGAGACTTAAAAGATTTATACCAGAACATGACAGCCGAAAGCAGCAGGATACACATTCTTCTCAGGAACACTTGGAATGTTCTTCAGTAGAGATCACAAATTAGGACAGGAAAATGTCTCAATAAATTTAAGAAGACTGGAATTGTATTAAGCATCTTTTCCGAACAAAAGTGTATGAAACTAGGAATGAATGACATAAAGAAAACCACAGAAAACACAAACAGGAGAAGCTAAACCTCATAATTGTAAATAATCAGTGATTCAATGAGGAAACCAAAGGAGAAAACAAACAATGTATGGAAGCAAATAAGACAGGAACCCAATGGATCAAAGTATGTAAAATGGACCTAGAGTGATTCTAGGAGTTACGTACATAGCAATGGAGGCCTCCACCCAGAAAGAAAGACAATCCCGAACGCACAATATCCTTTCACTATGAAAGGAACTAGGAAAAGAAGTACAAACCGGTCTAGGTTCCCATTCTTGAGTCACCATAGCACGGGGAAGAAGAGCAGAGTCTGTTCAGTCAGACTGTCTCGGTGTGTTCCCATCATCTCCCTGAATTTGGGCAAAGGCAGCTGTGAGGATGTCAGTTTCTCTGTCTGTGTGATGATGGGGATACTAAAGAAGCTAGCTCAGAGATTCTGGGGAGTGCAAAGTGCTTGCCAAAGTACCTTGTGTATAGGGTTCAACAAATCTTTGGATGAAGGTTTCTACAGGCCTATCAGTGTTATATATGTAATTCAGGAAAACACACTAAAAAAGAGTACACATATTAAGTCAAAAAAGAATAACGAATCAATTTGTTTCACATGTCGTAGGGAAAAGGAGTTGCCATGGCCAGGGTGCTCGCCTGACCGCGAACTCCCTGCCCACGGCGCAAACGCCGTGCTGTCTCCTGAGAGCCAGCCTGCATTGTGACCTCAGCCCCGTTTACTGCGCATGCGCAGCTCGGGGAATTGTTGACAAGAGGGTCCCTATCGTCTGAGATGCTGAGTAGGGACCTCGCCCGAGTGCTCTCTGCCGCTTGTGGATCTCAGAGCAGCTCCGTGCAGCTGCAGCGGATGTAATCTCAGCACTCGATCGACCTGCTGCCACCAAAGTAAAACTGGGTTGGAACAGCGGAGCCTCGCTGTTTTCCAGTCTCACCAAATCCAGTAGGAAATACGCTGGGACTCCTGTGCTACAACGTCTTCTCAAGTTCATAGTAGGTGTGATGGTAGCAGAGTTGTAAAATTTGAATTGTCCTGAGGTTTTGACTTCTCATGCTGATTAAAAACACCGCCACTGCCATGTTCTCTGAAAGTACTCGTAAGAGAGGTAAGCGCTAGCATCTAAGTCCGGGTCACGGACACAGTTGAATGAATACCGGGGAGGAGGTATTTATCCACTTTTAATGAAGGATATGTCTACCTGAGAAAAAGTCAGACTGAGTGATATTATTTCCATAAAGAGTACTGGTTTTCATACGTTTTAAAAATGTTAACATAAATTCTCGGTATGGAATGCATTCTGGAATTTTCATAGAGCAGACATTAGGTGGATTTTAAATGTCAGTTGTTTTTCCCATCTCATTTACTCACCACGAATAACTCATTATTATATACATAAATATTCACATACATAAGGAAACAACAAAGCTAAAGAGTCAGTTTATGGTCTCTGGATTTCACATTCATTTTCATAGACATGCTTCCTGAAAATGAGCCACGCTCTAAAGACATCAGGTGAGGTCTGGGAATCCCGGAAAACACGAATGTCTGAACTGTCTAGTTTTTCTAGTTATTTTTGATATCGTTATGGTCTCATCAAGTGTCTTTAAATGTATCCGGACTATCCAGACCGATTTAGCTTACATGTGGAAAAGATAAATTCAACTGTAACCTGATCTTTAGAGCAGATACCGAACAAGCGGAGGGAAGCATGCTCTAGCGGGACTCAGAGGAATGGAATTTGATGGCTTGTCTGACTTCCGAGGAGTAAGTAGAAATTGTTCCGGTCAAATTTTAGGTCCAAATAGGATATCTACACATGAAAAGGTGAACATTCTACATTAAACAAGGATGCGATGATTCATGGGAGAACACTTGGGATATCTTGTTCCCCCCTAACCGTACAAGGTAGTACTCTGTGAGTGGGTATGAGAAATAATTTCATGAATTCAGCCTTCCACTGGGCCTCACTTTTACACTCTTGAAAGCTACATGAGTAACTGCTTTCAATGTAAACGGACTAGAATTAGGGTGGCTGAAGGGATAAAGAGGTGAGACCCACCTTTATGTTGCCTATGGGAGGCTCATTTTTGACCTAAGGACACACATAAACTGAAAGTGAAGGGATGGAAAAAGATACTTTATGCAAGTTAAAGAGAGCAAAGGGCAGGACCCGCAATACTTATATTAGATAAACTGGACAGGAAACGAAGTGATGGGAACATCAAGGACACTATGGCGATATGAAGGAATCAGTCTGAGGAGATGGCAATAACAACTGGGTAAGTGACTGGGCACGCAACACAGGAGGACTTAAATGGGTAAAGAAAAATTTATGCAGAAGTATGTCCGTATTTGGCACTTACTTACAGAACTAAAGGGACCAGTAGATAGCAGGAAAATAATACTATGAGATTTTTAACACTCATTCCATCAATGGTTAGATCACCCAGAGGGAAAATAAATAAGGAAACTGTGGCATTCTATGACACAGTAGTCCAGAGAGACTTAAAAGATTTATAACAGAACATGACAGCCGAAAGCAGCAGGATACACATTCTTCTCAGGAACACTTGGAATGTTCTTCAGTAGAGATCACAAATTAGGACAGGAAAATGTCTCAATAAATTTAAGAAGACTGGAATTGTATTAAGCATCTTTTCCGAACAAAAGTGTATGAAACTAGGAATGAATGACATAAAGAAAACCAGAGAAAACCCAAACAGGAGAAGCTAAACCTCATAATTGTAAATAATCAGTGATTCAATGAGGAAACCAAAGGAGAAAACAAACAATGTATGGAAGCAAATAAGACAGGAACCCAATGGATCAAAGTATGTAAAATGGACCTAGAGTGATTCTAGGAGTTACGTACATAGCAATGGAGGCCTCCACCCAGAAAGAAAGACAATCCCGAACGAACAATATCCTTTCACTATGAAAGGAACTAGGAAAAGAAGTACAAACCGGTCTAGGTTCCCATTCTTGAGTCACCATAGCACGGGGAAGAAGAGCAGAGTCTGTTCAGTCAGACTGTCTCGGTGTGTTCCCATCATCTCCCTGAATTTGGGCAAAGGCAGCTGTGAGGATGTCAGTTTCTCTGTCTGTGTGATGATGGGGATACTAAAGAAGCTAGCTCAGAGATTCTGGGGAGTGCAAAGTGCTTGCCAAAGTACCTTGTGTATAGGGTTCAACAAATCTTTGGATGAAGGTTTCTACAGGCCTACCAGTGTTATATATGTAATTCAGGAAAACACACTAAAAAAGAGTACACATATTAAGTCAAAAAAGAATAACGAATCAATTTGTTTCACATGTCGTAGGGAAAAGGAGTTGCCAAGGCCAGGGTGCTCGCCTGACCGCGAACTCCCTGCCCACGGCGCAAACGCCGTGCTGTCTCCTGAGAGCCAGCCTGCATTGTGACCTCAGCCCCGTTTACTGCGCATGCGCAGCTCGGGGAATTGTTGACAAGAGGGTCCCTATCGTCTGAGTTGCTGAGTAGGGACCTCGCCCGAGTGCTCTCTGCCGCTTGTGGATCTCAGAGCAGCTCCGTGCAGCTGCAGCGGATGTAATCTCAGCACTCGATCGACCTGCTGCCACCAAAGTAAAACTGGGTTGGAACAGCGGAGCCTCGCTGTTTTCCAGTCTCACCAAATCCAGTAGGAAATACGCTGGGACTCCTGTGCTACAACGTCTTCTCAAGTTCATAGTAGGTGTGATGGTAGCAGAGTTGTAAAATTTGAATTGTCCTGAGGTTTTGACTTCTCATGCTGATTAAAAACACCGCCACTGCCATGTTCTCTGAAAGTACTCGTAAGAGAGGTAAGCGCTAGCATCTAAGTCCGGGTCACGGACACAGTTGAATGAATTCCGGGGAGGAGGTATTTATCCACTTTTAATGAAGGATATGTCTACCTGAGAAAAAGTCAGACTGAGTGATATTATTTCCATAAAGAGTACTGGTTTTCATACGTTTTAAAAATGTTAACATAAATTCTCGGTATGGAATGCATTCTGGAATTTTCATAGAGCAGACATTAGGTGGATTTTAAATGTCAGTTGTTTTTCCCATCTCATTTACTCACCACGAATAACTCATTATTATATATATAAATATTCACATACATAAGGAAACAACAAAGCTAAAGAGTCAGTTTATGGTCTCTGGATTTCACATTCATTTTCATAGACATGCTTCCTGAAAATGAGCCACGCTCTAAAGACATCAGGTGAGGTCTGGGAATCCCGGAAAACACGAATGTCTGAACTGTCTAGTTTTTCTAGTTATTTTTGATATCGTTATGGTCACATCAAGTGTCTTTAAATGTATCCGGACTATCCAGACCGATTTAGCTTACATGTGGAAAAGATAAATTCAACTGTAACCTGATCTTTAGAGCAGATACCGAACAAGCGGAGGGAAGCATGCTCTAGCGGGACTCAGAGGAATGGAATTTGATGGCTTGTCTGACTTCCGAGGAGTAAGTAGAAATTGTTCCGGTCAAATTTTAGGTCCAAATAGGATATCTACACATGAAAAGGTGAACATTCTACATTAAACAAGGATGCGATGATTCATGGGAGAACACTTGGGATATCTTGTTCCCCCCTAACCGTACAAGGTAGTACTCTGTGAGTGGGTATGAGAAATAATTTCATGAATTCAGCCTTCCACTGGGCCTCACTTTTACACTCTTGAAAGCTACATGAGTAACTGCTTTCAATGTAAACGGACTAGAATTAGGGTGGCTGAAGGGATAAAGAGGTGAGACCCACCTTTATGTTGCCTATGGGAGGCTCATTTTTGACCTAAGGACACACATAAACTGAAAGTGAAGGGATGGAAAAAGATACTTTATGCAAGTTAAAGAGAGCAAAGGGCAGGACCCGCAATACTTATATTAGATAAACTGGACAGGAAACAAAGTGATGGGAACATCAAGGACACTATGGCGATATGAAGGAATCAGTCTGAGGAGATGGCAATAACAACTGGGTAAGTGACTGTGCACGCAACACAGGAGGACTTAAATGGGTAAAGAAAAATTTATGCAGAAGTATGTCCGTATTTGGCACTTACTTACAGAACTAAAGGGACCAGTAGATAGCAGGAAAATAATACTATGAGATTTTTAACACTCATTCCATCAATGGTTAGATCACCCAGAGGGAAAATAAATAAGGAAACTGTGGCATTCTATGACACAGTAGTCCAGAGAGACTTAAAAGATTTATACCAGAACATGACAGCCGAAAGCAGCAGGATACACATTCTTCTCAGGAACACTTGGAATGTTCTTCAGTAGAGATCACAAATTAGGACAGGAAAATGTCTCAATAAATTTAAGAAGACTGGAATTGTATTAAGCATCTTTTCCGAACAAAAGTGTATGAAACTAGGAATGAATGACATAAAGAAAACCACAGAAAACACAAACAGGAGAAGCTAAACCTCATAATTGTAAATAATCAGTGATTCAATGAGGAAACCAAAGGAGAAAACAAACAATGTATGGAAGCAAATAAGACAGGAACCCAATGGATCAAAGTATGTAAAATGGACCTAGAGTGATTCTAGGAGTTACGTACATAGCAATGGAGGCCTCCACCCAGAAAGAAAGACAATCCCGAACGCACAATATCCTTTCACTATGAAAGGAACTAGGAAAAGAAGTACAAACCGGTCTAGGTTCCCATTCTTGAGTCACCATAGCACGGGGAAGAAGAGCAGAGTCTGTTCAGTCAGACTGTCTCGGTGTGTTCCCATCATCTCCCTGAATTTGGGCAAAGGCAGCTGTGAGGATGTCAGTTTCTCTGTCTGTGTGATGATGGGGATACTAAAGAAGCTAGCTCAGAGATTCTGGGGAGTGCAAAGTGCTTGCCAAAGTACCTTGTGTATAGGGTTCAACAAATCTTTGGATGAAGGTTTCTACAGGCCTATCAGTGTTATATATGTAATTCAGGAAAACACACTAAAAAAGAGTACACATATTAAGTCAAAAAAGAATAACGAATCAATTTGTTTCACATGTCGTAGGGAAAAGGAGTTGCCATGGCCAGGGTGCTCGCCTGACCGCGAACTCCCTGCCCACGGCGCAAACGCCGTGCTGTCTCCTGAGAGCCAGCCTGCATTGTGACCTCAGCCCCGTTTACTGCGCATGCGCAGCTCGGGGAATTGTTGACAAGAGGGTCCCTATCGTCTGAGATGCTGAGTAGGGACCTCGCCCGAGTGCTCTCTGCCGCTTGTGGATCTCAGAGCAGCTCCGTGCAGCTGCAGCGGATGTAATCTCAGCACTCGATCGACCTGCTGCCACCAAAGTAAAACTGGGTTGGAACAGCGGAGCCTCGCTGTTTTCCAGTCTCACCAAATCCAGTAGGAAATACGCTGGGACTCCTGTGCTACAACGTCTTCTCAAGTTCATAGTAGGTGTGATGGTAGCAGAGTTGTAAAATTTGAATTGTCCTGAGGTTTTGACTTCTCATGCTGATTAAAAACACCGCCACTGCCATGTTCTCTGAAAGTACTCGTAAGAGAGGTAAGCGCTAGCATCTAAGTCCGGGTCACGGACACAGTTGAATGAATTCGGGGAGGAGGTATTTATCCACTTTTAATGAAGGATATGTCTACCTGAGAAAAAGTCAGACTGAGTGATATTATTTCCATAAAGAGTACTGGTTTTCATACGTTTTAAAAATGTTAACATAAATTCTCGGTATGGAATGCATTCTGGAATTTTCATAGAGCAGACATTAGGTGGATTTTAAATGTCAGTTGTTTTTCCCATCTCATTTACTCACCACGAATAACTCATTATTATATACATAAATATTCACATACATAAGGAAACAACAAAGCTAAAGAGTCAGTTTATGGTCTCTGGATTTCACATTCATTTTCATAGACATGCTTCCTGAAAATGAGCCACGCTCTAAAGACATCAGGTGAGGTCTGGGAATCCCGGAAAACACGAATGTCTGAACTGTCTAGTTTTTCTAGTTATTTTTGATATCGTTATGGTCTCATCAAGTGTCTTTAAATGTATCCGGACTATCCAGACCGATTTAGCTTACATGTGGAAAAGATAAATTCAACTGTAACCTGATCTTTAGAGCAGATACCGAACAAGCGGAGGGAAGCATGCTCTAGCGGGACTCAGAGGAATGGAATTTGATGGCTTGTCTGACTTCCGAGGAGTAAGTAGAAATTGTTCCGGTCAAATTTTAGGTCCAAATAGGATATCTACACATGAAAAGGTGAACATTCTACATTAAACAAGGATGCGATGATTCATGGGAGAACACTTGGGATATCTTGTTCCCCCCTAACCGTACAAGGTAGTACTCTGTGAGTGGGTATGAGAAATAATTTCATGAATTCAGCCTTCCACTGGGCCTCACTTTTACACTCTTGAAAGCTACATGAGTAACTGCTTTCAATGTAAACGGACTAGAATTAGGGTGGCTGAAGGGATAAAGAGGTGAGACCCACCTTTATGTTGCCTATGGGAGGCTCATTTTTGACCTAAGGACACACATAAACTGAAAGTGAAGGGATGGAAAAAGATACTTTATGCAAGTTAAAGAGAGCAAAGGGCAGGACCCACAATACTTATATTAGATAAACTGGACAGGAAACAAAGTGATGGGAACATCAAGGACACTATGGCGATATGAAGGAATCAGTCTGAGGAGATGGCAATAACAACTGGGTAAGTGACTGTGCACACAACACAGGAGGACTTAAATGGGTAAAGAAAAATTTATGCAGAAGTATGTCCGTATTTGGCACTTACTTACAGAACTAAAGGGACCAGTAGATAGCAGGAAAATAATACTATGAGATTTTTAACACTCATTCCATCAATGGTTAGATCACCCAGAGGGAAAATAAATAAGGAAACTGTGGCATTCTATGACACAGTAGTCCAGAGAGACTTAAAAGATTTATACCAGAACATGACAGCCGAAAGCAGCAGGATACACATTCTTCTCAGGAACACTTGGAATGTTCTTCAGTAGAGATCACAAATTAGGACAGGAAAATGTCTCAATAAATTTAAGAAGACTGGAATTGTATTAAGCATCTTTTCCGAACAAAAGTGTATGAAACTAGGAATGAATGACATAAAGAAAACCACAGAAAACCCAAACAGGAGAAGCTAAACCTCATAATTGTAAATAATCAGTGATTCAATGAGGAAACCAAAGGAGAAAACAAACAATGTATGGAAGCAAATAAGACAGGAACCCAATGGATCAAAGTATGTAAAATGGACCTAGAGTGATTCTAGGAGTTACGTACATAGCAATGGAGGCCTCCACCCAGAAAGAAAGACAATCCCGAACGAAGAATATCCTTTCACTATGAAAGGAACTAGGAAAAGAAGTACAAACCGGTCTAGGTTCCCATTCTTGAGTCACCATAGCACGGGGAAGAAGAGCAGAGTCTGTTCAGTCAGACTGTCTCGGTGTGTTCCCATCATCTCCCTGAATTTGGGCAAAGGCAGCTGTGAGGATGTCAGTTTCTCTGTCTGTGTGATGATGGGGATACTAAAGAAGCTAGCTCAGAGATTCTGGGGAGTGCAAAGTGCTTGCCAAAGTACCTTGTGTATAGGGTTCAACAAATCTTTGGATGAAGGTTTCTACAGGCCTACCAGTGTTATATATGTAATTCAGGAAAACACACTAAAAAAGAGTACACATATTAAGTCAAAAAAGAATAACGAATCAATTTGTTTCACATGTCGTAGGGAAAAGGAGTTGCCAAGGCCAGGGTGCTCGCCTGACCGCGAACTCCCTGCCCACGGCGCAAACGCCGTGCTGTCTCCTGAGAGCCAGCCTGCATTGTGACCTCAGCCCCGTTTACTGCGCATGCGCAGCTCGGGGAATTGTTGACAAGAGGGTCCCTATCGTCTGAGTTGCTGAGTAGGGACCTCGCCCGAGTGCTCTCTGCCGCTTGTGGATCTCAGAGCAGCTCCGTGCAGCTGCAGCGGATGTAATCTCAGCACTCGATCGACCTGCTGCCACCAAAGTAAAACTGGGTTGGAACAGCGGAGCCTCGCTGTTTTCCAGTCTCACCAAATCCAGTAGGAAATACGCTGGGACTCCTGTGCTACAACGTCTTCTCAAGTTCATAGTAGGTGTGATGGTAGCAGAGTTGTAAAATTTGAATTGTCCTGAGGTTTTGACTTCTCATGCTGATTAAAAACACCGCCACTGCCATGTTCTCTGAAAGTACTCGTAAGAGAGGTAAGCGCTTGCATCTAAGTCCGGGTCACGGACACAGTTGAATGAATACCGGGGAGGAGGTATTTATCCACTTTTAATGAAGGATATGTCTACCTGAGAAAAAGTCAGACTGAGTGATATTATTTCCATAAGGAGTACTGGTTTTCATACGTTTTAAAAATGTTAACATAAATTCTCGGTATGGAATGCATTCTGGAATTTTCATAGAGCAGACATTAGGTGGATTTTAAATGTCAGTTGTTTTTCCCATCTCATTTACTCACCACGAATAACTCATTATTATATATATAAATATTCACATACATAAGGAAACAACAAAGCTAAAGAGTCAGTTTATGGTCTCTGGATTTCACATTCATTTTCATAGACATGCTTCCTGAAAATGAGCCACGCTCTAAAGACATCAGGTGAGGTCTGGGAATCCCGGAAAACACGAATGTCTGAACTGTCTAGTTTTTCTAGTTATTTTTGATATCGTTATGGTCACATCAAGTGTCTTTAAATGTATCCGGACTATCCAGACCGATTTAGCTTACATGTGGAAAAGATAAATTCAACTGTAACCTGATCTTTAGAGCAGATACCGAACAAGCGGAGGGAAGCATGCTCTAGCGGGACTCAGAGGAATGGAATTTGATGGCTTGTCTGACTTCCGAGGAGTAAGTAGAAATTGTTCCGGTCAAATTTTAGGTCCAAATAGGATATCTACACATGAAAAGGTGAACATTCTACATTAAACAAGGATGCGATGATTCATGGGAGAACACTTGGGATATCTTGTTCCCCCCTAACCGTACAAGGTAGTACTCTGTGAGTGGGTATGAGAAATAATTTCATGAATTCAGCCTTCCACTGGGCCTCACTTTTACACTCTTGAAAGCTACATGAGTAACTGCTTTCAATGTAAACGGACTAGAATTAGGGTGGCTGAAGGGATAAAGAGGTGAGACCCACCTTTATGTTGCCTATGGGAGGCTCATTTTTGACCTAAGGACACACATAAACTGAAAGTGAAGGGATGGAAAAAGATACTTTATGCAAGTTAAAGAGAGCAAAGGGCAGGACCCGCAATACTTATATTAGATAAACTGGACAGGAAACAAAGTGATGGGAACATCAAGGACACTATGGCGATATGAAGGAATCAGTCTGAGGAGATGGCAATAACAACTGGGTAAGTGACTGTGCACGCAACACAGGAGGACTTAAATGGGTAAAGAAAAATTTATGCAGAAGTATGTCCGTATTTGGCACTTACTTACAGAACTAAAGGGACCAGTAGATAGCAGGAAAATAATACTATGAGATTTTTAACACTCATTCCATCAATGGTTAGATCACCCAGAGGGAAAATAAATAAGGAAACTGTGGCATTCTATGACACAGTAGTCCAGAGAGACTTAAAAGATTTATACCAGAACATGACAGCCGAAAGCAGCAGGATACACATTCTTCTCAGGAACACTTGGAATGTTCTTCAGTAGAGATCACAAATTAGGACAGGAAAATGTCTCAATAAATTTAAGAAGACTGGAATTGTATTAAGCATCTTTTCCGAACAAAAGTGTATGAAACTAGGAATGAATGACATAAAGAAAACCACAGAAAACACAAACAGGAGAAGCTAAACCTCATAATTGTAAATAATCAGTGATTCAATGAGGAAACCAAAGGAGAAAACAAACAATGTATGGAAGCAAATAAGACAGGAACCCAATGGATCAAAGTATGTAAAATGGACCTAGAGTGATTCTAGGAGTTACGTACATAGCAATGGAGGCCTCCACCCAGAAAGAAAGACAATCCCGAACGAACAATATCCTTTCACTATGAAAGGAACTAGGAAAAGAAGTACAAACCGGTCTAGGTTCCCATTCTTGAGTCACCATAGCACGGGGAAGAAGAGCAGAGTCTGTTCAGTCAGACTGTCTCGGTGTGTTCCCATCATCTCCCTGAATTTGGGCAAAGGCAGCTGTGAGGATGTCAGTTTCTCTGTCTGTGTGATGATGGGGATACTAAAGAAGCTAGCTCAGAGATTCTGGGGAGTGCAAAGTGCTTGCCAAAGTACCTTGTGTATAGGGTTCAACAAATCTTTGGATGAAGGTTTCTACAGGCCTACCAGTGTTATATATGTAATTCAGGAAAACACACTAAAAAAGAGTACACATATTAAGTCAAAAAAGAATAACGAATCAATTTGTTTCACATGTCGTAGGGAAAAGGAGTTGCCATGGCCAGGGTGCTCGCCTGACCGCGAACTCCCTGCCCACGGCGCAAACGCCGTGCTGTCTCCTGAGAGCCAGCCTGCATTGTGACCTCAGCCCCGTTTACTGCGCATGCGCAGCTCGGGGAATTGTTGACAAGAGGGTCCCTATCGTCTGAGATGCTGAGTAGGGACCTCGCCCGAGTGCTCTCTGCCGCTTGTGGATCTCAGAGCAGCTCCGTGCAGCTGCAGCGGATGTAATCTCAGCACTCGATCGACCTGCTGCCACCAAAGTAAAACTGGGTTGGAACAGCGGAGCCTCGCTGTTTTCCAGTCTCACCAAATCCAGTAGGAAATACGCTGGGACTCCTGTGCTACAACGTCTTCTCAAGTTCATAGTAGGTGTGATGGTAGCAGAGTTGTAAAATTTGAATTGTCCTGAGGTTTTGACTTCTCATGCTGATTAAAAACACCGCCACTGCCATGTTCTCTGAAAGTACTCGTAAGAGAGGTAAGCGCTAGCATCTAAGTCCGGGTCACGGACACAGTTGAATGAATTCGGGGAGGAGGTATTTATCCACTTTTAATGAAGGATATGTCTACCTGAGAAAAAGTCAGACTGAGTGATATTATTTCCATAAAGAGTACTGGTTTTCATACGTTTTAAAAATGTTAACATAAATTCTCGGTATGGAATGCATTCTGGAATTTTCATAGAGCAGACATTAGGTGGATTTTAAATGTCAGTTGTTTTTCCCATCTCATTTACTCACCACGAATAACTCATTATTATATACATAAATATTCACATACATAAGGAAACAACAAAGCTAAAGAGTCAGTTTATGGTCTCTGGATTTCACATTCATTTTCATAGACATGCTTCCTGAAAATGAGCCACGCTCTAAAGACATCAGGTGAGGTCTGGGAATCCCGGAAAACACGAATGTCTGAACTGTCTAGTTTTTCTAGTTATTTTTGATATCGTTATGGTCTCATCAAGTGTCTTTAAATGTATCCGGACTATCCAGACCGATTTAGCTTACATGTGGAAAAGATAAATTCAACTGTAACCTGATCTTTAGAGCAGATACCGAACAAGCGGAGGGAAGCATGCTCTAGCGGGACTCAGAGGAATGGAATTTGATGGCTTGTCTGACTTCCGAGGAGTAAGTAGAAATTGTTCCGGTCAAATTTTAGGTCCAAATAGGATATCTACACATGAAAAGGTGAACATTCTACATTAAACAAGGATGCGATGATTCATGGGAGAACACTTGGGATATCTTGTTCCCCCCTAACCGTACAAGGTAGTACTCTGTGAGTGGGTATGAGAAATAATTTCATGAATTCAGCCTTCCACTGGGCCTCACTTTTACACTCTTGAAAGCTACATGAGTAACTGCTTTCAATGTAAACGGACTAGAATTAGGGTGGCTGAAGGGATAAAGAGGTGAGACCCACCTTTATGTTGCCTATGGGAGGCTCATTTTTGACCTAAGGACACACATAAACTGAAAGTGAAGGGATGGAAAAAGATACTTTATGCAAGTTAAAGAGAGCAAAGGGCAGGACCCGCAATACTTATATTAGATAAACTGGACAGGAAACGAAGTGATGGGAACATCAAGGACACTATGGCGATATGAAGGAATCAGTCTGAGGAGATGGCAATAACAACTGGGTAAGTGACTGGGCACGCAACACAGGAGGACTTAAATGGGTAAAGAAAAATTTATGCAGAAGTATGTCCGTATTTGGCACTTACTTACAGAACTAAAGGGACCAGTAGATAGCAGGAAAATAATACTATGAGATTTTTAACACTCATTCCATCAATGGTTAGATCACCCAGAGGGAAAATAAATAAGGAAACTGTGGCATTCTATGACACAGTAGTCCAGAGAGACTTAAAAGATTTATAACAGAACATGACAGCCGAAAGCAGCAGGATACACATTCTTCTCAGGAACACTTGGAATGTTCTTCAGTAGAGATCACAAATTAGGACAGGAAAATGTCTCAATAAATTTAAGAAGACTGGAATTGTATTAAGCATCTTTTCCGAACAAAAGTGTATGAAACTAGGAATGAATGACATAAAGAAAACCAGAGAAAACCCAAACAGGAGAAGCTAAACCTCATAATTGTAAATAATCAGTGATTCAATGAGGAAACCAAAGGAGAAAACAAACAATGTATGGAAGCAAATAAGACAGGAACCCAATGGATCAAAGTATGTAAAATGGACCTAGAGTGATTCTAGGAGTTACGTACATAGCAATGGAGGCCTCCACCCAGAAAGAAAGACAATCCCGAACGAAGAATATCCTTTCACTATGAAAGGAACTAGGAAAAGAAGTACAAACCGGTCTAGGTTCCCATTCTTGAGTCACCATAGCACGGGGAAGAAGAGCAGAGTCTGTTCAGTCAGACTGTCTCGGTGTGTTCCCATCATCTCCCTGAATTTGGGCAAAGGCAGCTGTGAGGATGTCAGTTTCTCTGTCTGTGTGATGATGGGGATACTAAAGAAGCTAGCTCAGAGATTCTGGGGAGTGCAAAGTGCTTGCCAAAGTACCTTGTGTATAGGGTTCAACAAATCTTTGGATGAAGGTTTCTACAGGCCTACCAGTGTTATATATGTAATTCAGGAAAACACACTAAAAAATAGTACACATATTAAGTCAAAAAAGAATAACGAATCAATTTGTTTCACATGTCGTAGGGAAAAGGAGTTGCCAAGGCCAGGGTGCTCGCCTGACCGCGAACTCCCTGCCCACGGCGCAAACGCCGTGCTGTCTCCTGAGAGCCAGCCTGCATTGTGACCTCAGCCCCGTTTACTGCGCATGCGCAGCTCGGGGAATTGTTGACAAGAGGGTCCCTATCGTCTGAGTTGCTGAGTAGGGACCTCGCCCGAGTGCTCTCTGCCGCTTGTGGATCTCAGAGCAGCTCCGTGCAGCTGCAGCGGATGTAATCTCAGCACTCGATCGACCTGCTGCCACCAAAGTAAAACTGGGTTGGAACAGCGGAGCCTCGCTGTTTTCCAGTCTCACCAAATCCAGTAGGAAATACGCTGGGACTCCTGTGCTACAACGTCTTCTCAAGTTCATAGTAGGTGTGATGGTAGCAGAGTTGTAAAATTTGAATTGTCCTGAGGTTTTGACTTCTCATGCTGATTAAAAACACCGCCACTGCCATGTTCTCTGAAAGTACTCGTAAGAGAGGTAAGCGCTTGCATCTAAGTCCGGGTCACGGACACAGTTGAATGAATACCGGGGAGGAGGTATTTATCCACTTTTAATGAAGGATATGTCTACCTGAGAAAAAGTCAGACTGAGTGATATTATTTCCATAAGGAGTACTGGTTTTCATACGTTTTAAAAATGTTAACATAAATTCTCGGTATGGAATGCATTCTGGAATTTTCATAGAGCAGACATTAGGTGGATTTTAAATGTCAGTTGTTTTTCCCATCTCATTTACTCACCACGAATAACTCATTATTATATATATAAATATTCACATACATAAGGAAACAACAAAGCTAAAGAGTCAGTTTATGGTCTCTGGATTTCACATTCATTTTCATAGACATGCTTCCTGAAAATGAGCCACGCTCTAAAGACATCAGGTGAGGTCTGGGAATCCCGGAAAACACGAATGTCTGAACTGTCTAGTTTTTCTAGTTATTTTTGATATCGTTATGGTCACATCAAGTGTCTTTAAATGTATCCGGACTATCCAGACCGATTTAGCTTACATGTGGAAAAGATAAATTCAACTGTAACCTGATCTTTAGAGCAGATACCGAACAAGCGGAGGGAAGCATGCTCTAGCGGGACTCAGAGGAATGGAATTTGATGGCTTGTCTGACTTCCGAGGAGTAAGTAGAAATTGTTCCGGTCAAATTTTAGGTCCAAATAGGATATCTACACATGAAAAGGTGAACATTCTACATTAAACAAGGATGCGATGATTCATGGGAGAACACTTGGGATATCTTGTTCCCCCCTAACCGTACAAGGTAGTACTCTGTGAGTGGGTATGAGAAATAATTTCATGAATTCAGCCTTCCACTGGGCCTCACTTTTACACTCTTGAAAGCTACATGAGTAACTGCTTTCAATGTAAACGGACTAGAATTAGGGTGGCTGAAGGGATAAAGAGGTGAGACCCACCTTTATGTTGCCTATGGGAGGCTCATTTTTGACCTAAGGACACACATAAACTGAAAGTGAAGGGATGGAAAAAGATACTTTATGCAAGTTAAAGAGAGCAAAGGGCAGGACCCGCAATACTTATATTAGATAAACTGGACAGGAAACAAAGTGATGGGAACATCAAGGACACTATGGCGATATGAAGGAATCAGTCTGAGGAGATGGCAATAACAACTGGGTAAGTGACTGTGCACGCAACACAGGAGGACTTAAATGGGTAAAGAAAAATTTATGCAGAAGTATGTCCGTATTTGGCACTTACTTACAGAACTAAAGGGACCAGTAGATAGCAGGAAAATAATACTATGAGATTTTTAACACTCATTCCATCAATGGTTAGATCACCCAGAGGGAAAATAAATAAGGAAACTGTGGCATTCTATGACACAGTAGTCCAGAGAGACTTAAAAGATTTATACCAGAACATGACAGCCGAAAGCAGCAGGATACACATTCTTCTCAGGAACACTTGGAATGTTCTTCAGTAGAGATCACAAATTAGGACAGGAAAATGTCTCAATAAATTTAAGAAGACTGGAATTGTATTAAGCATCTTTTCCGAACAAAAGTGTATGAAACTAGGAATGAATGACATAAAGAAAACCACAGAAAACACAAACAGGAGAAGCTAAACCTCATAATTGTAAATAATCAGTGATTCAATGAGGAAACCAAAGGAGAAAACAAACAATGTATGGAAGCAAATAAGACAGGAACCCAATGGATCAAAGTATGTAAAATGGACCTAGAGTGATTCTAGGAGTTACGTACATAGCAATGGAGGCCTCCACCCAGAAAGAAAGACAATCCCGAACGAACAATATCCTTTCACTATGAAAGGAACTAGGAAAAGAAGTACAAACCGGTCTAGGTTCCCATTCTTGAGTCACCATAGCACGGGGAAGAAGAGCAGAGTCTGTTCAGTCAGACTGTCTCGGTGTGTTCCCATCATCTCCCTGAATTTGGGCAAAGGCAGCTGTGAGGATGTCAGTTTCTCTGTCTGTGTGATGATGGGGATACTAAAGAAGCTAGCTCAGAGATTCTGGGGAGTGCAAAGTGCTTGCCAAAGTACCTTGTGTATAGGGTTCAACAAATCTTTGGATGAAGGTTTCTACAGGCCTACCAGTGTTATATATGTAATTCAGGAAAACACACTAAAAAAGAGTACACATATTAAGTCAAAAAAGAATAACGAATCAATTTGTTTCACATGTCGTAGGGAAAAGGAGTTGCCATGGCCAGGGTGCTCGCCTGACCGCGAACTCCCTGCCCACGGCGCAAACGCCGTGCTGTCTCCTGAGAGCCAGCCTGCATTGTGACCTCAGCCCCGTTTACTGCGCATGCGCAGCTCGGGGAATTGTTGACAAGAGGGTCCCTATCGTCTGAGATGCTGAGTAGGGACCTCGCCCGAGTGCTCTCTGCCGCTTGTGGATCTCAGAGCAGCTCCGTGCAGCTGCAGCGGATGTAATCTCAGCACTCGATCGACCTGCTGCCACCAAAGTAAAACTGGGTTGGAACAGCGGAGCCTCGCTGTTTTCCAGTCTCACCAAATCCAGTAGGAAATACGCTGGGACTCCTGTGCTACAACGTCTTCTCAAGTTCATAGTAGGTGTGATGGTAGCAGAGTTGTAAAATTTGAATTGTCCTGAGGTTTTGACTTCTCATGCTGATTAAAAACACCGCCACTGCCATGTTCTCTGAAAGTACTCGTAAGAGAGGTAAGCGCTAGCATCTAAGTCCGGGTCACGGACACAGTTGAATGAATTCGGGGAGGAGGTATTTATCCACTTTTAATGAAGGATATGTCTACCTGAGAAAAAGTCAGACTGAGTGATATTATTTCCATAAAGAGTACTGGTTTTCATACGTTTTAAAAATGTTAACATAAATTCTCGGTATGGAATGCATTCTGGAATTTTCATAGAGCAGACATTAGGTGGATTTTAAATGTCAGTTGTTTTTCCCATCTCATTTACTCACCACGAATAACTCATTATTATATACATAAATATTCACATACATAAGGAAACAACAAAGCTAAAGAGTCAGTTTATGGTCTCTGGATTTCACATTCATTTTCATAGACATGCTTCCTGAAAATGAGCCACGCTCTAAAGACATCAGGTGAGGTCTGGGAATCCCGGAAAACACGAATGTCTGAACTGTCTAGTTTTTCTAGTTATTTTTGATATCGTTATGGTCTCATCAAGTGTCTTTAAATGTATCCGGACTATCCAGACCGATTTAGCTTACATGTGGAAAAGATAAATTCAACTGTAACCTGATCTTTAGAGCAGATACCGAACAAGCGGAGGGAAGCATGCTCTAGCGGGACTCAGAGGAATGGAATTTGATGGCTTGTCTGACTTCCGAGGAGTAAGTAGAAATTGTTCCGGTCAAATTTTAGGTCCAAATAGGATATCTACACATGAAAAGGTGAACATTCTACATTAAACAAGGATGCGATGATTCATGGGAGAACACTTGGGATATCTTGTTCCCCCCTAACCGTACAAGGTAGTACTCTGTGAGTGGGTATGAGAAATAATTTCATGAATTCAGCCTTCCACTGGGCCTCACTTTTACACTCTTGAAAGCTACATGAGTAACTGCTTTCAATGTAAACGGACTAGAATTAGGGTGGCTGAAGGGATAAAGAGGTGAGACCCACCTTTATGTTGCCTATGGGAGGCTCATTTTTGACCTAAGGACACACATAAACTGAAAGTGAAGGGATGGAAAAAGATACTTTATGCAAGTTAAAGAGAGCAAAGGGCAGGACCCGCAATACTTATATTAGATAAACTGGACAGGAAACGAAGTGATGGGAACATCAAGGACACTATGGCGATATGAAGGAATCAGTCTGAGGAGATGGCAATAACAACTGGGTAAGTGACTGGGCACGCAACACAGGAGGACTTAAATGGGTAAAGAAAAATTTATGCAGAAGTATGTCCGTATTTGGCACTTACTTACAGAACTAAAGGGACCAGTAGATAGCAGGAAAATAATACTATGAGATTTTTAACACTCATTCCATCAATGGTTAGATCACCCAGAGGGAAAATAAATAAGGAAACTGTGGCATTCTATGACACAGTAGTCCAGAGAGACTTAAAAGATTTATAACAGAACATGACAGCCGAAAGCAGCAGGATACACATTCTTCTCAGGAACACTTGGAATGTTCTTCAGTAGAGATCACAAATTAGGACAGGAAAATGTCTCAATAAATTTAAGAAGACTGGAATTGTATTAAGCATCTTTTCCGAACAAAAGTGTATGAAACTAGGAATGAATGACATAAAGAAAACCAGAGAAAACCCAAACAGGAGAAGCTAAACCTCATAATTGTAAATAATCAGTGATTCAATGAGGAAACCAAAGGAGAAAACAAACAATGTATGGAAGCAAATAAGACAGGAACCCAATGGATCAAAGTATGTAAAATGGACCTAGAGTGATTCTAGGAGTTACGTACATAGCAATGGAGGCCTCCACCCAGAAAGAAAGACAATCCCGAACGAAGAATATCCTTTCACTATGAAAGGAACTAGGAAAAGAAGTACAAACCGGTCTAGGTTCCCATTCTTGAGTCACCATAGCACGGGGAAGAAGAGCAGAGTCTGTTCAGTCAGACTGTCTCGGTGTGTTCCCATCATCTCCCTGAATTTGGGCAAAGGCAGCTGTGAGGATGTCAGTTTCTCTGTCTGTGTGATGATGGGGATACTAAAGAAGCTAGCTCAGAGATTCTGGGGAGTGCAAAGTGCTTGCCAAAGTACCTTGTGTATAGGGTTCAACAAATCTTTGGATGAAGGTTTCTACAGGCCTACCAGTGTTATATATGTAATTCAGGAAAACACACTAAAAAATAGTACACATATTAAGTCAAAAAAGAATAACGAATCAATTTGTTTCACATGTCGTAGGGAAAAGGAGTTGCCAAGGCCAGGGTGCTCGCCTGACCGCGAACTCCCTGCCCACGGCGCAAACGCCGTGCTGTCTCCTGAGAGCCAGCCTGCATTGTGACCTCAGCCCCGTTTACTGCGCATGCGCAGCTCGGGGAATTGTTGACAAGAGGGTCCCTATCGTCTGAGTTGCTGAGTAGGGACCTCGCCCGAGTGCTCTCTGCCGCTTGTGGATCTCAGAGCAGCTCCGTGCAGCTGCAGCGGATGTAATCTCAGCACTCGATCGACCTGCTGCCACCAAAGTAAAACTGGGTTGGAACAGCGGAGCCTCGCTGTTTTCCAGTCTCACCAAATCCAGTAGGAAATACGCTGGGACTCCTGTGCTACAACGTCTTCTCAAGTTCATAGTAGGTGTGATGGTAGCAGAGTTGTAAAATTTGAATTGTCCTGAGGTTTTGACTTCTCATGCTGATTAAAAACACCGCCACTGCCATGTTCTCTGAAAGTACTCGTAAGAGAGGTAAGCGCTAGCATCTAAGTCCGGGTCACGGACACAGTTGAATGAATTCCGGGGAGGAGGTATTTATCCACTTTTAATGAAGGATATGTCTACCTGAGAAAAAGTCAGACTGAGTGATATTATTTCCATAAAGAGTACTGGTTTTCATACGTTTTAAAAATGTTAACATAAATTCTCGGTATGGAATGCATTCTGGAATTTTCATAGAGCAGACATTAGGTGGATTTTAAATGTCAGTTGTTTTTCCCATCTCATTTACTCACCACGAATAACTCATTATTATATACATAAATATTCACATACATAAGGAAACAACAAAGCTAAAGAGTCAGTTTATGGTCTCTGGATTTCACATTCATTTTCATAGACATGCTTCCTGAAAATGAGCCACGCTCTAAAGACATCAGGTGAGGTCTGGGAATCCCGGAAAACACGAATGTCTGAACTGTCTAGTTTTTCTAGTTATTTTTGATATCGTTATGGTCTCATCAAGTGTCTTTAAATGTATCCGGACTATCCAGACCGATTTAGCTTACATGTGGAAAAGATAAATTCAACTGTAACCTGATCTTTAGAGCAGATACCGAACAAGCGGAGGGAAGCATGCTCTAGCGGGACTCAGAGGAATGGAATTTGATGGCTTGTCTGACTTCCGAGGAGTAAGTAGAAATTGTTCCGGTCAAATTTTAGGTCCAAATAGGATATCTACACATGAAAAGGTGAACATTCTACATTAAACAAGGATGCGATGATTCATGGGAGAACACTTGGGATATCTTGTTCCCCCCTAACCGTACAAGGTAGTACTCTGTGAGTGGGTATGAGAAATAATTTCATGAATTCAGCCTTCCACTGGGCCTCACTTTTACACTCTTGAAAGCTACATGAGTAACTGCTTTCAATGTAAACGGACTAGAATTAGGGTGGCTGAAGGGATAAAGAGGTGAGACCCACCTTTATGTTGCCTATGGGAGGCTCATTTTTGACCTAAGGACACACATAAACTGAAAGTGAAGGGATGGAAAAAGATACTTTATGCAAGTTAAAGAGAGCAAAGGGCAGGACCCGCAATACTTATATTAGATAAACTGGACAGGAAACGAAGTGATGGGAACATCAAGGACACTATGGCGATATGAAGGAATCAGTCTGAGGAGATGGCAATAACAACTGGGTAAGTGACTGGGCACGCAACACAGGAGGACTTAAATGGGTAAAGAAAAATTTATGCAGAAGTATGTCCGTATTTGGCACTTACTTACAGAACTAAAGGGACCAGTAGATAGCAGGAAAATAATACTATGAGATTTTTAACACTCATTCCATCAATGGTTAGATCACCCAGAGGGAAAATAAATAAGGAAACTGTGGCATTCTATGACACAGTAGTCCAGAGAGACTTAAAAGATTTATAACAGAACATGACAGCCGAAAGCAGCAGGATACACATTCTTCTCAGGAACACTTGGAATGTTCTTCAGTAGAGATCACAAATTAGGACAGGAAAATGTCTCAATAAATTTAAGAAGACTGGAATTGTATTAAGCATCTTTTCCGAACAAAAGTGTATGAAACTAGGAATGAATGACATAAAGAAAACCAGAGAAAACCCAAACAGGAGAAGCTAAACCTCATAATTGTAAATAATCAGTGATTCAATGAGGAAACCAAAGGAGAAAACAAACAATGTATGGAAGCAAATAAGACAGGAACCCAATGGATCAAAGTATGTAAAATGGACCTAGAGTGATTCTAGGAGTTACGTACATAGCAATGGAGGCCTCCACCCAGAAAGAAAGACAATCCCGAACGAACAATATCCTTTCACTATGAAAGGAACTAGGAAAAGAAGTACAAACCGGTCTAGGTTCCCATTCTTGAGTCACCATAGCACGGGGAAGAAGAGCAGAGTCTGTTCAGTCAGACTGTCTCGGTGTGTTCCCATCATCTCCCTGAATTTGGGCAAAGGCAGCTGTGAGGATGTCAGTTTCTCTGTCTGTGTGATGATGGGGATACTAAAGAAGCTAGCTCAGAGATTCTGGGGAGTGCAAAGTGCTTGCCAAAGTACCTTGTGTATAGGGTTCAACAAATCTTTGGATGAAGGTTTCTACAGGCCTACCAGTGTTATATATGTAATTCAGGAAAACACACTAAAAAATAGTACACATATTAAGTCAAAAAAGAATAACGAATCAATTTGTTTCACATGTCGTAGGGAAAAGGAGTTGCCAAGGCCAGGGTGCTCGCCTGACCGCGAACTCCCTGCCCACGGCGCAAACGCCGTGCTGTCTCCTGAGAGCCAGCCTGCATTGTGACCTCAGCCCCGTTTACTGCGCATGCGCAGCTCGGGGAATTGTTGACAAGAGGGTCCCTATCGTCTGAGTTGCTGAGTAGGGACCTCGCCCGAGTGCTCTCTGCCGCTTGTGGATCTCAGAGCAGCTCCGTGCAGCTGCAGCGGATGTAATCTCAGCACTCGATCGACCTGCTGCCACCAAAGTAAAACTGGGTTGGAACAGCGGAGCCTCGCTGTTTTCCAGTCTCACCAAATCCAGTAGGAAATACGCTGGGACTCCTGTGCTACAACGTCTTCTCAAGTTCATAGTAGGTGTGATGGTAGCAGAGTTGTAAAATTTGAATTGTCCTGAGGTTTTGACTTCTCATGCTGATTAAAAACACCGCCACTGCCATGTTCTCTGAAAGTACTCGTAAGAGAGGTAAGCGCTAGCATCTAAGTCCGGGTCACGGACACAGTTGAATGAATTCCGGGGAGGAGGTATTTATCCACTTTTAATGAAGGATATGTCTACCTGAGAAAAAGTCAGACTGAGTGATATTATTTCCATAAAGAGTACTGGTTTTCATACGTTTTAAAAATGTTAACATAAATTCTCGGTATGGAATGCATTCTGGAATTTTCATAGAGCAGACATTAGGTGGATTTTAAATGTCAGTTGTTTTTCCCATCTCATTTACTCACCACGAATAACTCATTATTATATATATAAATATTCACATACATAAGGAAACAACAAAGCTAAAGAGTCAGTTTATGGTCTCTGGATTTCACATTCATTTTCATAGACATGCTTCCTGAAAATGAGCCACGCTCTAAAGACATCAGGTGAGGTCTGGGAATCCCGGAAAACACGAATGTCTGAACTGTCTAGTTTTTCTAGTTATTTTTGATATCGTTATGGTCACATCAAGTGTCTTTAAATGTATCCGGACTATCCAGACCGATTTAGCTTACATGTGGAAAAGATAAATTCAACTGTAACCTGATCTTTAGAGCAGATACCGAACAAGCGGAGGGAAGCATGCTCTAGCGGGACTCAGAGGAATGGAATTTGATGGCTTGTCTGACTTCCGAGGAGTAAGTAGAAATTGTTCCGGTCAAATTTTAGGTCCAAATAGGATATCTACACATGAAAAGGTGAACATTCTACATAAAACAAGGATGCGATGATTCATGGGAGAACACTTGGGATATCTTGTTCCCCCCTAACCGTACAAGGTAGTACTCTGTGAGTGGGTATGAGAAATAATTTCATGAATTCAGCCTTCCACTCGGCCTCACTTTTACACTCTTGAAAGCTACATGAGTAACTGCTTTCAATGTAAACGGACTAGAATTAGGGTGGCTGAAGGGATAAAGAGGTGAGACCCACCTTTATGTTGCCTATGGGAGGCTCATTTTTGACCTAAGGACACACATAAACTGAAAGTGAAGGGATGGAAAAAGATACTTTATGCAAGTTAAAGAGAGCAAAGGGCAGGACCCGCAATACTTATATTAGATAAACTGGACAGGAAACGAAGTGATGGGAACATCAAGGACACTATGGCGATATGAAGGAATCAGTCTGAGGAGATGGCAATAACAACTGGGTAAGTGACTGTGCACGCAACACAGGAGGACTTAAATGGGTAAAGAAAAATTTATGCAGAAGTATGTCCGTATTTGGCACTTACTTACAGAACTAAAGGGACCAGTAGATAGCAGGAAAATAATACTATGAGATTTTTAACACTCATTCCATCAATGGTTAGATCACCCAGAGGGAAAATAAATAAGGAAACTGTGGCATTCTATGACACAGTAGTCCAGAGAGACTTAAAAGATTTATACCAGAACATGACAGCCGAAAGCAGCAGGATACACATTCTTCTCAGGAACACTTGGAATGTTCTTCAGTAGAGATCACAAATTAGGACAGGAAAATGTCTCAATAAATTTAAGAAGACTGGAATTGTATTAAGCATCTTTTCCGAACAAAAGTGTATGAAACTAGGAATGAATGACATAAAGAAAACCACAGAAAACCCAAACAGGAGAAGCTAAACCTCAT
Source organism: Manis pentadactyla (assembly GCF_030020395.1). NCBI lineage: Eukaryota > Metazoa > Chordata > Mammalia > Pholidota > Manidae > Manis > Manis pentadactyla. The sequence continues at coordinate 30,897,914 of NC_080019.1, read as the reverse complement.
AATTGTAAATAATCAGTGATTCAATGAGGAAACCAAAGGAGAAAACAAACAATGTATGGAAGCAAATAAGACAGGAACCCAATGGATCAAAGTATGTAAAATGGACCTAGAGTGATTCTAGGAGTTACGTACATAGCAATGGAGGCCTCCACCCAGAAAGAAAGACAATCCCGAACGAAGAATATCCTTTCACTATGAAAGGAACTAGGAAAAGAAGTACAAACCGGTCTAGGTTCCCATTCTTGAGTCACCATAGCACGGGGAAGAAGAGCAGAGTCTGTTCAGTCAGACTGTCTCGGTGTGTTCCCATCATCTCCCTGAATTTGGGCAAAGGCAGCTGTGAGGATGTCAGTTTCTCTGTCTGTGTGATGATGGGGATACTAAAGAAGCTAGCTCAGAGATTCTGGGGAGTGCAAAGTGCTTGCCAAAGTACCTTGTGTATAGGGTTCAACAAATCTTTGGATGAAGGTTTCTACAGGCCTACCAGTGTTATATATGTAATTCAGGAAAACACACTAAAAAAGAGTACACATATTAAGTCAAAAAAGAATAACGAATCAATTTGTTTCACATGTCGTAGGGAAAAGGAGTTGCCAAGGCCAGGGTGCTCGCCTGACCGCGAACTCCCTGCCCACGGCGCAAACGCCGTGCTGTCTCCTGAGAGCCAGCCTGCATTGTGACCTCAGCCCCGTTTACTGCGCATGCGCAGCTCGGGGAATTGTTGACAAGAGGGTCCCTATCGTCTGAGTTGCTGAGTAGGGACCTCGCCCGAGTGCTCTCTGCCGCTTGTGGATCTCAGAGCAGCTCCGTGCAGCTGCAGCGGATGTAATCTCAGCACTCGATCGACCTGCTGCCACCAAAGTAAAACTGGGTTGGAACAGCGGAGCCTCGCTGTTTTCCAGTCTCACCAAATCCAGTAGGAAATACGCTGGGACTCCTGTGCTACAACGTCTTCTCAAGTTCATAGTAGGTGTGATGGTAGCAGAGTTGTAAAATTTGAATTGTCCTGAGGTTTTGACTTCTCATGCTGATTAAAAACACCGCCACTGCCATGTTCTCTGAAAGTACTCGTAAGAGAGGTAAGCGCTTGCATCTAAGTCCGGGTCACGGACACAGTTGAATGAATACCGGGGAGGAGGTATTTATCCACTTTTAATGAAGGATATGTCTACCTGAGAAAAAGTCAGACTTAGTGATATTATTTCCATAAGGAGTACTGGTTTTCATACGTTTTAAAAATGTTAACATAAATTCTCGGTATGGAATGCATTCTGGAATTTTCATAGAGCAGACATTAGGTGGATTTTAAATGTCAGTTGTTTTTCCCATCTCATTTACTCACCACGAATAACTCATTATTATATATATAAATATTCACATACATAAGGAAACAACAAAGCTAAAGAGTCAGTTTATGGTCTCTGGATTTCACATTCATTTTCATAGACATGCTTCCTGAAAATGAGCCACGCTCTAAAGACATCAGGTGAGGTCTGGGAATCCCGGAAAACACGAATGTCTGAACTGTCTAGTTTTTCTAGTTATTTTTGATATCGTTATGGTCACATCAAGTGTCTTTAAATGTATCCGGACTATCCAGACCGATTTAGCTTACATGTGGAAAAGATAAATTCAACTGTAACCTGATCTTTAGAGCAGATACCGAACAAGCGGAGGGAAGCATGCTCTAGCGGGACTCAGAGGAATGGAATTTGATGGCTTGTCTGACTTCCGAGGAGTAAGTAGAAATTGTTCCGGTCAAATTTTAGGTCCAAATAGGATATCTACACATGAAAAGGTGAACATTCTACATTAAACAAGGATGCGATGATTCATGGGAGAACACTTGGGATATCTTGTTCCCCCCTAACCGTACAAGGTAGTACTCTGTGAGTGGGTATGAGAAATAATTTCATGAATTCAGCCTTCCACTGGGCCTCACTTTTACACTCTTGAAAGCTACATGAGTAACTGCTTTCAATGTAAACGGACTAGAATTAGGGTGGCTGAAGGGATAAAGAGGTGAGACCCACCTTTATGTTGCCTATGGGAGGCTCATTTTTGACCTAAGGACACACATAAACTGAAAGTGAAGGGATGGAAAAAGATACTTTATGCAAGTTAAAGAGAGCAAAGGGCAGGACCCGCAATACTTATATTAGATAAACTGGACAGGAAACAAAGTGATGGGAACATCAAGGACACTATGGCGATATGAAGGAATCAGTCTGAGGAGATGGCAATAACAACTGGGTAAGTGACTGTGCACGCAACACAGGAGGACTTAAATGGGTAAAGAAAAATTTATGCAGAAGTATGTCCGTATTTGGCACTTACTTACAGAAATAAAGGGACCAGTAGATAGCAGGAAAATAATACTATGAGATTTTTAACACTCATTCCATCAATGGTTAGATCACCCAGAGGGAAAATAAATAAGGAAACTGTGGCATTCTATGACACAGTAGTCCAGAGAGACTTAAAAGATTTATACCAGAACATGACAGCCGAAAGCAGCAGGATACACATTCTTCTCAGGAACACTTGGAATGTTCTTCAGTAGAGATCACAAATTAGGACAGGAAAATGTCTCAATAAATTTAAGAAGACTGGAATTGTATTAAGCATCTTTTCCGAACAAAAGTGTATGAAACTAGGAATGAATGACATAAAGAAAACCACAGAAAACACAAACAGGAGAAGCTAAACCTCATAATTGTAAATAATCAGTGATTCAATGAGGAAACCAAAGGAGAAAACAAACAATGTATGGAAGCAAATAAGACAGGAACCCAATGGATCAAAGTATGTAAAATGGACCTAGAGTGATTCTAGGAGTTACGTACATAGCAATGGAGGCCTCCACCCAGAAAGAAAGAAAATCCCGAACGAACAATATCCTTTCACTATGAAAGGAACTAGGAAAAGAAGTACAAACCGGTCTAGGTTCCCATTCTTGAGTCACCATAGCACGGGGAAGAAGAGCAGAGTCTGTTCAGTCAGACTGTCTCGGTGTGTTCCCATCATCTCCCTGAATTTGGGCAAAGGCAGCTGTGAGGATGTCAGTTTCTCTGTCTGTGTGATGATGGGGATACTAAAGAAGCTAGCTCAGAGATTCTGGGGAGTGCAAAGTGCTTGCCAAAGTACCTTGTGTATAGGGTTCAACAAATCTTTGGATGAAGGTTTCTACAGGCCTACCAGTGTTATATATGTAATTCAGGAAAACACACTAAAAAAGAGTACACATATTAAGTCAAAAAAGAATAACGAATCAATTTGTTTCACATGTCGTAGGGAAAAGGAGTTGCCATGGCCAGGGTGCTCGCCTGACCGCGAACTCCCTGCCCACGGCGCAAACGCCGTGCTGTCTCCTGAGAGCCAGCCTGCATTGTGACCTCAGCCCCGTTTACTGCGCATGCGCAGCTCGGGGAATTGTTGACAAGAGGGTCCCTATCGTCTGAGTTGCTGAGTAGGGACCTCGCCCGAGTGCTCTCTGCCGCTTGTGGATCTCAGAGCAGCTCCGTGCAGCTGCAGCGGATGTAATCTCAGCACTCGATCGACCTGCTGCCACCAAAGTAAAACTGGGTTGGAACAGCGGAGCCTCGCTGTTTTCCAGTCTCACCAAATCCAGTAGGAAATACGCTGGGACTCCTGTGCTACAACGTCTTCTCAAGTTCATAGTAGGTGTGATGGTAGCAGAGTTGTAAAATTTGAATTGTCCTGAGGTTTTGACTTCTCATGCTGATTAAAAACACCGCCACTGCCATGTTCTCTGAAAGTACTCGTAAGAGAGGTAAGCGCTAGCATCTAAGTCCGGGTCACGGACACAGTTGAATGAATTCGGGGAGGAGGTATTTATCCACTTTTAATGAAGGATATGTCTACCTGAGAAAAAGTCAGACTGAGTGATATTATTTCCATAAAGAGTACTGGTTTTCATACGTTTTAAAAATGTTAACATAAATTCTCGGTATGGAATGCATTCTGGAATTTTCATAGAGCAGACATTAGGTGGATTTTAAATGTCAGTTGTTTTTCCCATCTCATTTACTCACCACGAATAACTCATTATTATATACATAAATATTCACATACATAAGGAAACAACAAAGCTAAAGAGTCAGTTTATGGTCTCTGGATTTCACATTCATTTTCATAGACATGCTTCCTGAAAATGAGCCACGCTCTAAAGACATCAGGTGAGGTCTGGGAATCCCGGAAAACACGAATGTCTGAACTGTCTAGATTTTCTAGTTATTTTTGATATCGTTATGGTCTCATCAAGTGTCTTTAAATGTATCCGGACTATCCAGACCGATTTAGCTTACATGTGGAAAAGATAAATTCAACTGTAACCTGATCTTTAGAGCAGATACCGAACAAGCGGAGGGAAGCATGCTCTAGCGGGACTCAGAGGAATGGAATTTGATGGCTTGTCTGACTTCCGAGGAGTAAGTAGAAATTGTTCCGGTCAAATTTTAGGTCCAAATAGGATATCTACACATGAAAAGGTGAACATTCTACATAAAACAAGGATGCGATGATTCATGGGAGAACACTTGGGATATCTTGTTCCCCCCTAACCGTACAAGGTAGTACTCTGTGAGTGGGTATGAGAAATAATTTCATGAATTCAGCCTTCCACTGGGCCTCACTTTTACACTCTTGAAAGCTACATGAGTAACTGCTTTCAATGTAAACGGACTAGAATTAGGGTGGCTGAAGGGATAAAGAGGTGAGACCCACCTTTATGTTGCCTATGGGAGGCTCATTTTTGACCTAAGGACACACATAAACTGAAAGTGAAGGGATGGAAAAAGATACTTTATGCAAGTTAAAGAGAGCAAAGGGCAGGACCCGCAATACTTATATTAGATAAACTGGACAGGAAACGAAGTGATGGGAACATCAAGGACACTATGGCGATATGAAGGAATCAGTCTGAGGAGATGGCAATAACAACTGGGTAAGTGACTGGGCACGCAACACAGGAGGACTTAAATGGGTAAAGAAAAATTTATGCAGAAGTATGTCCGTATTTGGCACTTACTTACAGAACTAAAGGGACCAGTAGATAGCAGGAAAATAATACTATGAGATTTTTAACACTCATTCCATCAATGGTTAGATCACCCAGAGGGAAAATAAATAAGGAAACTGTGGCATTCTATGACACAGTAGTCCAGAGAGACTTAAAAGATTTATAACAGAACATGACAGCCGAAAGCAGCAGGATACACATTCTTCTCAGGAACACTTGGAATGTTCTTCAGTAGAGATCACAAATTAGGACAGGAAAATGTCTCAATAAATTTAAGAAGACTGGAATTGTATTAAGCATCTTTTCCGAACAAAAGTGTATGAAACTAGGAATGAATGACATAAAGAAAACCAGAGAAAACCCAAACAGGAGAAGCTAAACCTCATAATTGTAAATAATCAGTGATTCAATGAGGAAACCAAAGGAGAAAACAAACAATGTATGGAAGCAAATAAGACAGGAACCCAATGGATCAAAGTATGTAAAATGGACCTAGAGTGATTCTAGGAGTTACGTACATAGCAATGGAGGCCTCCACCCAGAAAGAAAGACAATCCCGAACGAACAATATCCTTTCACTATGAAAGGAACTAGGAAAAGAAGTACAAACCGGTCTAGGTTCCCATTCTTGAGTCACCATAGCACGGGGAAGAAGAGCAGAGTCTGTTCAGTCAGACTGTCTCGGTGTGTTCCCATCATCTCCCTGAATTTGGGCAAAGGCAGCTGTGAGGATGTCAGTTTCTCTGTCTGTGTGATGATGGGGATACTAAAGAAGCTAGCTCAGAGATTCTGGGGAGTGCAAAGTGCTTGCCAAAGTACCTTGTGTATAGGGTTCAACAAATCTTTGGATGAAGGTTTCTACAGGCCTACCAGTGTTATATATGTAATTCAGGAAAACACACTAAAAAAGAGTACACATATTAAGTCAAAAAAGAATAACGAATCAATTTGTTTCACATGTCGTAGGGAAAAGGAGTTGCCAAGGCCAGGGTGCTCGCCTGACCGCGAACTCCCTGCCCACGGCGCAAACGCCGTGCTGTCTCCTGAGAGCCAGCCTGCATTGTGACCTCAGCCCCGTTTACTGCGCATGCGCAGCTCGGGGAATTGTTGACAAGAGGGTCCCTATCGTCTGAGTTGCTGAGTAGGGACCTCGCCCGAGTGCTCTCTGCCGCTTGTGGATCTCAGAGCAGCTCCGTGCAGCTGCAGCGGATGTAATCTCAGCACTCGATCGACCTGCTGCCACCAAAGTAAAACTGGGTTGGAACAGCGGAGCCTCGCTGTTTTCCAGTCTCACCAAATCCAGTAGGAAATACGCTGGGACTCCTGTGCTACAACGTCTTCTCAAGTTCATAGTAGGTGTGATGGTAGCAGAGTTGTAAAATTTGAATTGTCCTGAGGTTTTGACTTCTCATGCTGATTAAAAACACCGCCACTGCCATGTTCTCTGAAAGTACTCGTAAGAGAGGTAAGCGCTTGCATCTAAGTCCGGGTCACGGACACAGTTGAATGAATACCGGGGAGGAGGTATTTATCCACTTTTAATGAAGGATATGTCTACCTGAGAAAAAGTCAGACTGAGTGATATTATTTCCATAAGGAGTACTGGTTTTCATACGTTTTAAAAATGTTAACATAAATTCTCGGTATGGAATGCATTCTGGAATTTTCATAGAGCAGACATTAGGTGGATTTTAAATGTCAGTTGTTTTTCCCATCTCATTTACTCACCACGAATAACTCATTATTATATATATAAATATTCACATACATAAGGAAACAACAAAGCTAAAGAGTCAGTTTATGGTCTCTGGATTTCACATTCATTTTCATAGACATGCTTCCTGAAAATGAGCCACGCTCTAAAGACATCAGGTGAGGTCTGGGAATCCCGGAAAACACGAATGTCTGAACTGTCTAGTTTTTCTAGTTATTTTTGATATCGTTATGGTCACATCAAGTGTCTTTAAATGTATCCGGACTATCCAGACCGATTTAGCTTACATGTGGAAAAGATAAATTCAACTGTAACCTGATCTTTAGAGCAGATACCGAACAAGCGGAGGGAAGCATGCTCTAGCGGGACTCAGAGGAATGGAATTTGATGGCTTGTCTGACTTCCGAGGAGTAAGTAGAAATTGTTCCGTTCAAATTTTAGGTCCAAATAGGATATCTACACATGAAAAGGTGAACATTCTACATTAAACAAGGATGCGATGATTCATGGGAGAACACTTGGGATATCTTGTTCCCCCCTAACCGTACAAGGTAGTACTCTGTGAGTGGGTATGAGAAATAATTTCATGAATTCAGCCTTCCACTGGGCCTCACTTTTACACTCTTGAAAGCTACATGAGTAACTGCTTTCAATGTAAACGGACTAGAATTAGGGTGGCTGAAGGGATAAAGAGGTGAGACCCACCTTTATGTTGCCTATGGGAGGCTCATTTTTGACCTAAGGACACACATAAACTGAAAGTGAAGGAATGGAAAAAGATACTTTATGCAAGTTAAAGAGAGCAAAGGGCAGGACCCGCAATACTTATATTAGATAAACTGGACAGGAAACAAAGTGATGGGAACATCAAGGACACTATGGCGATATGAAGGAATCAGTCTGAGGAGATGGCAATAACAACTGGGTAAGTGACTGTGCACGCAACACAGGAGGACTTAAATGGGTAAAGAAAAATTTATGCAGAAGTATGTCCGTATTTGGCACTTACTTACAGAACTAAAGGGACCAGTAGATAGCAGGAAAATAATACTATGAGATTTTTAACACTCATTCCATCAATGGTTAGATCACCCAGAGGGAAAATAAATAAGGAAACTGTGGCATTCTATGACACAGTAGTCCAGAGAGACTTAAAAGATTTATACCAGAACATGACAGCCGAAAGCAGCAGGATACACATTCTTCTCAGGAACACTTGGAATGTTCTTCAGTAGAGATCACAAATTAGGACAGGAAAATGTCTCAATAAATTTAAGAAGACTGGAATTGTATTAAGCATCTTTTCCGAACAAAAGTGTATGAAACTAGGAATGAATGACATAAAGAAAACCACAGAAAACACAAACAGGAGAAGCTAAACCTCATAATTGTAAATAATCAGTGATTCAATGAGGAAACCAAAGGAGAAAACAAACAATGTATGGAAGCAAATAAGACAGGAACCCAATGGATCAAAGTATGTAAAATGGACCTAGAGTGATTCTAGGAGTTACGTACATAGCAATGGAGGCCTCCACCCAGAAAGAAAGACAATCCCGAACGAACAATATCCTTTCACTATGAAAGGAACTAGGAAAAGAAGTACAAACCGGTCTAGGTTCCCATTCTTGAGTCACCATAGCACGGGGAAGAAGAGCAGAGTCTGTTCAGTCAGACTGTCTCGGTGTGTTCCCATCATCTCCCTGAATTTGGGCAAAGGCAGCTGTGAGGATGTCAGTTTCTCTGTCTGTGTGATGATGGGGATACTAAAGAAGCTAGCTCAGAGATTCTGGGGAGTGCAAAGTGCTTGCCAAAGTACCTTGTGTATAGGGTTCAACAAATCTTTGGATGAAGGTTTCTACAGGCCTACCAGTGTTATATATGTAATTCAGGAAAACACACTAAAAAAGAGTACACATATTAAGTCAAAAAAGAATAACGAATCAATTTGTTTCACATGTCGTAGGGAAAAGGAGTTGCCATGGCCAGGGTGCTCGCCTGACCGCGAACTCCCTGCCCACGGCGCAAACGCCGTGCTGTCTCCTGAGAGCCAGCCTGCATTGTGACCTCAGCCCCGTTTACTGCGCATGCGCAGCTCGGGGAATTGTTGACAAGAGGGTCCCTATCGTCTGAGTTGCTGAGTAGGGACCTCGCCCGAGTGCTCTCTGCCGCTTGTGGATCTCAGAGCAGCTCCGTGCAGCTGCAGCGGATGTAATCTCAGCACTCGATCGACCTGCTGCCACCAAAGTAAAACTGGGTTGGAACAGCGGAGCCTCGCTGTTTTCCAGTCTCACCAAATCCAGTAGGAAATACGCTGGGACTCCTGTGCTACAACGTCTTCTCAAGTTCATAGTAGGTGTGATGGTAGCAGAGTTGTAAAATTTGAATTGTCCTGAGGTTTTGACTTCTCATGCTGATTAAAAACACCGCCACTGCCATGTTCTCTGAAAGTACTCGTAAGAGAGGTAAGCGCTAGCATCTAAGTCCGGGTCACGGACACAGTTGAATGAATTCCGGGGAGGAGGTATTTATCCACTTTTAATGCAGGATATGTCTACCTGAGAAAAAGTCAGACTGAGTGATATTATTTCCATAAAGAGTACTGGTTTTCATACGTTTTAAAAATGTTAACATAAATTCTCGGTATGGAATGCATTCTGGAATTTTCATAGAGCAGACATTAGGTGGATTTTAAATGTCAGTTGTTTTTCCCATCTCATTTACTCACCACGAATAACTCATTATTATATACATAAATATTCACATACATAAGGAAACAACAAAGCTAAAGAGTCAGTTTATGGTCTCTGGATTTCACATTCATTTTCATAGACATGCTTCCTGAAAATGAGCCACGCTCTAAAGACATCAGGTGAGGTCTGGGAATCCCGGAAAACACGAATGTCTGAACTGTCTAGTTTTTCTAGTTATTTTTGATATCGTTATGGTCTCATCAAGTGTCTTTAAATGTATCCGGACTATCCAGACCGATTTAGCTTACATGTGGAAAAGATAAATTCAACTGTAACCTGATCTTTAGAGCAGATACCGAACAAGCGGAGGGAAGCATGCTCTAGCGGGACTCAGAGGAATGGAATTTGATGGCTTGTCTGACTTCCGAGGAGTAAGTAGAAATTGTTCCGGTCAAATTTTAGGTCCAAATAGGATATCTACACATGAAAAGGTGAACATTCTACATAAAACAAGGATGCGATGATTCATGGGAGAACACTTAGGATATCTTGTTCCCCCCTAACCGTACAAGGTAGTACTCTGTGAGTGGGTATGAGAAATAATTTCATGAATTCAGCCTTCCACTGGGCCTCACTTTTACACTCTTGAAAGCTACATGAGTAACTGCTTTCAATGTAAACGGACTAGAATTAGGGTGGCTGAAGGGATAAAGAGGTGAGACCCACCTTTATGTTGCCTATGGGAGGCTCATTTTTGACCTAAGGACACACATAAACTGAAAGTGAAGGGATGGAAAAAGATACTTTATGCAAGTTAAAGAGAGCAAAGGGCAGGACCCGCAATACTTATATTAGATAAACTGGACAGGAAACGAAGTGATGGGAACATCAAGGACACTATGGCGATATGAAGGAATCAGTCTGAGGAGATGGCAATAACAACTGGGTAAGTGACTGGGCACGCAACACAGGAGGACTTAAATGGGTAAAGAAAAATTTATGCAGAAGTATGTCCGTATTTGGCACTTACTTACAGAACTAAAGGGAGCAGTAGATAGCAGGAAAATAATACTATGAGATTTTTAACACTCATTCCATCAATGGTTAGATCACCCAGAGGGAAAATAAATAAGGTAACTGTGGCATTCTATGACACAGTAGTCCAGAGAGACTTAAAAGATTTATACCAGAACATGACAGCCGAAAGCAGCAGGATACACATTCTTCTCAGGAACACTTGGAATGTTCTTCAGTAGAGATCACAAATTAGGACAGGAAAATGTCTCAATAAATTTAAGAAGACTGGAATTGTATTAAGCATCTTTTCCGAACAAAAGTGTATGAAACTAGGAATGAATGACATAAAGAAAACCACAGAAAACACAAACAGGAGAAGCTAAACCTCATAATTGTAAATAATCAGTGATTCAATGAGGAAACCAAAGGAGAAAACAAACAATGTATGGAAGCAAATAAGACAGGAACCCAATGGATCAAAGTATGTAAAATGGACCTAGAGTGATTCTAGGAGTTACGTACATAGCAATGGAGGCCTCCACCCAGAAAGAAAGACAATCCCGAACGAAGAATATCCTTTCACTATGAAAGGAACTAGGAAAAGAAGTACAAACCGGTCTAGGTTCCCATTCTTGAGTCACCATAGCACGGGGAAGAAGAGCAGAGTCTGTTCAGTCAGACTGTCTCGGTGTGTTCCCATCATCTCCCTGAATTTGGGCAAAGGCAGCTGTGAGGATGTCAGTTTCTCTGTCTGTGTGATGATGGGGATACTAAAGAAGCTAGCTCAGAGATTCTGGGGAGTGCAAAGTGCTTGCCAAAGTACCTTGTGTATAGGGTTCAACAAATCTTTGGATGAAGGTTTCTACAGGCCTACCAGTGTTATATATGTAATTCAGGAAAACACACTAAAAAAGAGTACACATATTAAGTCAAAAAAGAATAACGAATCAATTTGTTTCACATGTCGTAGGGAAAAGGAGTTGCCATGGCCAGGGTGCTCGCCTGACCGCGAACTCCCTGCCCACGGCGCAAACGCCGTGCTGTCTCCTGAGAGCCAGCCTGCATTGTGACCTCAGCCCCGTTTACTGCGCATGCGCAGCTCGGGGAATTGTTGACAAGAGGGTCCCTATCGTCTGAGTTGCTGAGTAGGGACCTCGCCCGAGTGCTCTCTGCCGCTTGTGGATCTCAGAGCAGCTCCGTGCAGCTGCAGCGGATGTAATCTCAGCACTCGATCGACCTGCTGCCACCAAAGTAAAACTGGGTTGGAACAGCGGAGCCTCGCTGTTTTCCAGTCTCACCAAATCCAGTAGGAAATACGCTGGGACTCCTGTGCTACAACGTCTTCTCAAGTTCATAGTAGGTGTGATGGTAGCAGAGTTGTAAAATTTGAATTGTCCTGAGGTTTTGACTTCTCATGCTGATTAAAAACACCGCCACTGCCATGTTCTCTGAAAGTACTCGTAAGAGAGGTAAGCGCTAGCATCTAAGTCCGGGTCACGGACACAGTTGAATGAATTCCGGGGAGGAGGTATTTATCCACTTTTAATGAAGGATATGTCTACCTGAGAAAAAGTCAGACTGAGTGATATTATTTCCATAAAGAGTACTGGTTTTCATACGTTTTAAAAATGTTAACATAAATTCTCGGTATGGAATGCATTCTGGAATTTTCATAGAGCAGACATTAGGTGGATTTTAAATGTCAGTTGTTTTTCCCATCTCATTTACTCACCACGAATAACTCATTATTATATACATAAATATTCACATACATAAGGAAACAACAAAGCTAAAGAGTCAGTTTATGGTCTCTGGATTTCACATTCATTTTCATAGACATGCTTCCTGAAAATGAGCCACGCTCTAAAGACATCAGGTGAGGTCTGGGAATCCCGGAAAACACGAATGTCTGAACTGTCTAGTTTTTCTAGTTATTTTTGATATCGTTATGGTCTCATCAAGTGTCTTTAAATGTATCCGGACTATCCAGACCGATTTAGCTTACATGTGGAAAAGATAAATTCAACTGTAACCTGATCTTTAGAGCAGATACCGAACAAGCGGAGGGAAGCATGCTCTAGCGGGACTCAGAGGAATGGAATTTGATGGCTTGTCTGACTTCCGAGGAGTAAGTAGAAATTGTTCCGGTCAAATTTTAGGTCCAAATAGGATATCTACACATGAAAAGGTGAACATTCTACATAAAACAAGGATGCGATGATTCATGGGAGAACACTTGGGATATCTTGTTCCCCCCTAACCGTACAAGGTAGTACTCTGTGAGTGGGTATGAGAAATAATTTCATGAATTCAGCCTTCCACTGGGCCTCACTTTTACACTCTTGAAAGCTACATGAGTAACTGCTTTCAATGTAAACGGACTAGAATTAGGGTGGCTGAAGGGATAAAGAGGTGAGACCCACCTTTATGTTGCCTATGGGAGGCTCATTTTTGACCTAAGGACACACATAAACTGAAAGTGAAGGGATGGAAAAAGATACTTTATGCAAGTTAAAGAGAGCAAAGAGCAGGACCCGCAGTACTTATATAAGACAAACTGGACAGGAAACGAAGTGATGGGAACATCAAGGACATTATGACGATATGAAGGAATCAGTCCGAGGAGATGGCAATAACAACTGGGTAAGTGACTGTGCACGCAACACAGGAGGACTTAAATGGGTAAAGAAAAATTCATGCAGAAGTATGTCCATATTTGGCACTTACTTACAGTACTAAAGGGAACAGTAGATAGCAGGAAAATAATACTATGAGATTTTTAACACTCATTCCATCAATGGTTAGATCACCCAGAGGGAAAATAAATAAGGAAACTGTGGCATTCTATGACACAGTAGTCCAGAGAGACTTAAAAGATTTATAACAGAACATGACAGCCGAAAGCAGCAGGATACACATTCTTCTCAGGAACACTTGGAATGTTCTTCAGTAGAGATCACAAATTAGGACAGGAAAATGTCTCAATAAATTTAAGAAGACTGGAATTGTATTAAGCATCTTTTCAGACCAAAAGTGTATGAAACTAGGAATGAATGACATAAAGAAAACCAGAGAAAACACAAACAGGAGAAGCTAAACCTCATAATTGTAAATAATCAGTGATTCAATGAGGAAACCAAAGGAGAAAACAAACAATGTATGGAAGCAAATAAGACAGGAACCCAATGGATCAAAGTATGTAAAATGGACCTAGAGTGATTCTAGGAGTTACGTACATAGCAATGGAGGCCTCCACCCAGAAAGAAAGACAATCCCGAACGAACAATATCCTTTCACTATGAAAGGAACTAGGAAAAGAAGTACAAACCGGTCTAGGTTCCCATTCTTGAGTCACCATAGCACGGGGAAGAAGAGCAGAGTCTGTTCAGTCAGACTGTCTCGGTGTGTTCCCATCATCTCTCTGAATTTGGGCAAAGGCAGCTGTGAGGATGTCAGTTTCTCTGTCTGTGTGATGATGGGGATACTAAAGAAGCTAGCTCAGAGATTCTGGGGAGTGCAAAGTGCTTGCCAAAGTACCTTGTGTATAGGGTTCAACAAATCTTTGGATGAAGGTTTCTACAGGCCTACCAGTGTTATATATGTAATTCAGGAAAACACACTAAAAAAGAGTACACATATTAAGTCAAAAAAGAATAACGAATCAATTTGTTTCACATGTCGTAGGGAAAAGGAGTTGCCATGGCCAGGGTGCTCGCCTGACCGCGAACTATCTGCCCACGGCGCAAACGCCGTGCTGTCTCCTGAGAGCCAGCCTGCATTGTGACCTCAGCCCCGTTTACTGCGCATGCGCAGCTCGGGGAATTGTTGACAAGAGGGTCCCTATCGTCTGAGTTGCTGAGTAGGGACCTCGCCCGAGTGCTCTCTGCCGCTTGTGGATCTCAGAGCAGCTCCGTGCAGCTGCAGCGGATGTAATCTCAGCACTCGATCGACCTGCTGCCACCAAAGTAAAACTGGGTTGGAACAGCGGAGCCTCGCTGTTTTCCAGTCTCACCAAATCCAGTAGGAAATACGCTGGGACTCCTGTGCTACAACGTCTTCTCAAGTTCATAGTAGGTGTGATGGTAGCAGAGTTGTAAAATTTGAATTGTCCTGAGGTTTTGACTTCTCATGCTGATTAAAAACACCGCCACTGCCATGTTCTCTGAAAGTACTCGTAAGAGAGGTAAGCGCTAGCATCTAAGTCCGGGTCACGGACACAGTTGAATGAATTCCGGGGAGGAGGTATTTATCCACTTTTAATGAAGGATATGTCTACCTGAGAAAAAGTCAGACTGAGTGATATTATTTCCATAAAGAGTACTGGTTTTCATACGTTTTTAAAATGTTAACATAAATTCTCGGTATGGAATGCATTCTGGAATTTTCATAGAGCAGACATTAGGTGGATTTTAAATGTCAGTTGTTTTTCCCATCTCATTTACTCACCACGAATAGCTCTTTATTATATACATAAATATTCACATACATAAGGAAACAACAAAGCTAAAGAGTCAGTTTATGGTCTCTGGATTTCACATTCATTTTCATAGACATGCTTCCTGAAAATGAGCCACGCTCTAAAGACATCAGGTGAGGTCTGGGAATCCCGGAAAGCACGAATGTCTGAACTGTCTAGTTTTTCTAGTTATTTTTGATATCGTTATGGTCACAACAAGTGTCTTTAAATGTATCCGGACTATCCAGACCGATTTAGCTTACATGTGGAAAAGATAAATTCAACTGTAACCTGATCTTTAGAGCAGATACCGAACAAGCGGAGGGAAGCATGCTCTAGCGGGACTCAGAGGAATGGAATTTGATGGCTTGTCTGACTTCCGAGGAGTAAGTAGAAATTGTTCCGGTCAAATTTTAGGTCCAAATAGGATATCTACACATGAAAAGGTGAACATTCTACATAAAACAAGGATGCGATGATTCATGGGAGAACACTTGGGATATCTTGTTCCCCCCTAACCGTACAAGGTAGTACTCTGTGAGTGGGTATGAGAAATAATTTCATGAATTCAGCCTTCCACTGGGCCTCACTTTTACACTCTTGAAAGCTACATGAGTAACTGCTTTCAATGTAAACGGACTAGAATTAGGGTGGCTGAAGGGATAAAGAGGTGAGACCCACCTTTATGTTGCCTATGGGAGGCTCATTTTTGACCTAAGGACACACATAAACTGAAAGTGAAGGGATGGAAAAAGATACTTTATGCAAGTTAAAGAGAGCAAAGGGCAGGACCCGCAATACTTATATAAGATAAACTGGACAGGAAACGAAGAGATGGGAACATCAAGGACACTATGGCGATATGAAGGAATCAGTCTGAGGAGATGGCAATAACAACTGGGTAAGTGACTGTGCACGCAACACAGGAGGACTTAAATGGGTAAAGAAAAATTTATGCAGAAGTATGTCCGTATTTGGCACTTACTTACAGAACTAAAGGGAGCAGTAGATAGCAGGAAAATAATACTATGAGATTTTTAACACTCATTCCATCAATGGTTATTTCACCCAGAGGGAAAATAAATAAGGAAACTGTGGCATTCTATGACACAGTAGTCCAGAGAGACTTAAAAGATTTATACCAGAACATGACAGCCGAAAGCAGCAGGATACACATTCTTCTCAGGAACACTTGGAATGTTCTTCAGTAGAGATCACAAATTAGGACAGGAAAATGTCTCAATAAATTTAAGAAGACTGGAATTGTATTAAGCATCTTTTCCGACCAAAAGTGTATGAAACTAGGAATGAATGACATAAAGAAAACCAGAGAAAACACAAACAGGAGGAGCTAAACCTCATAATTGTAAATAATCAGTGATTCAATGAGGAAACCAAAGGAGAAAACAAACAATGTATGGAAGCAAATAAGACAGGAACCCAATGGATCAAAGTATGTAAAATGGACCTAGAGTGATTCTAGGAGTTACGTACATAGCAATGGAGGCCTCCATCCAGAAAGAAAGACAATCCCGAACGAACAATATCCTTTCACTATGAAAGGAACTAGGAAAAGAAGTACAAACCGGTCTAGGTTCCCATTCTTGAGTCACCATAGCACGGGGAAGAAGAGCAGAGTCTGTTCAGTCAGACTGTCTCGGTGTGTTCCCATCATCTCTCTGAATTTGGGCAAAGGCAGCTGTGAGGATGTCAGTTTCTCTGTGTGTGTGATGATGGGGATACTAAAGAAGCTAGCTCAGAGATTCTGGGGAGTGCAAAGTGCTTGCCAAAGTACCTTGTGTACAGGGTTCAACAAATCTTTGGATGAAGGTTTCTACAGGCCTACCAGTGTTATATATGTAATTCAGGAAAACACACTAAAAAAGAGTACACATATTAAGTCAAAAAAGAATAACGAATCAATTTGTTTCACATGTCGTAGGGAAAAGGAGTTGCCATGGCCAGGGTGCTCGCCTGACCGCGAACTCCCTGCCCACGGCGCAAACGCCGTGCTGTCTCCTGAGAGCCAGCCTGCATTGTGACCTCAGCCCCGTTTACTGCGCATGCGCAGCTCGGGGAATTGTTGACAAGAGGGTCCCTATCGTCTGAGTTGCTGAGTAGGGACCTCGCCCGAGTGCTCTCTGCCGCTTGTGGATCTCAGAGCAGCTCCGTGCAGCTGCAGCGGATGTAATCTCAGCACTCGATCGACCTGCTGCCACCAAAGTAAAACTGGGTTGGAACAGCGGAGCCTCGCTGTTTTCCAGTCTCACCAAATCCAGTAGGAAATACGCTGGGACTCCTGTGCTACAACGTCTTCTCAAGTTCATAGTAGGTGTGATGGTAGCAGAGTTGTAAAATTTGAATTGTCCTGAGGTTTTGACTTCTCATGCTGATTAAAAACACCGCCACTGCCATGTTCTCTGAAAGTACTCGTAAGAGAGGTAAGCGCTTGCATCTAAGTCCGGGTCACGGACACAGTTGAATGAATTCCGGGGAGGAGGTATTTATCCACTTTTAATGAAGGATATGTCTACCTGAGAAAAAGTCAGACTGAGTGATATTATTTCCATAAGGAGTACTGGTTTTCATACGTTTTAAAAATGTTAACATAAATTCTCGGTATGGAATGCATTCTGGAATTTTCATAGAGCAGACATTAGGTGGATTTTAAATGTCAGTTGTTTTTCCCATCTCATTTACTCACCACGAATAACTCATTATTATATATATAAATATTCACATACATAAGGAAACAACAAAGCTAAAGAGTCAGTTTATGGTCTCTGGATTTCACATTCATTTTCATAGACATGCTTCCTGAAAATGAGCCACGCTCTAAAGACATCAGGTGAGGTCTGGGAATCCCGGAAAACACGAATGTCTGAACTGTCTAGTTTTTCTAGTTATTTTTGATATCGTTATGGTCACATCAAGTGTCTTTAAATGTATCCGGACTATCCAGACCGATTTAGCTTACATGTGGAAAAGATAAATTCAACTGTAACCTGATCTTTAGAGCAGATACCGAACAAGCGGAGGGAAGCATGCTCTAGCGGGACTCAGAGGAATGGAATTTGATGGCTTGTCTGACTTCCGAGGAGTAAGTAGAAATTGTTCCGGTCAAATTTTAGGTCCAAATAGGATATCTACACATGAAAAGGTGAACATTCTACATAAAACAAGGATGCGATGATTCATGGGAGAACACTTGGGATATCTTGTTCCCCCCTAACCGTACAAGGTAGTACTCTGTGAGTGGGTATGAGAAATAATTTCATGAATTCAGCCTTCCACTGGGCCTCACTTTTACACTCTTGAAAGCTACATGAGTAACTGCTTTCAATGTAAACGGACTAGAATTAGGGTGGCTGAAGGGATAAAGAGGTGAGACCCACCTTTATGTTGCCTATGGGAGGCTCATTTTTGACCTAAGGACACACATAAACTGAAAGTGAAGGGATGGAAAAAGATACTTTATGCAAGTTAAAGAGAGCAAAGGGCAGGACCCGCAATACTTATATTAGATAAACTGGACAGGAAACAAAGTGATGGGAACATCAAGGACACTATGGCGATATGAAGGAATCAGTCTGAGGAGATGGCAATAACAACTGGGTAAGTGACTGTGCACGCAACACAGGAGGACTTAAATGGGTAAAGAAAAATTTATGCAGAAGTATGTCCGTATTTGGCACTTACTTACAGAACTAAAGGGACCAGTAGATAGCAGGAAAATAATACTATGAGATTTTTAACACTCATTCCATCAATGGTTAGATCACCCAGAGGGAAAATAAATAAGGAAACTGTGGCATTCTATGACACAGTAGTCCAGAGAGACTTAAAAGATTTATAACAGAACATGACAGCCGAAAGCAGCAGGATACACATTCTTCTCAGGAACACTTGGAATGTTCTTCAGTAGAGATCACAAATTAGGACAGGAAAATGTCTCAATAAATTTAAGAAGACTGGAATTGTATTAAGCATCTTTTCCGAACAAAAGTGTATGAAACTAGGAATGAATGACATAAAGAAAACCACAGAAAACACAAACAGGAGAAGCTAAACCTCATAATTGTAAATAATCAGTGATTCAATGAGGAAACCAAAGGAGAAAACAAACAATGTATGGAAGCAAATAAGACAGGAACCCAATGGATCAAAGTATGTAAAATGGACCTAGAGTGATTCTAGGAGTTACGTACATAGCAATGGAGGCCTCCACCCAGAAAGAAAGACAATCCCGAACGAACAATATCCTTTCACTATGAAAGGAACTAGGAAAAGAAGTACAAACCGGTCTAGGTTCCCATTCTTGAGTCACCATAGCACGGGGAAGAAGAGCAGAGTCTGTTCAGTCAGACTGTCTCGGTGTGTTCCCATCATCTCCCTGAATTTGGGCAAAGGCAGCTGTGAGGATGTCAGTTTCTCTGTCTGTGTGATGATGGGGATACTAAAGAAGCTAGCTCAGAGATTCTGGGGAGTGCAAAGTGCTTGCCAAAGTACCTTGTGTATAGGGTTCAACAAATCTTTGGATGAAGGTTTCTACAGGCCTACCAGTGTTATATATGTAATTCAGGAAAACACACTAAAAAAGAGTACACATATTAAGTCAAAAAAGAATAACGAATCAATTTGTTTCACATGTCGTAGGGAAAAGGAGTTGCCATGGCCAGGGTGCTCGCCTGACCGCGAACTCCCTGCCCACGGCGCAAACGCCGTGCTGTCTCCTGAGAGCCAGCCTGCATTGTGACCTCAGCCCCGTTTACTGCGCATGCGCAGCTCGGGGAATTGTTGACAAGAGGGTCCCTATCGTCTGAGTTGCTGAGTAGGGACCTCGCCCGAGTGCTCTCTGCCGCTTGTGGATCTCAGAGCAGCTCCGTGCAGCTGCAGCGGATGTAATCTCAGCACTCGATCGACCTGCTGCCACCAAAGTAAAACTGGGTTGGAACAGCGGAGCCTCGCTGTTTTCCAGTCTCACCAAATCCAGTAGGAAATACGCTGGGACTCCTGTGCTACAACGTCTTCTCAAGTTCATAGTAGGTGTGATGGTAGCAGAGTTGTAAAATTTGAATTGTCCTGAGGTTTTGACTTCTCATGCTGATTAAAAACACCGCCACTGCCATGTTCTCTGAAAGTACTCGTAAGAGAGGTAAGCGCTAGCATCTAAGTCCGGGTCACGGACACAGTTGAATGAATTCCGGGGAGGAGGTATTTATCCACTTTTAATGAAGGATATGTCTACCTGAGAAAAAGTCAGACTGAGTGATATTATTTCCATAAAGAGTACTGGTTTTCATACGTTTTAAAAATGTTAACATAAATTCTCGGTATGGAATGCATTCTGGAATTTTCATAGAGCAGACATTAGGTGGATTTTAAATGTCAGTTGTTTTTCCCATCTAATTTACTCACCACGAATAACTCATTATTATATACATAAATATTCACATACATAAGGAAACAACAAAGCTAAAGAGTCAGTTTATGGTCTCTGGATTTCACATTCATTTTCATAGACATGCTTCCTGAAAATGAGCCACGCTCTAAAGACATCAGGTGAGGTCTGGGAATCCCGGAAAACACGAATGTCTGAACTGTCTAGTTTTTCTAGTTATTTTTGATATCGTTATGGTCTCATCAAGTGTCTTTAAATGTATCCGGACTATCCAGACCGATTTAGCTTACATGTGGAAAAGATAAATTCAACTGTAACCTGATCTTTAGAGCAGATACCGAACAAGCGGAGGGAAGCATGCTCTAGCGGGACTCAGAGGAATGGAATTTGATGGCTTGTCTGACTTCCGAGGAGTAAGTAGAAATTGTTCCGGTCAAATTTTAGGTCCAAATAGGATATCTACACATGAAAAGGTGAACATTCTACATAAAACAAGGATGCGATGATTCATGGGAGAACACTTGGGATATCTTGTTCCCCCCTAACCGTACAAGGTAGTACTCTGTGAGTGGGTATGAGAAATAATTTCATGAATTCAGCCTTCCACTGGGCCTCACTTTTACACTCTTGAAAGCTACATGAGTAACTGCTTTCAATGTAAACGGACTAGAATTAGGGTGGCTGAAGGGATAAAGAGGTGAGACCCACCTTTATGTTGCCTATGGGAGGCTCATTTTTGACCTAAGGACACACATAAACTGAAAGTGAAGGGATGGAAAAAGATACTTTATGCAAGTTAAAGAGAGCAAAGGGCAGGACCCGCAATACTTATATTAGATAAACTGGACAGGAAACCAAGTGATGGGAACATCAAGGACACTATGGCGATATGAAGGAATCAGTCTGAGGAGATGGCAATAACAACTGGGTAAGTGACTGGGCACGCAACACAGGAGGACTTAAATGGGTAAAGAAAAATTTATGCAGAAGTATGTCCGTATTTGGCACTTACTTACAGAACTAAAGGGACCAGTAGATAGCAGGAAAATAATACTATGAGATTTTTAACACTCATTCCATCAATGGTTAGATCACCCAGAGGGAAAATAAATAAGGAAACTGTGGCATTCTATGACACAGTAGTCCAGAGAGACTTAAAAGATTTATACCAGAACATGACAGCCGAAAGCAGCAGGATACACATTCTTCTCAGGAACACTTGGAATGTTCTTCAGTAGAGATCACAAATTAGGACAGGAAAATGTCTCAATAAATTTAAGAAGACTGGAATTGTATTAAGCATCTTTTCCGAACAAAAGTGTATGAAACTAGGAATGAATGACATAAAGAAAACCACAGAAAACACAAACAGGAGAAGCTAAACCTCATAATTGTAAATAATCAGTGATTCAATGAGGAAACCAAAGGAGAAAACAAACAATGTATGGAAGCAAATAAGACAGGAACCCAATGGATCAAAGTATGTAAAATGGACCTAGAGTGATTCTAGGAGTTACGTACATAGCAATGGAGGCCTCCACCCAGAAAGAAAGACAATCCCGAACGAAGAATATCCTTTCACTATGAAAGGAACTAGGAAAAGAAGTACAAACCGGTCTAGGTTCCCATTCTTGAGTCACCATAGCACGGGGAAGAAGAGCAGAGTCTGTTCAGTCAGACTGTCTCGGTGTGTTCCCATCATCTCCCTGAATTTGGGCAAAGGCAGCTGTGAGGATGTCAGTTTCTCTGTCTGTGTGATGATGGGGATACTAAAGAAGCTAGCTCAGAGATTCTGGGGAGTGCAAAGTGCTTGCCAAAGTACCTTGTGTATAGGGTTCAACAAATCTTTGGATGAAGGTTTCTACAGGCCTACCAGTGTTATATATGTAATTCAGGAAAACACACTAAAAAAGAGTACACATATTAAGTCAAAAAAGAATAACGAATCAATTTGTTTCACATGTCGTAGGGAAAAGGAGTTGCCATGGCCAGGGTGCTCGCCTGACCGCGAACTCCCTGCCCACGGCGCAAACGCCGTGCTGTCTCCTGAGAGCCAGCCTGCATTGTGACCTCAGCCCCGTTTACTGCGCATGCGCAGCTCGGGGAATTGTTGACAAGAGGGTCCCTATCGTCTGAGTTGCTGAGTAGGGACCTCGCCCGAGTGCTCTCTGCCGCTTGTGGATCTCAGAGCAGCTCCGTGCAGCTGCAGCGGATGTAATCTCAGCACTCGATCGACCTGCTGCCACCAAAGTAAAACTGGGTTGGAACAGCGGAGCCTCGCTGTTTTCCAGTCTCACCAAATCCAGTAGGAAATACGCTGGGACTCCTGTGCTACAACGTCTTCTCAAGTTCATAGTAGGTGTGATAATAGCAGAGTTGTAAAATTTGAATTGTCCTGAGGTTTTGACTTCTCATGCTGATTAAAAACACCGCCACTGCCATGTTCTCTGAAAGTACTCGTAAGAGAGGTAAGCGCTAGCATCTAAGTCCGGGTCACGGACACAGTTGAATGAATTCCGGGGAGGAGGTATTTATCCACTTTTAATGAAGGATATGTCTACCTGAGAAAAAGTCAGACTGAGTGATATTATTTCCATAAAGAGTACTGGTTTTCATACGTTTTAAAAATGTTAACATAAATTCTCGGTATGGAATGCATTCTGGAATTTTCATAGAGCAGACATTAGGTGGATTTTAAATGTCAGTTGTTTTTCCCATCTCATTTACTCACCACGAATAACTCATTATTATATACATAAATATTCACATACATAAGGAAACAACAAAGCTAAAGAGTCAGTTTATGGTCTCTGGATTTCACATTCATTTTCATAGACATGCTTCCTGAAAATGAGCCACGCTCTAAAGACATCAGGTGAGGTCTGGGAATCCCGGAAAACACGAATGTCTGAACTGTCTAGTTTTTCTAGTTATTTTTGATATCGTTATGGTCTCATCAAGTGTCTTTAAATGTATCCGGACTATCCAGACCGATTTAGCTTACATGTGGAAAAGATAAATTCAACTGTAACCTGACCTTTAGAGCAGATACCGAACAAGCGGAGGGAAGCATGCTCTAGCGGGACTCAGAGGAATGGAATTTGATGGCTTGTCTGACTTCCGAGGAGTAAGTAGAAATTGTTCCGGTCAAATTTTAGGTCCAAATAGGATATCTACACATGAAAAGGTGAACATTCTACATAAAACAAGGATGCGATGATTCATGGGAGAACACTTGGGATATCTTGTTCCCCCCTAACCGTACAAGGTAGTACTCTGTGAGTGGGTATGAGAAATAATTTCATGAATTCAGCCTTCCACTGGGCCTCACTTTTACACTCTTGAAAGCTACATGAGTAACTGCTTTCAATGTAAACGGACTAGAATTAGGGTGGCTGAAGGGATAAAGAGGTGAGACCCACCTTTATGTTGCCTATGGGAGGCTCATTTTTGACCTAAGGACACACATAAACTGAAAGTGAAGGGATGGAAAAAGATACTTTATGCAAGTTAAAGAGAGCAAAGAGCAGGACCCGCAGTACTTATATAAGACAAACTGGACAGGAAACGAAGTGATGGGAACATCAAGGACATTATGACGATATGAAGGAATCAGTCCGAGGAGATGGCAATAACAACTGGGTAAGTGACTGTGCACGCAACACAGGAGGACTTAAATGGGTAAAGAAAAATTCATGCAGAAGTATGTCCATATTTGGCACTTACTTACAGTACTAAAGGGAACAGTAGATAGCAGGAAAATAATACTATGAGATTTTTAACACTCATTCCATCAATGGTTAGATCACCCAGAGGGAAAATAAATAAGGAAACTGTGGCATTCTATGACACAGTAGTCCAGAGAGACTTAAAAGATTTATAACAGAACATGACAGCCGAAAGCAGCAGGATACACATTCTTCTCAGGAACACTTGGAATGTTCTTCAGTAGAGATCACAAATTAGGACAGGAAAATGTCTCAATAAATTTAAGAAGACTGGAATTGTATTAAGCATCTTTTCAGACCAAAAGTGTATGAAACTAGGAATGAATGACATAAAGAAAACCAGAGAAAACCCAAACAGGAGAAGCTAAACCTCATAATTGTAAATAATCAGTGATTCAATGAGGAAACCAAAGGAGAAAACAAACAATGTATGGAAGCAAATAAGACAGGAACCCAATGGATCAAAGTATGTAAAATGGACCTAGAGTGATTCTAGGAGTTACGTACATAGCAATGGAGGCCTCCACCCAGAAAGAAAGACAATCCCGAACGAACAATATCCTTTCACTATGAAAGGAACTAGGAAAAGAAGTACAAACCGGTCTAGGTTCCCATTCTTGAGTCACCATAGCACGGGGAAGAAGAGCAGAGTCTGTTCAGTCAGACTGTCTCGGTGTGTTCCCATCATCTCTCTGAATTTGGGCAAAGGCAGCTGTGAGGATGTCAGTTTCTCTGTCTGTGTGATGATGGGGATACTAAAGAAGCTAGCTCAGAGATTCTGGGGAGTGCAAAGTGCTTGCCAAAGTACCTTGTGTACAGGGTTCAACAAATCTTTGGATGAAGGTTTCTACAGGCCTACCAGTGTTATATATGTAATTCAGGAAAACACACTAAAAAAGAGTACACATATTAAGTCAAAAAAGAATAACGAATCAATTTGTTTCACATGTCGTAGGGAAAAGGAGTTGCCATGGCCAGGGTGCTCGCCTGACCGCGAACTCCCTGCCCACGGCGCAAACGCCGTGCTGTCTCCTGAGAGCCAGCCTGCATTGTGACCTCAGCCCCGTTTACTGCGCATGCGCAGCTCGGGGAATTGTTGACAAGAGGGTCCCTATCGTCTGAGTTGCTGAGTAGGGACCTCGCCCGAGTGCTCTCTGCCGCTTGTGGATCTCAGAGCAGCTCCGTGCAGCTGCAGCGGATGTAATCTCAGCACTCGATCGACCTGCTGCCACCAAAGTAAAACTGGGTTGGAACAGCGGAGCCTCGCTGTTTTCCAGTCTCACCAAATCCAGTAGGAAATACGCTGGGACTCCTGTGCTACAACGTCTTCTCAAGTTCATAGTAGGTGTGATGGTAGCAGAGTTGTAAAATTTGAATTGTCCTGAGGTTTTGACTTCTCATGCTGATTAAAAACACCGCCACTGCCATGTTCTCTGAAAGTACTCGTAAGAGAGGTAAGCGCTAGCATCTAAGTCCGGGTCACGGACACAGTTGAATGAATTCCGGGGAGGAGGTATTTATCCACTTTTAATGAAGGATATGTCTACCTGAGAAAAAGTCAGACTGAGTGATATTATTTCCATAAAGAGTACTGGTTTTCATACGTTTTAAAAATGTTAACATAAATTCTCGGTATGGAATGCATTCTGGAATTTTCATAGAGCAGACATTAGGTGGATTTTAAATGTCAGTTGTTTTTCCCATCCCATTTACTCACCACGAATAACTCATTATTATATACATAAATATTCACATACATAAGGAAACAACAAAGCTAAAGAGTCAGTTTATGGTCTCTGGATTTCACATTCATTTTCATAGACATGCTTCCTGAAAATGAGCCACGCTCTAAAGACATCAGGTGAGGTCTGGGAATCCCGGAAAACACGAATGTCTGAACTGTCTAGTTTTTCTAGTTATTTTTGATATCGTTATGGTCTCATCAAGTGTCTTTAAATGTATCCGGACTATCCAGACCGATTTAGCTTACATGTGGAAAAGATAAATTCAACTGTAACCTGATCTTTAGAGCAGATACCGAACAAGCGGAGGGAAGCATGCTCTAGCGGGACTCAGAGGAATGGAATTTGATGGCTTGTCTGACTTCCGAGGAGTAAGTAGAAATTGTTCCGGTCAAATTTTAGGTCCAAATAGGATATCTACACATGAAAAGGTGAACATTCTACATAAAACAAGGATGCGATGATTCATGGGAGAACACTTGGGATATCTTGTTCCCCCCTAACCGTACAAGGTAGTACTCTGTGAGTGGGTATGAGAAATAATTTCATGAATTCAGCCTTCCACTGGGCCTCACTTTTACACTCTTGAAAGCTACATGAGTAACTGCTTTCAATGTAAACGGACTAGAATTAGGGTGGCTGAAGGGATAAAGAGGTGAGACCCACCTTTATGTTGCCTATGGGAGGCTCATTTTTGACCTAAGGACACACATAAACTGAAAGTGAAGGGATGGAAAAAGATACTTTATGCAAGTTAAAGAGAGCAAAGGGCAGGACCCGCAGTACTTATATAAGACAAACTGGACAGGAAACGAAGTGATGGGAACATCAAGGACATTATGACGATATGAAGGAATCAGTCCGAGGAGATGGCAATAACAACTGGGTAAGTGACTGTGCACGCAACACAGGAGGACTTAAATGGGTAAAGAAAAATTCATGCAGAAGTATGTCCATATTTGGCACTTACTTACAGAACTAAAGGGAGCAGTAGATAGCAGGAAAATAATACTATGAGATTTTTAACACTCATTCCATCAATGGTTAGATCACCCAGAGGGAAAATAAATAAGGAAACTGTGGCATTCTATGACACAGTAGTCCAGAGAGACTTAAAAGATTTATAACAGAACATGACAGCCGAAAGCAGCAGGATACACATTCTTCTCAGGAACACTTGGAATGTTCTTCAGTAGAGATCACAAATTAGGACAGGAAAATGTCTCAATAAATTTAAGAAGACTGGAATTGTATTAAGCATCTTTTCCGAACAAAAGTGTATGAAACTAGGAATGAATGACATAAAGAAAACCAGAGAAAACACAAACAGGAGAAGCTAAACCTCATAATTGTAAATAATCAGTGATTCAATGAGGAAACCAAAGGAGAAAACAAACAATGTATGGAAGCAAATAAGACAGGAACCCAATGGATCAAAGTATGTAAAATGGACCTAGAGTGATTCTAGGAGTTACGTACATAGCAATGGAGGCCTCCACCCAGAAAGAAAGACAATCCCGAACGAACAATATCCTTTCACTATGAAAGGAACTAGGAAAAGAAGTACAAACCGGTCTAGGTTCCCATTCTTGAGTCACCATAGCACGGGGAAGAAGAGCAGAGTCTGTTCAGTCAGACTGTCTCGGTGTGTTCCCATCATCTCCCTGAATTTGGGCAAAGGCAGCTGTGAGGATGTCAGTTTCTCTGTCTGTGTGATGATGGGGATACTAAAGAAGCTAGCTCAGAGATTCTGGGGAGTGCAAAGTGCTTGCCAAAGTACCTTGTGTATAGGGTTCAACAAATCTTTGGATGAAGGTTTCTACAGGCCTACCAGTGTTATATATGTAATTCAGGAAAACACACTAAAAAAGAGTACACATATTAAGTCAAAAAAGAATAACGAATCAATTTGTTTCACATGTCGTAGGGAAAAGGAGTTGCCAAGGCCAGGGTGCTCGCCTGACCGCGAACTCCCTGCCCACGGCGCAAACGCCGTGCTGTCTCCTGAGAGCCAGCCTGCATTGTGACCTCAGCCCCGTTTACTGCGCATGCGCAGCTCGGGGAATTGTTGACAAGAGGGTCCCTATCGTCTGAGTTGCTGAGTAGGGACCTCGCCCGAGTGCTCTCTGCCGCTTGTGGATCTCAGAGCAGCTCCGTGCAGCTGCAGCGGATGTAATCTCAGCACTCGATCGACCTGCTGCCACCAAAGTAAAACTGGGTTGGAACA
Organism: Manis pentadactyla; assembly: GCF_030020395.1. NCBI lineage: Eukaryota > Metazoa > Chordata > Mammalia > Pholidota > Manidae > Manis > Manis pentadactyla. The sequence continues at coordinate 30,869,895 of NC_080019.1, read as the reverse complement.
GCGGAGCCTCGCTGTTTTCCAGTCTCACCAAATCCAGTAGGAAATACGCTGGGACTCCTGTGCTACAACGTCTTCTCAAGTTCATAGTAGGTGTGATGGTAGCAGAGTTGTAAAATTTGAATTGTCCTGAGGTTTTGACTTCTCATGCTGATTAAAAACACCGCCACTGCCATGTTCTCTGAAAGTACTCGTAAGAGAGGTAAGCGCTTGCATCTAAGTCCGGGTCACGGACACAGTTGAATGAATTCCGGGGAGGAGGTATTTATCCACTTTTAATGAAGGATATGTCTACCTGAGAAAAAGTCAGACTGAGTGATATTATTTCCATAAAGAGTACTGGTTTTCATACGTTTTAAAAATGTTAACATAAATTCTCGGTATGGAATGCATTCTGGAATTTTCATAGAGCAGACATTAGGTGGATTTTAAATGTCAGTTGTTTTTCTCATCTCATTTACTCACCACGAATAACTCATTATTATATACATAAATATTCACATACATAAGGAAACAACAAAGCTAAAGAGTCAGTTTATGGTCTCTGGATTTCACATTCATTTTCATAGACATGCTTCCTGAAAATGAGCCACGCTCTAAAGACATCAGGTGAGGTCTGGGAATCCCGGAAAACACGAATGTCTGAACTGTCTAGTTTTTCTAGTTATTTTTGATATCGTTATGGTCTCATCAAGTGTCTTTAAATGTATCCGGACTATCCAGACCGATTTAGCTTACATGTGGAAAAGATAAATTCAACTGTAACCTGATCTTTAGAGCAGATACCGAACAAGCGGAGGGAAGCATGCTCTAGCGGGACTCAGAGGAATGGAATTTGATGGCTTGTCTGACTTCCGAGGAGTAAGTAGAAATTGTTCCGGTCAAATTTTAGGTCCAAATAGGATATCTACACATGAAAAGGTGAACATTCTACATAAAACAAGGATGCGATGATTCATGGGAGAACACTTGGGATATCTTGTTCCCCCCTAACCGTACAAGGTAGTACTCTGTGAGTGGGTATGAGAAATAATTTCATGAATTCAGCCTTCCACTGGGCCTCACTTTTACACTCTTGAAAGCTACATGAGTAACTGCTTTCAATGTAAACGGACTAGAATTAGGGTGGCTGAAGGGATAAAGAGGTGAGACCCACCTTTATGTTGCCTATGGGAGGCTCATTTTTGACCTAAGGACACACATAAACTGAAAGTGAAGGGATGGAAAAAGATACTTTATGCAAGTTAAAGAGAGCAAAGAGCAGGACCCGCAGTACTTATATAAGACAAACTGGACAGGAAACGAAGTGATGGGAACATCAAGGACATTATGACGATATGAAGGAATCAGTCCGAGGAGATGGCAATAACAACTGGGTAAGTGACTGTGCACGCAACACAGGAGGACTTAAATGGGTAAAGAAAAATTCATGCAGAAGTATGTCCGTATTTGGCACTTACTTACAGTACTAAAGGGAGCAGTAGATAGCAGGAAAATAATACTATGAGATTTTTAACACTCATTCCATCAATGGTTAGATCACCCAGAGGGAAAATAAATAAGGAAACTGTGGCATTCTATGACACAGTAGTCCAGAGAGACTTAAAAGATTTATAACAGAACATGACAGCCGAAAGCAGCAGGATACACATTCTTCTCAGGAACACTTGGAATGTTCTTCAGTAGAGATCACAAATTAGGACAGGAAAATGTCTCAATAAATTTAAGAAGACTGGAATTGTATTAAGCATCTTTTCAGACCAAAAGTGTATGAAACTAGGAATGAATGACATAAAGAAAACCAGAGAAAACACAAACAGGAGAAGCTAAACCTCATAATTGTAAATAATCAGTGATTCAATGAGGAAACCAAAGGAGAAAACAAACAATGTATGGAAGCAAATAAGACAGGAACCCAATGGATCAAAGTATGTAAAATGGACCTAGAGTGATTCTAGGAGTTACGTACATAGCAATGGAGGCCTCCACCCAGAAAGAAAGACAATCCCGAACGAACAATATCCTTTCACTATGAAAGGAACTAGGAAAAGAAGTACAAACCGGTCTAGGTTCCCATTCTTGAGTCACCATAGCACGGGGAAGAAGAGCAGATTCTGTTCAGTCAGACTGTCTCGGTGTGTTCCCATCATCTCTCTGAATTTGGGCAAAGGCAGCTGTGAGGATGTCAGTTTCTCTGTCTGTGTGATGATGGGGATACTAAAGAAGCTAGCTCAGAGATTCTGGGGAGTGCAAAGTGCTTGCCAAAGTACCTTGTGTACAGGGTTCAACAAATCTTTGGATGAAGGTTTCTACAGGCCTACCAGTGTTATATATGTAATTCAGGAAAACACACTAAAAAAGAGTACACATATTAAGTCAAAAAAGAATAACGAATCAATTTGTTTCACATGTCGTAGGGAAAAGGAGTTGCCATGGCCAGGGTGCTCGCCTGACCGCGAACTCCCTGCCCACGGCGCAAACGCCGTGCTGTCTCCTGAGAGCCAGCCTGCATTGTGACCTCAGCCCCGTTTACTGCGCATGCGCAGCTCGGGGAATTGTTGACAAGAGGGTCCCTATCGTCTGAGTTGCTGAGTAGGGACCTCGCCCGAGTGCTCTCTGCCGCTTGTGGATCTCAGAGCAGCTCCGTGCAGCTGCAGCGGATGTAATCTCAGCACTCGATCGACCTGCTGCCACCAAAGTAAAACTGGGTTGGAACAGCGGAGCCTCGCTGTTTTCCAGTCTCACCAAATCCAGTAGGAAATACGCTGGGACTCCTGTGCTACAACGTCTTCTCAAGTTCATAGTAGGTGTGATGGTAGCAGAGTTGTAAAATTTGAATTGTCCTGAGGTTTTGACTTCTCATGCTGATTAAAAACACCGCCACTGCCATGTTCTCTGAAAGTACTCGTAAGAGAGGTAAGCGCTAGCATCTAAGTCCGGGTCACGGACACAGTTGAATGAATTCCGGGGAGGAGGTATTTATCCACTTTTAATGAAGGATATGTCTACCTGAGAAAAAGTCAGACTGAGTGATATTATTTCCATAAAGAGTACTGGTTTTCATACGTTTTAAAAATGTTAACATAAATTCTCGGTATGGAATGCATTCTGGAATTTTCATAGAGCAGACATTAGGTGGATTTTAAATGTCAGTTGTTTTTCCCATCTCATTTACTCACCACGAATAGCTCTTTATTATATACATAAATATTCACATACATAAGGAAACAACAAAGCTAAAGAGTCAGTTTATGGTCTCTGGATTTCACATTCATTTTCATAGACATGCTTCCTGAAAATGAGCCACGCTCTAAAGACATCAGGTGAGGTCTGGGAATCCCGGAAAGCACGAATGTCTGAACTGTCTAGTTTTTCTAGTTATTTTTGATATCGTTATGGTCACAACAAGTGTCTTTAAATGTATCCGGACTATCCAGACCGATTTAGCTTACATGTGGAAAAGATAAATTCAACTGTAACCTGATCTTTAGAGCAGATACCGAACAAGCGGAGGGAAGCATGCTCTAGCGGGACTCAGAGGAATGGAATTTGATGGCTTGTCTGACTTCCGAGGAGTAAGTAGAAATTGTTCCGGTCAAATTTTAGGTCCAAATAGGATATCTACACATGAAAAGGTGAACATTCTACATAAAACAAGGATGCGATGATTCATGGGAGAACACTTGGGATATCTTGTTCCCCCCTAACCGTACAAGGTAGTACTCTGTGAGTGGGTATGAGAAATAATTTCATGAATTCAGCCTTCCACTGGGCCTCACTTTTACACTCTTGAAAGCTACATGAGTAACTGCTTTCAATGTAAACGGACTAGAATTAGGGTGGCTGAAGGGATAAAGAGGTGAGACCCACCTTTATGTTGCCTATGGGAGGCTCATTTTTGACCTAAGGACACACATAAACTGAAAGTGAAGGGATGGAAAAAGATACTTTATGCAAGTTAAAGAGAGCAAAGGGCAGGACCCGCAATACTTATATAAGATAAACTGGACAGGAAACGAAGAGATGGGAACATCAAGGACACTATGGCGATATGAAGGAATCAGTCTGAGGAGATGGCAATAACAACTGGGTAAGTGACTGTGCACGCAACACAGGAGGACTTAAATGGGTAAAGAAAAATTTATGCAGAAGTATGTCCGTATTTGGCACTTACTTACAGAACTAAAGGGAGCAGTAGATAGCAGGAAAATAATACTATGAGATTTTTAACACTCATTCCATCAATGGTTATTTCACCCAGAGGGAAAATAAATAAGGAAACTGTGGCATTCTATGACACAGTAGTCCAGAGAGACTTAAAAGATTTATACCAGAACATGACAGCCGAAAGCAGCAGGATACACATTCTTCTCAGGAACACTTGGAATGTTCTTCAGTAGAGATCACAAATTAGGACAGGAAAATGTCTCAATAAATTTAAGAAGACTGGAATTGTATTAAGCATCTTTTCCGACCAAAAGTGTATGAAACTAGGAATGAATGACATAAAGAAAACCAGAGAAAACACAAACAGGAGAAGCTAAACCTCATAATTGTAAATAATCAGTGATTCAATGAGGAAACCAAAGGAGAAAACAAACAATGTATGGAAGCAAATAAGACAGGAACCCAATGGATCAAAGTATGTAAAATGGACCTAGAGTGATTCTAGGAGTTACGTACATAGCAATGGAGGCCTCCATCCAGAAAGAAAGACAATCCCGAACGAACAATATCCTTTCACTATGAAAGGAACTAGGAAAAGAAGTACAAACCGGTCTAGGTTCCCATTCTTGAGTCACCATAGCACGGGGAAGAAGAGCAGAGTCTGTTCAGTCAGACTGTCTCGGTGTGTTCCCATCATCTCTCTGAATTTGGGCAAAGGCAGCTGTGAGGATGTCAGTTTCTCTGTCTGTGTGATGATGGGGATACTAAAGAAGCTAGCTCAGAGATTCTGGGGAGTGCAAAGTGCTTGCCAAAGTACCTTGTGTACAGGGTTCAACAAATCTTTGGATGAAGGTTTCTACAGGCCTACCAGTGTTATATATGTAATTCAGGAAAACACACTAAAAAAGAGTACACATATTAAGTCAAAAAAGAATAACGAATCAATTTGTTTCACATGTCGTAGGGAAAAGGAGTTGCCATGGCCAGGGTGCTCGCCTGACCGCGAACTCCCTGCCCACGGCGCAAACGCCGTGCTGTCTCCTGAGAGCCAGCCTGCATTGTGACCTCAGCCCCGTTTACTGCGCATGCGCAGCTCGGGGAATTGTTGACAAGAGGGTCCCTATCGTCTGAGTTGCTGAGTAGGGACCTCGCCCGAGTGCTCTCTGCCGCTTGTGGATCTCAGAGCAGCTCCGTGCAGCTGCAGCGGATGTAATCTCAGCACTCGATCGACCTGCTGCCACCAAAGTAAAACTGGGTTGGAACAGCGGAGCCTCGCTGTTTTCCAGTCTCACCAAATCCAGTAGGAAATACGCTGGGACTCCTGTGCTACAACGTCTTCTCAAGTTCATAGTAGGTGTGATGGTAGCAGAGTTGTAAAATTTGAATTGTCCTGAGGTTTTGACTTCTCATGCTGATTAAAAACACCGCCACTGCCATGTTCTCTGAAAGTACTCGTAAGAGAGGTAAGCGCTAGCATCTAAGTCCGGGTCACGGACACAGTTGAATGAATTCCGGGGAGGAGGTATTTATCCACTTTTAATGTAGGATATGTCTACCTGAGAAAAAGTCAGACTGAGTGATATTATTTCCATAAAGAGTACTGGTTTTCATACGTTTTAAAAATGTTAACATAAATTCTCGGTATGGAATGCATTCTGGAATTTTCATAGAGCAGACATTAGGTGGATTTTAAATGTCAGTTGTTTTTCTCATCTCATTTACTCACCACGAATAACTCATTATTATATACATAAATATTCACATACATAAGGAAACAACAAAGCTAAAGAGTCAGTTTATGGTCTCTGGATTTCACATTCATTTTCATAGACATGCTTCCTGAAAATGAGCCACGCTCTAAAGACATCAGGTGAGGTCTGGGAATCCCGGAAAACACGAATGTCTGAACTGTCTAGTTTTTCTAGTTATTTTTGATATCGTTATGGTCTCATCAAGTGTCTTTAAATGTATCCGGACTATCCAGACCGATTTAGCTTACATGTGGAAAAGATAAATTCAACTGTAACCTGATCTTTAGAGCAGATACCGAACAAGCGGAGGGAAGCATGCTCTAGCGGGACTCAGAGGAATGGAATTTGATGGCTTGTCTGACTTCCGAGGAGTAAGTAGAAATTGTTCCGGTCAAATTTTAGGTCCAAATAGGATATCTACACATGAAAAGGTGAACATTCTACATAAAACAAGGATGCGATGATTCATGGGAGAACACTTGGGATATCTTGTTCCCCCCTAACCGTACAAGGTAGTACTCTGTGAGTGGGTATGAGAAATAATTTCATGAATTCAGCCTTCCACTGGGCCTCACTTTTACACTCTTGAAAGCTACATGAGTAACTGCTTTCAATGTAAACGGACTAGAATTAGGGTGGCTGAAGGGATAAAGAGGTGAGACCCACCTTTATGTTGCCTATGGGAGGCTCATTTTTGACCTAAGGACACACATAAACTGAAAGTGAAGGGATGGAAAAAGATACTTTATGCAAGTTAAAGAGAGCAAAGGGCAGGACCCGCAGTACTTATATAAGATAAACTGGACAGGAAACGAAGAGATGGGAACATCAAGGACACTATGGCGATATGAAGGAATCAGTCTGAGGAGATGGCAATAACAACTGGGTAAGTGACTGTGCACGCAACACAGGAGGACTTAAATGGGTAAAGAAAAATTTATGCAGAAGTATGTCCGTATTTGGCACTTACTTACAGAACTAAAGGGAGCAGTAGATAGCAGGAAAATAATACTATGAGATTTTTAACACTCATTCCATCAATGGTTATTTCACCCAGAGGGAAAATAAATAAGGAAACTGTGGCATTCTATGACACAGTAGTCCAGAGAGACTTAAAAGATTTATACCAGAACATGACAGCCGAAAGCAGCAGGATACACAATCTTCTCAGGAACACTTGGAATGTTCTTCAGTAGAGATCACAAATTAGGACAGGAAAATGTCTCAATAAATTTAAGAAGACTGGAATTGTATTAAGCATCTTTTCCGACCAAAAGTGTATGAAACTAGGAATGAATGACATAAAGAAAACCAGAGAAAACACAAACAGGAGAAGCTAAACCTCATAATTGTAAATAATCAGTGATTCAATGAGGAAACCAAAGGAGAAAACAAACAATGTATGGAAGCAAATAAGACAGGAACCCAATGGATCAAAGTATGTAAAATGGACCTAGAGTGATTCTAGGAGTTACGTACATAGCAATGGAGGCCTCCATCCAGAAAGAAAGACAATCCCGAACGAACAATATCCTTTCACTATGAAAGGAACTAGGAAAAGAAGTACAAACCGGTCTAGGTTCCCATTCTTGAGTCACCATAGCACGGGGAAGAAGAGCAGAGTCTGTTCAGTCAGACTGTCTCGGTGTGTTCCCATCATCTCTCTGAATTTGGGCAAAGGCAGCTGTGAGGATGTCAGTTTCTCTGTGTGTGTGATGATGGGGATACTAAAGAAGCTAGCTCAGAGATTCTGGGGAGTGCAAAGTGCTTGCCAAAGTACCTTGTGTACAGGGTTCAACAAATCTTTGGATGAAGGTTTCTACAGGCCTACCAGTGTTATATATGTAATTCAGGAAAACACACTAAAAAAGAGTACACATATTAAGTCAAAAAAGAATAACGAATCAATTTGTTTCACATGTCGTAGGGAAAAGGAGTTGCCATGGCCAGGGTGCTCGCCTGACCGCGAACTCCCTGCCCACGGCGCAAACGCCGTGCTGTCTCCTGAGAGCCAGCCTGCATTGTGACCTCAGCCCCGTTTACTGCGCATGCGCAGCTCGGGGAATTGTTGACAAGAGGGTCCCTATCGTCTGAGTTGCTGAGTAGGGACCTCGCCCGAGTGCTCTCTGCCGCTTGTGGATCTCAGAGCAGCTCCGTGCAGCTGCAGCGGATGTAATCTCAGCACTCGATCGACCTGCTGCCACCAAAGTAAAACTGGGTTGGAACAGCGGAGCCTCGCTGTTTTCCAGTCTCACCAAATCCAGTAGGAAATACGCTGGGACTCCTGTGCTACAACGTCTTCTCAAGTTCATAGTAGGTGTGATGGTAGCAGAGTTGTAAAATTTGAATTGTCCTGAGGTTTTGACTTCTCATGCTGATTAAAAACACCGCCACTGCCATGTTCTCTGAAAGTACTCGTAAGAGAGGTAAGCGCTAGCATCTAAGTCCGGGTCACGGACACAGTTGAATGAATTCCGGGGAGGAGGTATTTATCCACTTTTAATGAAGGATATGTCTACCTGAGAAAAAGTCAGACTGAGTGATATTATTTCCATAAAGAGTACTGGTTTTCATACGTTTTAAAAATGTTAACATAAATTCTCGGTATGGAATGCATTCTGGAATTTTCATAGAGCAGACATTAGGTGGATTTTAAATGTCAGTTGTTTTTCTCATCTCATTTACTCACCACGAATAACTCATTATTATATACATAAATATTCACATACATAAGGAAACAACAAAGCTAAAGAGTCAGTTTATGGTCTCTGGATTTCACATTCATTTTCATAGACATGCTTCCTGAAAATGAGCCACGCTCTAAAGACATCAGGTGAGGTCTGGGAATCCCGGAAAACACGAATGTCTGAACTGTCTAGTTTTTCTAGTTATTTTTGATATCGTTATGGTCTCATCAAGTGTCTTTAAATGTATCCGGACTATCCAGACCGATTTAGCTTACATGTGGAAAAGATAAATTCAACTGTAACCTGATCTTTAGAGCAGATACCGAACAAGCGGAGGGAAGCATGCTCTAGCGGGACTCAGAGGAATGGAATTTGATGGCTTGTCTGACTTCCGAGGAGTAAGTAGAAATTGTTCCGGTCAAATTTTAGGTCCAAATAGGATATCTACACATGAAAAGGTGAACATTCTACATAAAACAAGGATGCGATGATTCATGGGAGAACACTTGGGATATCTTGTTCCCCCCTAACCGTACAAGGTAGTACTCTGTGAGTGGGTATGAGAAATAATTTCATGAATTCAGCCTTCCACTGGGCCTCACTTTTACACTCTTGAAAGCTACATGAGTAACTGCTTTCAATGTAAACGGACTAGAATTAGGGTGGCTGAAGGGATAAAGAGGTGAGACCCACCTTTATGTTGCCTATGGGAGGCTCATTTTTGACCTAAGGACACACATAAACTGAAAGTGAAGGGATGGAAAAAGATACTTTATGCAAGTTAAAGAGAGCAAAGGGCAGGACCCGCAATACTTATATAAGATAAACTGGACAGGAAACGAAGAGATGGGAACATCAAGGACACTATGGCGATATGAAGGAATCAGTCTGAGGAGATGGCAATAACAACTGGGTAAGTGACTGTGCACGCAACACAGGAGGACTTAAATGGGTAAAGAAAAATTTATGCAGAAGTATGTCCGTATTTGGCACTTACTTACAGAACTAAAGGGAGCAGTAGATAGCAGGAAAATAATACTATGAGATTTTTAACACTCATTCCATCAATGGTTATTTCACCCAGAGGGAAAATAAATAAGGAAACTGTGGCATTCTATGACACAGTAGTCCAGAGAGACTTAAAAGATTTATACCAGAACATGACAGCCGAAAGCAGCAGGATACACAATCTTCTCAGGAACACTTGGAATGTTCTTCAGTAGAGATCACAAATTAGGACAGGAAAATGTCTCAATAAATTTAAGAAGACTGGAATTGTATTAAGCATCTTTTCCGACCAAAAGTGTATGAAACTAGGAATGAATGACATAAAGAAAACCAGAGAAAACACAAACAGGAGAAGCTAAACCTCATAATTGTAAATAATCAGTGATTCAATGAGGAAACCAAAGGAGAAAACAAACAATGTATGGAAGCAAATAAGACAGGAACCCAATGGATCAAAGTATGTAAAATGGACCTAGAGTGATTCTAGGAGTTACGTACATAGCAATGGAGGCCTCCATCCAGAAAGAAAGACAATCCCGAACGAACAATATCCTTTCACTATGAAAGGAACTAGGAAAAGAAGTACAAACCGGTCTAGGTTCCCATTCTTGAGTCACCATAGCACGGGGAAGAAGAGCAGAGTCTGTTCAGTCAGACTGTCTCGGTGTGTTCCCATCATCTCTCTGAATTTGGGCAAAGGCAGCTGTGAGGATGTCAGTTTCTCTGTGTGTGTGATGATGGGGATACTAAAGAAGCTAGCTCAGAGATTCTGGGGAGTGCAAAGTGCTTGCCAAAGTACCTTGTGTACAGGGTTCAACAAATCTTTGGATGAAGGTTTCTACAGGCCTACCAGTGTTATATATGTAATTCAGGAAAACACACTAAAAAAGAGTACACATATTAAGTCAAAAAAGAATAACGAATCAATTTGTTTCACATGTCGTAGGGAAAAGGAGTTGCCATGGCCAGGGTGCTCGCCTGACCGCGAACTCCCTGCCCACGGCGCAAACGCCGTGCTGTCTCCTGAGAGCCAGCCTGCATTGTGACCTCAGCCCCGTTTACTGCGCATGCGCAGCTCGGGGAATTGTTGACAAGAGGGTCCCTATCGTCTGAGTTGCTGAGTAGGGACCTCGCCCGAGTGCTCTCTGCCGCTTGTGGATCTCAGAGCAGCTCCGTGCAGCTGCAGCGGATGTAATCTCAGCACTCGATCGACCTGCTGCCACCAAAGTAAAACTGGGTTGGAACAGCGGAGCCTCGCTGTTTTCCAGTCTCACCAAATCCAGTAGGAAATACGCTGGGACTCCTGTGCTACAACGTCTTCTCAAGTTCATAGTAGGTGTGATGGTAGCAGAGTTGTAAAATTTGAATTGTCCTGAGGTTTTGACTTCTCATGCTGATTAAAAACACCGCCACTGCCATGTTCTCTGAAAGTACTCGTAAGAGAGGTAAGCGCTAGCATCTAAGTCCGGGTCACGGACACAGTTGAATGAATTCCGGGGAGGAGGTATTTATCCACTTTTAATGAAGGATATGTCTACCTGAGAAAAAGTCAGACTGAGTGATATTATTTCCATAAAGAGTACTGGTTTTCATACGTTTTAAAAATGTTAACATAAATTCTCGGTATGGAATGCATTCTGGAATTTTCATAGAGCAGACATTAGGTGGATTTTAAATGTCAGTTGTTTTTCTCATCTCATTTACTCACCACGAATAACTCATTATTATATACATAAATATTCACATACATAAGGAAACAACAAAGCTAAAGAGTCAGTTTATGGTCTCTGGATTTCACATTCATTTTCATAGACATGCTTCCTGAAAATGAGCCACGCTCTAAAGACATCAGGTGAGGTCTGGGAATCCCGGAAAACACGAATGTCTGAACTGTCTAGTTTTTCTAGTTATTTTTGATATCGTTATGGTCTCATCAAGTGTCTTTAAATGTATCCGGACTATCCAGACCGATTTAGCTTACATGTGGAAAAGATAAATTCAACTGTAACCTGATCTTTAGAGCAGATACCGAACAAGCGGAGGGAAGCATGCTCTAGCGGGACTCAGAGGAATGGAATTTGATGGCTTGTCTGACTTCCGAGGAGTAAGTAGAAATTGTTCCGGTCAAATTTTAGGTCCAAATAGGATATCTACACATGAAAAGGTGAACATTCTACATAAAACAAGGATGCGATGATTCATGGGAGAACACTTGGGATATCTTGTTCCCCCCTAACCGTACAAGGTAGTACTCTGTGAGTGGGTATGAGAAATAATTTCATGAATTCAGCCTTCCACTGGGCCTCACTTTTACACTCTTGAAAGCTACATGAGTAACTGCTTTCAATGTAAACGGACTAGAATTAGGGTGGCTGAAGGGATAAAGAGGTGAGACCCACCTTTATGTTGCCTATGGGAGGCTCATTTTTGACCTAAGGACACACATAAACTGAAAGTGAAGGGATGGAAAAAGATACTTTATGCAAGTTAAAGAGAGCAAAGGGCAGGACCCGCAATACTTATATAAGATAAACTGGACAGGAAACGAAGAGATGGGAACATCAAGGACACTATGGCGATATGAAGGAATCAGTCTGAGGAGATGGCAATAACAACTGGGTAAGTGACTGTGCACGCAACACAGGAGGACTTAAATGGGTAAAGAAAAATTTATGCAGAAGTATGTCCGTATTTGGCACTTACTTACAGAACTAAAGGGAGCAGTAGATAGCAGGAAAATAATACTATGAGATTTTTAACACTCATTCCATCAATGGTTATTTCACCCAGAGGGAAAATAAATAAGGAAACTGTGGCATTCTATGACACAGTAGTCCAGAGAGACTTAAAAGATTTATACCAGAACATGACAGCCGAAAGCAGCAGGATACACAATCTTCTCAGGAACACTTGGAATGTTCTTCAGTAGAGATCACAAATTAGGACAGGAAAATGTCTCAATAAATTTAAGAAGACTGGAATTGTATTAAGCATCTTTTCCGACCAAAAGTGTATGAAACTAGGAATGAATGACATAAAGAAAACCAGAGAAAACACAAACAGGAGAAGCTAAACCTCATAATTGTAAATAATCAGTGATTCAATGAGGAAACCAAAGGAGAAAACAAACAATGTATGGAAGCAAATAAGACAGGAACCCAATGGATCAAAGTATGTAAAATGGACCTAGAGTGATTCTAGGAGTTACGTACATAGCAATGGAGGCCTCCATCCAGAAAGAAAGACAATCCCGAACGAACAATATCCTTTCACTATGAAAGGAACTAGGAAAAGAAGTACAAACCGGTCTAGGTTCCCATTCTTGAGTCACCATAGCACGGGGAAGAAGAGCAGAGTCTGTTCAGTCAGACTGTCTCGGTGTGTTCCCATCATCTCTCTGAATTTGGGCAAAGGCAGCTGTGAGGATGTCAGTTTCTCTGTGTGTGTGATGATGGGGATACTAAAGAAGCTAGCTCAGAGATTCTGGGGAGTGCAAAGTGCTTGCCAAAGTACCTTGTGTACAGGGTTCAACAAATCTTTGGATGAAGGTTTCTACAGGCCTACCAGTGTTATATATGTAATTCAGGAAAACACACTAAAAAAGAGTACACATATTAAGTCAAAAAAGAATAACGAATCAATTTGTTTCACATGTCGTAGGGAAAAGGAGTTGCCATGGCCAGGGTGCTCGCCTGACCGCGAACACCCTGCCCACGGCGCAAACGCCGTGCTGTCTCCTGAGAGCCAGCCTGCATTGTGACCTCAGCCCCGTTTACTGCGCATGCGCAGCTCGGGGAATTGTTGACAAGAGGGTCCCTATCGTCTGAGTTGCTGAGTAGGGACCTCGCCCGAGTGCTCTCTGCCGCTTGTGGATCTCAGAGCAGCTCCGTGCAGCTGCAGCGGATGTAATCTCAGCACTCGATCGACCTGCTGCCACCAAAGTAAAACTGGGTTGGAACAGCGGAGCCTCGCTGTTTTCCAGTCTCACCAAATCCAGTAGGAAATACGCTGGGACTCCTGTGCTACAACGTCTTCTCAAGTTCATAGTAGGTGTGATGGTAGCAGAGTTGTAAAATTTGAATTGTCCTGAGGTTTTGACTTCTCATGCTGATTAAAAACACCGCCACTGCCATGTTCTCTGAAAGTACTCGTAAGAGAGGTAAGCGCTAGCATCTAAGTCCGGGTCACGGACACAGTTGAATGAATTCCGGGGAGGAGGTATTTATCCACTTTTAATGAAGGATATGTCTACCTGAGAAAAAGTCAGACTGAGTGATATTATTTCCATAAAGAGTACTGGTTTTCATACGTTTTAAAAATGTTAACATAAATTCTCGGTATGGAATGCATTCTGGAATTTTCATAGAGCAGACATTAGGTGGATTTTAAATGTCAGTTGTTTTTCTCATCTCATTTACTCACCACGAATAACTCATTATTATATACATAAATATTCACATACATAAGGAAACAACAAAGCTAAAGAGTCAGTTTATGGTCTCTGGATTTCACATTCATTTTCATAGACATGCTTCCTGAAAATGAGCCACGCTCTAAAGACATCAGGTGAGGTCTGGGAATCCCGGAAAACACGAATGTCTGAACTGTCTAGTTTTTCTAGTTATTTTTGATATCGTTATGGTCTCATCAAGTGTCTTTAAATGTATCCGGACTATCCAGACCGATTTAGCTTACATGTGGAAAAGATAAATTCAACTGTAACCTGATCTTTAGAGCAGATACCGAACAAGCGGAGGGAAGCATGCTCTAGCGGGACTCAGAGGAATGGAATTTGATGGCTTGTCTGACTTCCGAGGAGTAAGTAGAAATTGTTCCGGTCAAATTTTAGGTCCAAATAGGATATCTACACATGAAAAGGTGAACATTCTACATAAAACAAGGATGCGATGATTCATGGGAGAACACTTGGGATATCTTGTTCCCCCCTAACCGTACAAGGTAGTACTCTGTGAGTGGGTATGAGAAATAATTTCATGAATTCAGCCTTCCACTGGGCCTCACTTTTACACTCTTGAAAGCTACATGAGTAACTGCTTTCAATGTAAACGGACTAGAATTAGGGTGGCTGAAGGGATAAAGAGGTGAGACCCACCTTTATGTTGCCTATGGGAGGCTCATTTTTGACCTAAGGACACACATAAACTGAAAGTGAAGGGATGGAAAAAGATACTTTATGCAAGTTAAAGAGAGCAAAGAGCAGGACCCGCAGTACTTATATAAGACAAACTGGACAGGAAACGAAGTGATGGGAACATCAAGGACATTATGACGATATGAAGGAATCAGTCCGAGGAGATGGCAATAACAACTGGGTAAGTGACTGTGCACGCAACACAGGAGGACTTAAATGGGTAAAGAAAAATTCATGCAGAAGTATGTCCATATTTGGCACTTACTTACAGAACTAAAGGGAGCAGTAGATAGCAGGAAAATAATACTATGAGATTTTTAACACTCATTCCATCAATGGTTAGATCACCCAGAGGGAAAATAAATAAGGAAACTGTGGCATTCTATGACACAGTAGTCCAGAGAGACTTAAAAGATTTATAACAGAACATGACAGCCGAAAGCAGCAGGATACACATTCTTCTCAGGAACACTTGGAATGTTCTTCAGTAGAGATCACAAATTAGGACAGGAAAATGTCTCAATAAATTTAAGAAGACTGGAATTGTATTAAGCATCTTTTCCGACCAAAAGTGTATGAAACTAGGAATGAATGACATAAAGAAAACCAGAGAAAACACAAACAGGAGAAGCTAAACCTCATAATTGTAAATAATCAGTGATTCAATGAGGAAACCAAAGGAGAAAACAAACAATGTATGGAAGCAAATAAGACAGGAACCCAATGGATCAAAGTATGTAAAATGGACCTAGAGTGATTCTAGGAGTTACGTACATAGCAATGGAGGCCTCCACCCAGAAAGAAAGACAATCCCGAACGAACAATATCCTTTCACTATGAAAGGAACTAGGAAAAGAAGTACAAACCGGTCTAGGTTCCCATTCTTGAGTCACCATAGCACGGGGAAGAAGAGCAGAGTCTGTTCAGTCAGACTGTCTCGGTGTGTTCCCATCATCTCCCTGAATTTGGGCAAAGGCAGCTGTGAGGATGTCAGTTTCTCTGTCTGTGTGATGATGGGGATACTAAAGAAGCTAGCTCAGAGATTCTGGGGAGTGCAAAGTGCTTGCCAAAGTACCTTGTGTATAGGGTTCAACAAATCTTTGGATGAAGTTTTCTACAGGCCTACCAGTGTTATATATGTAATTCAGGAAAACACACTAAAAAAGAGTACACATATTAAGTCAAAAAAGAATAACGAATCAATTTGTTTCACATGTCGTAGGGAAAAGGAGTTGCCATGGCCAGGGTGCTCGCCTGACCGCGAACTCCCTGCCCACGGCGCAAACGCCGTGCTGTCTCCTGAGAGCCAGCCTGCATTGTGACCTCAGCCCCGTTTACTGCGCATGCGCAGCTCGGGGAATTGTTGACAAGAGGGTCCCTATCGTCTGAGTTGCTGAGTAGGGACCTCGCCCGAGTGCTCTCTGCCGCTTGTGGATCTCAGAGCAGCTCCGTGCAGCTGCAGCGGATGTAATCTCAGCACTCGATCGACCTGCTGCCACCAAAGTAAAACTGGGTTGGAACAGCGGAGCCTCGCTGTTTTCCAGTCTCACCAAATCCAGTAGGAAATACGCTGGGACTCCTGTGCTACAACGTCTTCTCAAGTTCATAGTAGGTGTGATGGTAGCAGAGTTGTAAAATTTGAATTGTCCTGAGGTTTTGACTTCTCATGCTGATTAAAAACACCGCCACTGCCATGTTCTCTGAAAGTACTCGTAAGAGAGGTAAGCGCTTGCATCTAAGTCCGGGTCACGGACACAGTTGAATGAATTCCGGGGAGGAGGTATTTATCCACTTTTAATGAAGGATATGTCTACCTGAGAAAAAGTCAGACTGAGTGATATTATTTCCATAAAGAGTACTGGTTTTCATACGTTTTAAAAATGTTAACATAAATTCTCGGTATGGAATGCATTCTGGAATTTTCATAGAGCAGACATTAGGTGGATTTTAAATGTCAGTTGTTTTTCTCATCTCATTTACTCACCACGAATAACTCATTATTATATACATAAATATTCACATACATAAGGAAACAACAAAGCTAAAGAGTCAGTTTATGGTCTCTGGATTTCACATTCATTTTCATAGACATGCTTCCTGAAAATGAGCCACGCTCTAAAGACATCAGGTGAGGTCTGGGAATCCCGGAAAACACGAATGTCTGAACTGTCTAGTTTTTCTAGTTATTTTTGATATCGTTATGGTCTCATCAAGTGTCTTTAAATGTATCCGGACTATCCAGACCGATTTAGCTTACATGTGGAAAAGATAAATTCAACTGTAACCTGATCTTTAGAGCAGATACCGAACAAGCGGAGGGAAGCATGCTCTAGCGGGACTCAGAGGAATGGAATTTGATGGCTTGTCTGACTTCCGAGGAGTAAGTAGAAATTGTTCCGGTCAAATTTTAGGTCCAAATAGGATATCTACACATGAAAAGGTGAACATTCTACATAAAACAAGGATGCGATGATTCATGGGAGAACACTTGGGATATCTTGTTCCCCCCTAACCGTACAAGGTAGTACTCTGTGAGTGGGTATGAGAAATAATTTCATGAATTCAGCCTTCCACTGGGCCTCACTTTTACACTCTTGAAAGCTACATGAGTAACTGCTTTCAATGTAAACGGACTAGAATTAGGGTGGCTGAAGGGATAAAGAGGTGAGACCCACCTTTATGTTGCCTATGGGAGGCTCATTTTTGACCTAAGGACACACATAAACTGAAAGTGAAGGGATGGAAAAAGATACTTTATGCAAGTTAAAGAGAGCAAAGGCAGGACCCGCAATACTTTTATAAGATAAACTGGACAGGAAACGAAGAGATGGGAACATCAAGGACACTATGGCGATATGAAGGAATCAGTCTGAGGAGATGGCAATAACAACTGGGTAAGTGACTGTGCACGCAACACAGGAGGACTTAAATGGGTAAAGAAAAATTTATGCAGAAGTATGTCCGTATTTGGCACTTACTTACAGAACTAAAGGGAGCAGTAGATAGCAGGAAAATAATACTATGAGATTTTTAACACTCATTCCATCAATGGTTATTTCACCCAGAGGGAAAATAAATAAGGAAACTGTGGCATTCTATGACACAGTAGTCCAGGGAGACTTAAAAGTTTTATAACAGAACATGACAGCCGAAAGCAGCAGGATACACATTCTTCTCAGGAACACTTGGAATGTTCTTCAGTAGAGATCACAAATTAGGATAGGAAAATGTCTCAATAAATTTAAGAAGACTGGAATTGTATTAAGCATCTTTTCCGACCAAAAGTGTATGAAACTAGGAATGAATGACATAAAGAAAACCAGAGAAAACACAAACAGGAGAAGCTAAACCTCATAATTGTAAATAATCAGTGATTCTATGAGGAAACCAAAGGAGAAAACAAACAATGTATGGAAGCAAATAAGACAGGAACCCAATTAATCAAAGTATGTAAAATGGACCTAGAGTGATTCTAGGAGTTACGTACATAGCAATGGAGGCCTCCACCCAGAAAGAAAGACAATCCCGAACGAAGAATATCCTTTCACTATGAAAGGAACTAGGAAAAGAAGTACAAACCCGTCTAGGTTCCCATTCTTGAGTCACCATAGCACGGGGAAGAAGAGCAGATTCTGTTCAGTCAGACTGTCTCGGTGTGTTCCCATCATCTCCCTGAATTTGGGCAAAGGCAGCTGTGAGGATGTCAGTTTCTCTGTCTGTGTGATGATGGGGATACTAAAGAAGCTAGCTCAGAGATTCTGGGGAGTGCAAAGTGCTTGCCAAAGTACCTTGTGTATAGGGTTCAACAAATCTTTGGATGAAGGTTTCTACAGGCCTACCAGTGTTATATATGTAATTCAGGAAAACACACTAAAAAAGAGTACACATATTAAGTCAAAAAAGAATAACGAATCAATTTGTTTCACATGTCGTAGGGAAAAGGAGTTGCCATGGCCAGGGTGCTCGCCTGACCGCGAACTCCCTGCCCACGGCGCAAACGCCGTGCTGTCTCCTGAGAGCCAGCCTGCATTGTGACCTCAGCCCCGTTTACTGCGCATGCGCAGCTCGGGGAATTGTTGACAAGAGGGTCCCTATCGTCTGAGTTGCTGAGTAGGGACCTCGCCCGAGTGCTCTCTGCCGCTTGTGGATCTCAGAGCAGCTCCGTGCAGCTGCAGCGGATGTAATCTCAGCACTCGATCGACCTGCTGCCACCAAAGTAAAACTGGGTTGGAACAGCGGAGCCTCGCTGTTTTCCAGTCTCACCAAATCCAGTAGGAAATACGCTGGGACTCCTGTGCTACAACGTCTTCTCAAGTTCATAGTAGGTGTGATGGTAGCAGAGTTGTAAAATTTGAATTGTCCTGAGGTTTTGACTTCTCATGCTGATTAAAAACACCGCCACTGCCATGTTCTCTGAAAGTACTCGTAAGAGAGGTAAGCGCTAGCATCTAAGTCCGGGTCACGGACACAGTTGAATGAATTCCGGGGAGGAGGTATTTATCCACTTTTAATGAAGGATATGTCTACCTGAGAAAAAGTCAGACTGAGTGATATTATTTCCATAAAGAGTACTGGTTTTCATACGTTTTAAAAATGTTAACATAAATTCTCGGTATGGAATGCAATCTGGAATTTTCATAGAGCAGACATTAGGTGGATTTTAAATGTCAGTTGTTTTTCCCATCTCATTTACTCACCACAAATAACTCATTATTATATACATAAATATTCACATACATAAGGAAACAACAAAGCTAAAGAGTCAGTTTATGGTCTCTGGATTTCACATTCATTTTCATAGACATGCTTCCTGAAAATGAGCCACGCTCTAAAGACATCAGGTGATTTCTGGGAATCCCGGAAAACACGAATGTCTGAACTGTCTAGTTTTTCTAGTTATTTTTGATATCGTTATGGTCTCATCAAGTGTCTTTAAATGTATCCGGACTATCCAGACCGATTTAGCTTACATGTGGAAAAGATAAATTCAACTGTAACCTGATCTTTAGAGCAGATACCGAACAAGCGGAGGGAAGCATGCTCTAGCGGGACTCAGAGGAATGGAATTTGATGGCTTGTCTGACTTCCGAGGAGTAAGTAGAAATTGTTCCGGTCAAATTTTAGGTCCAAATAGGATATCTACACATGAATAGGTGAACATTCTACATTAAACAAGGATGCGATGATTCATGGGAGAACACTTGGGATATCTTGTTCCCCCCTAACCGTACAAGGTAGTACTCTGTGAGTGGGTATGAGAAATAATTTCATGAATTCAGCCTTCCACTGGGCCTCACTTTTACACTCTTGAAAGCTACATGAGTAACTGCTTTCAATGTAAACGGACTAGAATTAGGGTGGCTGAAGGGATAAAGAGGTGAGACCCACCTATATGTTGCCTATGGGAGGCTCATTTTTGACCTAAGACACACATAAACTGAAAGTGAAGGGATGGAAAAAGATACTTTATGCAAGTTAAAGAGAGCAAAGAGCAGGACCCGCAGTACTTATATAAGACAAACTGGACAGGAAACGAAGTGATGGGAACATCAAGGACACTATGACGATATGAAGGAATCAGTCCGAGGAGATGGCAATAACAACTGGGTAAGTGACTGTGCACGCAACACAGGAGGACTTAAATGGGTAAAGAAAAATTCATGCAGAAGTATGTCCGTATTTGGCACTTACTTACAGAACTAAAGGGAGCAGTAGATAGCAGGACAATAATACTATGAGATTTTTAACACTCATTCCATCAATGGTTAGATCACCCAGAGGGAAAATAAATAAGGAAACTGTGGCATTCTATGACACAGTAGTCCAGAGAGACTTAAAAGATTTATAACAGAACATGACAGCCGAAAGCAGCAGGATACACATTCTTCTCAGGAACACTTGGAATGTTCTTCAGTAGAGATCACAAATTAGGACAGGAAAATGTCTCAATAAATTTAAGAAGACTGGAATTGTATTAAGCATCTTTTCAGACCAAAAGTGTATGAAACTAGGAATGAATGACATAAAGAAAACCAGAGAAAACACGAACAGGAGAATCTAAACCTCATAATTGTAAATAATCAGTGATTCAATGAGGAAACCAAAGGAGAAAACAAACAATGTAAGGAAGCAAATAAGACAGGAACCCAATGGATCAAAGTATGTAAAATGGACCTAGAGTGATTCTAGGAGTTACGTACATAGCAATGGAGGCCTCCACCCAGAAAGAAAGACAATCCCGAACGAACAATATCCTTTCACTTTGAAAGGAACTAGGAAAAGAAGTACAAACCGGTCTAGGTTCCCATTTTTGAGTCACCATAGCACGGGGAAGAAGAGCAGAGTCTGTTCAGTCAGACTGTCTCGGTGTGTTCCCATCATCTCCCTGAATTTGGGCAAAGGCAGCTGTGAGGATGTCAGTTTCTCTGTCTGTGTGATGATGGGGATTCTAAAGAAGCTAGCTCAGAGATTCTGGGGAGTGCAAAGTGCTTGCCAAAGTACCTTGTGTATAGGGTTCAACAAATCTTTGGATGAAGGTTTCTACAGGCCTACCAGTGTTATATATGTAATTCAGGAAAACACACTAAAAAAGAGTACACATATTAAGTCAAAAAAGAATAACGAATCAATTTGTTTCACATGTCGTAGGGAAAAGGAGTTGCCAAGGCCAGGGTGCTCGCCTGACCGCGAACTCCCTGCCCACGGCGCAAACGCCGTGCTGTCTTCTGAGAGCCAGCCTGCATTGTGACCTCAGCCCCGTTTACTGCGCATGCGCAGCTCGGGGAATTGTTGACAAGAGGGTCCCTATCGTCTGAGTTGCTGAGTAGGGACCTCGCCCGAGTGCTCTCTGCCGCTTGTGGATCTCAGAGCAGCTCCGTGCAGCTGCAGCGGATGTAATCTCAGCACTCGATCGACCTGCTGCCACCAAAGTAAAACTGGGTTGGAAGAGCGGAGCCTCGCTGTTTTCCAGTCTCACCAAATCCAGTAGGAAATACGCTGGGACTCCTGTGCTACAACGTCTTCTCAAGTTCATAGTAGGTGTGATGGTAGCAGAGTTGTAAAATTTGAATTGTCCTGAGGTTTTGACTTCTCATGCTGATTAAAAACACCGCCACTGCCATGTTCTCTGAAAGTACTCGTAAGAGAGGTAAGCGCTTGCATCTAAGTCCGGGTCACGGACACAGTTGAATGAATTCCGGGGAGGAGGTATTTATCCACTTTTAATGAAGGATATGTCTACCTGAGAAAAAGTCAGACTGAGTGATATTATTTCCATAAAGAGTACTGGTTTTCATACGTTTTAAAAATGTTAACATAAATTCTCGGTATGGAATGCATTCTGGAATTTTCATAGAGCAGACATTAGGTGGATTTTAAATGTCAGTTGTTTTTCCCATCCCATTTACTCACCACGAATAACTCATTATTATATACATAAATATTCACATACATAAGGAAACAACAAAGCTAAAGAGTCAGTTTATGGTCTCTGGATTTCACATTCATTTTCATAGACATGCTTCCTGAAAATGAGCCACGCTCTAAAGACATCAGGTGAGGTCTGGGAATCCCGGAAAACACGAATGTCTGAACTGTCTAGTTTTTCTAGTTATTTTTGATATCGTTATGGTCACATCAAGTGTCTTTAAATGTATCCGGACTATCCAGACCGATTTAGCTTACATGTGGAAAAGATAAATTCAACTGTAACCTGATCTTTAGAGCAGATACCGAACAAGCGGAGGGAAGCATGCTCTAGCGGGACTCAGAGGAATGGAATTTGATGGCTTGTCTGACTTCCGAGGAGTAAGTAGACATTGTTCCGGTCAAATTTTAGGTCCAAATAGGATATCTACACATGAAAAGGTGAACATTCTACATAAAACAAGGATGCGATGATTCATGGGAGAACACTTGGGATATCTTGTTCCCCCCTAACCGTACAAGGTAGTACTCTGTGAGTGGGTATGAGAAATAATTTCATGAATTCAGCCTTCCACTGGGCCTCACTTTTACACTCTTGAAAGCTACATGAGTAACTGCTTTCAATGTAAACGGACTAGAATTAGGGTGGCTGAAGGGATAAAGAGGTGAGACCCACCTTTATGTTGCCTATGGGAGGCTCATTTTTGACCTAAGGACACACATAAACTGAAAGTGAAGGGATGGAAAAAGATACTTTATGCAAGTTAAAGAGAGCAAAGAGCAGGACCCGCAGTACTTATATAAGACAAACTGGACAGGAAACGAAGTGATGGGAACATCAAGGACACTATGACGATATGAAGGAATCAGTCCGAGGAGATGGCAATAACAACTGGGTAAGTGACTGTGCACGCAACACAGGAGGACTTAAATGGGTAAAGAAAAATTCATGCAGAAGTATGTCCGTATTTGGCACTTACTTACAGAACTAAAGGGAGCAGTAGATAGCAGGACAATAATACTATGAGATTTTTAACACTCATTCCATCAATGGTTAGATCACCCAGAGGGAAAATAAATAAGGAAACTGTGGCATTCTATGACACAGTAGTCCAGAGAGACTTAAAAGATTTATAACAGAACATGACAGCCGAAAGCAGCAGGATACACATTCTTCTCAGGAGCACTTGGAATGTTCTTCAGTAGAGATCACAAATTAGGACAGGAAAATGTCTCAATAAATTTAAGAAGACTGGAATTGTATTAAGCATCTTTTCAGACCAAAAGTGTATGAAACTAGGAATGAATGACATAAAGAAAACCAGAGAAAACACGAACAGGAGAATCTAAACCTCATAATTGTAAATAATCAGTGATTCAATGAGGAAACCAAAGGAGAAAACAAACAATGTAAGGAAGCAAATAAGACAGGAACCCAATGGATCAAAGTATGTAAAATGGACCTAGAGTGATTCTAGGAGTTACGTACATAGCAATGGAGGCCTCCACCCAGAAAGAAAGACAATCCCGAACGAACAATATCCTTTCACTTTGAAAGGAACTAGGAAAAGAAGTACAAACCGGTCTAGGTTCCCATTTTTGAGTCACCATAGCACGGGGAAGAAGAGCAGAGTCTGTTCAGTCAGACTGTCTCGGTGTGTTCCCATCATCTCCCTGAATTTGGGCAAAGGCAGCTGTGAGGATGTCAGTTTCTCTGTCTGTGTGATGATGGGGATACTAAAGAAGCTAGCTCAGAGATTCTGGGGAGTGCAAAGTGCTTGCCAAAGTACCTTGTGTATAGGGTTCAACAAATCTTTGGATGAAGGTTTCTACAGGCCTACCAGTGTTATATATGTAATTCAGGAAAACACACTAAAAAAGAGTACACATATTAAGTCAAAAAAGAATAACGAATCAATTTGTTTCACATGTCGTAGGGAAAAGGAGTTGCCAAGGCCAGGGTGCTCGCCTGACCGCGAACTCCCTGCCCACGGCGCAAACGCCGTGCTGTCTTCTGAGAGCCAGCCTGCATTGTGACCTCAGCCCCGTTTACTGCGCATGCGCAGCTCGGGGAATTGTTGACAAGAGGGTCCCTATCGTCTGAGTTGCTGAGTAGGGACCTCGCCCGAGTGCTCTCTGCCGCTTGTGGATCTCAGAGCAGCTCCGTGCAGCTGCAGCGGATGTAATCTCAGCACTCGATCGACCTGCTGCCACCAAAGTAAAACTGGGTTGGAACAGCGGAGCCTCGCTGTTTTCCAGTCTCACCAAATCCAGTAGGAAATACGCTGGGACTCCTGTGCTACAACGTCTTCTCAAGTTCATAGTAGGTGTGATGGTAGCAGAGTTGTAAAATTTGAATTGTCCTGAGGTTTTGACTTCTCATGCTGTTTAAAAACACCGCCACTGCCATGTTCTCTGAAAGTACTCGTAAGAGAGGTAAGCGCTTGGATCTAAGTCCGGGTCACGGACACAGTTGAATGAATTCCGGGGAGGAGGTATTTATCCACTTTTAATGAAGGATATGTCTACCTGAGAAAAAGTCAGACTGAGTGATATTATTTCCATAAAGAGTACTGGTTTTCATACGTTTTAAAAATGTTAACATAAATTCTCGGTATGGAATGCATTCTGGAATTTTCATAGAGCAGACATTAGGTGGATTTTAAATGTCAGTTGTTTTTCCCATCCCATTTACTCACCACGAATAACTCATTATTATATACATAAATATTCACATACATAAGGAAACAACAAAGCTAAAGAGTCAGTTTATGGTCTCTGGATTTCACATTCATTTTCATAGACATGCTTCCTGAAAATGAGCCACGCTCTAAAGACATCAGGTGAGGTCTGGGAATCCCGGAAAACACGAATGTCTGAACTGTCTAGTTTTTCTAGTTATTTTTGATATCGTTATGGTCACATCAAGTGTCTTTAAATGTATCCGGACTATCCAGACCGATTTAGCTTACATGTGGAAAAGATAAATTCAACTGTAACCTGATCTTTAGAGCAGATACCGAACAAGCGGAGGGAAGCATGCTCTAGCGGGACTCAGAGGAATGGAATTTGATGGCTTGTCTGACTTCCGAGGAGTAAGTAGAAATTGTTCCGGTCAAATTTTAGGTCCAAATAGGATATCTACACATGAAAAGGTGAACATTCTACATTAAACAAGGATGCGATGATTCATGGGAGAACACTTGGGATATCTTGTTCCCCCCTAACCGTACAAGGTAGTACTCTGTGAGTGGGTATGAGAAATAATTTCATGAATTCAGCCTTCCACTGGGCCTCACTTTTACACTCTTGAAAGCTACATGAGTAACTGCTTTCAATGTAAACGGACTAGAATTAGGGTGGCTGAAGGGATAAAGAGGTGAGACCCACCTTTATGTTGCCTATGGGAGGCTCATTTTTGACCTAAGGACACACATAAACTGAAAGTGAAGGGATGGAAAAAGATACTTTATGCAAGTTAAAGAGAGCAAAGAGCAGGACCCGCAGTACTTATATAAGACAAACTGGACAGGAAACGAAGTGATGGGAACATCAAGGACACTATGACGATATGAAGGAATCAGTCCGAGGAGATGGCAATAACAACTGGGTAAGTGACTGTGCACGCAACACAGGAGGACTTAAATGGGTAAAGAAAAATTCATGCAGAAGTATGTCCGTATTTGGCACTTACTTACAGAACTAAAGGGAGCAGTAGATAGCAGGACAATAATACTATGAGATTTTTAACACTCATTCCATCAATGGTTAGATCACCCAGAGGGAAAATAAATAAGGAAACTGTGGCATTCTATGACACAGTAGTCCAGAGAGACTTAAAAGATTTATAACAGAACATGACAGCCGAAAGCAGCAGGATACACATTCTTCTCAGGAACACTTGGAATGTTCTTCAGTAGAGATCACAAATTAGGACAGGAAAATGTCTCAATAAATTTAAGAAGACTGGAATTGTATTAAGCATCTTTTCAGACCAAAAGTGTATGAAACTAGGAATGAATGACATAAAGAAAACCAGAGAAAACACAAACAGGAGAATCTAAACCTCATAATTGTAAATAATCAGTGATTCAATGAGGAAACCAAAGGAGAAAACAAACAATGTAAGGAAGCAAATAAGACAGGAACCCAATGGATCAAAGTATGTAAAATGGACCTAGAGTGATTCTAGGAGTTACGTACATAGCAATGGAGGCCTCCACCCAGAAAGAAAGACAATCCCGAACGAACAATATCCTTTCACTTTGAAAGGAACTAGGAAAAGAAGTACAAACCGGTCTAGGTTCCCATTTTTGAGTCACCATAGCACGGGGAAGAAGAGCAGAGTCTGTTCAGTCAGACTGTCTCGGTGTGTTCCCATCATCTCCCTGAATTTGGGCAAAGGCAGCTGTGAGGATGTCAGTTTCTCTGTCTGTGTGATGATGGGGATACTAAAGAAGCTAGCTCAGAGATTCTGGGGAGTGCAAAGTGCTTGCCAAAGTACCTTGTGTATAGGGTTCAACAAATCTTTGGATGAAGGTTTCTACAGGCCTACCAGTGTTATATATGTAATTCAGGAAAACACACTAAAAAAGAGTACACATATTAAGTCAAAAAAGAATAACGAATCAATTTGTTTCACATGTCGTAGGGAAAAGGAGTTGCCAAGGCCAGGGTGCTCGCCTGACCGCGAACTCCCTGCCCACGGCGCAAACGCCGTGCTGTCTTCTGAGAGCCAGCCTGCATTGTGACCTCAGCCCCGTTTACTGCGCATGCGCAGCTCGGGGAATTGTTGACAAGAGGGTCCCTATCGTCTGAGTTGCTGAGTAGGGACCTCGCCCGAGTGCTCTCTGCCGCTTGTGGATCTCAGAGCAGCTCCGTGCAGCTGCAGCGGATGTAATCTCAGCACTCGATCGACCTGCTGCCACCAAAGTAAAACTGGGTTGGAACAGCGGAGCCTCGCTGTTTTCCAGTCTCACCAAATCCAGTAGGAAATACGCTGGGACTCCTGTGCTACAACGTCTTCTCAAGTTCATAGTAGGTGTGATGGTAGCAGAGTTGTAAAATTTGAATTGTCCTGAGGTTTTGACTTCTCATGCTGATTAAAAACACCGCCACTGCCATGTTCTCTGAAAGTACTCGTAAGAGAGGTAAGCGCTTGCATCTAAGTCCGGGTCACGGACACAGTTGAATGAATTCCGGGGAGGAGGTATTTATCCACTTTTAATGAAGGATATGTCTACCTGAGAAAAAGTCAGACTGAGTGATATTATTTCCATAAAGAGTACTGGTTTTCATACGTTTTAAAAATGTTAACATAAATTCTCGGTATGGAATGCATTCTGGAATTTTCATAGAGCAGACATTAGGTGGATTTTAAATGTCAGTTGTTTTTCCCATCTCATTTACTCACCACGAATAACTCATTATTATATACATAAATATTCACATACATAAGGAAACAACAAAGCTAAAGAGTCAGTTTATGGTCTCTGGATTTCACATTCATTTTCATAGACATGCTTCCTGAAAATGAGCCACGCTCTAAAGACATCAGGTGAGGTCTGGGAATCCCGGAAAACACGAATGTCTGAACTGTCTAGTTTTTCTAGTTATTTTTGATATCGTTATGGTCACATCAAGTGTCTTTAAATGTATCCGGACTATCCAGACCGATTTAGCTTACATGTGGAAAAGATAAATTCAACTGTAACCTGATCTTTAGAGCAGATACCGAACAAGTGGAGGGAAGCATGCTCTAGCGGGACTCAGAGGAATGGAATTTGATGGCTTGTCTGACTTCCGAGGAGTAAGTAGAAATTGTTCCGGTCAAATTTTAGGTCCAAATAGGATATCTACACATGAAAAGGTGAACATTCTACATAAAACAAGGATGCGATGATTCATGGGAGAACACTTGGGATATCTTGTTCCCCCCTAACCGTACAAGGTAGTACTCTGTGAGTGGGTATGAGAAATAATTTCATGAATTCAGCCTTCCACTGGGCCTCACTTTTACACTCTTGAAAGCTACATGAGTAACTGCTTTCAATGTAAACGGACTAGAATTAGGGTGGCTGAAGGGATAAAGAGGTGAGACCCACCTTTATGTTGCCTATGGGAGGCTCATTTTTGACCTAAGGACACACATAAACTGAAAGTGAAGGGATGGAAAAAGATACTTTATGCAAGTTAAAGAGAGCAAAGGGCAGGACCCTCAATACTTATATTAGATAAACTGGACAGGAAACGAAGTGATGGGAACATCAAGGACACTATGGCGATATGAAGGAATCAGTCTGAGGAGATGGCAATAACAACTGGGTAAGTGACTGTGCACGCAAAACAGGAGGACTTAAATGGGTAAAGAAAAATTTATGCAGAAGTATGTCCGTATTTGGCACTTACTTACAGAACTAAAGGGAGCAGTAGATAGCAGGAAAATAATACTATGAGATTTTTAACACTCATTCCATCAATGGTTAGATCACCCAGAGGGAAAATAAATAAGGAAACTGTGGCATTCTATGACACAGTAGTCCAGAGAGACTTAAAAGATTTATAACAGAACATGACAGCCGAAAGCAGCAGGATACACATTCTTCTCAGGAACACTTGGAATGTTCTTCAGTAGAGATCACAAATTAGGACAGGAAAATGTCTCAATAAATTTAAGAAGACTGGAATTGTATTAAGCATCTTTTCCGACCAAAAGTGTATGAAACTAGGAATGAATGCCATAAAGAAAACCAGAGAAAACACAAACAGAAGAAGCTAAACCTCATAATTGTAAATAATCAGTGATTCAATGAGGAAACCAAAGGAGAAAACAAACAATGTATGGAAGCAAATAAGACAGGAACCCAATGGATCAAAGTATGTAAAATGGACCTAGAGTGATTCTAGGAGTTACGTACATAGCAATGGAGGCCTCCACCCAGAAAGAAAGACAATCCCAAACGAACAATACCCTTTCACTATGAAAGGAACTAGGAAAAGAAGTACAAACCGGTCTAGGTTCCCATTCTTGAGTCACCATAGCACGGGGAAGAAGAGCAGAGTCTGTTCAGTCAGACTGTCTCGGTGTGTTCCCATCATCTCCCTGAATTTGGGCAAAGGCAGCTGTGAGGATGTCAGTTTCTCTGTCTGTGTGATGATGGGGATACTAAAGAAGCTAGCTCAGAGATTCTGGGGAGTGCAAAGTGCTTGCCAAAGTACCTTGTGTATAGGGTTCAACAAATCTTTGGATGAAGGTTTCTACAGGCCTACCAGTGTTATATATGTAATTCAGGAAAACACACTAAAAAAGAGTACACATATTAAGTCAAAAAAGAATAACGAATCAATTTGTTTCACATGTCGTAGGGAAAAGGAGTTGCCATGGCCAGGGTGCTCGCCTGACCGCGAACTCCCTGCCCACGGCGCAAACGCCGTGCTGTCTCCTGAGAGCCAGCCTGCATTGTGACCTCAGCCCCGTTTACTGCGCATGCGCAGCTCGGGGAATTGTTGACAAGAGGGTCCCTATCGTCTGAGTTGCTGAGTAGGGACCTCGCCCGAGTGCTCTCTGCCGCTTGTGGATCTCAGAGCAGCTCCGTGCAGCTGCAGCGGATGTAATCTCAGCATTCGATCGACCTGCTGCCACCAAAGTAAAACTGGGTTGGAACAGCGGAGCCTCGCTGTTTTCCAGTCTCACCAAATCCAGTAGGAAATACGCTGGGACTCCTGTGCTACAACGTCTTCTCAAGTTCATAGTAGGTGTGATGGTAGCAGAGTTGTAAAATTTGAATTGTCCTGAGGTTTTGACTTCTCATGCTGATTAAAAACACCGCCACTGCCATGTTCTCTGAAAGTACTCGTAAGAGAGGTAAGCGCTAGCATCTAAGTCCGGGTCACGGACACAGTTGAATGAATTCCGGGGAGGAGGTATTTATCCACTTTTAATGAAGGATATGTCTACCTGAGAAAAAGTCAGACTGAGTGATATTATTTCCATAAAGAGTACTGGTTTTCATACGTTTTAAAAATGTTAACATAAATTCTCGGTATGGAATGCATTCTGGAATTTTCATAGAGCAGACATTAGGTGGATTTTAAATGTCAGTTGTTTTTCCCATCCCATTTACTCACCACGAATAACTCATTATTATATACATAAATATTCACATACATAAGGAAACAACAAAGCTAAAGAGTCAGTTTATGGTCTCTGGATTTCACATTCATTTTCATAGACATGCTTCCTGAAAATGAGCCACGCTCTAAAGACATCAGGTGAGGTCTGGGAATCCCGGAAAACACGAATGTCTGAACTGTCTAGTTTTTCTAGTTATTTTTGATATCGTTATGGTCACATCAAGTGTCTTTAAATGTATCCGGACTATCCAGACCGATTTAGCTTACATGTGGAAAAGATAAATTCAACTGTAACCTGATCTTTAGAGCAGATACCGAACAAGCGGAGGGAAGCATGCTCTAGCGGGACTCAGAGGAATGGAATTTGATGGCTTGTCTGACTTCCGAGGAGTAAGTAGAAATTGTTCCGGTCAAATTTTAGGTCCAAATAGGATATCTACACATGAAAAGGTGAACATTCTACATAAAACAAGGATGCGATGATTCATGGGAGAACACTTGGGATATCTTGTTCCCCCCTAACCGTACAAGGTAGTACTCTGTGAGTGGGTTTGAGAAATAATATCATGAATTCAGCCTTCCACTGGGCCTCACTTTTACACTCTTGAAAGCTACATGAGTAACTGCTTTCAATGTAAACGGACTAGAATTAGGGTGGCTGAAGGGATAAAGAGGTGAGACCCACCTTTATGTTGCCTATGGGAGGCTCATTTTTGACCTAAGGACACACATAAACTGAAAGTGAAGGGATGGAAAAAGATACTTTATGCAAGTTAAAGAGAGCAAAGAGCAGGACCCGCAGTACTTATATAAGACAAACTGGACAGGAAACGAAGTGATGGGAACATTAAGGACACTATGACGATATGAAGGAATCAGTCCGAGGAGATGGCAATAACAACTGGGTAAGTGACTGTGCACGCAACACAGGAGGACTTAAATGGGTAAAGAAAAATTCATGCAGAAGTATGTCCGTATTTGGCACTTACTTACAGAACTAAAGGGAGCAGTAGATAGCAGGACAATAATACTATGAGATTTTTAACACTCATTCCATCAATGGTTAGATCACCCAGAGGGAAAATAAATAAGGAAACTGTGGCATTCTATGACACAGTAGTCCAGAGAGACTTAAAAGATTTATAACAGAACATGACAGCCGAAAGCAGCAGGATACACATTCTTCTCAGGAACACTTGGAATGTTCTTCAGTAGAGATCACAAATTAGGACAGGAAAATGTCTCAATAAATTTAAGAAGACTGGAATTGTATTAAGCATCTTTTCAGACCAAAAGTGTATGAAACTAGGAATGAATGACATAAAGAAAACCAGAGAAAACACAAACAGGAGAAGCTAAACCTCATAATTGTAAATAATCAGTGATTCAATGAGGAAACCAAAGGAGAAAACAAACAATGTATGGAAGCAAATAAGACAGGAACCCAATGGATCAAAGTATGTAAAATGGACCTAGAGTGATTCTAGGAGTTACGTACATAGCAATGGAGGCCTCCACCCAGAAAGAAAGACAATCCCGAACGAACAATATCCTTTCACTATGAAAGGAACTAGGAAAAGAAGTACAAACCGGTCTAGGTTCCCATTCTTGAGTCACCATAGCACGGGGAAGAAGAGCAGAGTCTGTTCAGTCAGACTGTCTCGGTGTGTTCCCATCATCTCCCTGAATTTGGGCAAAGGCAGCTGTGAGGATGTCAGTTTCTCTGTCTGTGTGATGATGGGGATACTAAAGAAGCTAGCTCAGAGATTCTGGGGAGTGCAAAGTGCTTGCCAAAGTACCTTGTGTATAGGGTTCAACAAATCTTTGGATGAAGGTTTCTACCGGCCTACCAGTGTTATATATGTAATTCAGGAAAACACACTAAAAAAGAGTACACATATTAAGTCAAAAAAGAATAACGAATCAATTTGTTTCACATGTCGTAGGGAAAAGGAGTTGCCATGGCCAGGGTGCTCGCCTGACCGCGAACTCCCTGCCCACGGCGCAAACGCCGTGCTGTCTCCTGAGAGCCAGCCTGCATTGTGACCTCAGCCCCGTTTACTGCGCATGCGCAGCTCGGGGAATTGTTGACAAGAGGGTCCCTATCGTCTGAGTTGCTGAGTAGGGACCTCGCCCGAGTGCTCTCTGCCGCTTGTGGATCTCAGAGCAGCTCCGTGCAGCTGCAGCGGATGTAATCTCAGCACTCGATCGACCTGCTGCCACCAAAGTAAAACTGGGTTGGAACAGCGGAGCCTCGCTGTTTTCCAGTCTCACCAAATCCAGTAGGAAATACGCTGGGACTCCTGTGCTACAACGTCTTCTCAAGTTCATAGTAGGTGTGATGGTAGCAGAGTTGTAAAATTTGAATTGTCCTGAGGTTTTGACTTCTCATGCTGTTTAAAAACACCGCCACTGCCATGTTCTCTGAAAGTACTCGTAAGAGAGGTAAGCGCTTGGATCTAAGTCCGGGTCACGGACACAGTTGAATGAATTCCGGGGAGGAGGTATTTATCCACTTTTAATGAAGGATATGTCTACCTGAGAAAAAGTCAGACTGAGTGATATTATTTCCATAAAGAGTACTGGTTTTCATACGTTTTAAAAATGTTAACATAAATTCTCGGTATGGAATGCATTCTGGAATTTTCATAGAGCAGACATTAGGTGGATTTTAAATGTCAGTTGTTTTTCCCATCCCATTTACTCACCACGAATAACTCATTATTATATACATAAATATTCACATACATAAGGAAACAACAAAGCTAAAGAGTCAGTTTATGGTCTCTGGATTTCACATTCATTTTCATAGACATGCTTCCTGAAAATGAGCCACGCTCTAAAGACATCAGGTGAGGTCTGGGAATCCCGGAAAACACGAATGTCTGAACTGTCTAGTTTTTCTAGTTATTTTTGATATCGTTATGGTCACATCAAGTGTCTTTAAATGTATCCGGACTATCCAGACCGATTTAGCTTACATGTGGAAAAGATAAATTCAACTGTAACCTGATCTTTAGAGCAGATACCGAACAAGCGGAGGGAAGCATGCTCTAGCGGGACTCAGAGGAATGGAATTTGATGGCTTGTCTGACTTCCGAGGAGTAAGTAGAAATTGTTCCGGTCAAATTTTAGGTCCAAATAGGATATCTACACATGAAAAGGTGAACATTCTACATAAAACAAGGATGCGATGATTCATGGGAGAACACATGGGATATCTTGTTCCCCCCTAACCGTACAAGGTAGTACTCTGTGAGTGGGTATGAGAAATAATTTCATGAATTCAGCCTTCCACTGGGCCTCACTTTTACACTCTTGAAAGCTACATGAGTAACTGCTTTCAATGTAAACGGACTAGAATTAGGGTGGCTGAAGGGATAAAGAGGTGAGACCCACCTTTATGTTGCCTATGGGAGGCTCATTTTTGACCTAAGGACACACATAAACTGAAAGTGAAGGGATGGAAAAAGATACTTTATGCAAGTTAAAGAGAGCAATGAGCAGGACCCGCAGTACTTATATAAGACAAACTGGACAGGAAACGAAGTGATGGGAACATCAAGGACACTATGACGATATGAAGGAATCAGTCCGAGGAGATGGCAATAACAACTGGGTAAGTGACTGTGCACGCAACACAGGAGGACTTAAATGGGTAAAGAAAAATTCATGCAGAAGTATGTCCGTATTTGGCACTTACTTACAGAACTAAAGGGAGCAGTAGATAGCAGGACAATAATACTATGAGATTTTTAACACTCATTCCATCAATGGTTAGATCACCCAGAGGGAAAATAAATAAGGAAACTGTGGCATTCTATGACACAGTAGTCCAGAGAGACTTAAAAGATTTATAACAGAACATGACAGCCGAAAGCAGCAGGATACACATTCTTCTCAGGAACACTTGGAATGTTCTTCAGTAGAGATCACAAATTAGGACAGGAAAATGTCTCAATAAATTTAAGAAGACTGGAATTGTATTAAGCATCTTTTCAGAACAAAAGTGTATGAAACTAGGAATGAATGACATAAAGAAAACCAGAGAAAACACAAACAGGAGAAGCTAAACCTCATAATTGTAAATAATCAGTGATTCAATGAGGAAACCAAAGGAGAAAACAAACAATGTATGGAAGCAAATAAGACAGGAACCCAATGGATCAAAGTATGTAAAATGGACCTAGAGTGATTCTAGGAGTTACGTACATAGCAATGGAGGCCTCCACCCAGAAAGAAAGACAATCCCGAACGAACAATATCCTTTCACTATGAAAGGAACTAGGAAAAGAAGTACAAACCGGTCTAGGTTCCCATTCTTGAGTCACCATAGCACGGGGAAGAAGAGCAGAGTCTGTTCAGTCAGACTGTCTCGGTGTGTTCCCATCATCTCCCTGAATTTGGGCAAAGGCAGCTGTGAGGATGTCAGTTTCTCTGTCTGTGTGATGATGGGGATACTAAAGAAGCTAGCTCAGAGATTCTGGGGAGTGCAAAGTGCTTGCCAAAGTACCTTGTGTATAGGGTTCAACAAATCTTTGGATGAAGGTTTCTACCGGCCTACCAGTGTTATATATGTAATTCAGGAAAACACACTAAAAAAGAGTACACATATTAAGTCAAAAAAGAATAACGAATCAATTTGTTTCACATGTCGTAGGGAAAAGGAGTTGCCATGGCCAGGGTGCTCGCCTG
This sequence comes from Manis pentadactyla, assembly GCF_030020395.1. Taxonomy (NCBI): domain Eukaryota; kingdom Metazoa; phylum Chordata; class Mammalia; order Pholidota; family Manidae; genus Manis; species Manis pentadactyla. The sequence goes on along the minus strand of NC_080019.1, from coordinate 30,834,880 downwards.
ACCGCGAACTCCCTGCCCACGGCGCAAACGCCGTGCTGTCTCCTGAGAGCCAGCCTGCATTGTGACCTCAGCCCCGTTTACTGCGCATGCGCAGCTCGGGGAATTGTTGACAAGAGGGTCCCTATCGTCTGAGTTGCTGAGTAGGGACCTCGCCCGAGTGCTCTCTGCCGCTTGTGGATCTCAGAGCAGCTCCGTGCAGCTGCAGCGGATGTAATCTCAGCACTCGATCGACCTGCTGCCACCAAAGTAAAACTGGGTTGGAACAGCGGAGCCTCGCTGTTTTCCAGTCTCACCAAATCCAGTAGGAAATACGCTGGGACTCCTGTGCTACAACGTCTTCTCAAGTTCATAGTAGGTGTGATGGTAGCAGAGTTGTAAAATTTGAATTGTCCTGAGGTTTTGACTTCTCATGCTGTTTAAAAACACCGCCACTGCCATGTTCTCTGAAAGTACTCGTAAGAGAGGTAAGCGCTTGGATCTAAGTCCGGGTCACGGACACAGTTGAATGAATTCCGGGGAGGAGGTATTTATCCACTTTTAATGAAGGATATGTCTACCTGAGAAAAAGTCAGACTGAGTGATATTATTTCCATAAAGAGTACTGGTTTTCATACGTTTTAAAAATGTTAACATAAATTCTCGGTATGGAATGCATTCTGGAATTTTCATAGAGCAGACATTAGGTGGATTTTAAATGTCAGTTGTTTTTCCCATCCCATTTACTCACCACGAATAACTCATTATTATATACATAAATATTCACATACATAAGGAAACAACAAAGCTAAAGAGTCAGTTTATGGTCTCTGGATTTCACATTCATTTTCATAGACATGCTTCCTGAAAATGAGCCACGCTCTAAAGACATCAGGTGAGGTCTGGGAATCCCGGAAAACACGAATGTCTGAACTGTCTAGTTTTTCTAGTTATTTTTGATATCGTTATGGTCACATCAAGTGTCTTTAAATGTATCCGGACTATCCAGACCGATTTAGCTTACATGTGGAAAAGATAAATTCAACTGTAACCTGATCTTTAGAGCAGATACCGAACAAGCGGAGGGAAGCATGCTCTAGCGGGACTCAGAGGAATGGAATTTGATGGCTTGTCTGACTTCCGAGGAGTAAGTAGAAATTGTTCCGGTCAAATTTTAGGTCCAAATAGGATATCTACACATGAAAAGGTGAACATTCTACATAAAACAAGGATGCGATGATTCATGGGAGAACACATGGGATATCTTGTTCCCCCCTAACCGTACAAGGTAGTACTCTGTGAGTGGGTATGAGAAATAATTTCATGAATTCAGCCTTCCACTGGGCCTCACTTTTACACTCTTGAAAGCTACATGAGTAACTGCTTTCAATGTAAACGGACTAGAATTAGGGTGGCTGAAGGGATAAAGAGGTGAGACCCACCTTTATGTTGCCTATGGGAGGCTCATTTTTGACCTAAGGACACACATAAACTGAAAGTGAAGGGATGGAAAAAGATACTTTATGCAAGTTAAAGAGAGCAATGAGCAGGACCCGCAGTACTTATATAAGACAAACTGGACAGGAAACGAAGTGATGGGAACATCAAGGACACTATGACGATATGAAGGAATCAGTCCGAGGAGATGGCAATAACAACTGGGTAAGTGACTGTGCACGCAACACAGGAGGACTTAAATGGGTAAAGAAAAATTCATGCAGAAGTATGTCCGTATTTGGCACTTACTTACAGAACTAAAGGGAGCAGTAGATAGCAGGACAATAATACTATGAGATTTTTAACACTCATTCCATCAATGGTTAGATCACCCAGAGGGAAAATAAATAAGGAAACTGTGGCATTCTATGACACAGTAGTCCAGAGAGACTTAAAAGATTTATAACAGAACATGACAGCCGAAAGCAGCAGGATACACATTCTTCTCAGGAACACTTGGAATGTTCTTCAGTAGAGATCACAAATTAGGACAGGAAAATGTCTCAATAAATTTAAGAAGACTGGAATTGTATTAAGCATCTTTTCAGAACAAAAGTGTATGAAACTAGGAATGAATGACATAAAGAAAACCAGAGAAAACACAAACAGGAGAAGCTAAACCTCATAATTGTAAATAATCAGTGATTCAATGAGGAAACCAAAGGAGAAAACAAACAATGTATGGAAGCAAATAAGACAGGAACCCAATGGATCAAAGTATGTAAAATGGACCTAGAGTGATTCTAGGAGTTACGTACATAGCAATGGAGGCCTCCACCCAGAAAGAAAGACAATCCCGAACGAACAATATCCTTTCACTATGAAAGGAACTAGGAAAAGAAGTACAAACCGGTCTAGGTTCCCATTCTTGAGTCACCATAGCACGGGGAAGAAGAGCAGAGTCTGTTCAGTCAGACTGTCTCGGTGTGTTCCCATCATCTCCCTGAATTTGGGCAAAGGCAGCTGTGAGGATGTCAGTTTCTCTGTCTGTGTGATGATGGGGATACTAAAGAAGCTAGCTCAGAGATTCTGGGGAGTGCAAAGTGCTTGCCAAAGTACCTTGTGTATAGGGTTCAACAAATCTTTGGATGAAGGTTTCTACCGGCCTACCAGTGTTATATATGTAATTCAGGAAAACACACTAAAAAAGAGTACACATATTAAGTCAAAAAAGAATAACGAATCAATTTGTTTCACATGTCGTAGGGAAAAGGAGTTGCCATGGCCAGGGTGCTCGCCTGACCGCGAACTCCCTGCCCACGGCGCAAACGCCGTGCTGTCTCCTGAGAGCCAGCCTGCATTGTGACCTCAGCCCCGTTTACTGCGCATGCGCAGCTCGGGGAATTGTTGACAAGAGGGTCCCTATCGTCTGAGTTGCTGAGTAGGGACCTCGCCCGAGTGCTCTCTGCCGCTTGTGGATCTCAGAGCAGCTCCGTGCAGCTGCAGCGGATGTAATCTCAGCACTCGATCGACCTGCTGCCACCAAAGTAAAACTGGGTTGGAACAGCGGAGCCTCGCTGTTTTCCAGTCTCACCAAATCCAGTAGGAAATACGCTGGGACTCCTGTGCTACAACGTCTTCTCAAGTTCATAGTAGGTGTGATGGTAGCAGAGTTGTAAAATTTGAATTGTCCTGAGGTTTTGACTTCTCATGCTGTTTAAAAACACCGCCACTGCCATGTTCTCTGAAAGTACTCGTAAGAGAGGTAAGCGCTTGGATCTAAGTCCGGGTCACGGACACAGTTGAATGAATTCCGGGGAGGAGGTATTTATCCACTTTTAATGAAGGATATGTCTACCTGAGAAAAAGTCAGACTGAGTGATATTATTTCCATAAAGAGTACTGGTTTTCATACGTTTTAAAAATGTTAACATAAATTCTCGGTATGGAATGCATTCTGGAATTTTCATAGAGCAGACATTAGGTGGATTTTAAATGTCAGTTGTTTTTCCCATCCCATTTACTCACCACGAATAACTCATTATTATATACATAAATATTCACATACATAAGGAAACAACAAAGCTAAAGAGTCAGTTTATGGTCTCTGGATTTCACATTCATTTTCATAGACATGCTTCCTGAAAATGAGCCACGCTCTAAAGACATCAGGTGAGGTCTGGGAATCCCGGAAAACACGAATGTCTGAACTGTCTAGTTTTTCTAGTTATTTTTGATATCGTTATGGTCACATCAAGTGTCTTTAAATGTATCCGGACTATCCAGACCGATTTAGCTTACATGTGGAAAAGATAAATTCAACTGTAACCTGATCTTTAGAGCAGATACCGAACAAGCGGAGGGAAGCATGCTCTAGCGGGACTCAGAGGAATGGAATTTGATGGCTTGTCTGACTTCCGAGGAGTAAGTAGAAATTGTTCCGGTCAAATTTTAGGTCCAAATAGGATATCTACACATGAAAAGGTGAACATTCTACATAAAACAAGGATGCGATGATTCATGGGAGAACACTTGGGATATCTTGTTCCCCCCTAACCGTACAAGGTAGTACTCTGTGAGTGGGTATGAGAAATAATTTCATGAATTCAGCCTTCCACTGGGCCTCACTTTTACACTCTTGAAAGCTACATGAGTAACTGCTTTCAATGTAAACGGACTAGAATTAGGGTGGCTGAAGGGATAAAGAGGTGAGACCCACCTTTATGTTGCCTATGGGAGGCTCATTTTTGACCTAAGGACACACATAAACTGAAAGTGAAGGGATGGAAAAAGATACTTTATGCAAGTTAAAGAGAGCAAAGAGCAGGACCCGCAGTACTTATATAAGACAAACTGGACAGGAAACGAAGTGATGGGAACATCAAGGACACTATGACGATATGAAGGAATCAGTCCGAGGAGATGGCAATAACAACTGGGTAAGTGACTGTGCACGCAACACAGGAGGACTTAAATGGGTAAAGAAAAATTCATGCAGAAGTATGTCCGTATTTGGCACTTACTTACAGAACTAAAGGGAGCAGTAGATAGCAGGACAATAATACTATGAGATTTTTAACACTCATTCCATCAATGGTTAGATCACCCAGAGGGAAAATAAATAAGGAAACTGTGGCATTCTATGACACAGTAGTCCAGAGAGACTTAAAAGATTTATAACAGAACATGACAGCCGAAAGCAGCAGGATACACATTCTTCTCAGGAACACTTGGAATGTTCTTCAGTAGAGATCACAAATTAGGACAGGAAAATGTCTCAATAAATTTAAGAAGACTGGAATTGTATTAAGCATCTTTTCAGACCAAAAGTGTATGAAACTAGGAATGAATGACATAAAGAAAACCAGAGAAAACACAAACAGGAGAAGCTAAACCTCATAATTGTAAATAATCAGTGATTCAATGAGGAAACCAAAGGAGAAAACAAACAATGTATGGAAGCAAATAAGACAGGAACCCAATGGATCAAAGTATGTAAAATGGACCTAGAGTGATTCTAGGAGTTACGTACATAGCAATGGAGGCCTCCACCCAGAAAGAAAGACAATCCCGAACGAACAATATCCTTTCACTATGAAAGGAACTAGGAAAAGAAGTACAAACCGGTCTAGGTTCCCATTCTTGAGTCACCATAGCACGGGGAAGAAGAGCAGAGTCTGTTCAGTCAGACTGTCTCGGTGTGTTCCCATCATCTCCCTGAATTTGGGCAAAGGCAGCTGTGAGGATGTCAGTTTCTCTGTCTGTGTGATGATGGGGATACTAAAGAAGCTAGCTCAGAGATTCTGGGGAGTGCAAAGTGCTTGCCAAAGTACCTTGTGTATAGGGTTCAACAAATCTTTGGATGAAGGTTTCTACCGGCCTACCAGTGTTATATATGTAATTCAGGAAAACACACTAAAAAAGAGTACACATATTAAGTCAAAAAAGAATAACGAATCAATTTGTTTCACATGTCGTAGGGAAAAGGAGTTGCCATGGCCAGGGTGCTCGCCTGACCGCGAACTCCCTGCCCACGGCGCAAACGCCGTGCTGTCTCCTGAGAGCCAGCCTGCATTGTGACCTCAGCCCCGTTTACTGCGCATGCGCAGCTCGGGGAATTGTTGACAAGAGGGTCCCTATCGTCTGAGTTGCTGAGTAGGGACCTCGCCCGAGTGCTCTCTGCCGCTTGTGGATCTCAGAGCAGCTCCGTGCAGCTGCAGCGGATGTAATCTCAGCACTCGATCGACCTGCTGCCACCAAAGTAAAACTGGGTTGGAACAGCGGAGCCTCGCTGTTTTCCAGTCTCACCAAATCCAGTAGGAAATACGCTGGGACTCCTGTGCTACAACGTCTTCTCAAGTTCATAGTAGGTGTGATGGTAGCAGAGTTGTAAAATTTGAATTGTCCTGAGGTTTTGACTTCTCATGCTGTTTAAAAACACCGCCACTGCCATGTTCTCTGAAAGTACTCGTAAGAGAGGTAAGCGCTTGGATCTAAGTCCGGGTCACGGACACAGTTGAATGAATTCCGGGGAGGAGGTATTTATCCACTTTTAATGAAGGATATGTCTACCTGAGAAAAAGTCAGACTGAGTGATATTATTTCCATAAAGAGTACTGGTTTTCATACGTTTTAAAAATGTTAACATAAATTCTCGGTATGGAATGCATTCTGGAATTTTCATAGAGCAGACATTAGGTGGATTTTAAATGTCAGTTGTTTTTCCCATCCCATTTACTCACCACGAATAACTCATTATTATATACATAAATATTCACATACATAAGGAAACAACAAAGCTAAAGAGTCAGTTTATGGTCTCTGGATTTCACATTCATTTTCATAGACATGCTTCCTGAAAATGAGCCACGCTCTAAAGACATCAGGTGAGGTCTGGGAATCCCGGAAAACACGAATGTCTGAACTGTCTAGTTTTTCTAGTTATTTTTGATATCGTTATGGTCACATCAAGTGTCTTTAAATGTATCCGGACTATCCAGACCGATTTAGCTTACATGTGGAAAAGATAAATTCAACTGTAACCTGATCTTTAGAGCAGATACCGAACAAGCGGAGGGAAGCATGCTCTAGCGGGACTCAGAGGAATGGAATTTGATGGCTTGTCTGACTTCCGAGGAGTAAGTAGAAATTGTTCCGGTCAAATTTTAGGTCCAAATAGGATATCTACACATGAAAAGGTGAACATTCTACATAAAACAAGGATGCGATGATTCATGGGAGAACACTTGGGATATCTTGTTCCCCCCTAACCGTACAAGGTAGTACTCTGTGAGTGGGTATGAGAAATAATTTCATGAATTCAGCCTTCCACTGGGCCTCACTTTTACACTCTTGAAAGCTACATGAGTAACTGCTTTCAATGTAAACGGACTAGAATTAGGGTGGCTGAAGGGATAAAGAGGTGAGACCCACCTTTATGTTGCCTATGGGAGGCTCATTTTTGACCTAAGGACACACATAAACTGAAAGTGAAGGGATGGAAAAAGATACTTTATGCAAGTTAAAGAGAGCAAAGAGCAGGACCCGCAGTACTTATATAAGACAAACTGGACAGGAAACGAAGTGATGGGAACATCAAGGACACTATGACGATATGAAGGAATCAGTCCGAGGAGATGGCAATAACAACTGGGTAAGTGACTGTGCACGCAACACAGGAGGACTTAAATGGGTAAAGAAAAATTCATGCAGAAGTATGTCCGTATTTGGCACTTACTTACAGAACTAAAGGGAGCAGTAGATAGCAGGACAATAATACTATGAGATTTTTAACACTCATTCCATCAATGGTTAGATCACCCAGAGGGAAAATAAATAAGGAAACTGTGGCATTCTATGACACAGTAGTCCAGAGAGACTTAAAAGATTTATAACAGAACATGACAGCCGAAAGCAGCAGGATACACATTCTTCTCAGGAACACTTGGAATGTTCTTCAGTAGAGATCACAAATTAGGACAGGAAAATGTCTCAATAAATTTAAGAAGACTGGAATTGTATTAAGCATCTTTTCAGACCAAAAGTGTATGAAACTAGGAATGAATGACATAAAGAAAACCAGAGAAAACACAAACAGGAGAAGCTAAACCTCATAATTGTAAATAATCAGTGATTCAATGAGGAAACCAAAGGAGAAAACAAACAATGTATGGAAGCAAATAAGACAGGAACCCAATGGATCAAAGTATGTAAAATGGACCTAGAGTGATTCTAGGAGTTACGTACATAGCAATGGAGGCCTCCACCCAGAAAGAAAGACAATCCCGAACGAACAATATCCTTTCACTATGAAAGGAACTAGGAAAAGAAGTACAAACCGGTCTAGGTTCCCATTCTTGAGTCACCATAGCACGGGGAAGAAGAGCAGAGTCTGTTCAGTCAGACTGTCTCGGTGTGTTCCCATCATCTCCCTGAATTTGGGCAAAGGCAGCTGTGAGGATGTCAGTTTCTCTGTCTGTGTGATGATGGGGATACTAAAGAAGCTAGCTCAGAGATTCTGGGGAGTGCAAAGTGCTTGCCAAAGTACCTTGTGTATAGGGTTCAACAAATCTTTGGATGAAGGTTTCTACCGGCCTACCAGTGTTATATATGTAATTCAGGAAAACACACTAAAAAAGAGTACACATATTAAGTCAAAAAAGAATAACGAATCAATTTGTTTCACATGTCGTAGGGAAAAGGAGTTGCCATGGCCAGGGTGCTCGCCTGACCGCGAACTCCCTGCCCACGGCGCAAACGCCGTGCTGTCTCCTGAGAGCCAGCCTGCATTGTGACCTCAGCCCCGTTTACTGCGCATGCGCAGCTCGGGGAATTGTTGACAAGAGGGTCCCTATCGTCTGAGTTGCTGAGTAGGGACCTCGCCCGAGTGCTCTCTGCCGCTTGTGGATCTCAGAGCAGCTCCGTGCAGCTGCAGCGGATGTAATCTCAGCACTCGATCGACCTGCTGCCACCAAAGTAAAACTGGGTTGGAACAGCGGAGCCTCGCTGTTTTCCAGTCTCACCAAATCCAGTAGGAAATACGCTGGGACTCCTGTGCTACAACGTCTTCTCAAGTTCATAGTAGGTGTGATGGTAGCAGAGTTGTAAAATTTGAATTGTCCTGAGGTTTTGACTTCTCATGCTGTTTAAAAACACCGCCACTGCCATGTTCTCTGAAAGTACTCGTAAGAGAGGTAAGCGCTTGGATCTAAGTCCGGGTCACGGACACAGTTGAATGAATTCCGGGGAGGAGGTATTTATCCACTTTTAATGAAGGATATGTCTACCTGAGAAAAAGTCAGACTGAGTGATATTATTTCCATAAAGAGTACTGGTTTTCATACGTTTTAAAAATGTTAACATAAATTCTCGGTATGGAATGCATTCTGGAATTTTCATAGAGCAGACATTAGGTGGATTTTAAATGTCAGTTGTTTTTCCCATCCCATTTACTCACCACGAATAACTCATTATTATATACATAAATATTCACATACATAAGGAAACAACAAAGCTAAAGAGTCAGTTTATGGTCTCTGGATTTCACATTCATTTTCATAGACATGCTTCCTGAAAATGAGCCACGCTCTAAAGACATCAGGTGAGGTCTGGGAATCCCGGAAAACACGAATGTCTGAACTGTCTAGTTTTTCTAGTTATTTTTGATATCGTTATGGTCACATCAAGTGTCTTTAAATGTATCCGGACTATCCAGACCGATTTAGCTTACATGTGGAAAAGATAAATTCAACTGTAACCTGATCTTTAGAGCAGATACCGAACAAGCGGAGGGAAGCATGCTCTAGCGGGACTCAGAGGAATGGAATTTGATGGCTTGTCTGACTTCCGAGGAGTAAGTAGAAATTGTTCCGGTCAAATTTTAGGTCCAAATAGGATATCTACACATGAAAAGGTGAACATTCTACATAAAACAAGGATGCGATGATTCATGGGAGAACACATGGGATATCTTGTTCCCCCCTAACCGTACAAGGTAGTACTCTGTGAGTGGGTATGAGAAATAATTTCATGAATTCAGCCTTCCACTGGGCCTCACTTTTACACTCTTGAAAGCTACATGAGTAACTGCTTTCAATGTAAACGGACTAGAATTAGGGTGGCTGAAGGGATAAAGAGGTGAGACCCACCTTTATGTTGCCTATGGGAGGCTCATTTTTGACCTAAGGACACACATAAACTGAAAGTGAAGGGATGGAAAAAGATACTTTATGCAAGTTAAAGAGAGCAATGAGCAGGACCCGCAGTACTTATATAAGACAAACTGGACAGGAAACGAAGTGATGGGAACATCAAGGACACTATGACGATATGAAGGAATCAGTCCGAGGAGATGGCAATAACAACTGGGTAAGTGACTGTGCACGCAACACAGGAGGACTTAAATGGGTAAAGAAAAATTCATGCAGAAGTATGTCCGTATTTGGCACTTACTTACAGAACTAAAGGGAGCAGTAGATAGCAGGACAATAATACTATGAGATTTTTAACACTCATTCCATCAATGGTTAGATCACCCAGAGGGAAAATAAATAAGGAAACTGTGGCATTCTATGACACAGTAGTCCAGAGAGACTTAAAAGATTTATAACAGAACATGACAGCCGAAAGCAGCAGGATACACATTCTTCTCAGGAACACTTGGAATGTTCTTCAGTAGAGATCACAAATTAGGACAGGAAAATGTCTCAATAAATTTAAGAAGACTGGAATTGTATTAAGCATCTTTTCAGAACAAAAGTGTATGAAACTAGGAATGAATGACATAAAGAAAACCAGAGAAAACACAAACAGGAGAAGCTAAACCTCATAATTGTAAATAATCAGTGATTCAATGAGGAAACCAAAGGAGAAAACAAACAATGTATGGAAGCAAATAAGACAGGAACCCAATGGATCAAAGTATGTAAAATGGACCTAGAGTGATTCTAGGAGTTACGTACATAGCAATGGAGGCCTCCACCCAGAAAGAAAGACAATCCCGAACGAACAATATCCTTTCACTATGAAAGGAACTAGGAAAAGAAGTACAAACCGGTCTAGGTTCCCATTCTTGAGTCACCATAGCACGGGGAAGAAGAGCAGAGTCTGTTCAGTCAGACTGTCTCGGTGTGTTCCCATCATCTCCCTGAATTTGGGCAAAGGCAGCTGTGAGGATGTCAGTTTCTCTGTCTGTGTGATGATGGGGATACTAAAGAAGCTAGCTCAGAGATTCTGGGGAGTGCAAAGTGCTTGCCAAAGTACCTTGTGTATAGGGTTCAACAAATCTTTGGATGAAGGTTTCTACCGGCCTACCAGTGTTATATATGTAATTCAGGAAAACACACTAAAAAAGAGTACACATATTAAGTCAAAAAAGAATAACGAATCAATTTGTTTCACATGTCGTAGGGAAAAGGAGTTGCCATGGCCAGGGTGCTCGCCTGACCGCGAACTCCCTGCCCACGGCGCAAACGCCGTGCTGTCTCCTGAGAGCCAGCCTGCATTGTGACCTCAGCCCCGTTTACTGCGCATGCGCAGCTCGGGGAATTGTTGACAAGAGGGTCCCTATCGTCTGAGTTGCTGAGTAGGGACCTCGCCCGAGTGCTCTCTGCCGCTTGTGGATCTCAGAGCAGCTCCGTGCAGCTGCAGCGGATGTAATCTCAGCACTCGATCGACCTGCTGCCACCAAAGTAAAACTGGGTTGGAACAGCGGAGCCTCGCTGTTTTCCAGTCTCACCAAATCCAGTAGGAAATACGCTGGGACTCCTGTGCTACAACGTCTTCTCAAGTTCATAGTAGGTGTGATGGTAGCAGAGTTGTAAAATTTGAATTGTCCTGAGGTTTTGACTTCTCATGCTGTTTAAAAACACCGCCACTGCCATGTTCTCTGAAAGTACTCGTAAGAGAGGTAAGCGCTTGGATCTAAGTCCGGGTCACGGACACAGTTGAATGAATTCCGGGGAGGAGGTATTTATCCACTTTTAATGAAGGATATGTCTACCTGAGAAAAAGTCAGACTGAGTGATATTATTTCCATAAAGAGTACTGGTTTTCATACGTTTTAAAAATGTTAACATAAATTCTCGGTATGGAATGCATTCTGGAATTTTCATAGAGCAGACATTAGGTGGATTTTAAATGTCAGTTGTTTTTCCCATCCCATTTACTCACCACGAATAACTCATTATTATATACATAAATATTCACATACATAAGGAAACAACAAAGCTAAAGAGTCAGTTTATGGTCTCTGGATTTCACATTCATTTTCATAGACATGCTTCCTGAAAATGAGCCACGCTCTAAAGACATCAGGTGAGGTCTGGGAATCCCGGAAAACACGAATGTCTGAACTGTCTAGTTTTTCTAGTTATTTTTGATATCGTTATGGTCACATCAAGTGTCTTTAAATGTATCCGGACTATCCAGACCGATTTAGCTTACATGTGGAAAAGATAAATTCAACTGTAACCTGATCTTTAGAGCAGATACCGAACAAGCGGAGGGAAGCATGCTCTAGCGGGACTCAGAGGAATGGAATTTGATGGCTTGTCTGACTTCCGAGGAGTAAGTAGAAATTGTTCCGGTCAAATTTTAGGTCCAAATAGGATATCTACACATGAAAAGGTGAACATTCTACATAAAACAAGGATGCGATGATTCATGGGAGAACACATGGGATATCTTGTTCCCCCCTAACCGTACAAGGTAGTACTCTGTGAGTGGGTATGAGAAATAATTTCATGAATTCAGCCTTCCACTGGGCCTCACTTTTACACTCTTGAAAGCTACATGAGTAACTGCTTTCAATGTAAACGGACTAGAATTAGGGTGGCTGAAGGGATAAAGAGGTGAGACCCACCTTTATGTTGCCTATGGGAGGCTCATTTTTGACCTAAGGACACACATAAACTGAAAGTGAAGGGATGGAAAAAGATACTTTATGCAAGTTAAAGAGAGCAATGAGCAGGACCCGCAGTACTTATATAAGACAAACTGGACAGGAAACGAAGTGATGGGAACATCAAGGACACTATGACGATATGAAGGAATCAGTCCGAGGAGATGGCAATAACAACTGGGTAAGTGACTGTGCACGCAACACAGGAGGACTTAAATGGGTAAAGAAAAATTCATGCAGAAGTATGTCCGTATTTGGCACTTACTTACAGAACTAAAGGGAGCAGTAGATAGCAGGACAATAATACTATGAGATTTTTAACACTCATTCCATCAATGGTTAGATCACCCAGAGGGAAAATAAATAAGGAAACTGTGGCATTCTATGACACAGTAGTCCAGAGAGACTTAAAAGATTTATAACAGAACATGACAGCCGAAAGCAGCAGGATACACATTCTTCTCAGGAACACTTGGAATGTTCTTCAGTAGAGATCACAAATTAGGACAGGAAAATGTCTCAATAAATTTAAGAAGACTGGAATTGTATTAAGCATCTTTTCAGAACAAAAGTGTATGAAACTAGGAATGAATGACATAAAGAAAACCAGAGAAAACACAAACAGGAGAAGCTAAACCTCATAATTGTAAATAATCAGTGATTCAATGAGGAAACCAAAGGAGAAAACAAACAATGTATGGAAGCAAATAAGACAGGAACCCAATGGATCAAAGTATGTAAAATGGACCTAGAGTGATTCTAGGAGTTACGTACATAGCAATGGAGGCCTCCACCCAGAAAGAAAGACAATCCCGAACGAACAATATCCTTTCACTATGAAAGGAACTAGGAAAAGAAGTACAAACCGGTCTAGGTTCCCATTCTTGAGTCACCATAGCACGGGGAAGAAGAGCAGAGTCTGTTCAGTCAGACTGTCTCGGTGTGTTCCCATCATCTCCCTGAATTTGGGCAAAGGCAGCTGTGAGGATGTCAGTTTCTCTGTCTGTGTGATGATGGGGATACTAAAGAAGCTAGCTCAGAGATTCTGGGGAGTGCAAAGTGCTTGCCAAAGTACCTTGTGTATAGGGTTCAACAAATCTTTGGATGAAGGTTTCTACCGGCCTACCAGTGTTATATATGTAATTCAGGAAAACACACTAAAAAAGAGTACACATATTAAGTCAAAAAAGAATAACGAATCAATTTGTTTCACATGTCGTAGGGAAAAGGAGTTGCCATGGCCAGGGTGCTCGCCTGACCGCGAACTCCCTGCCCACGGCGCAAACGCCGTGCTGTCTCCTGAGAGCCAGCCTGCATTGTGACCTCAGCCCCGTTTACTGCGCATGCGCAGCTCGGGGAATTGTTGACAAGAGGGTCCCTATCGTCTGAGTTGCTGAGTAGGGACCTCGCCCGAGTGCTCTCTGCCGCTTGTGGATCTCAGAGCAGCTCCGTGCAGCTGCAGCGGATGTAATCTCAGCACTCGATCGACCTGCTGCCACCAAAGTAAAACTGGGTTGGAACAGCGGAGCCTCGCTGTTTTCCAGTCTCACCAAATCCAGTAGGAAATACGCTGGGACTCCTGTGCTACAACGTCTTCTCAAGTTCATAGTAGGTGTGATGGTAGCAGAGTTGTAAAATTTGAATTGTCCTGAGGTTTTGACTTCTCATGCTGTTTAAAAACACCGCCACTGCCATGTTCTCTGAAAGTACTCGTAAGAGAGGTAAGCGCTTGGATCTAAGTCCGGGTCACGGACACAGTTGAATGAATTCCGGGGAGGAGGTATTTATCCACTTTTAATGAAGGATATGTCTACCTGAGAAAAAGTCAGACTGAGTGATATTATTTCCATAAAGAGTACTGGTTTTCATACGTTTTAAAAATGTTAACATAAATTCTCGGTATGGAATGCATTCTGGAATTTTCATAGAGCAGACATTAGGTGGATTTTAAATGTCAGTTGTTTTTCCCATCCCATTTACTCACCACGAATAACTCATTATTATATACATAAATATTCACATACATAAGGAAACAACAAAGCTAAAGAGTCAGTTTATGGTCTCTGGATTTCACATTCATTTTCATAGACATGCTTCCTGAAAATGAGCCACGCTCTAAAGACATCAGGTGAGGTCTGGGAATCCCGGAAAACACGAATGTCTGAACTGTCTAGTTTTTCTAGTTATTTTTGATATCGTTATGGTCACATCAAGTGTCTTTAAATGTATCCGGACTATCCAGACCGATTTAGCTTACATGTGGAAAAGATAAATTCAACTGTAACCTGATCTTTAGAGCAGATACCGAACAAGCGGAGGGAAGCATGCTCTAGCGGGACTCAGAGGAATGGAATTTGATGGCTTGTCTGACTTCCGAGGAGTAAGTAGAAATTGTTCCGGTCAAATTTTAGGTCCAAATAGGATATCTACACATGAAAAGGTGAACATTCTACATAAAACAAGGATGCGATGATTCATGGGAGAACACATGGGATATCTTGTTCCCCCCTAACCGTACAAGGTAGTACTCTGTGAGTGGGTATGAGAAATAATTTCATGAATTCAGCCTTCCACTGGGCCTCACTTTTACACTCTTGAAAGCTACATGAGTAACTGCTTTCAATGTAAACGGACTAGAATTAGGGTGGCTGAAGGGATAAAGAGGTGAGACCCACCTTTATGTTGCCTATGGGAGGCTCATTTTTGACCTAAGGACACACATAAACTGAAAGTGAAGGGATGGAAAAAGATACTTTATGCAAGTTAAAGAGAGCAAAGAGCAGGACCCGCAGTACTTATATAAGACAAACTGGACAGGAAACGAAGTGATGGGAACATCAAGGACACTATGACGATATGAAGGAATCAGTCCGAGGAGATGGCAATAACAACTGGGTAAGTGACTGTGCACGCAACACAGGAGGACTTAAATGGGTAAAGAAAAATTCATGCAGAAGTATGTCCGTATTTGGCACTTACTTACAGAACTAAAGGGAGCAGTAGATAGCAGGACAATAATACTATGAGATTTTTAACACTCATTCCATCAATGGTTAGATCACCCAGAGGGAAAATAAATAAGGAAACTGTGGCATTCTATGACACAGTAGTCCAGAGAGACTTAAAAGATTTATAACAGAACATGACAGCCGAAAGCAGCAGGATACACATTCTTCTCAGGAACACTTGGAATGTTCTTCAGTAGAGATCACAAATTAGGACAGGAAAATGTCTCAATAAATTTAAGAAGACTGGAATTGTATTAAGCATCTTTTCAGAACAAAAGTGTATGAAACTAGGAATGAATGACATAAAGAAAACCAGAGAAAACACAAACAGGAGAAGCTAAACCTCATAATTGTAAATAATCAGTGATTCAATGAGGAAACCAAAGGAGAAAACAAACAATGTATGGAAGCAAATAAGACAGGAACCCAATGGATCAAAGTATGTAAAATGGACCTAGAGTGATTCTAGGAGTTACGTACATAGCAATGGAGGCCTCCACCCAGAAAGAAAGACAATCCCGAACGAACAATATCCTTTCACTATGAAAGGAACTAGGAAAAGAAGTACAAACCGGTCTAGGTTCCCATTCTTGAGTCACCATAGCACGGGGAAGAAGAGCAGAGTCTGTTCAGTCAGACTGTCTCGGTGTGTTCCCATCATCTCCCTGAATTTGGGCAAAGGCAGCTGTGAGGATGTCAGTTTCTCTGTCTGTGTGATGATGGGGATACTAAAGAAGCTAGCTCAGAGATTCTGGGGAGTGCAAAGTGCTTGCCAAAGTACCTTGTGTATAGGGTTCAACAAATCTTTGGATGAAGGTTTCTACCGGCCTACCAGTGTTATATATGTAATTCAGGAAAACACACTAAAAAAGAGTACACATATTAAGTCAAAAAAGAATAACGAATCAATTTGTTTCACATGTCGTAGGGAAAAGGAGTTGCCATGGCCAGGGTGCTCGCCTGACCGCGAACTCCCTGCCCACGGCGCAAACGCCGTGCTGTCTCCTGAGAGCCAGCCTGCATTGTGACCTCAGCCCCGTTTACTGCGCATGCGCAGCTCGGGGAATTGTTGACAAGAGGGTCCCTATCGTCTGAGTTGCTGAGTAGGGACCTCGCCCGAGTGCTCTCTGCCGCTTGTGGATCTCAGAGCAGCTCCGTGCAGCTGCAGCGGATGTAATCTCAGCACTCGATCGACCTGCTGCCACCAAAGTAAAACTGGGTTGGAACAGCGGAGCCTCGCTGTTTTCCAGTCTCACCAAATCCAGTAGGAAATACGCTGGGACTCCTGTGCTACAACGTCTTCTCAAGTTCATAGTAGGTGTGATGGTAGCAGAGTTGTAAAATTTGAATTGTCCTGAGGTTTTGACTTCTCATGCTGTTTAAAAACACCGCCACTGCCATGTTCTCTGAAAGTACTCGTAAGAGAGGTAAGCGCTTGGATCTAAGTCCGGGTCACGGACACAGTTGAATGAATTCCGGGGAGGAGGTATTTATCCACTTTTAATGAAGGATATGTCTACCTGAGAAAAAGTCAGACTGAGTGATATTATTTCCATAAAGAGTACTGGTTTTCATACGTTTTAAAAATGTTAACATAAATTCTCGGTATGGAATGCATTCTGGAATTTTCATAGAGCAGACATTAGGTGGATTTTAAATGTCAGTTGTTTTTCCCATCCCATTTACTCACCACGAATAACTCATTATTATATACATAAATATTCACATACATAAGGAAACAACAAAGCTAAAGAGTCAGTTTATGGTCTCTGGATTTCACATTCATTTTCATAGACATGCTTCCTGAAAATGAGCCACGCTCTAAAGACATCAGGTGAGGTCTGGGAATCCCGGAAAACACGAATGTCTGAACTGTCTAGTTTTTCTAGTTATTTTTGATATCGTTATGGTCACATCAAGTGTCTTTAAATGTATCCGGACTATCCAGACCGATTTAGCTTACATGTGGAAAAGATAAATTCAACTGTAACCTGATCTTTAGAGCAGATACCGAACAAGCGGAGGGAAGCATGCTCTAGCGGGACTCAGAGGAATGGAATTTGATGGCTTGTCTGACTTCCGAGGAGTAAGTAGAAATTGTTCCGGTCAAATTTTAGGTCCAAATAGGATATCTACACATGAAAAGGTGAACATTCTACATAAAACAAGGATGCGATGATTCATGGGAGAACACTTGGGATATCTTGTTCCCCCCTAACCGTACAAGGTAGTACTCTGTGAGTGGGTATGAGAAATAATTTCATGAATTCAGCCTTCCACTGGGCCTCACTTTTACACTCTTGAAAGCTACATGAGTAACTGCTTTCAATGTAAACGGACTAGAATTAGGGTGGCTGAAGGGATAAAGAGGTGAGACCCACCTTTATGTTGCCTATGGGAGGCTCATTTTTGACCTAAGGACACACATAAACTGAAAGTGAAGGGATGGAAAAAGATACTTTATGCAAGTTAAAGAGAGCAAAGAGCAGGACCCGCAGTACTTATATAAGACAAACTGGACAGGAAACGAAGTGATGGGAACATCAAGGACACTATGACGATATGAAGGAATCAGTCCGAGGAGATGGCAATAACAACTGGGTAAGTGACTGTGCACGCAACACAGGAGGACTTAAATGGGTAAAGAAAAATTCATGCAGAAGTATGTCCGTATTTGGCACTTACTTACAGAACTAAAAGGAGCAGTAGATAGCAGGACAATAATACTATGAGATTTTTAACACTCATTCCATCAATGGTTAGATCACCCAGAGGGAAAATAAATAAGGAAACTGTGGCATTCTATGACACAGTAGTCCAGAGAGACTTAAAAGATTTATAACAGAACATGACAGCCGAAAGCAGCAGGATACACATTCTTCTCAGGAACACTTGGAATGTTCTTCAGTAGAGATCACAAATTAGGACAGGAAAATGTCTCAATAAATTTAAGAAGACTGGAATTGTATTAAGCATCTTTTCAGACCAAAAGTGTATGAAACTAGGAATGAATGACATAAAGAAAACCAGAGAAAACACAAACAGGAGAAGCTAAACCTCATAATTGTAAATAATCAGTGATTCAATGAGGAAACCAAAGGAGAAAACAAACAATGTATGGAAGCAAATAAGACAGGAACCCAATGGATCAAAGTATGTAAAATGGACCTAGAGTGATTCTAGGAGTTACGTACATAGCAATGGAGGCCTCCACCCAGAAAGAAAGACAATCCCGAACGAACAATATCCTTTCACTATGAAAGGAACTAGGAAAAGAAGTACAAACCGGTCTAGGTTCCCATTCTTGAGTCACCATAGCACGGGGAAGAAGAGCAGAGTCTGTTCAGTCAGACTGTCTCGGTGTGTTCCCATCATCTCCCTGAATTTGGGCAAAGGCAGCTGTGAGGATGTCAGTTTCTCTGTCTGTGTGATGATGGGGATACTAAAGAAGCTAGCTCAGAGATTCTGGGGAGTGCAAAGTGCTTGCCAAAGTACCTTGTGTATAGGGTTCAACAAATCTTTGGATGAAGGTTTCTACCGGCCTACCAGTGTTATATATGTAATTCAGGAAAACACACTAAAAAAGAGTACACATATTAAGTCAAAAAAGAATAACGAATCAATTTGTTTCACATGTCGTAGGGAAAAGGAGTTGCCATGGCCAGGGTGCTCGCCTGACCGCGAACTCCCTGCCCACGGCGCAAACGCCGTGCTGTCTCCTGAGAGCCAGCCTGCATTGTGACCTCAGCCCCGTTTACTGCGCATGCGCAGCTCGGGGAATTGTTGACAAGAGGGTCCCTATCGTCTGAGTTGCTGAGTAGGGACCTCGCCCGAGTGCTCTCTGCCGCTTGTGGATCTCAGAGCAGCTCCGTGCAGCTGCAGCGGATGTAATCTCAGCACTCGATCGACCTGCTGCCACCAAAGTAAAACTGGGTTGGAACAGCGGAGCCTCGCTGTTTTCCAGTCTCACCAAATCCAGTAGGAAATACGCTGGGACTCCTGTGCTACAACGTCTTCTCAAGTTCATAGTAGGTGTGATGGTAGCAGAGTTGTAAAATTTGAATTGTCCTGAGGTTTTGACTTCTCATGCTGTTTAAAAACACCGCCACTGCCATGTTCTCTGAAAGTACTCGTAAGAGAGGTAAGCGCTTGGATCTAAGTCCGGGTCACGGACACAGTTGAATGAATTCCGGGGAGGAGGTATTTATCCACTTTTAATGAAGGATATGTCTACCTGAGAAAAAGTCAGACTGAGTGATATTATTTCCATAAAGAGTACTGGTTTTCATACGTTTTAAAAATGTTAACATAAATTCTCGGTATGGAATGCATTCTGGAATTTTCATAGAGCAGACATTAGGTGGATTTTAAATGTCAGTTGTTTTTCCCATCTCATTTACTCACCACGAATAACTCATTATTATATACATAAATATTCACATACATAAGGAAACAACAAAGCTAAAGAGTCAGTTTATGGTCTCTGGATTTCACATTCATTTTCATAGACATGCTTCCTGAAAATGAGCCACGCTCTAAAGACATCAGGTGAGGTCTGGGAATCCCGGAAAACACGAATGTCTGAACTGTCTAGTTTTTCTAGTTATTTTTGATATCGTTATGGTCACATCAAGTGTCTTTAAATGTATCCGGACTATCCAGACCGATTTAGCTTACATGTGGAAAAGATAAATTCAACTGTAACCTGATCTTTAGAGCAGATACCGAACAAGCGGAGGGAAGCATGCTCTAGCGGGACTCAGAGGAATGGAATTTGATGGCTTGTCTGACTTCCGAGGAGTAAGTAGAAATTGTTCCGGTCAAATTTTAGGTCCAAATAGGATATCTACACATGAAAAGGTGAACATTCTACATTAAACAAGGATGCGATGATTCATGGGAGAACACTTGGGATATCTTGTTCCCCCCTAACCGTACAAGGTAGTACTCTGTGAGTGGGTATGAGAAATAATTTCATGAATTCAGCCTTCCACTGGGCCTCACTTTTACACTCTTGAAAGCTACATGAGTAACTGCTTTCAATGTAAACGGACTAGAATTAGGGTGGCTGAAGGGATAAAGAGGTGAGACACACCTTTATGTTGCCTATGGGAGGCTCATTTTTGACCTAAGGACACACATAAACTGAAAGTGAAGGGATGGAAAAAGATACTTTATGCAAGTTAAAGAGAGCAAAGAGCAGGACCCGCAGTACTTATATAAGACAAACTGGACAGGAAACGAAGTGATGGGAACATCAAGGACACTATGACGATATGAAGGAATCAGTCCGAGGAGATGGCAATAACAACTGGGTAAGTGACTGTGCACGCAACAAAGGAGGACTTAAATGGGTAAAGAAAAATTCATGCAGAAGTATGTCCGTATTTGGCACTTACTTACAGAACTAAAGGGAGCAGTAGATAGCAGGACAATAATACTATGAGATTTTTAACACTCATTCCATCAATGGTTAGATCACCCAGAGGGAAAATAAATAAGGAAACTGTGGCATTCTATGACACAGTAGTCCAGAGAGACTTAAAAGATTTATAACAGAACATGACAGCCGAAAGCAGCAGGATACACATTCTTCTCAGGAACACTTGGAATGTTCTTCAGTAGAGATCACAAATTAGGACAGGAAAATGTCTCAATAAATTTAAGAAGACTGGAATTGTATTAAGCATCTTTTCCGACCAAAAGTGTATGAAACTAGGAATGAATGACATGAAGAAAACCAGAGAAAACACAAACAGGAGAAGCTAAACCTCATAATTGTAAATAATCAGTGATTCAATGAGGAAACCAAAGGAGAAAACAAACAATGTATGGAAGCAAATAAGACAGGAACCCAATGGATCAAAGTATGTAAAATGGACCTAGAGTGATTCTAGGAGTTACGTACATAGCAATGGAGGCCTCCACCCAGAAAGAAAGACAATCCCGAACGAACAATATCCTTTCACTATGAAAGGAACTAGGAAAAGAAGTACAATCCGGTCTAGGTTCCCATTCTTGAGTCACCATAGCACGGGGAAGAAGAGCAGAGTCTGTTCAGTCAGACTGTCTCGGTGTGTTCCCATCATCTCCCTGAATTTGGGCAAAGGCAGCTGTGAGGATGTCAGTTTCTCTGTCTGTGTGATGATGGGGATACTAAAGAAGCTAGCTCAGAGATTCTGGGGAGTGCAAAGTGCTTGCCAAACTACCTTGTGTATAGGGTTCAACAAATCTTTGGATGAAGGTTTCTACAGGCCTACCAGTGTTATATATGTAATTCAGGAAAACACACTAAAACAGAGTACACATATTAAGTCAAAAAAGAATAACGAATCAATTTGTTTCACATGTCGTAGGGAAAAGGAGTTGCCAAGGCCAGGGTGCTCGCCTGACCGCGAACTCCCTGCCCACGGCGCAAACGCCGTGCTGTCTTCTGAGAGCCAGCCTGCATTGTGACCTCAGCCCCGTTTACTGCGCATGCGCAGCTCGGGGAATTGTTGACAAGAGGGTCCCTATCGTCTGAGTTGCTGAGTAGGGACCTCGCCCGAGTGCTCTCTGCCGCTTGTGGATCTCAGAGCAGCTCCGTGCAGCTGCAGCGGATGTAATCTCAGCACTCGATCGACCTGCTGCCACCAAAGTAAAACTGGGTTGGAACAGCGGAGCCTCGCTGTTTTCCAGTCTCACCAAATCCAGTAGGAAATACGCTGGGACTCCTGTGCTACAACGTCTTCTCAAGTTCATAGTAGGTGTGATGGTAGCAGAGTTGTAAAATTTGAATTGTCCTGAGGTTTTGACTTCTCATGCTGATTAAAAACACCGCCACTGCCATGTTCTCTGAAAGTACTCGTAAGAGAGGTAAGCGCTTGGATCTAAGTCCGGTTCACGGACACAGTTGAATGAATTCCGGGGAGGAGGTATTTATCCACTTTTAATGAAGGATATGTCTACCTGAGAAAAAGTCAGACTGAGTGATATTATTTCCATAAAGAGTACTGGTTTTCATACGTTTTAAAAATGTTAACATAAATTCTCGGTATGGAATGCATTCTGGAATTTTCATAGAGCAGACATTAGGTGGATTTTAAATGTCAGTTGTTTTTCCCATCTCATTTACTCACCACGAATAACTCATTATTATATACATAAATATTCACATACATAAGGAAACAACAAAGCTAAAGAGTCAGTTTATGGTCTCTGGATTTCACATTCATTTTCATAGACATGCTTCCTGAAAATGAGCCACGCTCTAAAGACATCAGGTGAGGTCTGGGAATCCCGGAAAACACGAATGTCTGAACTGTCTAGTTTTTCTAGTTATTTTTGATATCGTTATGGTCACTTCAAGTGTCTTTAAATGTATCCGGACTATCCAGACCGATTTAGCTTACATGTGGAAAAGATAAATTCAACTGTAACCTGATCTTTAGAGCAGATACCGAACAAGCGGAGGGAAGCATGCTCTAGCGGGACTCAGAGGAATGGAATTTGATGGCTTGTCTGACTTCCGAGGAGTAAGTAGAAATTGTTCCGGTCAAATTTTAGGTCCAAATAGGATATCTACACATGAAAAGGTGAACATTCTACATTAAACAAGGATGCGATGATTCATGGGAGAACACTTGGGATATCTTGTTCCCCCCTAACCGTACAAGGTAGTACTCTGTGAGTGGGTATGAGAAATAATTTCATGAATTCAGCCTTCCACTGGGCCTCACTTTTACACTCTTGAAAGCTACATGAGTAACTGCTTTGAATGTAAACGGACTAGAATTTGGGTGGCTGAAGGGATAAAGAGGTGAGACCCACCTTTATGTTGCCTATGGAAGGCTCATTTTTGACCTAAGGACACACATAAACTGAAAGTGAAGGGATGGAAAAAGATACTTTATGCAAGTTAAAGAGAGCAAAGAGCAGGACATGCAATACTTATATAAGATAAACTGGACAGGAAACGAAGAGATGGGAACATCAAGGACACTATGGCGATATGAAGGAATCAGTCTGAGGAGATGGCAATAACAACTGGGTAAGTGACTGTGCACGCAACACAGGAGGACTTAAATGGGTAAAGAAAAATTTATGCAGAAGTATGTCTGTATTTGGCACTTACTTACAGAACTAAAGGGAGCAGTAGATAGCAGGACAATAATACTATGAGATTTTTAACACTCATTCCATCAATGGTTAGATCACCCAGAGGGAAAATAAATAAGGAAACTGTGGCATTCTATGACACAGTAGTCCAGAGAGACTTAAAAGATTTATACCAGTACATGACAGCCGAAAGCAGCAGGATACACATTCTTCTCAGGAACACTTGGAATGTTCTTCAGTAGAGATCACAAATTAGGACAGGAAAATGTCTCAATAAATTTAAGAAGACTGGAATTGTATTAAGCATCTTTTCCGACCAAAAGTGTATGAAACTAGGTATGAATGACATAAAGAAAACCAGAGAAAACACAAACAGGAGAAGCTAAACCTCATAATTGTAAATAATCAGTGATTCAATGAGGAAACCAAAGAAGAAAACAAACAATGTATGGAAGCAAATAAGACAGGAACCCAATGGATCAAAGTAAGTAAAATGGACCTAGAGTGTTTCTAGGAGTTACGTACATAGCAATGGAGGCCTCCACCCAGAAAGAAAGACAATCCCGAACGAACAATATCCTTTCACTATGAAAGGAACTAGGAAAAGAAGTACAAACCGGTCTAGGTTCCCATTCTTGAGTCACCATAGCACGGGGAAGAAGAGCAGAGTCTGTTCAGTCAGACTGTCTCGGTGTGTTCCCATCATCTCTCTGAATTTGGGCAAAGGCAGCTGTGAGGATGTCAGTTTCTCTGTGTGTGTGATGATGGGGATACTAAAGAAGCTAGCTCAGAGATTCTGGGGAGTGCAAAGTGCTTGCCAAAGTACCTTGTGTATAGGGTTCAACAAATCTTTGGATGAAGGTTTCTACAGGCCTACCAGTGTTATATATGTAATTCAGGAAAACACACTAAAAAAGAGTACACATATTAAGTCAAAAAAGAATAACGAATCAATTTGTTTCACATGTCGTAGGGAAAAGGAGTTGCCATAGCCAGGGTGCTCGCCTGACCGCGAACTCCCTGCCCACGGCGCAAACGCCGTGCTGTCTCCTGAGAGCCAGCCTGCATTGTGACCTCAGCCCCGTTTACTGCGCATGCGCAGCTCGGGGAATTGTTGACAAGAGGGTCCCTATCGTCTGAGTTGCTGAGTAGGGACCTCGCCCGAGTGCTCTCTGCCGCTTGTGGATCTCAGAGCAGCTCCGTGCAGCTGCAGCGGATGTAATCTCAGCACTCGATCGACCTGCTGCCACCAAAGTAAAACTGGGTTGGAACAGCGGAGCCTCGCTGTTTTCCAGTCTCACCAAATCCAGTAGGAAATACGCTGGGACTCCTGTGCTACAACGTCTTCTCAAGTTCATAGTAGGTGTGATGGTAGCAGAGTTGTAAAATTTGAATTGTCCTGAGGTTTTGACTTCTCATGCTGTTTAAAAACACCGCCACTGCCATGTTCTCTGAAAGTACTCGTAAGAGAGGTAAGCGCTTGGATCTAAGTCCGGGTCACGGACACAGTTGAATGAATTCCGGGGAGGAGGTATTTATCCACTTTTAATGAAGGATATGTCTACCTGAGAAAAAGTCAGACTGAGTGATATTATTTCCATAAAGAGTACTGGTTTTCATACGTTTTAAAAATGTTAACATAAATTCTCGGTATGGAATGCATTCTGGAATTTTCATAGAGCAGACATTAGGTGGATTTTAAATGTCAGTTGTTTTTCCCATCTCATTTACGCACCACGAATAACTCTTTATTATATATATAAATATTCACATACATAAGGAAACAACAAAGCTAAAGAGTCAGTTTATGGTCTCTGGATTTCACATTCATTTTCATAGACATGCTTCCTGAAAATGAGCCACGCTCTAAAGACATCAGGTGAGGTCTGGGAATCCCGGAAAACACGAATGTCTGAACTGTCTACTTTTTCTAGTTATTTTTGATATCGTTATGGTCACATCAAGTGTCTTTAAATGTATCCGGACTATCCAGACCGATTTAGCGTACATGTGGAAAAGATAAATTCAACTGTAACCTGATCTTTAGAGCAGATACCGAACAAGCGGAGGGAAGCATGCTCTAGCGGGACTCAGAGGAATGGAATTTGATGGCTTGTCTGACTTCCGAGGAGTAAGTAGAAATTGTTCCGGTCAAATTTTATGACAAAATAGGATATCTACACATGAAAAGGTGAACATTCTACATAAAACAAGGATGCGATGATTCATGGGAGAACACTTGGGATATCTTGTTCCCCCCTAACCGTACAAGGTAGTACTCTGTGAGTGGGTATGAGAAATAATTTCATGAATTCAGCCTTCCACTGGGCCTCACTTTTACACTCTTGAAAGCTACATGAGTAACTGCTTTCAATGTAAACGGACTAGAATTAGGGTGGCTGAAGGGATAAAGAGGTGAGACCCACCTTTATGTTGCCTATGGGAGGCTCATTTTTGTCCTAAGGACACACTTAAACTGAAAGTGAAGGGATGGAAAAAGATACTTTATGAAAGTTAAAGAGAGCAAAGAGCAGGACCCGCAATACTTATATAAGATAAACTGGACAGGAAACGAAGTGATGGGAACATCAAGGACACTATGGCGATATGAAGGAATCAGTCTGAGGAGATGGCAATAAAAACTGGGTAAGTGACTGTGCACGCAACACAGGAGGACTTAAATGGGTAAGGAAAAATTTATGCAGAAGTATGTCCGTATTTGGCACTTACTTACAGAAATAAAAGGGAGCAGTAGATAGCAGGAAAATAATACTATGAGATTTTTAACACTCATTCCATCAATGGTTAGATCACCCAGAGGGAAAATAAATAAGGAAACTGTGGCATTCTATGACACAGTAGTCCAGAGAGACTTAAAAGATTTATAACAGAACATGACAGCCGAAAGCAGCAGGATACACATTCTTCTCAGGAACACTTGGAATGTTCTTCAGTAGAGATCACAAATTAGGACAGGAAAATGTCTCAATAAATTTAAGAAGACTGGAATTGTATTAAGCATCTTTTCCGACCAAAAGTGTATGAAACTAGGAATGAATGACATGAAGAAAACCAGAGAAAACACAAACAGGAGAAGCTAAACCTCATAATTGTAAATAATCAGTGATTCAATGAGGAAACCAAAGAAGAAAACAAACAATGTATGGAAGCAAATAAGACAGGAACCCAATGGATCAAAGTATGTAAAATGGACCTAGAGTGATTCTAGGAGTTACGTACATAGCAATGGAGGCCTCCATCCAGAAAGAAAGACAATCCCGAACGAACAATATCCTTTCACTATGAAAGGAACTAGGAAAAGAAGTACAAACCGGTCTAGGTTCCCATTCTTGAGTCACCATAGCACGGGGAAGAAGAGCAGAGTCTGTTCAGTCAGACTGTCTCGGTGTGTTCCCATCATCTCTCTGAATTTGGGCAAAGGCAGCTGTGAGGATGTCAGTTTCTCTGTGTGTGTGATGATGGGGATACTAAAGAAGCTAGCTCAGAGATTCTGGGGAGTGCAAAGTGCTTGCCAAAGTACCTTGTGTATAGGGTTCAACAAATCTTTGGATGAAGGTTTCTACAGTCCTACCAGTGTTATATATGTAATTCAGGAAAACACACTAAAAAAGAGTACACATATTAAGTCAAAAAAGAATAACGAATCAATTTGTTTCACATGTCGTAGGGAAAAGGAGTTGCCATGGCCAGGGTGCTCGCCTGACCGCGAACTCCCTTCCCACGGCGCAAACGCCGTGCTGTCTCCTGAGAGCCAGCCTGCATTGTGACCTCAGCCCCGTTTACTGCGCATGCGCAGCTCGGGGAGTTGTTGACAAGAGGGTCCCTATCGTCTGAGTTGCTGAGTAGGGACCTCGCCCGAGTGCTCTCTGCCGCTTGTGGATCTCAGAGCAGCTCCGTGCAGCTGCAGCGGATGTAATCTCAGCACTCGATCGACCTGCTGCCACCAAAGTAAAACTGGGTTGGAACAGCGGAGCCTCGCTGTTTTCCAGTCTCACCAAATCCAGTAGGAAATACGCTGGGACTCCTGTGCTACAACGTCTTCTCAAGTTCATAGTAGGTGTGATGGTAGCAGAGTTGTAAAATTTGAATTGTCCTGAGGTTTTGACTTCTCATGCTGTTTAAAAACACCGCCACTGCCATGTTCTCTGAAAGTACTCGTAAGAGAGGTAAGCGCTTGGATCTAAGTCCGAGTCACGGACACAGTTGAATGAATTCCGGGGAGGAGGTATTTATCCACTTTTAATGAAGGATATGTCTACCTGAGAAAAAGTCAGACTGAGTGATATTATTTCCATAAAGAGTACTGGTTTTCATACGTTTTAAAAATGTTAACATAAATTCTCGGTATGGAATGCATTCTGGAATTTTCATAGAGCAGACATTAGGTGGATTTTAAATGTCAGTTGTTTTTCCCATCTCATTTACGCACCACGAATAACTCTTTATTATATACATAAATATTCACATACATAAGGAAACAACAAAGCTAAAGAGTCAGTTTATGGTCTCTGGATTTCACATTCATTTTCATAGACATGCTTCCTGAAAATGAGCCACGCTCTAAAGACATCAGGTGAGGTCTGGGAATCCCGGAAAACACGAATGTCTGAACTGTCTACTTTTTCTAGTTATTTTTGATATCGTTATGGTCACATCAAGTGTCTTTAAATGTATCCGGACTATCCAGACCGATTTAGCGTACATGTGGAAAAGATAAATTCAACTGTAACCTGATCTTTAGAGCAGATACCGAACAAGCGGAGGGAAGCATGCTCTAGCGGGACTCAGAGGAATGGAATTTGATGGCTTGTCTGACTTCCGAGGAGTAAGTAGAAATTGTTCCGGTCAAATTTTATGACAAAATAGGATATCTACACATGAAAAGGTGAACATTCTACATAAAACAAGGATGCGATGATTCATGGGAGAACACTTGGGATATCTTGTTCCCCCCTAACCGTACAAGGTAGTACTCTGTGAGTGGGTATGAGAAATAATTTCATGAATTCAGCCTTCCACTGGGCCTCACTTTTACACTCTTGAAAGCTACATGAGTAACTGCTTTCAATGTAAACGGACTAGAATTAGGGTGGCTGAAGGGATAAAGAGGTGAGACCCACCTTTGTGTTGCCTATGGGAGGCTCATTTTTGACCTAAGGACACACATAAACTGAAAGTGAAGGGATGGAAAAAGATACTTTATGCAAGTTAAAGAGAGCAAAGAGCAGGACCCGCAGTACTTATATAAGACAAACTGGACAGGAAACGAAGTGATGGGAACATCAAGGACACTATGACGATATGAAGGAATCAGTCCGAGGAGATGGCAATAACAACTGGGTAAGTGACTGTGCACGCAACACAGGAGGACTTAAATGGGTAAAGAAAAATTCATGCAGAAGTATGTCCGTATTTGGCACTTACTTACAGAACTAAAGGGACCAGTAGATAGCAGGAAAATAATACTATGAGATTTTTAACACTCATTCCATCAATGGTTAGATCACCCAGAGCGAAAATAAATAAGGAAACTGTGGCATTCTATGACACAGTAGTCCAGAGAGACTTAAAAGATTTATAACAGAACATGACAGCCGAAAGCAGCAGGATACACATTCTTCTCAGGAACACTTGGAATGTTCTTCAGTAGAGATCACAAATTAGGACAGGAAAATGTCTCAATAAATTTAAGAAGACTGGAATTGTATTAAGCATCTTTTCCGACCAAAAGTGTATGAAACTAGGAATGAATGACATAAAGAAAACCAGAGAAAACACAAACAGGAGAAGCTAAACCACATAATTGTAAATAATCAGTGATTCAATGAGGAAACCAAAGAAGAAAACAAACAATGTATGGAAGCAAATAAGACAGGAACCCAATGGATCAAAGTATGTAAAATGGACCTAGAGTGATTCTAGGAGTTACGTACATAGCAATGGAGGCCTCCATCCAGAAAGAAAGACAATCCCGAACGAACAATATCCTTTCACTCTGAAAGGAACTAGGAAAAGAAGTACAAACCGGTCTAGGTTCCCATTCTTGAGTCACCATAGCACGGGGAAGAAGAGCAGAGTCTGTTCAGTCAGACTGTCTCGGTGTGTTCCCATCATCTCTCTGAATTTGGGCAAAGGCAGCTGTGAGGATGTCAGTTTCTCTGTCTGTGTGATGATGGGGATACTAAAGAAGCTAGCTCAGAGATTCTGGGGATTGCAAAGTGCTTGCCAAAGAACCTTGTGTATAGGGTTCAACAAATCTTTGGATGAAGGTTTCTACAGGCCTACCAGTGTTATATATGTAATTCAGGAAAACACACTAAAAAAGAGTACACATATTAAGTCAAAAAAGAATAACGAATCAATTTGTTTCACATGTCGTAGGGAAAAGGAGTTGCAATGGCCAGGGTGCTCGCCTGACCGCGAACTCCCTGCCCACGGCGCAAACGCCGTGCTGTCTCCTGAGAGCCAGCCTGCATTGTGACCTCAGCCCCGTTTACTGCGCATGCGCAGCTCGGGGAATTGTTGACAAGAGGGTCCCTATCGTCTGAGTTGCTGAGTAGGGACCTCGCCCGAGTGCTCTCTGCCGCTTGTGGATCTCAGAGCAGCTCCGTGCAGCTGCAGCGGATGTAATCTCAGCACTCGATCGACCTGCTGCCACCAAAGTAAAACTGGGTTGGAACAGCGGAGCCTCGCTGTTTTCCAGTCTCACCAAATCCAG
This sequence comes from Manis pentadactyla, assembly GCF_030020395.1. Taxonomy (NCBI): domain Eukaryota; kingdom Metazoa; phylum Chordata; class Mammalia; order Pholidota; family Manidae; genus Manis; species Manis pentadactyla. The sequence goes on along the minus strand of NC_080019.1, from coordinate 30,804,723 downwards.
TAGGAAATACGCTGGGACTCCTGTGCTACAACGTCTTCTCAAGTTCATAGTAGGTGTGATGGTAGCAGAGTTGTAAAATTTGAATTGTCCTGAGGTTTTGACTTCTCATGCTGATTAAAAACACCGCCACTGCCATGTTCTCTGAAAGTACTCGTAAGAGAGGTAAGCGCTTGGATCTAAGTCCGGGTCACGGACACAGTTGAATGAATTCCGGGGAGGAGGTATTTATCCACTTTTAATGAAGGATATGTCTACCTGAGAAAAGGTCAGACTGAGAGATATTATTTCCATAAAGAGTACTGGTGTTCATACGTTTTAAAAATGTTAACATAAATTCTCGGTATGGAATGCATTCTGGAATTTTCATAGAGCAGACATTAGGTGGATTTTAAATGTCAGTTGTTTTTCCCATCTCATTTACTCACCACGAGTAACTCATTATTATATACATAAATATTCACATACATAAGGAAACAACAAAGCTAAAGAGTCAGTTTATGGTCTCTGGATTTCACATTCATTTTCATAGACATGCTTCCTGAAAATGAGCCACGCTCTAAAGACATCAGGTGAGGTCTGGGAATCCCGGAAAACACGAATATCTGAACTGTCTACTTTTTCTAGTTATTTTTGATATCGTTATGGTCACATCAAGTGTCTTTAAATGTATCCGGACTATCCAGACCGATTTAGCTTACATGTGGAAAAGATAAATTCAACTGTAACCTGATCTTTAGAGCAGATACCGAACAAGCGGAGGGAAGCATGCTCTAGCGGGAATCAGGGGAATAGAATTTGATGGCTTGTCTGACTTCCGAGGAGTAAGTAGAAATTGTTCCGGTCAAATTTTAGGTCCAAATAGGATATCTACACATGAAAAGGTGAACATTCTACATAAAACAAGGATGCGATGATTCATGGGAGAACACTTGGGATATCGTGTTCCCCCCTAACCATACAAGGTAGTACTCTGTGAGTGGGTATGAGAAATAATTTCATGAATTCAGCCTTCCACTGGGCCTCACTTTTACACTCTTGAAAGCTACATGAGTAACTGCTTTCAATGTAAACGGACTAGAATTAGGGTGGCTGAAGGGATAAAGAGGTGAGACCCACCTTTATGTTGCCTATGGGAGGCTCATTTTTGACCTAAGGACACACATAAACTGAAAGTGAAGGGATGGAAAAAGATACTTTATGCAAGTTAAAGAGAGCAAAGAGCAGGACCCGCAATACTTATATAAGATAAACTGGACAGGAAACGAAGAGATGGGAACATCAAGGACACTATGGCGATATGAAGGAATCAGTCTGAGGAGATGGCAATAACAACTGGGTAAGTGACTGTGCACGCAACACAGGAGGACTTAAATGGGTAAAGAAAAATTTATGCAGAAGTATGTCCGTATTTGGCACTTACTTACAGAACTAAAGGGAGCAGTAGATAGCAGGAAAATAATACTATGAGATTTGTAACACTCATTCCATCAATGGTTAGATCACCCAGAGGGAAAATAAATAAGGAAACTGTGGCATTCTATGACACAGTAGTCCAGAGAGTCTTAAAAGATTTATACCAGTACATGACAGCCGAAAGCAGCAGGATACACATTCTTCTCAGGAACACTTGGAATGTTCTTCAGTAGAGATCACAAATTAGGACAGGAAAATGTCTCAATACATTTAAGAAGACTGGAATTGTATTAAGCAACTTTTCCGACCAAAAGTGTATGAAACTAGGTATGAATGACATAAAGAAAACCAGAGAAAACACAAGCAGGAGAAGCTAAACCTCATAATTGTAAATAATCAGTGATTCAATGAGGAAACCAAAGAAGAAAACAAACAATGTATGGAAGCAAATAAGACAGGAACCCAATGGATCAAAGTAAGTAAAATGGACCTAGAGTGATTCTAGGAGTTACGTACATAGCAATGGAGGCCTCCACCCAGAAAGAAAGACAGTCCCGAACGAACAATATCCTTTCACTATGAAAGGAACTAGGAAAAGAAGTACAAACCGGTCTAGGTTCCCATTCTTGAGTCACCATAGCACGGGGAAGAAGAGCAGAGTCTGTTCAGTCAGACTGTCTCGGTGTGTTCCCATCATCTCTCTGAATTTGGGCAAAGGCAGCTGTGAGGATGTCAGTTTCTCTGTCTGTGTGATGATGGGGATACTAAAGAAGCTAGCTCAGAGATTCTGGGGAGTGCAAAGTGCTTGCCAAAGTACCTTGTGTATAGGGTTCAACAAATCTTTGGATGAAGGTTTCTACAGGCCTACCAGTGTTATATATGTAATTCAGGAAAACACACTAAAAAAGAGTACACATATTAAGTCAAAAAAGAATAACGAATCAATTTGTTTCACATGTCGTAGGGAAAAGGAGTTGCCATGGCCAGGGTGCTCGCCTGACCGCGAACTCCCTGCCCACGGCGCAAACGCCCTGCTGTCTCCTGAGAGCCAGCCTGCATTGTGACCTCAGCCCCGTTTACTGCGCATGCGCAGCTCGGGGAGTTGTTGACAAGAGGGTCCCTATCGTCTGAGTTGCTGAGTAGGGACCTCGCCCGAGTGCTCTCTGCCGCTTGTGGATCTCAGAGCAGCTCCGTGCAGCTGCAGCGGATGTAATCTCAGCACTCGATCGACCTGCTGCCACCAAAGTAAAACTGGGTTGGAACAGCGGAGCCTCGCTGTTTTCCAGTCTCACCAAATCCAGTAGGAAATACGCTGGGACTCCTGTGCTACAACGTCTTCTCAAGTTCATAGTAGGTGTGATGGTAGCAGAGTTGTAAAATTTGAATTGTCCTGAGGTTTTGACTTCTCATGCTGTTTAAAAACACCGCCACTGCCATGTTCTCTGAAAGTACTCGTAAGAGAGGTAAGCGCTTGGATCTAAGTCCGGGTCACGGACACAGTTGAATGAATTCCGGGGAGGAGGTATTTATCCACTTTTAATGAAGGATATGTCTACCTGAGAAAAAGTCAGACTGAGTGATATTATTTCCATAAAGAGTACTGGTTTTCATACGTTTTAAAAATGTTAACATAAATTCTCGGTATGGAATGCATTCTGGAATTTTCATAGAGCAGACATTAGGTGGATTTTAAATGTCAGTTGTTTTTCCCATCTCATTTACTCACCACGAATAACTCATTATTATATACATAAATATTCACATACATAAGGAAACAACAAAGCTAAAGAGTCAGTTTATGGTCTCTGGATTTCACATTCATTTTCATAGACATGCTTCCTGAAAATGAGCCACGCTCTAAAGACATCAGGTGAGGTCTGGGATTCCCGGAAAACACGAATGTCTGAACTGTCCAGTTTTTCTAGTTATTTTTGATATCGTTATGGTCACATCAAGTGTCTTTAAATGTATCCGGACTATCCAGACCGATTTAGCTTACATGTGGAAAAGATAAATTCAACTGTAACCTGATCTTTAGAGCAGATACCGAACAAGCGGAGGGAAGCATGCTCTAGCGGGACTCAGAGGAATGGAATTTGATGGCTTGTCTGACTTCCGAGGAGTAAGTAGAAATTGTTCCGGTCAAATTTTAGGTCCAAATAGGATATCTACACATGAAAAGGTGAACATTCTACATAAAACAAGGATGCGATGATTCATGGGAGAACACTTGGGATATCTTGTTCCCCCCTAACCGTACAAGGTAGTACTCTGTGAGTGGGTATGAGAAATAATTTCATGAATTCAGCCTTCCACTGGGCCTCACTTTTACACTCTTGAAAGCTACATGAGTAACTGCTTTCAATGTAAACGGACTAGAATTAGGGTGGCTGAAGGGATAAAGAGGTGAGACCCACCTTTATGTTGCCTATGGGAGGCTCATTTTTGACCTAAGGACACACATAAACTGAAAGTGAAGGGATGGAAAAAGATACTTTATGCAAGTTAAAGAGAGCAAAGAGCAGGACCCGCAGTACTTATATAAGACAAACTGGACAGGAAACGAAGTGATGGGAACATCAAGGACACTATGACGATATGAAGGAATCAGTCCGAGGAGATGGCAATAACAACTGGGTAAGTGACTGTGCACGCAACACAGGAGGACTTAAATGGGTAAAGAAAAATTCATGCAGAAGTATGTCCGTATTTGGCACTTACTTACAGAACTAAAGGGAGCAGTAGATAGCAGGAAAATAATACTATGAGATTTTTAACACTCATTCCATCAATGGTTAGATCACCCAGAGGGAAAATAAATAAGGAAACTGTGGCATTCTATGACACAGTAGTCCAGAGAGACTTAAAAGATTTATAACAGAACATGACAGCCGAAAGCAGCAGGATACACATTCTTCTCAGGAACACTTGGAATGTTCTTCAGTAGAGATCACAAATTAGGACAGGAAAATGTCTCAATAAATTTAAGAAGACTGGAATTGTATTAAGCATCTTTTCCTACCAAAAGTGTATGAAACTAGGAATGAATGACATGAAGAAAACCAGAGAAAACACAAACAGGAGAAGCTAAACCTCATAATTGTAAATAATCAGTGATTCAATGAGGAAACCAAAGGAGAAAACAAACAATGTATGGAAGCAAATAAGACAGGAACCCAATGGATCAAAGTATGTAAAATGGACCTAGAGTGATTCTAGGAGTTACGTACATAGCAATGGAGGCCTCCACCCAGAAAGAAAGACAATCCCGAACGAACAATATCCTTTCACTATGAAAGGAACTAGGAAAAGAAGTACAAACCGGTCTAGGTTCCCATTCTTGAGTCACCATAGCACGGGGAAGAAGAGCAGAGTCTGTTCAGTCAGACTGTCTCGGTGTGTTCCCATCATCTCCCTGAATTTGGGCAAAGGCAGCTGTGAGGATGTCAGTTTCTCTGTCTGTGTGATGATGGGGATACTAAAGAAGCTAGCTCAGAGATTCTGGGGAGTGCAAAGTGCTTGCCAAAGTACCTTGTGTATAGGGTTCAACAAATCTTTGGATGAAGGTTTCTACAGGCCTACCAGTGTTATATATGTAATTCAGGAAAACACACTAAAAAAGAGTACACATATTAAGTCAAAAAAGAATAACGAATCAATTTGTTTCACATGTCGTAGGGAAAAGGAGTTGCCATGGCCAGGGTGCTCGCCTGACCGCGAACTCCCTGCCCACGGCGCAAACGCCCTGCTGTCTCCTGAGAGCCAGCCTGCATTGTGACCTCAGCCCCGTTTACTGCGCATGCGCAGCTCGGGGAATTGTTGACAAGAGGGTCCCTATCGTCTGAGTTGCTGAGTAGGGACCTCGCCCGAGTGCTCTCTGCCGCTTGTGGATCTCAGAGCAGCTCCGTGCAGCTGCAGCGGATGTAATCTCAGCACTCGATCGACCTGCTGCCACCAAAGTAAAACTGGGTTGGAACAGCGGAGCCTCGCTGTTTTCCAGTCTCACCAAATCCAGTAGGAAATACGCTGGGACTCCTGTGCTACAACGTCTTCTCAAGTTCATAGTAGGTGTGATGGTAGCAGAGTTGTAAAATTTGAATTGTCCTGAGGTTTTGACTTCTCATGCTGTTTAAAAACACCGCCACTGCCATGTTCTCTGAAAGTACTCGTAAGAGAGGTAAGCGCTTGGATCTAAGTCCGGGTCACGGACACAGTTGAATGAATTCCGGGGAGGAGGTATTTATCCACTTTTAATGAAGGATATGTCTACCTGAGAAAAAGTCAGACTGAGTGATATTATTTCCATAAAGAGTACTGGTTTTCATACGTTTTAAAAATGTTAACATAAATTCTCGGTATGGAATGCATTCTGGAATTTTCATAGAGCAGACATTAGGTGGATTTTAAATGTCAGTTGTTTTTCCCATCTCATTTACTCACCACGAATAACTCATTATTATATACATAAATATTCACATACATAAGGAAACAACAAAGCTAAAGAGTCAGTTTATTGTCTCTGGATTTCACATTCATTTTCATAGACATGCTTCCTGAAAATGAGCCACGCTCTAAAGACATCAGGTGAGGTCTGGGAATCCCGGAAAACACGAATGTCTGAACTGTCTAGTTTTTCTAGTTATTTTTGATATCGTTATGGTCACATCAAGTGTCTTTAAATGTATCCGGACTATCCAGACCGATTTAGCTTACATGTGGAAAAGATAAATTCAACTGTAACCTGATCTTTAGAGCAGATACCGAACAAGCGGAGGGAAGCATGCTCTAGCGGGACTCAGAGGAATGGAATTTGATGGCTTGTTTGACTTCCGAGGAGTAAGTAGAAATTGTTCCGGTCCAATTTTAGGTCCAAATAGGATATCTACACATGAAAAGGTGAACATTCTACATAAAACAAGGATGCGATGATTCATGGGAGAACACTTGGGATATCTTGTTCCCCCCTAACCGTACAAGGTAGTACTCTGTGAGTGGGTATGAGAAATAATTTCATGAATTCAGCCTTCCACTGGGCCTCACTTTTACACTCTTGAAAGCTACATGAGTAACTGCTTTCAATGTAAACGGACTAGAATTAGGGTGGCTGAAGGGATAAAGAGGTGAGACCCACCTTTATGTTGCCTATGGGAGGCTCATTTTTGTCCTAAGGACACACTTAAACTGAAAGTGAAGGGATGGAAAAAGATACTTTATGAAAGTTAAAGAGAGCAAAGAGCAGGACCCGCAATACTTATATAAGAAAAACTGGACAGGAAACGAAGTGATGGGAACATCAAGGACACTATGGCGATATGAAGGAATCAGTCTGAGGAGATGGCAATAACAACTGGGTAAGTGACTGTGCATGCAACACAGGAGGACTTAAATGGGAAAGGAAAAATTTATGCAGAAGTATGTCCGTATTTGGCACTTACTTACAGAACTAAAGGGAGCAGTAGATAGCAGGACAATAATACTATGAGATTTTTAACACTCATTCCATCAATGGTTAGATCACCCAGAGGGAAAATAAATAAGGAAACTGTGGCATTCTATGACACAGTAGTCCAGAGAGACTTAAAAGATTTATAACAGAACATGACAGCCGAAAGCAGCAGGATACACATTCTTCTCAGGAACACTTGGAATGTTCTTCAGTAGAGATCACAAATTAGGACAGGAAAATGTCTCAATAAATTTAAGAAGACTGGAATTGTATTAAGCATCTTTTCCGACCAAAAGTGTATGAAACTAGGTATGAATGACATAAAGAAAACCAGAGAAAACACAAACAGGAGAAGCTAAACCTCATAATTGTAAATAATCAGTGATTCAATGAGGAAACCAAAGAAGAAAACAAACAATGTATGGAAGCAAATAAGATAGGAACCCAATGGATCAAAGTATGTAAAATGGACCTAGAGTGATTCTAGGAGTTACGTACATAGCAATGGAGGCCTCCATCCAGAAAGAAAGACAATCCCGAACGAACAATATCCTTTCACTATGAAAGGAACTAGGAAAAGAAGTACAAACCGGTCTAGGTTCCCATTCTTGAGTCACCATAGCACGGGGAAGAAGAGCAGAGTCTGTTCAGTCAGACTGTCTCGGTGTGTTCCCATCATCTCTCTGAATTTGGGTAAAGGCAGCTGTGAGGATGTTAGTTTCTCTGTGTGTGTGATGATGGGGATACTAAAGAAGCTAGCTCAGAGATTCTGGGGAGTGCAAAGTGCTTGCCAAAGTACCTTGTGTATAGGGTTCAACAAATCTTTGGATGAAGGTTTCTACAGGCCTACCAGTGTTATATATGTAATTCAGGAAAACACACTAAAAAAGAGTACACATATTAAGTCAAAAAAGAATAACGAATCAATTTGTTTCACATGTCGTAGGGAAAAGGAGTTGCCATGGCCAGGGTGCTCGCCTGACCGCGAACTCCCTGCCCACGGCGCAAACGCCGTGCTGTCTCCTGAGAGCCAGCCTGCATTGTGACCTCAGCCCCGTTTACTGCGCATGCGCAGCTCGGGGAATTGTTGACAAGAGGGTCCCTATCGTCTGAGTTGCTGAGTAGGGACCTCGCCCGAGTGCTCTCTGCCGCTTGTGGATCTCAGAGCAGCTCCGTGCAGCTGCAGCGGATGTAATCTCAGCACTCGATCGACCTGCTGCCACCAAAGTAAAACTGGGTTGGAACAGCGGAGCCTCGCTGTTTTCCAGTCTCACCAAATCCAGTAGGAAATACGCTGGGACTCCTGTGCTACAACGTCTTCTCAAGTTCATAGTAGGTGTGATGGTAGCAGAGTTGTAAAATTTGAATTGTCCTGAGGTTTTGACTTCTCATGCTGATTAAAAACACCGCCACTGCCATGTTCTCTGAAAGTACTCGTAAGAGAGGTAAGCGCTTGGATCTAAGTCCGGTTCACGGACACAGTTGAATGAATTCCGGGGAGGAGGTATTTATCCACTTTTAATGAAGGATATGTCTACCTGAGAAAAAGTCAGACTAAGTGATATTATTTCCATAAAGAGTACTGGTTTTCATACGTTTTAAAAATGTTAACATAAATTCTCGGTATGGAATGCATTCTGGAATTTTCATAGAGCAGACATTAGGTGGATTTTAAATGTCAGTTGTTTTTCCCATCTCATTTACGCACCACGAATAACTCTTTATTATATATATAAATATTCACATACATAAGGAAACAACAAAGCTAAAGAGTCAGTTTATGGTCTCTGGATTTCACATTCATTTTCATAGACATGCTTCCTGAAAATGAGCCACGCTCTAAAGACATCAGGTGAGGTCTGGGAATCCCGGAAAACACGAATGTCTGAACTGTCTACTTTTTCTAGTTATTTTTGATATCGTTATGGTCACATCAAGTGTCTTTAAATGTATCCGGACTATCCAGACCGATTTAGCTTACATGTGGAAAAGATAAATTCAACTGTAACCTGATCTTTAGAGCAGATACCGAACAAGCGGAGGGAAGCATGCTCTAGCGGGGCTCAGAGGAATGGAATTTGATGGCATGTCTGACTTCCGAGGAGTAAGTAGAAATTTTTCCGGTCAAATTTTAGGTCCAAATAGGATATCTACACATGAAAAGGTGAACATTCTACATTAAACAAGGATGCGATGATTCATGGGAGAACACTTGGGATATCTTGTTCCCCCCTAACCGTACAAGGTAGTACTCTGTGAGTGGGTATGAGAAATAATTTCATGAATTCAGCCTTCCACTGGGCCTCACTTTTACACTCTTGAAAGCTACATGAGTAACTGCTTTGAATGTAAACGGACTAGAATTAGGGTGGCTGAAGGGATAAAGAGGTGAGACCCACCTTTATGTTGCCTATGGGAGGCTCATTTTTGACCTAAGGACACATAAACTGAAAGTGAAGGGATGGAAAAAGATACTTTATGCAAGTTAAAGAGAGCAAAGAGCAGGACCCGCAATACTTATATAAGATAAACTGGACAGGAAACGAAGAGATGGGAACATCAAGGACACTATGGCGATATGAAGGAATCAGTCTGAGGAGATGGCAATAACAACTGGGTAAGTGACTGTGCACGCAACACAGGAGGACTTAAATGGTTAAAGAAAAATTTATGCAGAAGTATGTCTGTATTTGGCACTTACTTACAGAACTAAAGGGAGCAGTAGATAGCACGACAATAATACTATGAGATTTTTAACACTCATTCCATCAATGGTTAGATCACCCAGAGGGAAAATAAATAAGGAAACTGTGGCATTCTATGACACAGTAGTCCAGAGAGACTTAAAAGATTTATACCAGTACATGACAGCCGAAAGCAGCAGGATACACATTCTTCTCAGGAACACTTGGAATGTTCTTCAGTAGAGATCACAAATTAGGACAGGAAAATGTCTCAATAAATTTAAGAAGACTTTAATTGTATTAAGCATCTTTTCCGACCAAAAGTGTATGAAACTAGGAATGAATGACATAAAGAAAACCAGAGAAAACACAAACAGGAGAAGCTAAACCACATAATTGTAAATAATCAGTGATTCAATGAGGAAACCAAAGAAGAAAACAAACAATGTATGGAAGCAAATAAGACAGGAACCCAATGGATCAAAGTATGTAAAATGGACCTAGAGTGATTCTAGGAGTTACGTACATAGCAATGGAGGCCTCCATCCAGAAAGAAAGACAATCCCGAACGAACAATATCCTTTCACTATGAAAGGAACTAGGAAAAGAAGTACAAACCGGTCTAGGTTCCCATTCTTGAGTCACCATAGCATGGGGAAGAAGAGCAGAGTCTGTTCAGTCAGACTGTCTCGGTGTGTTCCCATCATCTCTCTGAATTTGGGCAAAGGCAGCTGTGAGGATGTCAGTTTCTCTGTCTATGTGATGATGGGGATACTAAAGAAGCTAGCTCAGAGATTCTGGGGAGTGCAAAGTGCTTGCCAAAGTACCTTGTGTATAGGGTTCAACAAATCTTTGGATGAAGGTTTCTACGGGCCTACCAGTGTTATATATGTAATTCAGGAAAACACACTAAAAAAGAGTACACATATTAAGTCAAAAAAGAATAACGAATCAATTTGTTTCACATGTCGTAGGGAAAAGGAGTTGCCATGGCCAGGGTGCTCGCCTGACCGCGAACTCCCTGCCCACGGCGCAAACGCCGTGCTGTCTCCTGAGAGCCAGCCTGCATTGTGACCTCAGCCCCGTTTACTGCGCATGCGCAGCTCGGGGAATTGTTGACAAGAGGGTCCCTATCGTCTGAGTTGCTGAGTAGGGACCTCGCCCGAGTGCTCTCTGCCGCTTGTGGATCTCAGAGCAGCTCCGTGCAGCTGCAGCGGATGTAATCTCAGCACTCGATCGACCTGCTGCCACCAAAGTAAAACTGGGTTGGAACAGCGGAGCCTCGCTGTTTTCCAGTCTCACCAAATCCAGTAGGAAATACGCTGGGACTCCTGTGCTACAACGTCTTCTCAAGTTCATAGTAGGTGTGATGGTAGCAGAGTTGTAAAATTTGAATTGTCCTGAGGTTTTGACTTCTCATGCTGATGAAAAACACCGCCACTGCCATGTTCTCTGAAAGTAATCGTAAGAGAGGTAAGCGCTTGGATCTAAGTCCGGGTCACGGACACAGTTGAATGAATTCCGGGGAGGAGGTATTTATCCACTTTTAATGAAGGATATGTCTACCTGAGAAAAAGTCAGACTGAGTGATATTATTTCCATAAAGAGTACTGGTGTTCATACGTTTTAAAAATGTTAACATAAATTCTCGGTATGGAATGCATTCTGGAATTTTCATAGAGCAGACATTAGGTGGATTTTAAATGTCAGTTGTTTTTCCCATCTCATTTACTCACCACGAATAACTCATTATTATATATATAAATATTCACATAAATAAGGAAACAACAAAGCTAAAGAGTCAGTTTATGGTCTCTGGATTTCACATTCATTTTCATAGACATGCTTCCTGAAAATGAGCCACGCTCTAAAGACATCAGGTGAGGTCTGGGAATCCCGGAAAACACGAATATCTGAACTGTCTACTTTTTCTAGTTATTTTTGATATCGTTATGGTCACATCAAGTGTCTTTAAATGTATCCGGACTATCCAGACCGATTTAGCTTACATGTGGAAAAGATAAATTCAACTGTAACCTGATCTTTAGAGCAGATACCGAACCAGCGGAGGGAAGCATGCTCTAGCGGGACTCAGGGGAATAGAATTTGATGGCTTGTCTGACTTCCGAGGAGTAAGTAGAAATTGTTCCGGTCAAATTTTAGGTCCAAATAGGATATCTATACATGAAAAGGTGAACATTCTACATAAAACAAGGATGCGATGATTCATGGGGGAACACTTGGGATATCGTGTTCCCCCCTAACCATACAAGGTAGTACTCTGTGAGTGGGTATGAGAAATAATTTCATGAATTCAGCCTTCCACTGGGCCTCACTTTTACACTCTTGAAAGCTACATGAGTAACTGCTTTCAATGTAAACGGACTAGAATTAGGGTGGCTGAAGGGATAAAGAGGTGAGACCCACCTTTATGTTGCCTATGGGAGGCTCATTTTTGACCTAAGGACACACATAAACTGAAAGTGAAGGGATGGAAAAAGATACTTTATGCAAGTTAAAGAGAGCAAAGAGCAGGACCCGCAATACTTATATAAGATAAACTGGACAGGAAACGAAGAGATGGGAACATCAAGGACACTATGGCGATATGAAGGAATCAGTCTGAGGAGATGGCAATAACAACTGGGTAAGTGACTGTGCACGCAACACAGGAGGACTTAAATGGGTAAAGAAAAATTTATGCAGAAGTATGTCCGTATTTGGCACTTACTTACAGAACTAAAGGGAGCAGTAGATAGCAGGAAAATAATACTATGAGATTTTTAACACTCATTCCATCAATGGTTAGATCACCCAGAGGGAAAATAAATAAGGAAACTGTGGCATTCTATGACACAGTAGTCCAGAGAGACTTAAAAGATTTATACCAGTACATGACAGCCGAAAGCAGCAGGATACACATTCTTCTCAGGAACACTTGGAATGTTCTTCAGTAGAGATCACAAATTAGGACAGGAAAATGTCTCAATACATTTAAGAAGACTGGAATTGTATTAAGCATCTTTTCCGACCAAAAGTGTATGAAACTAGGTATGAATGACATAAAGAAAACCAGAGAAAACACAAACAGGAGAAGCTAAACCTCATAATTGTAAATAATCAGTGATTCAATGAGGAAACCAAAGAAGAAAACAAACTATGTATGGAAGCAAATAAGACAGGAACCCAATGGATCAAAGTAAGTAAAATGGACCTAGAGTGATTCTAGGAGTTACGTACATAGCAATGGAGGCCTCCACCCAGAAAGAAAGACAATCCCGAACGAACAATATCCTTTCACTATGAAAGGAACTAGGAAAAGAAGTACAAACCGGTCTAGGTTCCCATTCTTGAGTCACCATAGCACGGGGAAGAAGAGCAGAGTCTGTTCAGTCAGACTGTCTCGGTGTGTTCCCATCATCTCTCTTAATTTGGGCAAAGGCAGCTGTGAGGATGTCAGTTTCTCTGTGTGTGTGATGATGGGGATACTAAAGAAGCTAGCTCAGAGATTCTGGGGAGTGCAAAGTGCTTGCCAAAGTACCTTGTGTATAGGGTTCAACAAATCTTTGGATGAAGGTTTCTACAGGCCTACCAGTGTTATATATGTAATTCAGGAAAACACACTAAAAAAGAGTACACATATTAAGTCAAAAAAAGAATAACGAATCAATTTGTTTCACATGTCGTAGGGAAAAGGAGTTGCCATGGCCAGGGTGCTCGCCTGACCGCGAACTCCCTGCCCACGGCGCAAACGCCGTGCTGTCTCCTGAGAGCCAGCCTGCATTGTGACCTCAGCCCCGTTTACTGCGCATGCGCAGCTCGGGGAGTTGTTGACAAGAGGGTCCCTATCGTCTGAGTTGCTGAGTAGGGACCTCGCCCGAGTGCTCTCTGCCGCTTGTGGATCTCAGAGCAGCTCCGTGCAGCTGCAGCGGATGTAATCTCAGCACTCGATCGACCTGCTGCCACCAAAGTAAAACTGGGTTGGAACAGCGGAGCCTCGCTGTTTTCCAGTCTCACCAAATCCAGTAGGAAATACGCTGGGACTCCTGTGCTACAACGTCTTCTCAAGTTCATAGTAGGTGTGATGGTAGCAGAGTTGTAAATTTTGAATTGTCCTGAGGTTTTCACTTCTCATGCTGTTTAAAAACACCGCCACTGCCATGTTCTCTGAAAGTACTCGTAAGAGAGGTAAGCGCTTGGATCTAAGTCCGGGTCACGGACACAGTTGAATGAATTCCGGGGAGGAGGTATTTATCCACTTTTAATGAAGGATATGTCTACCTGAGAAAAAGTCAGACTGAGTGATATTATTTCCATAAAGAGTACTGGTTTTCATACGTTTTAAAAATGTTAACATAAATTCTCGGTATGGAATGCATTCTGGAATTTTCATAGAGCAGACATTAGGTGGATTTTAAATGTCAGTTGTTTTTCCCATCTCATTTACTCACCACGAATAACTCTTTATTATATATATAAATATTCACATACATAAGGAAACAACAAAGCTAAAGAGTCAGTTTATGGTCTCTGGATTTCACATTCATTTTCATAGACATGCTTCCTGAAAATGAGCCACGCTCTAAAGACATCAGGTGAGGTCTGGGAATCCCGGAAAACACGAATGTCTGAACTGTCTAGTTTTTCTAGTTATTTTTGATATCGTTATGGTCACATCAAGTGTCTTTAAATGTATCCGGACTATCCAGACCGATTTAGCTTACATGTGGAAAAGATAAATTCAACTGTAACCTGATCTTTAGAGCAGATACCGAACAAGCGGAGGGAAGCATGCTCTAGCGGGACTCAGAGGAATGGAATTTGATGGCTTGTTTGACTTCCGAGGAGTAAGTAGAAATTGTTCCGGTCCAATTTTAGGTCCAAATAGGATATCTACACATGAAAAGGTGAACATTCTACATAAAACAAGGATGCGATGATTCATGGGAGAACACTTGGGATATCTTGTTCCCCCCTAACCGTACAAGGTAGTACTCTGTGAGTGGGTATGAGAAATAATTTCATGAATTCAGCCTTCCACTGGGCCTCACTTTTACACTCTTGAAAGCTACATGAGAAACTGCTTTCAATGTAAACGGACTAGAATTAGGGTGGCTGAAGGGATAAAGAGGTGAGACCCACCTTTATGTTGCCTATGGGAGGCTCATTTTTGTCCTAAGGACACACTTAAACTGAAAGTGAAGGGATGGAAAAAGATACTTTATGAAAGTTAAAGAGAGCAAAGAGCAGGACCCGCAATACTTATATAAGATAAACTGGACAGGAAACGAAGAGATGGGAACATCAAGGACACTATGGCGATATGAAGGAATCAGTCTGAGGAGATGGCAATAACAACTGGGTAAGTGACTGTGCACGCAACACTGGAGGACTTAAATGGGTAAAGAAAAATTTATGCAGAAGTATGTCGGTATTTGGCACTTACTTACAGAACTAAAGGGAGCACTAGATAGCAGGACAATAATACTATGAGATTTTTAACACTCATTCCATTAATGGTTAGATCACCCAGAGGGAAAATAAATAAGGAAACTGTGGCATTCTATGACACAGTAGTCCAGAGAGACTTAAAAGATTTATACCAGTACATGACAGCCGAAAGCAGCAGGATACACATTCTTCTCAGGAACACTTGGAATGTTCTTCAGTAGAGATCACAAATTAGGACAGGAAAATGTCTCAATACATTTAAGAAGACTGGAATTGTATTAAGCATCTTTTCCGACCAAAAGTGTATGAAACTAGGTATGAATGACATAAAGAAAACCAGAGAAAACACAAACAGGAGAAGCTAAACCTCATAATTGTAAATAATCAGTGATTCAATGAGGAAACCAAAGAAGAAAACAAACAATGTATGGAAACAAATAAGACAGGAACCCAATGGATCAAAGTAAGTAAAATGGACCTAGAGTGATTCTAGGAGTTACGTACATAGCAATGGAGGCCTCCACCCAGAAAGAAAGACAATCCCGAACGAACAATATCCTTTCACTATGAAAGGAACTAGGAAAAGAAGTACAAACCGGTCTAGGTTCCCATTCTTGAGTCACCATAGCACGGGGAAGAAGAGCAGAGTCTGTTCAGTCAGACTGTCTCGGTGTGTTCCCATCATCTCCCTGAATTTGGGCAAAGGCAGCTGTGAGGATGTCAGTTTCTCTGTCTGTGTGATGATGGGGATACTAAAGAAGCTAGCTCAGAGATTCTGGGGAGTGCAAAGTGCTTGCCAAAGTACCTTGTGTATAGGGTTCAACAAATCTTTGGATGAAGGTTTCTACAGGCCTACCAGTGTTATATATGTAATTCAGGAAAACACACTAAAAAAGAGTACACATATTAAGTCAAAAAAGAATAACGAATCAATTTGTTTCACATGTCGTAGGGAAAAGGAGTTGCCATGGCCAGGGTGCTCGCCTGACCGCGAACTCCCTGCCCACGGCGCAAACGCCGTGCTGTCTCCTGAGAGCCAGCCTGCATTGTGACCTCAGCCCCGTTTACTGCGCATGCGCAGCTCGGGGAGTTGTTGACAAGAGGGTCCCTATCGTCTGAGTTGCTGAGTAGGGACCTCGCCCGAGTGCTCTCTGCCGCTTGTGGATCTCAGAGCAGCTCCGTGCAGCTGCAGCGGATGTAATCTCAGCACTCGATCGACCTGCTGCCACCAAAGTAAAACTGGGTTGGAACAGCGGAGCCTCGCTGTTTTCCAGTCTCACCAAATCCAGTAGGAAATACGCTGGGACTCCTGTGCTACAACGTCTTCTCAAGTTCATAGTAGGTGTGATGGTAGCAGAGTTGTAAAATTTGAATTGTCCTGAGGTTTTGACTTCTCATGCTGTTTAAAAACACCGCCACTGCCATGTTCTCTGAAAGTACTCGTAAGAGAGGTAAGCGCTTGGATCTAAGTCCGGGTCACGGACACAGTTGAATGAATTCCGGGGAGGAGGTATTTATCCACTTTTAATGAAGGATATGTCTACCTGAGAAAAGGTCAGACTGAGAGATATTATTTCCATAAAGAGTACTGGTGTTCATACGTTTTAAAAATGTTAACATAAATTCTCGGTATGGAATGCATTCTGGAATTTTCATAGAGCAGACATTAGGTGGATTTTAAATGTCAGTTGTTTTTCCCATCTCATTTACTCACCACGAATAACTCATTATTATATATATAAATATTCACATAAATAAGGAAACAACAAAGCTAAAGAGTCAGTTTATGGTCTCTGGATTTCACATTCATTTTCATAGACATGCTTCCTGAAAATGAGCCACGCTCTAAAGACATCAGGTGAGGTCTGGGAATCCCGGAAAACACGAATATCTGAACTGTCTACTTTTTCTAGTTATTTTTGATATCGTTATGGTCACATCAAGTGTCTTTAAATGTATCCGGACTATCCAGACCGATTTAGCTTACATGTGGAAAAGATAAATTCAACTGTAACCTGATCTTTAGAGCAGATACCGAACCAGCGGAGGGAAGCATGCTCTAGCGGGACTCAGGGGAATAGAATTTGATGGCTTGTCTGACTTCCGAGGAGTAAGTAGAAATTGTTCCGGTCAAATTTTAGGTCCAAATAGGATATCTACACATGAAAAGGTGAACATTCTACATAAAACAAGGATGCGATGATTCATGGGGGAACACTTGGGATATCGTGTTCCCCCCTAACCATACAAGGTAGTACTCTGTGAGTGGGTATGAGAAATAATTTCATGAATTCAGCCTTCCACTGGGCCTCACTTTTACACTCTTGAAAGCTACATGAGTAACTGCTTTCAATGTAAACGGACTAGAATTAGGGTGGCTGAAGGGATAAAGAGGTGAGACCCACCTTTATGTTGCCTATGGGAGGCTCATTTTTGACCTAAGGACACACATAAACTGAAAGTGAAGGGATGGAAAAAGATACTTTATGCAAGTTAAAGAGAGCAAAGAGCAGGACCCGCAATACTTATATAAGATAAACTGGACAGGAAACGAAGAGATGGGAACATCAAGGACACTATGGCGATATGAAGGAATCAGTCTGAGGAGATGGCAATAACAACTGGGTAAGTGACTGTGCACGCAACACAGGAGGACTTAAATGGGTAAAGAAAAATTTATGCAGAAGTATGTCCGTATTTGGCACTTACTTACAGAACTAAAGGGAGCAGTAGATAGCAGGAAAATAATACTATGAGATTTTTAACACTCATTCCATCAATGGTTAGATCACCCAGAGGGAAAATAAATAAGGAAACTGTGGCATTCTATGACACAGTAGTCCAGAGAGACTTAAAAGATTTATACCAGTACATGACAGCCGAAAGCAGCAGGATACACATTCTTCTCAGGAACACTTGGAATGTTCTTCAGTAGAGATCACAAATTAGGACAGGAAAATGTCTCAATACATTTAAGAAGACTGGAATTGTATTAAGCATCTTTTCCGACCAAAAGTGTATGAAACTAGGTATGAATGACATAAAGAAAACCAGAGAAAACACAAACAGGAGAAGCTAAACCTCATAATTGTAAATAATCAGTGATTCAATGAGGAAACCAAAGAAGAAAACAAACTATGTATGGAAGCAAATAAGACAGGAACCCAATGGATCAAAGTAAGTAAAATGGACCTAGAGTGATTCTAGGAGTTACGTACATAGCAATGGAGGCCTCCACCCAGAAAGAAAGACAATCCCGAACGAACAATATCCTTTCACTATGAAAGGAACTAGGAAAAGAAGTACAAACCGGTCTAGGTTCCCATTCTTGAGTCACCATAGCACGGGGAAGAAGAGCAGAGTCTGTTCAGTCAGACTGTCTCGGTGTGTTCCCATCATCTCTCTGAATTTGGGCAAAGGCAGCTGTGAGGATGTCAGTTTCTCTGTGTGTGTGATGATGGGGATACTAAAGAAGCTAGCTCAGAGATTCTGGGGAGTGCAAAGTGCTTGCCAAAGTACCTTGTGTATAGGGTTCAACAAATCTTTGGATGAAGGTTTCTACAGGCCTACCAGTGTTATATATGTAATTCAGGAAAACACACTAAAAAAGAGTACACATATTAAGTCAAAAAAGAATAACGAATCAATTTGTTTCACATGTCGTAGGGAAAAGGAGTTGCCATGGCCAGGGTGCTCGCCTGACCGCGAACTCCCTGCCCACGGCGCAAACGCCGTGCTGTCTCCTGAGAGCCAGCCTGCATTGTGACCTCAGCCCCGTTTACTGCGCATGCGCAGCTCGGGGAGTTGTTGACAAGAGGGTCCCTATCGTCTGAGTTGCTGAGTAGGGACCTCGCCCGAGTGCTCTCTGCCGCTTGTGGATCTCAGAGCAGCTCCGTGCAGCTGCAGCGGATGTAATCTCAGCACTCGATCGACCTGCTGCCACCAAAGTAAAACTGGGTTGGAACAGCGGAGCCTCGCTGTTTTCCAGTCTCACCAAATCCAGTAGGAAATACGCTGGGACTCCTGTGCTACAACGTCTTCTCAAGTTCATAGTAGGTGTGATGGTAGCAGAGTTGTAAATTTTGAATTGTCCTGAGGTTTTCACTTCTCATGCTGTTTAAAAACACCGCCACTGCCATGTTCTCTGAAAGTACTCGTAAGAGAGGTAAGCGCTTGGATCTAAGTCCGGGTCACGGACACAGTTGAATGAATTCCGGGGAGGAGGTATTTATCCACTTTTAATGAAGGATATGTCTACCTGAGAAAAAGTCAGACTGAGTGATATTATTTCCATAAAGAGTACTGGTTTTCATACGTTTTAAAAATGTTAACATAAATTCTCGGTATGGAATGCATTCTGGAATTTTCATAGAGCAGACATTAGGTGGATTTTAAATGTCAGTTGTTTTTCCCATCTCATTTACTCACCACGAATAACTCTTTATTATATATATAAATATTCACATACATAAGGAAACAACAAAGCTAAAGAGTCAGTTTATGGTCTCTGGATTTCACATTCATTTTCATAGACATGCTTCCTGAAAATGAGCCACGCTCTAAAGACATCAGGTGAGGTCTGGGAATCCCGGAAAACACGAATGTCTGAACTGTCTAGTTTTTCTAGTTATTTTTGATATCGTTATGGTCACATCAAGTGTCTTTAAATGTATCCGGACTATCCAGACCGATTTAGCTTACATGTGGAAAAGATAAATTCAACTGTAACCTGATCTTTAGAGCAGATACCGAACAAGCGGAGGGAAGCATGCTCTAGCGGGACTCAGAGGAATGGAATTTGATGGCTTGTTTGACTTCCGAGGAGTAAGTAGAAATTGTTCCGGTCCAATTTTAGGTCCAAATAGGATATCTACACATGAAAAGGTGAACATTCTACATAAAACAAGGATGCGATGATTCATGGGAGAACACTTGGGATATCTTGTTCCCCCCTAACCGTACAAGGTAGTACTCTGTGAGTGGGTATGAGAAATAATTTCATGAATTCAGCCTTCCACTGGGCCTCACTTTTACACTCTTGAAAGCTACATGAGAAACTGCTTTCAATGTAAACGGACTAGAATTAGGGTGGCTGAAGGGATAAAGAGGTGAGACCCACCTTTATGTTGCCTATGGGAGGCTCATTTTTGTCCTAAGGACACACTTAAACTGAAAGTGAAGGGATGGAAAAAGATACTTTATGAAAGTTAAAGAGAGCAAAGAGCAGGACCCGCAATACTTATATAAGATAAACTGGACAGGAAACGAAGAGATGGGAACATCAAGGACACTATGGCGATATGAAGGAATCAGTCTGAGGAGATGGCAATAACAACTGGGTAAGTGACTGTGCACGCAACACTGGAGGACTTAAATGGGTAAAGAAAAATTTATGCAGAAGTATGTCGGTATTTGGCACTTACTTACAGAACTAAAGGGAGCAGTAGATAGCAGGACAATAATACTATGAGATTTTTAACACTCATTCCATTAATGGTTAGATCACCCAGAGGGAAAATAAATAAGGAAACTGTGGCATTCTATGACACAGTAGTCCAGAGAGACTTAAAAGATTTATACCAGTACATGACAGCCGAAAGCAGCAGGATACACATTCTTCTCAGGAACACTTGGAATGTTCTTCAGTAGAGATCACAAATTAGGACAGGAAAATGTCTCAATACATTTAAGAAGACTGGAATTGTATTAAGCATCTTTTCCGACCAAAAGTGTATGAAACTAGGTATGAATGACATAAAGAAAACCAGAGAAAACACAAACAGGAGAAGCTAAACCTCATAATTGTAAATAATCAGTGATTCAATGAGGAAACCAAAGAAGAAAACAAACAATGTATGGAAACAAATAAGACAGGAACCCAATGGATCAAAGTAAGTAAAATGGACCTAGAGTGATTCTAGGAGTTACGTACATAGCAATGGAGGCCTCCACCCAGAAAGAAAGACAATCCCGAACGAACAATATCCTTTCACTATGAAAGGAACTAGGAAAAGAAGTACAAACCGGTCTAGGTTCCCATTCTTGAGTCACCATAGCACGGGGAAGAAGAGCAGAGTCTGTTCAGTCAGACTGTCTCGGTGTGTTCCCATCATCTCTCTGAATTTGGGCAAAGGCAGCTGTGAGGATGTCAGTTTCTCTGTGTGTGTGATGATGGGGATACTAAAGAAGCTAGCTCAGAGATTCTGGGGAGTGCAAAGTGCTTGCCAAAGTACCTTGTGTATAGGGTTCAACAAATCTTTGGATGAAGGTTTCTACAGGCCTACCAGTGTTATATATGTAATTCAGGAAAACACACTAAAAAAGAGTACACATATTAAGTCAAAAAAGAATAACGAATCAATTTGTTTCACATGTCGTAGGGAAAAGGAGTTGCCATGGCCAGGGTGCTCGCCTGACCGCGAACTCCCTGCCCACGGCGCAAACGCCGTGCTGTCTCCTGAGAGCCAGCCTGCATTGTGACCTCAGCCCCGTTTACTGCGCATGCGCAGCTCGGGGAGTTGTTGACAAGAGGGTCCCTATCGTCTGAGTTGCTGAGTAGGGACCTCGCCCGAGTGCTCTCTGCCGCTTGTGGATCTCAGAGCAGCTCCGTGCAGCTGCAGCGGATGTAATCTCAGCACTCGATCGACCTGCTGCCACCAAAGTAAAACTGGGTTGGAACAGCGGAGCCTCGCTGTTTTCCAGTCTCACCAAATCCAGTAGGAAATACGCTGGGACTCCTGTGCTACAACGTCTTCTCAAGTTCATAGTAGGTGTGATGGTAGCAGAGTTGTAAAATTTGAATTGTCCTGAGGTTTTGACTTCTCATGCTGTTTAAAAACACCGCCACTGCCATGTTCTCTGAAAGTACTCGTAAGAGAGGTAAGCGCTTGGATCTAAGTCCGGGTCACGGACACAGTTGAATGAATTCCGGGGAGGAGGTATTTATCCACTTTTAATGAAGGATATGTCTACCTGAGAAAAGGTCAGACTGAGAGATATTATTTCCATAAAGAGTACTGGTGTTCATACGTTTTAAAAATGTTAACATAAATTCTCGGTATGGAATGCATTCTGGAATTTTCATAGAGCAGACATTAGGTGGATTTTAAATGTCAGTTGTTTTTCCCATCTCATTTACTCACCACGAATAACTCATTATTATATATATAAATATTCACATAAATAAGGAAACAACAAAGCTAAAGAGTCAGTTTATGGTCTCTGGATTTCACATTCATTTTCATAGACATGCTTCCTGAAAATGAGCCACGCTCTAAAGACATCAGGTGAGGTCTGGGAATCCCGGAAAACACGAATATCTGAACTGTCTACTTTTTCTAGTTATTTTTGATATCGTTATGGTCACATCAAGTGTCTTTAAATGTATCCGGACTATCCAGACCGATTTAGCTTACATGTGGAAAAGATAAATTCAACTGTAACCTGATCTTTAGAGCAGATACCGAACCAGCGGAGGGAAGCATGCTCTAGCGGGACTCAGGGGAATAGAATTTGATGGCTTGTCTGACTTCCGAGGAGTAAGTAGAAATTGTTCCGGTCAAATTTTAGGTCCAAATAGGATATCTACACATGAAAAGGTGAACATTCTACATAAAACAAGGATGCGATGATTCATGGGGGAACACTTGGGATATCGTGTTCCCCCCTAACCATACAAGGTAGTACTCTGTGAGTGGGTATGAGAAATAATTTCATGAATTCAGCCTTCCACTGGGCCTCACTTTTACACTCTTGAAAGCTACATGAGTAACTGCTTTCAATGTAAACGGACTAGAATTAGGGTGGCTGAAGGGATAAAGAGGTGAGACCCACCTTTATGTTGCCTATGGGAGGCTCATTTTTGACCTAAGGACACACATAAACTGAAAGTGAAGGGATGGAAAAAGATACTTTATGCAAGTTAAAGAGAGCAAAGAGCAGGACCCGCAATACTTATATAAGATAAACTGGACAGGAAACGAAGAGATGGGAACATCAAGGACACTATGGCGATATGAAGGAATCAGTCTGAGGAGATGGCAATAACAACTGGGTAAGTGACTGTGCACGCAACACAGGAGGACTTAAATGGGTAAAGAAAAATTTATGCAGAAGTATGTCCGTATTTGGCACTTACTTACAGAACTAAAGGGAGCAGTAGATAGCAGGAAAATAATACTATGAGATTTTTAACACTCATTCCATCAATGGTTAGATCACCCAGAGGGAAAATAAATAAGGAAACTGTGGCATTCTATGACACAGTAGTCCAGAGAGACTTAAAAGATTTATACCAGTACATGACAGCCGAAAGCAGCAGGATACACATTCTTCTCAGGAACACTTGGAATGTTCTTCAGTAGAGATCACAAATTAGGACAGGAAAATGTCTCAATACATTTAAGAAGACTGGAATTGTATTAAGCATCTTTTCCGACCAAAAGTGTATGAAACTAGGTATGAATGACATAAAGAAAACCAGAGAAAACACAAACAGGAGAAGCTAAACCTCATAATTGTAAATAATCAGTGATTCAATGAGGAAACCAAAGAAGAAAACAAACTATGTATGGAAGCAAATAAGACAGGAACCCAATGGATCAAAGTAAGTAAAATGGACCTAGAGTGATTCTAGGAGTTACGTACATAGCAATGGAGGCCTCCACCCAGAAAGAAAGACAATCCCGAACGAACAATATCCTTTCACTATGAAAGGAACTAGGAAAAGAAGTACAAACCGGTCTAGGTTCCCATTCTTGAGTCACCATAGCACGGGGAAGAAGAGCAGAGTCTGTTCAGTCAGACTGTCTCGGTGTGTTCCCATCATCTCTCTTAATTTGGGCAAAGGCAGCTGTGAGGATGTCAGTTTCTCTGTGTGTGTGATGATGGGGATACTAAAGAAGCTAGCTCAGAGATTCTGGGGAGTGCAAAGTGCTTGCCAAAGTACCTTGTGTATAGGGTTCAACAAATCTTTGGATGAAGGTTTCTACAGGCCTACCAGTGTTATATATGTAATTCAGGAAAACACACTAAAAAAGAGTACACATATTAAGTCAAAAAAGAATAACGAATCAATTTGTTTCACATGTCGTAGGGAAAAGGAGTTGCCATGGCCAGGGTGCTCGCCTGACCGCGAACTCCCTGCCCACGGCGCAAACGCCGTGCTGTCTCCTGAGAGCCAGCCTGCATTGTGACCTCAGCCCCGTTTACTGCGCATGCGCAGCTCGGGGAGTTGTTGACAAGAGGGTCCCTATCGTCTGAGTTGCTGAGTAGGGACCTCGCCCGAGTGCTCTCTGCCGCTTGTGGATCTCAGAGCAGCTCCGTGCAGCTGCAGCGGATGTAATCTCAGCACTCGATCGACCTGCTGCCACCAAAGTAAAACTGGGTTGGAACAGCGGAGCCTCGCTGTTTTCCAGTCTCACCAAATCCAGTAGGAAATACGCTGGGACTCCTGTGCTACAACGTCTTCTCAAGTTCATAGTAGGTGTGATGGTAGCAGAGTTGTAAATTTTGAATTGTCCTGAGGTTTTCACTTCTCATGCTGTTTAAAAACACCGCCACTGCCATGTTCTCTGAAAGTACTCGTAAGAGAGGTAAGCGCTTGGATCTAAGTCCGGGTCACGGACACAGTTGAATGAATTCCGGGGAGGAGGTATTTATCCACTTTTAATGAAGGATATGTCTACCTGAGAAAAAGTCAGACTGAGTGATATTATTTCCATAAAGAGTACTGGTTTTCATACGTTTTAAAAATGTTAACATAAATTCTCGGTATGGAATGCATTCTGGAATTTTCATAGAGCAGACATTAGGTGGATTTTAAATGTCAGTTGTTTTTCCCATCTCATTTACTCACCACGAATAACTCTTTATTATATATATAAATATTCACATACATAAGGAAACAACAAAGCTAAAGAGTCAGTTTATGGTCTCTGGATTTCACATTCATTTTCATAGACATGCTTCCTGAAAATGAGCCACGCTCTAAAGACATCAGGTGAGGTCTGGGAATCCCGGAAAACACGAATGTCTGAACTGTCTAGTTTTTCTAGTTATTTTTGATATCGTTATGGTCACATCAAGTGTCTTTAAATGTATCCAGACTATCCAGACCGATTTAGCTTACATGTGGAAAAGATAAATTCAACTGTAACCTGATCTTTAGAGCAGATACCGAACAAGCGGAGGGAAGCATGCTCTAGCGGGACTCAGAGGAATGGAATTTGATGGCTTGTTTGACTTCCGAGGAGTAAGTAGAAATTGTTCCGGTCCAATTTTAGGTCCAAATAGGATATCTACACATGAAAAGGTGAACATTCTACATAAAACAAGGATGCGATGATTCATGGGAGAACACTTGGGATATCTTGTTCCCCCCTAACCGTACAAGGTAGTACTCTGTGAGTGGGTATGAGAAATAATTTCATGAATTCAGCCTTCCACTGGGCCTCACTTTTAAACTCTTGAAAGCTACATGAGTAACTGCTTTCAATGTAAACGGACTAGAATTAGGGTGGCTGAAGGGATAAAGAGGTGAGACCCACCTTTATGTTGCCTATGGGAGGCTCATTTTTGTCCTAAGGACACACTTAAACTGAAAGTGAAGGGATGGAAAAAGATACTTTATGAAAGTTAAAGAGAGCAAAGAGCAGGACCCGCAATACTTATATAAGATAAACTGGACAGGAAACGAAGAGATGGGAACATCAAGGACACTATGGCGATATGAAGGAATCAGTCTGAGGAGATGGCAATAACAACTGGGTAAGTGACTGTGCACGCAACACAGGAGGACTTAAATGGGTAAAGAAAAATTTATGCAGAAGTATGTCGGTATTTGGCACTTACTTACAGAACTAAAGGGAGCAGTAGATAGCAGGACAATAATACTATGAGATTTTTAACACTCATTCCATTAATGGTTAGAACACCCAGAGGGAAAATAAATAAGGAAACTGTGGCATTCTATGACACAGTAGTCCAGAGAGACTTAAAAGATTTATACCAGTACATGACAGCCGAAAGCAGCAGGATACACATTCTTCTCAGGAACACTTGGAATGTTCTTCAGTAGAGATCACAAATTAGGACAGGAAAATGTCTCAATACATTTAAGAAGACTGGAATTGTATTAAGCATCTTTTCCGACCAAAAGTGTATGAAACTAGGTATGAATGACATAAAGAAAACCAGAGAAAACACAAACAGGAGAAGCTAAACCTCATAATTGTAAATAATCAGTGATTCAATGAGGAAACCAAAGAAGAAAACAAACAATGTATGGAAGCAAATAAGACAGGAACCCAATGGATCAAAGTAAGTAAAATGGACCTAGAGTGATTCTAGGAGTTACGTACATAGCAATGGAGGCCTCCACCCAGAAAGAAAGACAATCCCGAACGAACAATATCCTTTCACTATGAAAGGAACTAGGAAAAGAAGTACAAACCGGTCTAGGTTCCCATTCTTGAGTCACCATAGCACGGGGAAGAAGAGCAGAGTCTGTTCAGTCAGACTGTCTCGGTGTGTTCCCATCATCTCTCTGAATTTGGGCAAGGCAGCTGTGAGGATGTCAGTTTCTCTGTGTGTGTGATGATGGGGATACTAAAGAAGCTAGCTCAGAGATTCTGGGGAGTGCAAAGTGCTTGCCAAAGTACCTTGTGTATAGGGTTCAACAAATCTTTGGATGAAGGTTTCTACAGGCCTACCAGTGTTATATATGTAATTCAGGAAAACACACTAAAAAAGAGTACACATATTAAGTCAAAAAAGAATAACGAATCAATTTGTTTCACATGTCGTAGGGAAAAGGAGTTGCCATGGCCAGGGTGCTCGCCTGACCGCGAACTCCCTGCCCACGGCGCAAACGCCGTGCTGTCTCCTGAGAGCCATCCTGCATTGTGACCTCAGCCCCGTTTACTGCGCATGCGCAGCTCGGGGAGTTGTTGACAAGAGGGTCCCTATCGTCTGAGTTGCTGAGTAGGGACCTCGCCCGAGTGCTCTCTGCCGCTTGTGGATCTCAGAGCAGCTCCGTGCAGCTGCAGCGGATGTAATCTCAGCACTCGATCGACCTGCTGCCACCAAAGTAAAACTGGGTTGGAACAGCGGAGCCTCGCTGTTTTCCAGTCTCACCAAATCCAGTAGGAAATACGCTGGGACTCCTGTGCTACAACGTCTTCTCAAGTTCATAGTAGGTGTGATGGTAGCAGAGTTGTAAAATTTGAATTGTCCTGAGGTTTTGACTTCTCATGCTGTTTAAAAACACCGCCACTGCCATGTTCTCTGAAAGTACTCGTAAGAGAGGTAAGCGCTTGGATCTAAGTCCGGGTCACGGACACAGTTGAATGAATTCCGGGGAGGAGTTATTTATCCACTTTTAATGAAGGATATGTCTACCTGAGAAAAAGTCAGACTGAGTGATATTATTTCCATAAAGAGTACTGGTTTTCATACGTTTTAAAAATGTTAACATAAATTCTCGGTATGGAATGCATTCTGGAATTTTCATAGAGCAGACATTAGGTGGATTTTAAATGTCAGTTGTTTTTCCCATCTCATTTACGCACCACGAATAACTCATTATTATATATATATATATTCACATACATAAGGAAACAACAAAGCTAAAGAGTCAGTTTATGGTCTCTGGATTTCACATTCATTTTCATAGACATGCTTCCTGAAAATGAGCCACGCTCTAAAGACATCAGGTGAGGTCTGGGAATCCCGGAAAACACGAATGTCTGAACTGTCTACTTTTTCTAGTTATTTTTGATATCGTTATGGTCACATCAAGTGTCTTTAAATGTATCCGGACTATCCAGACCGATTTAGCGTACATGTGGAAAAGATAAATTCAACTGTAACCTGATCTTTAGAGCAGATACCGAACAAGCGGAGGGAAGCATGCTCTAGCGGGACTCAGAGGAATGGAATTTGATGGCTTGTCTGACTTCCGAGGAGTAAGTAGAAATTGTTCCGGTCAAATTTTAGGTCCAAATAGGATATCTACACATGAAAAGGTGAACATTCTACATAAAACAAGGATGCGATGATTCATGGGAGAACACTTGGGATATCTTGTTCCCCCCTAACCGTACAAGGTAGTACTCTGTGAGTGGGTATGAGAAATAATTTCATGAATTCAGCCTTCCACTGGGCCTCACTTTTACACTCTTGAAAGCTACATGAGTAACTGCTTTCAATGTAAACGGACTAGAATTAGGGTGGCTGAAGGGATAAAGAGGTGAGACCCACCTTTGTGTTGCCTATGGGAGGCTCATTTTTGACCTAAGGACACACATAAACTGAAAGTGAAGGGATGGAAAAAGATACTTTATGCAAGTTAAAGAGAGCAAAGAGCAGGACCCGCAGTACTTATATAAGACAAACTGGACAGGAAACGAAGTGATGGGAACATCAAGGACACTATGACGATATGAAGGAATCAGTCCGAGGAGATGGCAATAACAACTGGGTAAGTGACTGTGCACGCAACACAGGAGGACTTAAATGGGTAAAGAAAAATTCATGCAGAAGTATGTCCGTATTTGGCACTTACTTACAGAACTAAAGGGAGCAGTAGATAGCAGGAAAATAATACTATGAGATTTTTAACACTCATTCCATCAATGGTTAGATCACCCAGAGGGAAAATAAATAAGGAAACTGTGGCATTCTATGACACAGTAGTCCAGAGAGACTTAAAAGATTTATAACAGAACATGACAGTCGAAAGCAGCAGGATACACATTCTTCTCAGGAACACTTGGAATGTTCTTCAGTAGAGATCACAAATTAGGACAGGAAAATGTCTCAATAAATTTAAGAAGACTGGAATTGTATTAAGCATCTTTTCCGACCAAAAGTGTATGAAACTAGGAATGAATGACATAAAGAAAACCAGAGAAAACACAAACAGGAGAAGCTAAACCTCATAATTGTAAATAATCAGTGATTCAATGAGGAAACCAAAGGAGAAAACAAACAATGTATGGAAGCAAATAAGACAGGAACCCAATGGATCAAAGTATGTAAAATGGACCTAGAGTGATTCTAGGAGTTACGTACATAGCAATGGAGGCCTCCACCCAGAAAGAAAGACAATCCCGAACGAACAATATCCTTTCACTATGAAAGGAACTAGGAAAAGAAGTACAAACCGGTCTAGGTTCCCATTCTTGAGTCACCATAGCACGGGGAAGAAGAGCAGAGTCTGTTCAGTCAGACTGTCTCGGTGTGTTCCCATCATCTCCCTGAATTTGGGCAAAGGCAGCTGTGAGGATGTCAGTTTCTCTGTCTGTGTGATGATGGGGATACTAAAGAAGCTAGCTCAGAGATTCTGGGGAGTGCAAAGTGCTTGCCAAAGTACCTTGTGTATAGGGTTCAACAAATCTTTGGATGAAGGTTTCTACAGGCCTACCAGTGTTATATATGTAATTCAGGAAAACACACTAAAAAAGAGTACACATATTAAGTCAAAAAAGAATAACGAATCAATTTGTTTCACATGTCGTAGGGAAAAGGAGTTGCCATGGCCAGGGTGCTCGCCTGACCGCGAACTCCCTGCCCACGGCGCAAACGCCGTGCCGTCTCCTGAGAGCCAGCCTGCATTGTGACCTCAGCCCCGTTTACTGCGCATGCGCAGCTCGGGGAATTGTTGACAAGAGGGTCCCTATCGTCTGAGTTGCTGAGTAGGGACCTCGCCCGAGTGCTCTCTGCCGCTTGTGGATCTCAGAGCAGCTCCGTGCAGCTGCAGCGGATGTAATCTCAGCACTCGATCGACCTGCTGCCACCAAAGTAAAACTGGGTTGGAACAGCGGAGCCTCGCTGTTTTCCAGTCTCACCAAATCCAGTAGGAAATACGCTGGGACTCCTGTGCTACAACGTCTTCTCAAGTTCATAGTAGGTGTGATGGTAGCAGAGTTGTAAAATTTGAATTGTCCTGAGGTTTTGACTTCTCATGCTGATTAAAAACACCGCCACTGCCATGTTCTCTGAAAGTACTCGTAAGAGAGGTAAGCGCTTGCATCTAAGTCCGGGTCACGGACACAGTTGAATGAATTCCGGGGAGGAGGTATTTATCCACTTTTAATGAAGGATATGTCTACCTGAGAAAAAGTCAGACTGAGTGATATTATTTCCATAAAGAGTACTGGTTTTCATACGTTTTAAAAATGTTAACATAAATTCTCGGTATGGAATGCATTCTGGAATTTTCATAGAGCAGACATTAGGTGGATTTTAAATGTCAGTTGTTTTTCCCATCTCATTTACTCACCACGAATAACTCATTATTATATACATAAATATTCACATACATAAGGAAACAACAAAGCTAAAGAGTCAGTTTATGGTCTCTGGATTTCACATTCATTTTCATAGACATGCTTCCTGAAAATGAGCCACGCTCTAAAGACATCAGGTGAGGTCTGGGAATCCCGGAAAACACGAATGTCTGAACTGTCTACTTTTTCTAGTTATTTTTGATATCGTTATGGTCACATCAAGTGTCTTTAAATGTATCCGGACTATCCAGACCGATTTAGCTTACATGTGGAAAAGATAAATTCAACTCTAACCTGATCTTTAGAGCAGATACCGAACAAGCGGAGGGAAGCATGCTCTAGCGGGACTCAGAGGAATGGAATTTGATGGCTTGTCTGACTTCCGAGGAGTAAGTAGAAATTGTTCCGGTCAAATTTTAGGTCCAAATAGGATATCTACAGATGAAAAGGTGAACATTCTACATAAAACAAGGATGCGATGATTCATGGGAGAACACTTGGGATATCTTGTTCCCCCCTAACCGTACAAGGTAGTACTCTGTGAGTGGGTATGAGAAATAATTTCATGAATTCAGCCTTCCACTGGGCCTCACTTTTACACTCTTGAAAGCTACATGAGTAACTGCTTTCAATGTAAACGGACTAGAATTAGGGTGGCTGAAGGGATAAAGAGGTGAGACCCACCTTTATGTTGCCTATGGGAGGCTCATTTTTGACCTAAGGACACACATAAACTGAAAGTGAAGGGATGGAAAAAGATACTTTATGCAAGTTAAAGAGAGCAAAGAGCAGGACCCGCAGTACTTATATAAGACAAACTGGACAGGAAACGAAGTGATGGGAACATCAAGGACATTATGACGATATGAAGGAATCAGTCCGCGGAGATGGCAATAACAACTGGGTAAGTGACTGTGCACGCAACACAGGAGGACTTAAATGGGTAAAGAAAAATTCATGCAGAAGTATGTCCATATTTGGCACTTACTTACAGAACTAAAGGGAGCAGTAGATAGCAGGAAAATAATACTATGAGATTTTTAACACTCATTCCATCAATGGTTAGATCACCCAGAGGGAAAATAAATAAGGAAACTGTGGCATTCTATGACACAGTAGTCCAGAGAGACTTAAAAGATTTATAACAGAACATGACAGCCGAAAGCAGCAGGATACACATTCTTCTCAGGAACACTTGGAATGTTCTTCAGTAGAGATCACAAATTAGGACAGGAAAATGTCTCAATAAATTTAAGAAGACTGGAATTGTATTAAGCATCTTTTCCGACCAAAAGTGTATGAAACTAGGAATGAATGACATAAAGAAAACCAGAGAAAACACAAACAGGAGAAGCTAAACCTCATAATTGTAAATAATCAGTGATTCAATGAGGAAACCAAAGGAGAAAACAAACAATGTATGGAAGCAAATAAGACAGGAACCCAATGGATCAAAGTATGTAAAATGGACCTAGAGTGATTCTAGGAGTTACGTACATAGCAATGGAGGCCTCCACCCAGAAAGAAAGACAATCCCGAACGAACAATATCCTTTCACTATGAAAGGAACTAGGAAAAGAAGTACAAACCGGTCTAGGTTCCCATTCTTGAGTCACCATAGCACGGGGAAGAAGAGCAGAGTCTGTTCAGTCAGACTGTCTCGGTGTGTTCCCATCATCTCCCTGAATTTGGGCAAAGGCAGCTGTGAGGATGTCAGTTTCTCTGTCTGTGTGATGATGGGGATACTAAAGAAGCTAGCTCAGAGATTCTGGGGAGTGCAAAGTGCTTGCCAAAGTACCTTGTGTATAGGGTTCAACAAATCTTTGGATGAAGGTTTCTACAGGCCTACCAGTGTTATATATGTAATTCAGGAAAACACACTAAAAAAGAGTACACATATTAAGTCAAAAAAGAATAACGAATCAATTTGTTTCACATGTCGTAGGGAAAAGGAGTTGCCATGGCCAGGGTGCTTGCCTGACCGCGAACTCCCTGCCCACGGCGCAAACGCCGTGCTGTCTCCTGAGAGCCAGCCTGCATTGTGACCTCAGCCCCGTTTACTGCGCATGCGCAGCTCGGGGAATTGTTGACAAGAGGGTCCCTATCGTCTGAGTTGCTGAGTAGGGACCTCGCCCGAGTGCTCTCTGCCGCTTGTGGATCTCAGAGCAGCTCCGTGCAGCTGCAGCGGATGTAATCTCAGCACTCGATCGACCTGCTGCCACCAAAGTAAAACTGGGTTGGAACAGCGGAGCCTCGCTGTTTTCCAGTCTCACCAAATCCAGTAGGAAATACGCTGGGACTCCTGTGCTACAACGTCTTCTCAAGTTCATAGTAGGTGTGATGGTAGCAGAGCTGTAAAATTTGAATTGTCCTGAGGTTTTGACTTCTCATGCTGATTAAAAACACCGCCACTGCCATGTTCTCTGAAAGTACTCGTAAGAGAGGTAAGCGCTAGCATCTAAGTCCGGGTCACGGACACAGTTGAATGAATTCCGGGGAGGAGGTATTTATCCACTTTTAATGAAGGATATGTCTACCTGAGAAAAAGTCAGACTGAGTGATATTATTTCCATAAAGAGTACTGGTTTTCATACGTTTTAAAAATGTTAACATAAATTCTCGGTATGGAATGCATTCTGGAATTTTCATAGAGCAGACATTAGGTGGATTTTAAATGTCAGTTGTTTTTCCCATCTCATTTACTCACCACGAATAACTCATTATTATATACATAAATATTCACATACATAAGGAAACAACAAAGCTAAAGAGTCAGTTTATGGTCTCTGGATTTCACATTCATTTTCATAGACATGCTTCCTGAAAATGAGCCACGCTCTAAAGACATCAGGTGAGGTCTGGGAATCCCGGAAAACACGAATGTCTGAACTGTCTAGTTTTTCTAGTTATTTTTGATATCGTTATGGTCACATCAAGTGTCTTTAAATGTATCCGGACTATCCAGACCGATTTAGCTTACATGTGGAAAAGATAAATTCAACTGTAACCTGATCTTTAGAGCAGATACCGAACAAGCGGAGGGAAGCATGCTCTAGCGGGACTCAGAGGAATGGAATTTGATGGCTTGTCTGACTTCCGAGGAGTAAGTAGAAATTGTTCCGGTCAAATTTTAGGTCCAAATAGGATATCTACACATGAAAAGGTGAACATTCTACATAAAACAAGGATGCGATGATTCATGGGAGAACACTTGGGATATCTTGTTCCCCCCTAACCGTACAAGATAGTACTCTGTGAGTGGGTATGAGAAATAATTTCATGAATTCAGCCTTCCACTGGGCCTCACTTTTACACTCTTGAAAGCTACATGAGTAACTGCTTTCAATGTAAACGGACTAGAATTAGGGTGGCTGAAGGGATAAAGAGGTGAGACCCACCTTTATGTTGCCTATGGGAGGCTCATTTTTGACCTAAGGACACACATAAACTGAAAGTGAAGGGATGGAAAAAGATACTTTATGCAAGTTAAAGAGAGCAAAGAGCAGGACCCGCAGTACTTATATAAAACAAACTGGTCAGGAAACGAAGTGATGGGAACATCAAGGACATTATGACGATATGAAGGAATCAGTCCGAGGAGATGGCAATAACAACTGGGTAGGTGACTGTGCACGCAACACAGGAGGACTTACATGGGTAAAGAAAAATTCATGCAGAAGTATGTCCATATTTGGCACTTACTTACAGAACTAAAGGGAGCAGTAGATAGCAGGAAAATAATACTATGAGATTTTTAACACTCATTCCATCAATGGTTAGATCACCCAGAGGGAAAATAAATAAGGAAACTGTGGCATTCTATGACACAGTAGTCCAGAGAGACTTAAAAGATTTATAACAGAACATGACAGCCGAAAGCAGCAGGATACACATTCTTCTCAGGAACACTTGGAATGTTCTTCAGTAGAGATCACAAATTAGGACAGGAAAATGTCTCAATAAATTTAAGAAGACTGGAATTGTATTAAGCATCTTTTCAGACCAAAAGTGTATGAAACTAGGAATGAATGACATAAAGAAAACCAGAGAAAACACAAACAGGAGAAGCTAAACCTCATAATTGTAAATAATCAGTGATTCAATGAGGAAACCAAAGGAGAAAACAAACAATGTATGGAAGCAAATAAGACAGGAACCCAATGGATCAAAGTATGTAAAATGGACCTAGAGTGATTCTAGGAGTTACGTACATAGCAATGGAGGCCTCCACCCAGAAAGAAAGACAATCCCGAACGAACAATATCCTTTCACTATGAAAGGAACTAGGAAAAGAAGTACAAACCGGTCTAGGTTCCCATTCTTGAGTCACCATAGCACGGGGAAGAAGAGCAGAGTCTGTTCAGTCAGACTGTCTCGGTGTGTTCCCATCATCTCCCTGAATTTGGGCAAAGGCAGCTGTGAGGATGTCAGTTTCTCTGTGTGTGTGATGATGGGGATACTAAAGAAGCTAGCTCAGAGATTCTGGGGAGTGCAAAGTGCTTGCCAAAGTACCTTGTGTATAGGGTTCAACAAATCTTTGGATGAAGGTTTCTACAGGCCTACCAGTGTTATATATGTAATTCAGGAAAACACACAAAAAAATAGTACACATATTAAGTCAAAAAAGAATATCGAATCAATTTGTTTCACATGTCGTAGGGAAAAGGAGTTGCCAAGGCCAGGGTGCTCGCCTGACCGCGAACTCCCTGCCCACGGCGCAAACGCCGTGCCGTCTCCTGAGAGCCAGCCTGCATTGTGACCTCAGCCCCGTTTACTGCGCATGCGCAGCTCGGGGAATTGTTGACAAGAGGGTCCCTATCGTCTGAGTTGCTGAGTAGGGACCTCGCCCGAGTGCTCTCTGCCGCTTGTGGATCTCAGAGCAGCTCCGTGCAGCTGCAGCGGATGTAATCTCAGCACTCGATCGACCTGCTGCCACCAAAGTAAAACTGGGTTGGAACAGCGGAGCCTCGCTGTTTTCCAGTCTCACCAAATCCAGTAGGAAATACGCTGGGACTCCTGTGCTACAACGTCTTCTCAAGTTCATAGTAGGTGTGATGGTAGCAGAGTTGTAAAATTTGAATTGTCCTGAGGTTTTGACTTCTCATGCTGATTAAAAACACCGCCACTGCCATGTTCTCTGAAAGTACTCGTAAGAGAGGTAAGCGCTTGCATCTAAGTCCGGGTCACGGACACAGTTGAATGAATTCCGGGGAGGAGGTATTTATCCACTTTTAATGAAGGATATGTCTACCTGAGAAAAAGTCAGACTGAGTGATATTATTTCCATAAAGAGTACTGGTTTTCATACGTTTTAAAAATGTTAACATAAATTCTCGGTATGGAATGCATTCTGGAATTTTCATAGAGCAGACATTAGGTGGATTTTAAATGTCAGTTGTTTTTCCCATCTCATTTACTCACCACGAATAACTCATTATTATATACATAAATATTCACATACATAAGGAAACAACAAAGCTAAAGAGTCAGTTTATGGTCTCTGGATTTCACATTCATTTTCATAGACATGCTTCCTGAAAATGAGCCACGCTCTAAAGACATCAGGTGAGGTCTGGGAATCCCGGAAAACACGAATGTCTGAACTGTCTACTTTTTCTAGTTATTTTTGATATCGTTATGGTCACATCAAGTGTCTTTAAATGTATCCGGACTATCCAGACCGATTTAGCTTACATGTGGAAAAGATAAATTCAACTCTAACCTGATCTTTAGAGCAGATACCGAACAAGCGGAGGGAAGCATGCTCTAGCGGGACTCAGAGGAATGGAATTTGATGGCTTGTCTGACTTCCGAGGAGTAAGTAGAAATTGTTCCGGTCAAATTTTAGGTCCAAATAGGATATCTACAGATGAAAAGGTGAACATTCTACATAAAACAAGGATGCGATGATTCATGGGAGAACACTTGGGATATCTTGTTCCCCCCTAACCGTACAAGGTAGTACTCTGTGAGTGGGTATGAGAAATAATTTCATGAATTCAGCCTTCCACTGGGCCTCACTTTTACACTCTTGAAAGCTACATGAGTAACTGCTTTCAATGTAAACGGACTAGAATTAGGGTGGCTGAAGGGATAAAGAGGTGAGACCCACCTTTATGTTGCCTATGGGAGGCTCATTTTTGACCTAAGGACACACATAAACTGAAAGTGAAGGGATGGAAAAAGATACTTTATGCAAGTTAAAGAGAGCAAAGAGCAGGACCCGCAGTACTTATATAAGACAAACTGGACAGGAAACGAAGTGATGGGAACATCAAGGACATTATGACGATATGAAGGAATCAGTCCGCGGAGATGGCAATAACAACTGGGTAAGTGACTGTGCACGCAACACAGGAGGACTTAAATGGGTAAAGAAAAATTCATGCAGAAGTATGTCCATATTTGGCACTTACTTACAGAACTAAAGGGAGCAGTAGATAGCAGGAAAATAATACTATGAGATTTTTAACACTCATTCCATCAATGGTTAGATCACCCAGAGGGAAAATAAATAAGGAAACTGTGGCATTCTATGACACAGTAGTCCAGAGAGACTTAAAAGATTTATAACAGAACATGACAGCCGAAAGCAGCAGGATACACATTCTTCTCAGGAACACTTGGAATGTTCTTCAGTAGAGATCACAAATTAGGACAGGAAAATGTCTCAATAAATTTAAGAAGACTGGAATTGTATTAAGCATCTTTTCCGACCAAAAGTGTATGAAACTAGGAATGAATGACATAAAGAAAACCAGAGAAAACACAAACAGGAGAAGCTAAACCTCATAATTGTAAATAATCAGTGATTCAATGAGGAAACCAAAGGAGAAAACAAACAATGTATGGAAGCAAATAAGACAGGAACCCAATGGATCAAAGTATGTAAAATGGACCTAGAGTGATTCTAGGAGTTACGTACATAGCAATGGAGGCCTCCACCCAGAAAGAAAGACAATCCCGAACGAACAATATCCTTTCACTATGAAAGGAACTAGGAAAAGAAGTACAAACCGGTCTAGGTTCCCATTCTTGAGTCACCATAGCACGGGGAAGAAGAGCAGAGTCTGTTCAGTCAGACTGTCTCGGTGTGTTCCCATCATCTCCCTGAATTTGGGCAAAGGCAGCTGTGAGGATGTCAGTTTCTCTGTCTGTGTGATGATGGGGATACTAAAGAAGCTAGCTCAGAGATTCTGGGGAGTGCAAAGTGCTTGCCAAAGTACCTTGTGTATAGGGTTCAACAAATCTTTGGATGAAGGTTTCTACAGGCCTACCAGTGTTATATATGTAATTCAGGAAAACACACTAAAAAAGAGTACACATATTAAGTCAAAAAAGAATAACGAATCAATTTGTTTCACATGTCGTAGGGAAAAGGAGTTGCCATGGCCAGGGTGCTTGCCTGACCGCGAACTCCCTGCCCACGGCGCAAACGCCGTGCTGTCTCCTGAGAGCCAGCCTGCATTGTGACCTCAGCCCCGTTTACTGCGCATGCGCAGCTCGGGGAATTGTTGACAAGAGGGTCCCTATCGTCTGAGTTGCTGAGTAGGGACCTCGCCCGAGTGCTCTCTGCCGCTTGTGGATCTCAGAGCAGCTCCGTGCAGCTGCAGCGGAT
Source organism: Manis pentadactyla (assembly GCF_030020395.1). Taxonomy (NCBI): domain Eukaryota; kingdom Metazoa; phylum Chordata; class Mammalia; order Pholidota; family Manidae; genus Manis; species Manis pentadactyla. The sequence goes on along the minus strand of NC_080019.1, from coordinate 30,766,821 downwards.
GTAATCTCAGCACTCGATCGACCTGCTGCCACCAAAGTAAAACTGGGTTGGAACAGCGGAGCCTCGCTGTTTTCCAGTCTCACCAAATCCAGTAGGAAATACGCTGGGACTCCTGTGCTACAACGTCTTCTCAAGTTCATAGTAGGTGTGATGGTAGCAGAGCTGTAAAATTTGAATTGTCCTGAGGTTTTGACTTCTCATGCTGATTAAAAACACCGCCACTGCCATGTTCTCTGAAAGTACTCGTAAGAGAGGTAAGCGCTAGCATCTAAGTCCGGGTCACGGACACAGTTGAATGAATTCCGGGGAGGAGGTATTTATCCACTTTTAATGAAGGATATGTCTACCTGAGAAAAAGTCAGACTGAGTGATATTATTTCCATAAAGAGTACTGGTTTTCATACGTTTTAAAAATGTTAACATAAATTCTCGGTATGGAATGCATTCTGGAATTTTCATAGAGCAGACATTAGGTGGATTTTAAATGTCAGTTGTTTTTCCCATCTCATTTACTCACCACGAATAACTCATTATTATATACATAAATATTCACATACATAAGGAAACAACAAAGCTAAAGAGTCAGTTTATGGTCTCTGGATTTCACATTCATTTTCATAGACATGCTTCCTGAAAATGAGCCACGCTCTAAAGACATCAGGTGAGGTCTGGGAATCCAGGCAAACACGAATGTCTGAACTGTCTAGTTTTTCTAGTTATTTTTGATATCGTTATGGTCACATCAAGTGTCTTTAAATGTATCCGGACTATCCAGACCGATTTAGCTTACATGTGGAAAAGATAAATTCAACTGTAACCTGATCTTTAGAGCAGATACCGAACAAGCGGAGGGAAGCATGCTCTAGCGGGACTCAGAGGAATGGAATTTGATGGCTTGTCTGACTTCCGAGGAGTAAGTAGAAATTGTTCCGGTCAAATTTTAGGTCCAAATAGGATATCTACACATGAAAAGGTGAACATTCTACATAAAACAAGGATGCGATGATTCATGGGAGAACACTTGGGATATCTTGTTCCCCCCTAACCGTACAAGGTAGTACTCTGTGAGTGGGTATGAGAAATAATTTCATGAATTCAGCCTTCCACTGGGCCTCACTTTTACACTCTTGAAAGCTACATGAGTAACTGCTTTCAATGTAAACGGACTAGAATTAGGGTGGCTGAAGGGATAAAGAGGTGAGACCCACCTTTATGTTGCCTATGGGAGGCTCATTTTTGACCTAAGGACACACATAAACTGAAAGTGAAGGGATGGAAAAAGATACTTTATGCAAGTTAAAGAGAGCAAAGAGCAGGACCCGCAGTACTTATATAAGACAAACTGGACAGGAAACGAAGTGATGGGAACATCAAGGACATTATGACGATATGAAGGAATCAGTCCGCGGAGATGGCAATAACAACTGGGTAAGTGACTGTGCACGCAACACAGGAGGACTTAAATGGGTAAAGAAAAATTCATGCAGAAGTATGTCCATATTTGGCACTTACTTACAGAACTAAAGGGAGCAGTAGATAGCAGGAAAATAATACTATGAGATTTTTAACACTCATTCCATCAATGGTTAGATCACCCAGAGGGAAAATAAATAAGGAAACTGTGGCATTCTATGACACAGTAGTCCAGAGAGACTTAAAAGATTTATAACAGAACATGACAGCCGAAAGCAGCAGGATACACATTCTTCTCAGGAACACTTGGAATGTTCTTCAGTAGAGATCACAAATTAGGACAGGAAAATGTCTCAATAAATTTAAGAAGACTGGAATTGTATTAAGCATCTTTTCAGACCAAAAGTGTATGAAACTAGGAATGAATGACATAAAGAAAACCAGAGAAAACACAAACAGGAGAAGCTAAACCTCATAATTGTAAATAATCAGTGATTCAATGAGGAAACCAAAGGAGAAAACAAACAATGTATGGAAGCAAATAAGACAGGAACCCAATGGATCAAAGTATGTAAAATGGACCTAGAGTGATTCTAGGAGTTACGTACATAGCAATGGAGGCCTCCACCCAGAAAGAAAGACAATCCCGAACGAACAATATCCTTTCACTATGAAAGGAACTAGGAAAAGAAGTACAAACCGGTCTAGGTTCCCATTCTTGAGTCACCATAGCACGGGGAAGAAGAGCAGAGTCTGTTCAGTCAGACTGTCTCGGTGTGTTCCCATCATCTCCCTGAATTTGGGCAAAGGCAGCTGTGAGGATGTCAGTTTCTCTGTCTGTGTGATGATGGGGATACTAAAGAAGCTAGCTCAGAGATTCTGGGGAGTGCAAAGTGCTTGCCAAAGTACCTTGTGTATAGGGTTCAACAAATCTTTGGATGAAGGTTTCTACAGGCCTACCAGTGTTATATATGTAATTCAGGAAAACACACTAAAAAAGAGTACACATATTAAGTCAAAAAAGAATAACGAATCAATTTGTTTCACATGTCGTAGGGAAAAGGAGTTGCCATGGCCAGGGTGCTCGCCTGACCGCGAACTCCCTGCCCACGGCGCAAACGCCGTGCTGTCTCCTGAGAGCCAGCCTGCATTGTGACCTCAGCCCCGTTTACTGCGCATGCGCAGCTCGGGGAATTGTTGACAAGAGGGTCCCTATCGTCTGAGTTGCTGAGTAGGGACCTCGCCCGAGTGCTCTCTGCCGCTTGTGGATCTCAGAGCAGCTCCGTGCAGCTGCAGCGGATGTAATCTCAGCACTCGATCGACCTGCTGCCACCAAAGTAAAACTGGGTTGGAACAGCGGAGCCTCGCTGTTTTCCAGTCTCACCAAATCCAGTAGGAAATACGCTGGGACTCCTGTGCTACAACGTCTTCTCAAGTTCATAGTAGGTGTGATGGTAGCAGAGTTGTAAAATTTGAATTGTCCTGAGGTTTTGACTTCTCATGCTGATTAAAAACACCGCCACTGCCATGTTCTCTGAAAGTACTCGTAAGAGAGGTAAGCGCTAGCATCTAAGTCCGGGTCACGGACACAGTTGAATGAATTCCGGGGAGGAGGTATTTATCCACTTTTAATGAAGGATATGTCTACCTGAGAAAAAGTCAGACTGAGTGATATTATTTCCATAAAGAGTACTGGTTTTCATACGTTTTAAAAATGTTAACATAAATTCTCGGTATGGAATGCATTCTGGAATTTTCATAGAGCAGACATTAGGTGGATTTTAAATGTCATTTGTTTTTCCCATCTCATTTACTCACCACGAATAACTCATTATTATATACATAAATATTCACATACATAAGGAAACAACAAAGCTAAAGAGTCAGTTTATGGTCTCTGGATTTCACATTCATTTTCATAGACATGCTTCCTGAAAATGAGCCACGCTCTAAAGACATCAGGTGAGGTCTGGGAATCCCGGAAAACACGAATGTCTGAACTGTCTAGTTTTTCTAGTTATTTTTGATATCGTTATGGTCACATCAAGTGTCTTTAAATGTATCCGGACTATCCAGACCGATTTAGCGTACATGTGGAAAAGATAAATTCAACTGTAACCTGATCTTTAGAGCAGATACCGAACAAGCGGAGGGAAGCATGCTCTAGCGGGACTCAGAGGAATGGAATTTGATGGCTTGTCTGACTTCCGAGGAGTAAGTAGAAATTGTTCCGGTCAAATTTTAGGTCCAAATAGGATATCTACACATGAAAAGGTGAACATTCTACATAAAACAAGGATGCGATGATTCATGGGAGAACACTTGGGATATCTTGTTCCCCCCTAACCGTACAAGGTAGTACTCTGTGAGTGGGTATGAGAAATAATTTCATGAATTCAGCCTTCCACTGGGCCTCACTTTTACACTCTTGAAAGCTACATGAGTAACTGCTTTCAATGTAAACGGACTAGAATTAGGGTGGCTGAAGGGATAAAGAGGTGAGACCCACCTTTATGTTGCCTATGGGAGGCTCATTTTTGACCTAAGGACACACATAAACTGAAAGTGAAGGGATGGAAAAAGATACTTTATGCAAGTTAAAGAGAGCAAAGAGCAGGACCCGCAGTACTTATATAAGACAAACTGGACAGGAAACGAAGTGATGGGAACATCAAGGACATTATGACGATATGAAGGAATCAGTCCGAGGAGATGGCAATAACAACTGGGTAAGTGACTGTGCATGCAACACAGGAGGACTTAAATGGGTAAAGAAAAATTCATGCAGAAGTATGTCCATATTTGGCACTTACTTACAGAACTAAAGGGAGCAGTAGATAGCAGGAAAATAATACTATGAGATTTTTAACACTCATTCCATCAATGGTTAGATCAGCCAGAGGGAAAATAAATAAGGAAACTGTGGCATTCTATGACACAGTAGTCCAGAGAGACTTAAAAGATTTATAACAGAACATGACGGCCGAAAGCAGCAGGATACACATTCTTCTCAGGAACACTTGGAATGTTCTTCAGTAGAGATCACAAATTAGGACAGGAAAATGTCTCAATAAATTTAAGAAGACTGGAATTGTATTAAGCATCTTTTCAGACCAAAAGTGTATGAAACTAGGAATGAATGACATAAAGAAAACCAGAGAAAACACAAACAGGAGAAGCTAAACCTCATAATTGTAAATAATCAGTGATTCAATGAGGAAACCAAAGGAGAAAACAAACAATGTATGGAAGCAAATAAGACAGGAACCCAATGGATCAAAGTATGTAAAATGGACCTAGAGTGATTCTAGGAGTTACGTACATAGCAATGGAGGCCTCCACCCAGAAAGAAAGACAATCCCGAACGAACAATATCCTTTCACTATGAAAGGAACTAGGAAAAGAAGTACAAACCGGTCTAGGTTCCCATTCTTGAGTCACCATAGCACGGGGAAGAAGAGCAGAGTCTGTTCAGTCAGACTGTCTCGGTGTGTTCCCATCATCTCCCTGAATTTGGGCAAAGGCAGCTGTGAGGATGTCAGTTTCTCTGTCTGTGTGATGATGGGGATACTAAAGAAGCTAGCTCAGAGATTCTGGGGAGTGCAAAGTGCTTGCCAAAGTACCTTGTGTATAGGGTTCAACAAATCCTTGGATGAAGGTTTCTACAGGCCTACCAGTGTTATATATGTAATTCAGGAAAACACACTAAAAAAGAGTACACATATTAAGTCAAAAAAGAATATCGAATCAATTTGTTTCACATGTCGTAGGGAAAAGGAGTTGCCAAGGCCAGGGTGCTCGCCTGACCGCGAACTCCCTGCCCACGGCGCAAACGCCGTGCTGTCTCCTGAGAGCCAGCCTGCATTGTGACCTCAGCCCCGTTTACTGCGCATGCGCAGCTCGGGGAATTGTTGACAAGAGGGTCCCTATCGTCTGAGTTGCTGAGTAGGGACCTCGCCCGAGTGCTCTCTGCCGCTTGTGGATCTCAGAGCAGCTCCGTGCAGCTGCAGCGGATGTAATCTCAGCACTCGATCGACCTGCTGCCACCAAAGTAAAACTGGGTTGGAACAGCGGAGCCTCGCTGTTTTCCAGTCTCACCAAATCCAGTAGGAAATACGCTGGGACTCCTGTGCTACAACGTCTTCTCAAGTTCATAGTAGGTGTGATGGTAGCAGAGTTGTAAAATTTGAATTGTCCTGAGGTTTTGACTTCTCATGCTGATTAAAAACACCGCCACTGCCATGTTCTCTGAAAGTACTCGTAAGAGAGGTAAGCGCTAGCATCTAAGTCCGGGTCACGGACACAGTTGAATGAATTCCGGGGAGGAGGTATTTATCCACTTTTAATGAAGGATATGTCTACCTGAGAAAAAGTCAGACTGAGTGATATTATTTCCATAAAGAGTACTGGTTTTCATACGTTTTAAAAATGTTAACATAAATTCTCGGTATGGAATGCATTCTGGAATTTTCATAGAGCAGACATTAGGTGGATTTTAAATGTCATTTGTTTTTCCCATCTCATTTACTCACCACGAATAACTCATTATTATATACATAAATATTCACATACATAAGGAAACAACAAAGCTAAAGAGTCAGTTTATGGTCTCTGGATTTCACATTCATTTTCATAGACATGCTTCCTGAAAATGAGCCACGCTCTAAAGACATCAGGTGAGGTCTGGGAATCCCGGAAAACACGAATGTCTGAACTGTCTAGTTTTTCTAGTTATTTTTGATATCGTTATGGTCACATCAAGTGTCTTTAAATGTATCCGGACTATCCAGACCGATTTAGCGTACATGTGGAAAAGATAAATTCAACTGTAACCTGATCTTTAGAGCAGATACCGAACAAGCGGAGGGAAGCATGCTCTAGCGGGACTCAGAGGAATGGAATTTGATGGCTTGTCTGACTTCCGAGGAGTAAGTAGAAATTGTTCCGGTCAAATTTTAGGTCCAAATAGGATATCTACACATGAAAAGGTGAACATTCTACATAAAACAAGGATGCGATGATTCATGGGAGAACACTTGGGATATCTTGTTCCCCCCTAACCGTACAAGGTAGTACTCTGTGAGTGGGTATGAGAAATAATTTCATGAATTCAGCCTTCCACTGGGCCTCACTTTTACACTCTTGAAAGCTACATGAGTAACTGCTTTCAATGTAAACGGACTAGAATTAGGGTGGCTGAAGGGATAAAGAGGTGAGACCCACCTTTATGTTGCCTATGGGAGGCTCATTTTTGACCTAAGGACACACATAAACTGAAAGTGAAGGGATGGAAAAAGATACTTTATGCAAGTTAAAGAGAGCAAAGAGCAGGACCCGCAGTACTTATATAAGACAAACTGGACAGGAAACGAAGTGATGGGAACATCAAGGACATTATGACGATATGAAGGAATCAGTCCGAGGAGATGGCAATAACAACTGGGTAAGTGACTGTGCATGCAACACAGGAGGACTTAAATGGGTAAAGAAAAATTCATGCAGAAGTATGTCCATATTTGGCACTTACTTACAGAACTAAAGGGAGCAGTAGATAGCAGGAAAATAATACTATGAGATTTTTAACACTCATTCCATCAATGGTTAGATCAGCCAGAGGGAAAATAAATAAGGAAACTGTGGCATTCTATGACACAGTAGTCCAGAGAGACTTAAAAGATTTATAACAGAACATGACGGCCGAAAGCAGCAGGATACACATTCTTCTCAGGAACACTTGGAATGTTCTTCAGTAGAGATCACAAATTAGGACAGGAAAATGTCTCAATAAATTTAAGAAGACTGGAATTGTATTAAGCATCTTTTCAGACCAAAAGTGTATGAAACTAGGAATGAATGACATAAAGAAAACCAGAGAAAACACAAACAGGAGAAGCTAAACCTCATAATTGTAAATAATCAGTGATTCAATGAGGAAACCAAAGGAGAAAACAAACAATGTATGGAAGCAAATAAGACAGGAACCCAATGGATCAAAGTATGTAAAATGGACCTAGAGTGATTCTAGGAGTTACGTACATAGCAATGGAGGCCTCCACCCAGAAAGAAAGACAATCCCGAACGAACAATATCCTTTCACTATGAAAGGAACTAGGAAAAGAAGTACAAACCGGTCTAGGTTCCCATTCTTGAGTCACCATAGCACGGGGAAGAAGAGCAGAGTCTGTTCAGTCAGACTGTCTCGGTGTGTTCCCATCATCTCCCTGAATTTGGGCAAAGGCAGCTGTGAGGATGTCAGTTTCTCTGTCTGTGTGATGATGGGGATACTAAAGAAGCTAGCTCAGAGATTCTGGGGAGTGCAAAGTGCTTGCCAAAGTACCTTGTGTATAGGGTTCAACAAATCCTTGGATGAAGGTTTCTACAGGCCTACCAGTGTTATATATGTAATTCAGGAAAACACACTAAAAAAGAGTACACATATTAAGTCAAAAAAGAATATCGAATCAATTTGTTTCACATGTCGTAGGGAAAAGGAGTTGCCAAGGCCAGGGTGCTCGCCTGACCGCGAACTCCCTGCCCACGGCGCAAACGCCGTGCTGTCTCCTGAGAGCCAGCCTGCATTGTGACCTCAGCCCCGTTTACTGCGCATGCGCAGCTCGGGGAATTGTTGACAAGAGGGTCCCTATCGTCTGAGTTGCTGAGTAGGGACCTCGCCCGAGTGCTCTCTGCCGCTTGTGGATCTCAGAGCAGCTCCGTGCAGCTGCAGCGGATGTAATCTCAGCACTCGATCGACCTGCTGCCACCAAAGTAAAACTGGGTTGGAACAGCGGAGCCTCGCTGTTTTCCAGTCTCACCAAATCCAGTAGGAAATACGCTGGGACTCCTGTGCTACAACGTCTTCTCAAGTTCATAGTAGGTGTGATGGTAGCAGAGTTGTAAAATTTGAATTGTCCTGAGGTTTTGACTTCTCATGCTGATTAAAAACACCGCCACTGCCATGTTCTCTGAAAGTACTCGTAAGAGAGGTAAGCGCTAGCATCTAAGTCCGGGTCACGGACACAGTTGAATGAATTCCGGGGAGGAGGTATTTATCCACTTTTAATGAAGGATATGTCTACCTGAGAAAAAGTCAGACTGAGTGATATTATTTCCATAAAGAGTACTGGTTTTCATACGTTTTAAAAATGTTAACATAAATTCTCGGTATGGAATGCATTCTGGAATTTTCATAGAGCAGACATTAGGTGGATTTTAAATGTCATTTGTTTTTCCCATCTCATTTACTCACCACGAATAACTCATTATTATATACATAAATATTCACATACATAAGGAAACAACAAAGCTAAAGAGTCAGTTTATGGTCTCTGGATTTCACATTCATTTTCATAGACATGCTTCCTGAAAATGAGCCACGCTCTAAAGACATCAGGTGAGGTCTGGGAATCCCGGAAAACACGAATGTCTGAACTGTCTAGTTTTTCTAGTTATTTTTGATATCGTTATGGTCACATCAAGTGTCTTTAAATGTATCCGGACTATCCAGACCGATTTAGCGTACATGTGGAAAAGATAAATTCAACTGTAACCTGATCTTTAGAGCAGATACCGAACAAGCGGAGGGAAGCATGCTCTAGCGGGACTCAGAGGAATGGAATTTGATGGCTTGTCTGACTTCCGAGGAGTAAGTAGAAATTGTTCCGGTCAAATTTTAGGTCCAAATAGGATATCTACACATGAAAAGGTGAACATTCTACATAAAACAAGGATGCGATGATTCATGGGAGAACACTTGGGATATCTTGTTCCCCCCTAACCGTACAAGGTAGTACTCTGTGAGTGGGTATGAGAAATAATTTCATGAATTCAGCCTTCCACTGGGCCCCACTTTTACACTCTTGAAAGCTACATGAGTAACTGCTTTCAATGTAAACGGACTAGAATTAGGGTGGCTGAAGGGATAAAGAGGTGAGACCCACCTTTATGTTGCCTATGGGAGGCTCATTTTTGACCTAAGGACACACATAAACTGAAAGTGAAGGGATGGAAAAAGATACTTTATGCAAGTTAAAGAGAGCAAAGAGCAGGACCCGCAGTACTTATATAAGACAAACTGGACAGGAAACGAAGTGATGGGAACATCAAGGACATTATGACGATATGAAGGAATCAGTCCGAGGAGATGGCAATAACAACTGGGTAAGTGACTGTGCATGCAACACAGGAGGACTTAAATGGGTAAAGAAAAATTCATGCAGAAGTATGTCCATATTTGGCACTTACTTACAGAACTAAAGGGAGCAGTAGATAGCAGGAAAATAATACTATGAGATTTTTAACACTCATTCCATCAATGGTTAGATCAGCCAGAGGGAAAATAAATAAGGAAACTGTGGCATTCTATGACACAGTAGTCCAGAGAGACTTAAAAGATTTATAACAGAACATGACGGCCGAAAGCAGCAGGATACACATTCTTCTCAGGAACACTTGGAATGTTCTTCAGTAGAGATCACAAATTAGGACAGGAAAATGTCTCAATAAATTTAAGAAGACTGGAATTGTATTAAGCATCTTTTCAGACCAAAAGTGTATGAAACTAGGAATGAATGACATAAAGAAAACCAGAGAAAACACAAACAGGAGAAGCTAAACCTCATAATTGTAAATAATCAGTGATTCAATGAGGAAACCAAAGGAGAAAACAAACAATGTATGGAAGCAAATAAGACAGGAACCCAATGGATCAAAGTATGTAAAATGGACCTAGAGTGATTCTAGGAGTTACGTACATAGCAATGGAGGCCTCCACCCAGAAAGAAAGACAATCCCGAACGAACAATATCCTTTCACTATGAAAGGAACTAGGAAAAGAAGTACAAACCGGTCTAGGTTCCCATTCTTGAGTCACCATAGCACGGGGAAGAAGAGCAGAGTCTGTTCAGTCAGACTGTCTCGGTGTGTTCCCATCATCTCCCTGAATTTGGGCAAAGGCAGCTGTGAGGATGTCAGTTTCTCTGTCTGTGTGATGATGGGGATACTAAAGAAGCTAGCTCAGAGATTCTGGGGAGTGCAAAGTGCTTGCCAAAGTACCTTGTGTATAGGGTTCAACAAATCCTTGGATGAAGGTTTCTACAGGCCTACCAGTGTTATATATGTAATTCAGGAAAACACACTAAAAAAGAGTACACATATTAAGTCAAAAAAGAATATCGAATCAATTTGTTTCACATGTCGTAGGGAAAAGGAGTTGCCAAGGCCAGGGTGCTCGCCTGACCGCGAACTCCCTGCCCACGGCGCAAACGCCGTGCTGTCTCCTGAGAGCCAGCCTGCATTGTGACCTCAGCCCCGTTTACTGCGCATGCGCAGCTCGGGGAATTGTTGACAAGAGGGTCCCTATCGTCTGAGTTGCTGAGTAGGGACCTCGCCCGAGTGCTCTCTGCCGCTTGTGGATCTCAGAGCAGCTCCGTGCAGCTGCAGCGGATGTAATCTCAGCACTCGATCGACCTGCTGCCACCAAAGTAAAACTGGGTTGGAACAGCGGAGCCTCGCTGTTTTCCAGTCTCACCAAATCCAGTAGGAAATACGCTGGGACTCCTGTGCTACAACGTCTTCTCAAGTTCATAGTAGGTGTGATGGTAGCAGAGTTGTAAAATTTGAATTGTCCTGAGGTTTTGACTTCTCATGCTGATTAAAAACACCGCCACTGCCATGTTCTCTGAAAGTACTCGTAAGAGAGGTAAGCGCTAGCATCTAAGTCCGGGTCACGGACACAGTTGAATGAATTCCGGGGAGGAGGTATTTATCCACTTTTAATGAAGGATATGTCTACCTGAGAAAAAGTCAGACTGAGTGATATTATTTCCATAAAGAGTACTGGTTTTCATACGTTTTAAAAATGTTAACATAAATTCTCGGTATGGAATGCATTCTGGAATTTTCATAGAGCAGACATTAGGTGGATTTTAAATGTCAGTTGTTTTTCCCATCTCATTTACTCACCACGAATAACTCATTATTATATACATAAATATTCACATACATAAGGAAACAACAAAGCTAAAGAGTCAGTTTATGGTCTCTGGATTTCACATTCATTTTCATAGACATGCTCCCTGAAAATGAGCCACGCTCTAAAGACATCAGGTGAGGTCTGGGAATCCCGGAAAACACGAATGTCTGAACTGTCTAGTTTTTCTAGTTATTTTTGATATCGTTATGGTCACATCAAGTGTCTTTAAATGTATCCGGACTATCCAGACCGATTTAGCGTACATGTGGAAAAGATAAATTCAACTGTAACCTGATCTTTAGAGCAGATACCGAACAAGCGGAGGGAAGCATGCTCTAGCGGGACTCAGAGGAATGGAATTTGATGGCTTGTCTGACTTCCGAGGAGTAAGTAGAAATTGTTCCGGTCAAATTTTAGGTCCAAATAGGATATCTACACATGAAAAGGTGAACATTCTACATAAAACAAGGATGCGATGATTCATGGGAGAACACTTGGGATATCTTGTTCCCCCCTAACCGTACAAGGTAGTACTCTGTGAGTGGGTATGAGAAATAATTTCATGAATTCAGCCTTCCACTGGGCCCCACTTTTACACTCTTGAAAGCTACATGAGTAACTGCTTTCAATGTAAACGGACTAGAATTAGGGTGGCTGAAGGGATAAAGAGGTGAGACCCACCTTTATGTTGCCTATGGGAGGCTCATTTTTGACCTAAGGACACACATAAACTGAAAGTGAAGGGATGGAAAAAGATACTTTATGCAAGTTAAAGAGAGCAAAGAGCAGGACCCGCAGTACTTATATAAGACAAACTGGACAGGAAACGAAGTGATGGGAACATCAAGGACATTATGACGATATGAAGGAATCAGTCCGAGGAGATGGCAATAACAACTGGGTAAGTGACTGTGCATGCAACACAGGAGGACTTAAATGGGTAAAGAAAAATTCATGCAGAAGTATGTCCATATTTGGCACTTACTTACAGAACTAAAGGGAGCAGTAGATAGCAGGAAAATAATACTATGAGATTTTTAACACTCATTCCATCAATGGTTAGATCAGCCAGAGGGAAAATAAATAAGGAAACTGTGGCATTCTATGACACAGTAGTCCAGAGAGACTTAAAAGATTTATAACAGAACATGACGGCCGAAAGCAGCAGGATACACATTCTTCTCAGGAACACTTGGAATGTTCTTCAGTAGAGATCACAAATTAGGACAGGAAAATGTCTCAATAAATTTAAGAAGACTGGAATTGTATTAAGCATCTTTTCAGACCAAAAGTGTATGAAACTAGGAATGAATGACATAAAGAAAACCAGAGAAAACACAAACAGGAGAAGCTAAACCTCATAATTGTAAATAATCAGTGATTCAATGAGGAAACCAAAGGAGAAAACAAACAATGTATGGAAGCAAATAAGACAGGAACCCAATGGATCAAAGTATGTAAAATGGACCTAGAGTGATTCTAGGAGTTACGTACATAGCAATGGAGGCCTCCACCCAGAAAGAAAGACAATCCCGAACGAACAATATCCTTTCACTATGAAAGGAACTAGGAAAAGAAGTACAAACCGGTCTAGGTTCCCATTCTTGAGTCACCATAGCACGGGGAAGAAGAGCAGAGTCTGTTCAGTCAGACTGTCTCGGTGTGTTCCCATCATCTCCCTGAATTTGGGCAAAGGCAGCTGTGAGGATGTCAGTTTCTCTGTCTGTGTGATGATGGGGATACTAAAGAAGCTAGCTCAGAGATTCTGGGGAGTGCAAAGTGCTTGCCAAAGTACCTTGTGTATAGGGTTCAACAAATCCTTGGATGAAGGTTTCTACAGGCCTACCAGTGTTATATATGTAATTCAGGAAAACACACTAAAAAAGAGTACACATATTAAGTCAAAAAAGAATATCGAATCAATTTGTTTCACATGTCGTAGGGAAAAGGAGTTGCCAAGGCCAGGGTGCTCGCCTGACCGCGAACTCCCTGCCCACGGCGCAAACGCCGTGCTGTCTCCTGAGAGCCAGCCTGCATTGTGACCTCAGCCCCGTTTACTGCGCATGCGCAGCTCGGGGAATTGTTGACAAGAGGGTCCCTATCGTCTGAGTTGCTGAGTAGGGACCTCGCCCGAGTGCTCTCTGCCGCTTGTGGATCTCAGAGCAGCTCCGTGCAGCTGCAGCGGATGTAATCTCAGCACTCGATCGACCTGCTGCCACCAAAGTAAAACTGGGTTGGAACAGCGGAGCCTCGCTGTTTTCCAGTCTCACCAAATCCAGTAGGAAATACGCTGGGACTCCTGTGCTACAACGTCTTCTCAAGTTCATAGTAGGTGTGATGGTAGCAGAGTTGTAAAATTTGAATTGTCCTGAGGTTTTGACTTCTCATGCTGATTAAAAACACCGCCACTGCCATGTTCTCTGAAAGTACTCGTAAGAGAGGTAAGCGCTAGCATCTAAGTCCGGGTCACGGACACAGTTGAATGAATTCCGGGGAGGAGGTATTTATCCACTTTTAATGAAGGATATGTCTACCTGAGAAAAAGTCAGACTGAGTGATATTATTTCCATAAAGAGTACTGGTTTTCATACGTTTTAAAAATGTTAACATAAATTCTCGGTATGGAATGCATTCTGGAATTTTCATAGAGCAGACATTAGGTGGATTTTAAATGTCAGTTGTTTTTCCCATCTCATTTACTCACCACGAATAACTCATTATTATATACATAAATATTCACATACATAAGGAAACAACAAAGCTAAAGAGTCAGTTTATGGTCTCTGGATTTCACATTCATTTTCATAGACATGCTCCCTGAAAATGAGCCACGCTCTAAAGACATCAGGTGAGGTCTGGGAATCCCGGAAAACACGAATGTCTGAACTGTCTAGTTTTTCTAGTTATTTTTGATATCGTTATGGTCACATCAAGTGTCTTTAAATGTATCCGGACTATCCAGACCGATTTAGCTTACATGTGGAAAAGATAAATTCAACTGTAACCTGATCTTTAGAGCAGATACCGAACAAGCGGAGGGAAGCATGCTCTAGCGGGACTCAGAGGAATGGAATTTGATGGCTTGTCTGACTTCCGAGGAGTAAGTAGAAATTGTTCCGGTCAAATTTTAGGTCCAAATAGGATATCTACACATGAAAAGGTGAACATTCTACATAAAACAAGGATGCGATGATTCATGGGAGAACACTTGGGATATCTTGTTCCCCCCTAACCGTACAAGGTAGTACTCTGTGAGTGGGTATGAGAAATAATTTCATGAATTCAGCCTTCCACTGGGCCTCACTTTTACACTCTTGAAAGCTACATGAGTAACTGCTTTCAATGTAAACGGACTAGAATTAGGGTGGCTGAAGGGATAAAGAGGTGAGACCCACCTTTATGTTGCCTATGGGAGGCTCATTTTTGACCTAAGGACACACATAAACTGAAAGTGAAGGGATGGAAAAAGATACTTTATGCAAGTTAAAGAGAGCAAAGAGCAGGACCCGCAGTACTTATATAAGACAAACTGGACAGGAAACGAAGTGATGGGAACATCAAGGACATTATGACGATATGAAGGAATCAGTCCGAGGAGATGGCAATAACAACTGGGTAAGTGACTGTGCATGCAACACAGGAGGACTTAAATGGGTAAAGAAAAATTCATGCAGAAGTATGTCCATATTTGGCACTTACTTACAGAACTAAAGGGAGCAGTAGATAGCAGGAAAATAATACTATGAGATTTTTAACACTCATTCCATCAATGGTTAGATCAGCCAGAGGGAAAATAAATAAGGAAACTGTGGCATTCTATGACACAGTAGTCCAGAGAGACTTAAAAGATTTATAACAGAACATGACGGCCGAAAGCAGCAGGATACACATTCTTCTCAGGAACACTTGGAATGTTCTTCAGTAGAGATCACAAATTAGGACAGGAAAATGTCTCAATAAATTTAAGAAGACTGGAATTGTATTAAGCATCTTTTCAGACCAAAAGTGTATGAAACTAGGAATGAATGACATAAAGAAAACCAGAGAAAACACAAACAGGAGAAGCTAAACCTCATAATTGTAAATAATCAGTGATTCAATGAGGAAACCAAAGGAGAAAACAAACAATGTATGGAAGCAAATAAGACAGGAACCCAATGGATCAAAGTATGTAAAATGGACCTAGAGTGATTCTAGGAGTTACGTACATAGCAATGGAGGCCTCCACCCAGAAAGAAAGACAATCCCGAACGAACAATATCCTTTCACTATGAAAGGAACTAGGAAAAGAAGTACAAACCGGTCTAGGTTCCCATTCTTGAGTCACCATAGCACGGGGAAGAAGAGCAGAGTCTGTTCAGTCAGACTGTCTCGGTGTGTTCCCATCATCTCCCTGAATTTGGGCAAAGGCAGCTGTGAGGATGTCAGTTTCTCTGTCTGTGTGATGATGGGGATACTAAAGAAGCTAGCTCAGAGATTCTGGGGAGTGCAAAGTGCTTGCCAAAGTACCTTGTGTATAGGGTTCAACAAATCCTTGGATGAAGGTTTCTACAGGCCTACCAGTGTTATATATGTAATTCAGGAAAACACACTAAAAAAGAGTACACATATTAAGTCAAAAAAGAATATCGAATCAATTTGTTTCACATGTCGTAGGGAAAAGGAGTTGCCAAGGCCAGGGTGCTCGCCTGACCGCGAACTCCCTGCCCACGGCGCAAACGCCGTGCTGTCTCCTGAGAGCCAGCCTGCATTGTGACCTCAGCCCCGTTTACTGCGCATGCGCAGCTCGGGGAATTGTTGACAAGAGGGTCCCTATCGTCTGAGTTGCTGAGTAGGGACCTCGCCCGAGTGCTCTCTGCCGCTTGTGGATCTCAGAGCAGCTCCGTGCAGCTGCAGCGGATGTAATCTCAGCACTCGATCGACCTGCTGCCACCAAAGTAAAACTGGGTTGGAACAGCGGAGCCTCGCTGTTTTCCAGTCTCACCAAATCCAGTAGGAAATACGCTGGGACTCCTGTGCTACAACGTCTTCTCAAGTTCATAGTAGGTGTGATGGTAGCAGAGTTGTAAAATTTGAATTGTCCTGAGGTTTTGACTTCTCATGCTGATTAAAAACACCGCCACTGCCATGTTCTCTGAAAGTACTCGTAAGAGAGGTAAGCGCTAGCATCTAAGTCCGGGTCACGGACACAGTTGAATGAATTCCGGGGAGGAGGTATTTATCCACTTTTAATGAAGGATATGTCTACCTGAGAAAAAGTCAGACTGAGTGATATTATTTCCATAAAGAGTACTGGTTTTCATACGTTTTAAAAATGTTAACATAAATTCTCGGTATGGAATGCATTCTGGAATTTTCATAGAGCAGACATTAGGTGGATTTTAAATGTCAGTTGTTTTTCCCATCTCATTTACTCACCACGAATAACTCATTATTATATACATAAATATTCACATACATAAGGAAACAACAAAGCTAAAGAGTCAGTTTATGGTCTCTGGATTTCACATTCATTTTCATAGACATGCTCCCTGAAAATGAGCCACGCTCTAAAGACATCAGGTGAGGTCTGGGAATCCCGGAAAACACGAATGTCTGAACTGTCTAGTTTTTCTAGTTATTTTTGATATCGTTATGGTCACATCAAGTGTCTTTAAATGTATCCGGACTATCCAGACCGATTTAGCTTACATGTGGAAAAGATAAATTCAACTGTAACCTGATCTTTAGAGCAGATACCGAACAAGCGGAGGGAAGCATGCTCTAGCGGGACTCAGAGGAATGGAATTTGATGGCTTGTCTGACTTCCGAGGAGTAAGTAGAAATTGTTCCGGTCCAATTTTAGGTCCAAATAGGATATCTACACATGAAAAGGTGAACATTCTACATAAAACAAGGATGCGATGATTCATGGGAGAACACTTGGGATATCTTGTTCCCCCCTAACCGTACAAGGTAGTACTCTGTGAGTGGGTATGAGAAATAATTTCATGAATTCAGCCTTCCACTGGGCCTCACTTTTACACTCTTGAAAGCTACATGAGTAACTGCTTTCAATGTAAACGGACTAGAATTAGGGTGGCTGAAGGGATAAAGAGGTGAGACCCACCTTTATGTTGCCTATGGGAGGCTCATTTTTGACCTAAGGACACACATAAACTGAAAGTGAAGGGATGGAAAAAGATACTTTATGCAAGTTAAAGAGAGCAAAGAGCAGGACCCGCAGTACTTATATAAGACAAACTGGACAGGAAACGAAGTGATGGGAACATCAAGGACATTATGACGATATGAAGGAATCAGTCCAAGGAGATGGCAATAACAACTGGGTAAGTGACTGTGCACGCAACACAGGAGGACTTAAATGGGTAAAGAAAAATTCATGCAGAAGTATGTCCATATTTGGCACTTACTTACAGAACTAAAGGGAGCAGTAGATAGCAGGAAAATAATACTATGAGATTTTTAACACTCATTCCATCAATGGTTACATCACCCAGAGGGAAAATAAATAAGGAAACTGTGGCATTCTATTACACAGTAGTCCAGAGAGACTTAAAAGATTTATAACAGAACATGACAGCCGAAAGCAGCAGGATACACATTCTTCTCAGGAACACTTGGAATGTTCTTCAGTAGAGATCACAAATTAGGACAAGAAAATGTCTCAATAAATTTAAGAAGACTGGAATTGTATTAAGCATCTTTTCCGACCAAAAGTGTATGAAACTAGGAATGAATGACATAAAGAAAACCAGAGAAAACACAAACAGGAGAAGCTAAACCTCATAATTGTAAATAATCAGTGATTCAATGAGGAAACCAAAGGAGAAAACAAACAATGTATGGAAGCAAATAAGACAGGAACCCAATGGATCAAAGTATGTAAAATGGACCTAGAGTGATTCTAGGAGTTAAGTACATAGCAATGGAGGCCTCCACCCAGAAAGAAAGACAATACCGAACGAACAATACCCTTTCACTATGAAAGGAACTAGGAAAAGAAGTACAAACCGGTCTAGGTTCCCATTCTTGAGTCACCATAGCACGGGGAAGAAGAGCAGAGTCTGTTCAGTCAGACTGTCTCGGTGTGTTCCCATCATCTCCCTGAATTTGGGCAAAGGCAGCTGTGAGGATGTCAGTTTCTCTGTCTGTGTGATGATGGGGATACTAAAGAAGCTAGCTCAGAGATTCTGGGGAGTGCAAAGTGCTTGCCAAAGTACCTTGTGTATAGGGTTCAACAAATCTTTGGATGAAGGTTTCTACAGGCCTACCAGTGTTATATATGTAATTCAGGAAAACACACTAAAAAAGAGTACACATATTAAGTCAAAAAAGAATAACGAATCAATTTGTTTCACATGTCGTAGGGAAAAGGAGTTGCCAAGGCCAGGGTGCTCGCCTGACCACGAACTCCCTGCCCACGGCGCAAACGCCGTGCTGTCTCCTGAGAGCCAGCCTGCATTGTGACCTCAGCCCCGTTTACTGCGCATGCGCAGCTCGGGGAATTGTTGACAAGAGGGTCCCTATCGTCTGAGTTGCTGAGTAGGGACCTCGCCCGAGTGCTCTCTGCCGCTTGTGGATCTCAGAGCAGCTCCGTGCAGCTGCAGCGGATGTAATCTCAGCACTCGATCGACCTGCTGCCACCAAAGTAAAACTGGGTTGGAACAGCGGAGCCTCGCTGTTTTCCAGTCTCACCAAATCCAGTAGGAAATACGCTGGGACTCCTGTGCTACAACGTCTTCTCAAGTTCATAGTAGGTGTAATGGTAGCAGAGTTGTAAAATTTGAATTGTCCTGAGGTTTTGACTTCTCATGCTGATTAAAAACACCGCCACTGCCATGTTCTCTGAAAGTACTCGTAAGAGAGGTAAGCGCTTGCATCTAAGTCCGGGTCACGGACACAGTTGAATGAATTCCGGGGAGGAGGTATTTATCCACTTTTAATGAAGGATATGTCTACCTGAGAAAAAGTCAGACTGAGTGATATTATTTCCATAAAGAGTACTGGTTTTCATACGTTTTAAAAATGTTAACATAAATTCTCGGTATGGAATGCATTCTGGAATTTTCATAGAGCAGACATTAGGTGGATTTTAAATGTCATTTGTTTTTCCCATCTCATTTACTCACCACGAATAACTCATTATTATATACATAAATATTCACATACATAAGGAAACAACAAAGCTAAAGAGTCAGTTTATGGTCTCTGGATTTCACATTCATTTTCATAGACATGCTTCCTGAAAAGGAGCCACGCTCTAAAGACATCAGGTGAGGTCTGGGAATCCCGGAAAACACGAATGTCTGAACTGTCTAGTTTTTCTAGTTATTTTTGATATCGTTATGGTCACATCAAGTGTCTTTAAATGTATCCGGACTATCCAGACCGATTTAGCGTACATGTGGAAAAGATAAATTCAACTGTAACCTGATCTTTAGAGCAGATACCGAACAAGCGGAGGGAAGCATGCTCTAGCGGGACTCAGAGGAATGGAATTTGATGGCTTGTCTGACTTCCGAGGAGTAAGTAGAAATTGTTCCGGTCCAATTTTAGGTCCAAATAGGATATCTACACATGAAAAGGTGAACATTCTACATAAAACAAGGATGCGATGATTCATGGGAGAACACTTGGGATATCTTGTTCCCCCCTAACCGTACAAGGTAGTACTCTGTGAGTGGGTATGAGAAATAATTTCATGAATTCAGCCTTCCACTGGGCCTCACTTTTACACTCTTGAAAGCTACATGAGTAACTGCTTTCAATGTAAACGGACTAGAATTAGGGTGGCTGAAGGGATAAAGAGGTGAGACCCACATTTATGTTGCCTATGGGAGGCTCATTTTTGACCTAAGGACACACATAAACTGAAAGTGAAGGGATGGAAAAAGATACTTTATTCAAGTTAAAGAGAGCAAAGGGCAGGACCCGCAATACTTATATTAGATAAACTGGACAGGAAACGAAGTGATGGGAACATCAAGGACACTATGGCGATATGAAGGAATCAGTCTGAGGAGATGGCAATAACAACTGGGTAAGTGACTGTGCACGCAAAACAGGAGGACGTAAATGGGTAAAGAAAAATTTATGCAGAAGTATGTCCGTATTTGGCACTTACTTACAGAACTAAAGGGAGCAGTAGATAGCAGGAAAATAATACTATGAGATTTTTAACACTCATTCTATCAATGGTTAGATCACCCAGAGGGAAAATAAATAAGGAAACTGTGGCATTCTATGACACAGTAGTCCAGAGAGACTTAAAAGATTTATAACAGAACATGACAGCCGAAAGCAGCAGGATACACATTCTTCTCAGGAACACTTGGAATGTTCTTCAGTAGAGATCACAAATTAGGACAGGAAAATGTCTCAATAAATTTAAGAAGACTGGAATTGTATTAAGCATCTTTTCCGACCAAAAGTGTATGAAACTAGGAATGAATGCCATAAAGAAAACCAGAGAAAACACAAACAGAAGAAGCTAAACCTCATAATTGTAAATAATCAGTGATTCAATGAGGAAACCAAAGGAGAAAACAAACAATGTATGGAAGCAAATAAGACAGGAACCCAATGGATCAAAGTATGTAAAATGGACCTAGAGTGATTCTAGGAGTTACGTACATAGCAATGGAGGCCTCCACCCAGAAAGAAAGACAATCCCAAACGAACAATACCCTTTCACTATGAAAGGAACTAGGAAAAGAAGTACAAACCGGTCTAGGTTCCCATTCTTGAGTCACCATAGCACGGGGAAGAAGAGCAGAGTCTGTTCAGTCAGACTGTCTCGGTGTGTTCCCATCATCTCCCTGAATTTGGGCAAAGGCAGCTGTGAGGATGTCAGTTTCTCTGTCTGTGTGATGATGGGGATACTAAAGAAGCTAGCTCAGAGATTCTGGGGAGTGCAAAGTGCTTGCCAAAGTACCTTGTGTATAGGGTTCAACAAATCTTTGGATGAAGGTTTCTACAGGCCTACCAGTGTTATATATGTAATTCAGGAAAACACACTAAAAAAGAGTACACATATTAAGTCAAAAAAGAATAACGAATCAATTTGTTTCACATGTCGTAGGGAAAAGGAGTTGCCATGGCCAGGGTGCTCGCCTGACCGCGAACTCCCTGCCCACGGCGCAAACGCCGTGCTGTCTCCTGAGAGCCAGCCTGCATTGTGACCTCAGCCCCGTTTACTGCGCATGCGCAGCTCGGGGAATTGTTGACAAGAGGGTCCCTATCGTCTGAGTTGCTGAGTAGGGACCTCGCCCGAGTGCTCTCTGCCGCTTGTGGATCTCAGAGCAGCTCCGTGCAGCTGCAGCGGATGTAATCTCAGCCCTCGATCGACCTGCTGCCACCAAAGTAAAACTGGGTTGGAACAGCGGAGCCTCGCTGTTTTCCAGTCTCACCAAATCCAGTAGGAAATACGCTGGGACTCCTGTGCTACAACGTCTTCTCAAGTTCATAGTAGGTGTGATGGTAGCAGAGTTGTAAAATTTGAATTGTCCTGAGGTTTTGACTTCTCATGCTGATTAAAAACACCGCCACTGCCATGTTCTCTGAAAGTACTCGTAAGAGAGGTAAGCGCTTGCATCTAAGTCCGGGTCACGGACACAGTTGAATGAATTCCGGGGAGGAGGTATTTATCCACTTTTAATGAAGGATATGTCTACCTGAGAAAAAGTCAGACTGAGTGATATTATTTCCATAAAGAGTACTGGTTTTCATACGTTTTAAAAATGTTAACATAAATTCTCGGTATGGAATGCATTCTGGAATTTTCATAGAGCAGACATTAGGTGGATTTTAAATGTCAGTTGTTTTTCCCATCTCATTTACTCACCACGAATAACTCATTATTATATACATAAATATTCACATACATAAGGAAACAACAAAGCTAAAGAGTCAGTTTATGGTCTCTGGATTTCACATTCATTTTCATAGACATGCTTCCTGAAAAGGAGCCACGCTCTAAAGACATCAGGTGAGGTCTGGGAATCCCGGAAAACACGAATGTCTGAACTGTCTAGTTTTTCTAGTTATTTTTGATATCGTTATGGTCACATCAAGTGTCTTTAAATGTATCCGGACTATCCAGACCGATTTAGCTTACATGTGGAAAAGATAAATTCAACTGTAACCTGATCTTTAGAGCAGATACCGAACAAGCGGAGGGAAGCATGCTCTAGCGGGACTCAGAGGAATGGAATTTGATGGCTTGTCTGACTTCCGAGGAGTAAGTAGAAATTGTTCCGGTCCAATTTTAGGTCCAAATAGGATATCTACACATGAAAAGGTGAACATTCTACATAAAACAAGGATGCGATGATTCATGGGAGAACACTTGGGATATCTTGTTCCCCCCTAACCGTACAAGGTAGTACTCTGTGAGTGGGTATGAGAAATAATTTCATGAATTCAGCCTTCCACTGGGCCTCACTTTTACACTCTTGAAAGCTACATGAGTAACTGCTTTCAATGTAAACGGACTAGAATTAGGGTGGCTGAAGGGATAAAGAGGTGAGACCCACATTTATGTTGCCTATGGGAGGCTCATTGTTGACCTAAGGACACACATAAACTGAAAGTGAAGGGATGGAAAAAGATACTTTATTCAAGTTAAAGAGAGCAAAGGGCAGGACCCGCAATACTTATATTAGATAAACTGGACAGGAAACGAAGTGATGGGAACATCAAGGACACTATGGCGATATGAAGGAATCAGTCTGAGGAGATGGCAATAACAACTGGGTAAGTGACTGTGCACGCAAAACAGGAGGACGTAAATGGGTAAAGAAAAATTTATGCAGAAGTATGTCCGTATTTGGCACTTACTTACAGAACTAAAGGGAGCAGTAGATAGCAGGAAAATAATACTATGAGATTTTTAACACTCATTCTATCAATGGTTAGATCACCCAGAGGGAAAATAAATAAGGAAACTGTGGCATTCTATGACACAGTAGTCCAGAGAGACTTAAAAGATTTATAACAGAACATGACAGCCGAAAGCAGCAGGATACACATTCTTCTCAGGAACACTTGGAATGTTCTTCAGTAGAGATCACAAATTAGGACAGGAAAATGTCTCAATAAATTTAAGAAGACTGGAATTGTATTAAGCATCTTTTCCGACCAAAAGTGTATGAAACTAGGAATGAATGCCATAAAGAAAACCAGAGAAAACACAAACAGAAGAAGCTAAACCTCATAATTGTAAATAATCAGTGATTCAATGAGGAAACCAAATTAGAAAACAAACAATGTATGGAAGCAAATAAGACAGGAACCCAATGGATCAAAGTATGTAAAATGGACCTAGAGTGATTCTAGGAGTTACGTACATAGCAATGGAGGCCTCCACCCAGAAAGAAAGACAATCCCAAACGAACAATACCCTTTCACTATGAAAGGAACTAGGAAAAGAAGTACAAACCGGTCTAGGTTCCCATTCTTGAGTCACCATAGCACGGGGAAGAAGAGCAGAGTCTGTTCAGTCAGACTGTCTCGGTGTGTTCCCATCATCTCCCTGAATTTGGGCAAAGGCAGCTGTGAGGATGTCAGTTTCTCTGTCTGTGTGATGATGGGGATACTAAAGAAGCTAGCTCAGAGATTCTGGGGAGTGCAAAGTGCTTGCCAAAGTACCTTGTGTATAGGGTTCAACAAATCTTTGGATGAAGGTTTCTACAGGCCTACCAGTGTTATATATGTAATTCAGGAAAACACACTAAAAAAGAGTACACATATTAAGTCAAAAAAGAATAACGAATCAATTTGTTTCACATGTCGTAGGGAAAAGGAGTTGCCATGGCCAGGGTGCTCGCCTGACCGCGAACTCCCTGCCCACGGCGCAAACGCCGTGCTGTCTCCTGAGAGCCAGCCTGCATTGTGACCTCAGCCCCGTTTACTGCGCATGCGCAGCTCGGGGAATTGTTGACAAGAGGGTCCCTATCGTCTGAGTTGCTGAGTAGGGACCTCGCCCGAGTGCTCTCTGCCGCTTGTGGATCTCAGAGCAGCTCCGTGCAGCTGCAGCGGATGTAATCTCAGCACTCGATCGACCTGCTGCCACCAAAGTAAAACTGGGTTGGAACAGCGGAGCCTCGCTGTTTTCCAGTCTCACCAAATCCAGTAGGAAATACGCTGGGACTCCTGTGCTACAACGTCTTCTCAAGTTCATAGTAGGTGTGATGGTAGCAGAGTTGTAAAATTTGAATTGTCCTGAGGTTTTGACTTCTCATGCTGATTAAAAACACCGCCACTGCCATGTTCTCTGAAAGTACTCGTAAGAGAGGTAAGCGCTTGCATCTAAGTCCGGGTCACGGACACAGTTGAATGAATTCCGGGGAGGAGGTATTTATCCACTTTTAATGAAGGATATGTCTACCTGAGAAAAAGTCAGACTGAGTGATATTATTTCCATAAAGAGTACTGGTTTTCATACGTTTTAAAAATGTTAACATAAATTCTCGGTATGGAATGCATTCTGGAATTTTCATAGAGCAGACATTAGGTGGATTTTAAATGTCAGTTGTTTTTCCCATCTCATTTACTCACCACGAATAACTCATTATTATATACATAAATATTCACATACATAAGGAAACAACAAAGCTAAAGAGTCAGTTTATGGTCTCTGGATTTCACATTCATTTTCATAGACATGCTTCCTGAAAAGGAGCCACGCTCTAAAGACATCAGGTGAGGTCTGGGAATCCCGGAAAACACGAATGTCTGAACTGTCTAGTTTTTCTAGTTATTTTTGATATCGTTATGGTCACATCAAGTGTCTTTAAATGTATCCGGACTATCCAGACCGATTTAGCTTACATGTGGAAAAGATAAATTCAACTGTAACCTGATCTTTAGAGCAGATACCGAACAAGCGGAGGGAAGCATGCTCTAGCGGGACTCAGAGGAATGGAATTTGATGGCTTGTCTGACTTCCGAGGAGTAAGTAGAAATTGTTCCGGTCCAATTTTAGGTCCAAATAGGATATCTACACATGAAAAGGTGAACATTCTACATAAAACAAGGATGCGATGATTCATGGGAGAACACTTGGGATATCTTGTTCCCCCCTAACCGTACAAGGTAGTACTCTGTGAGTGGGTATGAGAAATAATTTCATGAATTCAGCCTTCCACTGGGCCTCACTTTTACACTCTTGAAAGCTACATGAGTAACTGCTTTCAATGTAAACGGACTAGAATTAGGGTGGCTGAAGGGATAAAGAGGTGAGACCCACATTTATGTTGCCTATGGGAGGCTCATTGTTGACCTAAGGACACACATAAACTGAAAGTGAAGGGATGGAAAAAGATACTTTATTCAAGTTAAAGAGAGCAAAGGGCAGGACCCGCAATACTTATATTAGATAAACTGGACAGGAAACGAAGTGATGGGAACATCAAGGACACTATGGCGATATGAAGGAATCAGTCTGAGGAGATGGCAATAACAACTGGGTAAGTGACTGTGCACGCAAAACAGGAGGACGTAAATGGGTAAAGAAAAATTTATGCAGAAGTATGTCCGTATTTGGCACTTACTTACAGAACTAAAGGGAGCAGTAGATAGCAGGAAAATAATACTATGAGATTTTTAACACTCATTCTATCAATGGTTAGATCACCCAGAGGGAAAATAAATAAGGAAACTGTGGCATTCTATGACACAGTAGTCCAGAGAGACTTAAAAGATTTATAACAGAACATGACAGCCGAAAGCAGCAGGATACACATTCTTCTCAGGAACACTTGGAATGTTCTTCAGTAGAGATCACAAATTAGGACAGGAAAATGTCTCAATAAATTTAAGAAGACTGGAATTGTATTAAGCATCTTTTCCGACCAAAAGTGTATGAAACTAGGAATGAATGCCATAAAGAAAACCAGAGAAAACACAAACAGAAGAAGCTAAACCTCATAATTGTAAATAATCAGTGATTCAATGAGGAAACCAAAGGAGAAAACAAACAATGTATGGAAGCAAATAAGACAGGAACCCAATGGATCAAAGTATGTAAAATGGACCTAGAGTGATTCTAGGAGTTACGTACATAGCAATGGAGGCCTCCACCCAGAAAGAAAGACAATCCCAAAGGAACAATACCCTTTCACTATGAAAGGAACTAGGAAAAGAAGTACAAACCGGTCTAGGTTCCCATTCTTGAGTCACCATAGCACGGGGAAGAAGAGCAGAGTCTGTTCAGTCAGACTGTCTCGGTGTGTTCCCATCATCTCCCTGAATTTGGGCAAAGGCAGCTGTGAGGATGTCAGTTTCTCTGTCTGTGTGATGATGGGGATACTAAAGAAGCTAGCTCAGAGATTCTGGGGAGTGCAAAGTGCTTGCCAAAGTACCTTGTGTATAGGGTTCAACAAATCTTTGGATGAAGGTTTCTACAGGCCTACCAGTGTTATATATGTAATTCAGGAAAACACACTAAAAAAGAGTACACATATTAAGTCAAAAAAGAATAACGAATCAATTTGTTTCACATGTCGTAGGGAAAAGGAGTTGCCATGGCCAGGGTGCTCGCCTGACCGCGAACTCCCTGCCCACGGCGCAAACGCCGTGCTGTCTCCTGAGAGCCAGCCTGCATTGTGACCTCAGCCCCGTTTACTGCGCATGCGCAGCTCGGGGAATTGTTGACAAGAGGGTCCCTATCGTCTGAGTTGCTGAGTAGGGACCTCGCCCGAGTGCTCTCTGCCGCTTGTGGATCTCAGAGCAGCTCCGTGCAGCTGCAGCGGATGTAATCTCAGCACTCGATCGACCTGCTGCCACCAAAGTAAAACTGGGTTGGAACAGCGGAGCCTCGCTGTTTTCCAGTCTCACCAAATCCAGTAGGAAATACGCTGGGACTCCTGTGCTACAACGTCTTCTCAAGTTCATAGTAGGTGTGATGGTAGCAGAGTTGTAAAATTTGAATTGTCCTGAGGTTTTGACTTCTCATGCTGATTAAAAACACCGCCACTGCCATGTTCTCTGAAAGTACTCGTAAGAGAGGTAAGCGCTTGCATCTAAGTCCGGGTCACGGACACAGTTGAATGAATTCCGGGGAGGAGGTATTTATCCACTTTTAATGAAGGATATGTCTACCTGAGAAAAAGTCAGACTGAGTGATATTATTTCCATAAAGAGTACTGGTTTTCATACGTTTTAAAAATGTTAACATAAATTCTCGGTATGGAATGCATTCTGGAATTTTCATAGAGCAGACATTAGGTGGATTTTAAATGTCAGTTGTTTTTCCCATCTCATTTACTCACCACGAATAACTCATTATTATATACATAAATATTCACATACATAAGGAAACAACAAAGCTAAAGAGTCAGTTTATGGTCTCTGGATTTCACATTCATTTTCATAGACATGCTTCCTGAAAAGGAGCCACGCTCTAAAGACATCAGGTGAGGTCTGGGAATCCCGGAAAACACGAATGTCTGAACTGTCTAGTTTTTCTAGTTATTTTTGATATCGTTATGGTCACATCAAGTGTCTTTAAATGTATCCGGACTATCCAGACCGATTTAGCTTACATGTGGAAAAGATAAATTCAACTGTAACCTGATCTTTAGAGCAGATACCGAACAAGCGGAGGGAAGCATGCTCTAGCGGGACTCAGAGGAATGGAATTTGATGGCTTGTCTGACTTCCGAGGAGTAAGTAGAAATTGTTCCGGTCCAATTTTAGGTCCAAATAGGATATCTACACATGAAAAGGTGAACATTCTACATAAAACAAGGATGCGATGATTCATGGGAGAACACTTGGGATATCTTGTTCCCCCCTAACCGTACAAGGTAGTACTCTGTGAGTGGGTATGAGAAATAATTTCATGAATTCAGCCTTCCACTGGGCCTCACTTTTACACTCTTGAAAGCTACATGAGTAACTGCTTTCAATGTAAACGGACTAGAATTAGGGTGGCTGAAGGGATAAAGAGGTGAGACCCACCTTTATGTTGCCTATGGGAGGCTCATTTTTGACCTAAGGACACACATAAACTGAAAGTGAAGGGATGGAAAAAGATACTTTATTCAAGTTAAAGAGAGCAAAGGGCAGGACCCGCAATACTTATATTAGATAAACTGGACAGGAAACGAAGTGATGGGAACATCAAGGACACTATGGCGATATGAAGGAATCAGTCTGAGGAGATGGCAATAACAACTGGGTAAGTGACTGTGCACGCAAAACAGGAGGACGTAAATGGGTAAAGAAAAATTTATGCAGAAGTATGTCCGTATTTGGCACTTACTTACAGAACTAAAGGGAGCAGTAGATAGCAGGAAAATAATACTATGAGATTTTTAACACTCATTCTATCAATGGTTAGATCACCCAGAGGGAAAATAAATAAGGAAACTGTGGCATTCTATGACACAGTAGTCCAGAGAGACTTAAAAGATTTATAACAGAACATGACAGCCGAAAGCAGCAGGATACACATTCTTCTCAGGAACACTTGGAATGTTCTTCAGTAGAGATCACAAATTAGGACAGGAAAATGTCTCAATAAATTTAAGAAGACTGGAATTGTATTAAGCATCTTTTCCGACCAAAAGTGTATGAAACTAGGAATGAATGCCATAAAGAAAACCAGAGAAAACACAAACAGAAGAAGCTAAACCTCATAATTGTAAATAATCAGTGATTCAATGAGGAAACCAAAGGAGAAAACAAACAATGTATGGAAGCAAATAAGACAGGAACCCAATGGATCAAAGTATGTAAAATGGACCTAGAGTGATTCTAGGAGTTACGTACATAGCAATGGAGGCCTCCACCCAGAAAGAAAGACAATCCCAAAGGAACAATACCCTTTCACTATGAAAGGAACTAGGAAAAGAAGTACAAACCGGTCTAGGTTCCCATTCTTGAGTCACCATAGCACGGGGAAGAAGAGCAGAGTCTGTTCAGTCAGACTGTCTCGGTGTGTTCCCATCATCTCCCTGAATTTGGGCAAAGGCAGCTGTGAGGATGTCAGTTTCTCTGTCTGTGTGATGATGGGGATACTAAAGAAGCTAGCTCAGAGATTCTGGGGAGTGCAAAGTGCTTGCCAAAGTACCTTGTGTATAGGGTTCAACAAATCTTTGGATGAAGGTTTCTACAGGCCTACCAGTGTTATATATGTAATTCAGGAAAACACACTAAAAAAGAGTACACATATTAAGTCAAAAAAGAATAACGAATCAATTTGTTTCACATGTCGTAGGGAAAAGGAGTTGCCATGGCCAGGGTGCTCGCCTGACCGCGAACTCCCTGCCCACGGCGCAAACGCCGTGCTGTCTCCTGAGAGCCAGCCTGCATTGTGACCTCAGCCCCGTTTACTGCGCATGCGCAGCTCGGGGAATTGTTGACAAGAGGGTCCCTATCGTCTGAGTTGCTGAGTAGGGACCTCGCCCGAGTGCTCTCTGCCGCTTGTGGATCTCAGAGCAGCTCCGTGCAGCTGCAGCGGATGTAATCTCAGCACTCGATCGACCTGCTGCCACCAAAGTAAAACTGGGTTGGAACAGCGGAGCCTCGCTGTTTTCCAGTCTCACCAAATCCAGTAGGAAATACGCTGGGACTCCTGTGCTACAACGTCTTCTCAAGTTCATAGTAGGTGTGATGGTAGCAGAGTTGTAAAATTTGAATTGTCCTGAGGTTTTGACTTCTCATGCTGATTAAAAACACCGCCACTGCCATGTTCTCTGAAAGTACTCGTAAGAGAGGTAAGCGCTTGCATCTAAGTCCGGGTCACGGACACAGTTGAATGAATTCCGGGGAGGAGGTATTTATCCACTTTTAATGAAGGATATGTCTACCTGAGAAAAAGTCAGACTGAGTGATATTATTTCCATAAAGAGTACTGGTTTTCATACGTTTTAAAAATGTTAACATAAATTCTCGGTATGGAATGCATTCTGGAATTTTCATAGAGCAGACATTAGGTGGATTTTAAATGTCAGTTGTTTTTCCCATCTCATTTACTCACCACGAATAACTCATTATTATATACATAAATATTCACATACATAAGGAAACAACAAAGCTAAAGAGTCAGTTTATGGTCTCTGGATTTCACATTCATTTTCATAGACATGCTTCCTGAAAAGGAGCCACGCTCTAAAGACATCAGGTGAGGTCTGGGAATCCCGGAAAACACGAATGTCTGAACTGTCTAGTTTTTCTAGTTATTTTTGATATCGTTATGGTCACATCAAGTGTCTTTAAATGTATCCGGACTATCCAGACCGATTTAGCTTACATGTGGAAAAGATAAATTCAACTGTAACCTGATCTTTAGAGCAGATACCGAACAAGCGGAGGGAAGCATGCTCTAGCGGGACTCAGAGGAATGGAATTTGATGGCTTGTCTGACTTCCGAGGAGTAAGTAGAAATTGTTCCGGTCCAATTTTAGGTCCAAATAGGATATCTACACATGAAAAGGTGAACATTCTACATAAAACAAGGATGCGATGATTCATGGGAGAACACTTGGGATATCTTGTTCCCCCCTAACCGTACAAGGTAGTACTCTGTGAGTGGGTATGAGAAATAATTTCATGAATTCAGCCTTCCACTGGGCCTCACTTTTACACTCTTGAAAGCTACATGAGTAACTGCTTTCAATGTAAACGGACTAGAATTAGGGTGGCTGAAGGGATAAAGAGGTGAGACCCACATTTATGTTGCCTATGGGAGGCTCATTGTTGACCTAAGGACACACATAAACTGAAAGTGAAGGGATGGAAAAAGATACTTTATTCAAGTTAAAGAGAGCAAAGGGCAGGACCCGCAATACTTATATTAGATAAACTGGACAGGAAACGAAGTGATGGGAACATCAAGGACACTATGGCGATATGAAGGAATCAGTCTGAGGAGATGGCAATAACAACTGGGTAAGTGACTGTGCACGCAAAACAGGAGGACGTAAATGGGTAAAGAAAAATTTATGCAGAAGTATGTCCGTATTTGGCACTTACTTACAGAACTAAAGGGAGCAGTAGATAGCAGGAAAATAATACTATGAGATTTTTAACACTCATTCTATCAATGGTTAGATCACCCAGAGGGAAAATAAATAAGGAAACTGTGGCATTCTATGACACAGTAGTCCAGAGAGACTTAAAAGATTTATAACAGAACATGACAGCCGAAAGCAGCAGGATACACATTCTTCTCAGGAACACTTGGAATGTTCTTCAGTAGAGATCACAAATTAGGACAGGAAAATGTCTCAATAAATTTAAGAAGACTGGAATTGTATTAAGCATCTTTTCCGACCAAAAGTGTATGAAACTAGGAATGAATGCCATAAAGAAAACCAGAGAAAACACAAACAGAAGAAGCTAAACCTCATAATTGTAAATAATCAGTGATTCAATGAGGAAACCAAAGGAGAAAACAAACAATGTATGGAAGCAAATAAGACAGGAACCCAATGGATCAAAGTATGTAAAATGGACCTAGAGTGATTCTAGGAGTTACGTAAATAGCAATGGAGCCTCCACCCAGAAAGAAAGACAATCCCAAACGAACAATACCCTTTCATTATGAAAGGAACTAGGAAAAGAAGTACAAACCGGTCTAGGTTCCCATTCTTGAGTCACCATAGCACGGGGAAGAAGAGCAGAGTCTGTTCAGTCAGACTGTCTCGGTGTGTTCCCATCATCTCCCTGAATTTGGGCAAAGGCAGCTGTGAGGATGTCAGTTTCTCTGTCTGTGTGATGATGGGGATACTAAAGAAGCCAGCTCAGAGATTCTGGGGAGTGCAAAGTGCTTGCCAAAGTACCTTGTGTATAGGGTTCAACAAATCTTTGGATGAAGGTTTCTACAGGCCTACCAGTGTTATATATGTAATTCAGGAAAACACACTAAAAAAGAGTACACATATTAAGTCAAAAAAGAATAACGAATCAATTTGTTTCACATGTCGTAGGGAAAAGGAGTTGCCATGGCCAGGGTGCTCGCCTGACCGCGAACTCCCTGCCCACGGCGCAAACGCCGTGCTGTCTCCTGAGAGCCAGCCTGCATTGTGACCTCAGCCCCGTTTACTGCGCATGCGCAGCTCGGGGAATTGTTGACAAGAGGGTCCCTATCGTCTGAGTTGCTGAGTAGGGACCTCGCCCGAGTGCTCTCTGCCGCTTGTGGATCTCAGAGCAGCTCCGTGCAGCTGCAGCGGATGTAATCTCAGCACTCGATCGACCTGCTGCCACCAAAGTAAAACTGGGTTGGAACAGCGGAGCCTCGCTGTTTTCCAGTCTCACCAAATCCAGTAGGAAATACGCTGGGACTCCTGTGCTACAACGTCTTCTCAAGTTCATAGTAGGTGTGATGGTAGCAGAGTTGTAAAATTTGAATTGTCCTGAGGTTTTGACTTCTCATGCTGATTAAAAACACCGCCACTGCCATGTTCTCTGAAAGTACTCGTAAGAGAGGTAAGCGCTTGCATCTAAGTCCGGGTCACGGACACAGTTGAATGAATTCCGGGGAGGAGGTATTTATCCACTTTTAATGAAGGATATGTCTACCTGAGAAAAAGTCAGACTGAGTGATATTATTTCCATAAAGAGTACTGGTTTTCATACGTTTTAAAAATGTTAACATAAATTCTCGGTATGGAATGCATTCTGGAATTTTCATAGAGCAGACATTAGGTGGATTTTAAATGTCAGTTGTTTTTCCCATCTCATTTACTCACCACGAATAACTCATTATTATAGACATAAATATTCACATACATAAGGAAACAACAAAGCTAAAGAGTCAGTTTATGGTGCTGGATTTCACATTCATTTTCATAGACATGCTTCCTGAAAATGAGCCACGCTCTAAAGACATCAGGTGAGGTCTGGGAATCCCGGACACCAGAATGTCTGAACTGTCTAGTTTTTCTAGTTATTTTTGATATCGTTATGGTCACATCAAGTGTCTTTAAATGTATCCGGACTATCCAGACCGATTTAGCTTACATGTGGAAAAGATAAATTCAACTGTAACCTGATCTTTAGAGCAGATACCGAACAAGCGGAGGGAAGCATGCTCTAGCGGGACTCAGAGGAATGGAATTTGATGGCTTGTCTGACTTCCGAGGAGTAAGTAGAAATTGTTCCGGTCAAATTTTAGGTCCAAATAGGATATCTACACATGAAAAGGTGAACATTCTACATAAAACAAGGATGCGATGATTCATGGGAGAACACTTGGGATATCTTGTTCCCCCCTAACCGTACAAGGTAGTACTCTGTGAGTGGGTATGAGAAATAATTTCATGAATTCAGCCTTCCACTGGGCCTCACTTTTACACTCTTGAAAGCTACATGAGTAACTGCTTTCAATGTAAACGGACTAGAATTAGGGTGGCTGAAGGGATAAAGAGGTGAGACCCACCTTTATGTTGCCTATGGGAGGCTCATTTTTGACCTAAGGACACACATAAACTGAAAGTGAAGGGATGGAAAAAGATACTTTATGCAAGTTAAAGAGAGCAAAGAGCAGGACCCGCAGTACTTATATAAGACAAACTGGACAGGAAACGAAGTGATGGGAACATCAAGGACACTATGACGATATGAAGGAATCAGTCCGAGGAGATGGCAATAACAACTGGGTAAGTGACTGTGCACGCAACACAGGAGGACTTAAATGGGTAAAGAAAAATTCATGCAGAAGTATGTCCGTATTTGGCACTTACTTACAGAACTAAAGGGAGCAGTAGATAGCAGGACAATAATACTATGAGATTTTTAACACTCATTCCATCAATGGTTAGATCACCCAGAGGGAAAATAAATAAGGAAACTGTGGCATTCTATGACACAGTAGTCCAGAGAGACTTAAAAGATTTATAACAGAACATGACAGCCGAAAGCAGCAGGATACACATTCTTCTCAGGAACACTTGGAATGTTCTTCAGTAGAGATCACAAATTAGGACAGGAAAATGTCTCAATAAATTTAAGAAGACTGGAATTGTATTAAGCATCTTTTCCGACCAAAAGTGTATGAAACTAGGAATGAATGACATAAAGAAAACCAGAGAAAACACAAACAGGAGAAGCTAAACCTCATAATTGTAAATAATCAGTGATTCAATGAGGAAACCAAAGGAGAAAACAAACAATGTATGGAAGCAAATAAGACAGGAACCCAATGGATCAAAGTATGTAAAATGGACCTAGAGTGATTCTAGGAGTTACGTACATAGCAATGGAGGCCTCCACCCAGAAAGAAAGACAATCCGGAACGAACAATATCCTTTCACTATGAAAGGAACTAGGAAAAGAAGTACAAACCGGTCTAGGTTCCCATTCTTGAGTCACCATAGCACGGGGAAGAAGAGCAGAGACTGTTCAGTCAGACTGTCTCGGTGTGTTCCCATCATCTCCCTGAATTTGGGCAAAGGCAGCTGTGAGGATGTCAGTTTCTCTGTCTGTGTGATGAAGGGGATACTAAAGAAGCTAGCTCAGAGATTCTGGGGAGTGCAAAGTGCTTGCCAAAGTACCTTGTGTATAGGGTTCAACAAATCTTTGGATGAAGGTTTCTACCGGCCTACCAGTGTTATATATGTAATTCAGGAAAACACACTAAAAAAGAGTACACATATTAAGTCAAAAAAGAATAACGAATCAATTTGTTTCACATGTCGTAGGGAAAAGGAGTTGCCATGGCCAGGGTGCTCGCCTGACCGCGAACTCCCTGCCCACGGCGCAAACGCCGTGCTGTCTCCTGAGAGCCAGCCTGCATTGTGACCTCAGCCCCGTTTACTGCGCATGCGCAGCTTGGGGAGTTGTTGACAAGAGGGTCCCTATCGTCTGAGTTGCTGAGTAGGGACCTCGCCCGAGTGCTCTCTGCCGCTTGTGGATCTCAGAGCAGCTCCGTGCAGCTGCAGCGGATGTAATCTCAGCACTCGATCGACCTGCTGCCACCAAAGTAAAACTGGGTTGGAACAGCGGAGCCTCGCTGTTTTCCAGTCTCACCAAATCCAGTAGGAAATACGCTGGGACTCCTGTGCTACAACGTCTTCTCAAGTTCATAGTAGGTGTGATGGTAGCAGAGTTGTAAAATTTGAATTGTCCTGAGGTTTTGACTTCTCATGCTGTTTAAAAACACCGCCACTGCCATGTTCTCTGAAAGTACTCGTAAGAGAGGTAAGCGCTTGGATCTAAGTCCGGGTCACGGACACAGTTGAATGAATTCCGGGGAGGAGGTATTTATCCACTTTTAATGAAGGATATGTCTACCTGAGAAAAAGTCAGACTGAGTGATATTATTTCCATAAAGAGTACTGGTTTTCATACGTTTTAAAAATGTTAACATAAATTCTCGGTATGGAATGCATTCTGG
Organism: Manis pentadactyla; assembly: GCF_030020395.1. Lineage (NCBI taxonomy): Eukaryota > Metazoa > Chordata > Mammalia > Pholidota > Manidae > Manis > Manis pentadactyla. The sequence continues at coordinate 30,731,092 of NC_080019.1, read as the reverse complement.
AATTTTCATAGAGCAGACATTAGGTGGATTTTAAATGTCAGTTGTTTTTCCCATCTCATTTACTCACCACGAATAACTCTTTATTATATATATAAATATTCACATACATAAGGAAACAACAAAGCTAAAGAGTCAGTTTATGGTCTCTGGATTTCACATTCATTTTCATAGACATGCTTCCTGAAAATGAGCCACGCTCTAAAGACATCAGGTGAGGTCTGGGAATCCCGGAAAACACGAATGTCTGAACTGTCCAGTTTTTCTAGTTATTTTTGATATCGTTATGGTCACATCAAGTGTCTTTAAATGTATCCGGACTATCCAGACCGATTTAGCTTACATGTGGAAAAGATAAATTCAACTGTAACCTGATCTTTAGAGCAGATACCGAACAAGCGGAGGGAAGCATGCTCTAGCGGGACTCAGAGGAATGGAATTTGATGGCTTGTCTGACTTCCGAGGAGTAAGTAGAAATTGTTCCGGTCAAATTTTAGGTCCAAATAGGATATCTACACATGAAAAGGTGAACATTCTACATAAAACAAGGATGCGATGATTCATGGGAGAACACTTGGGATATCTTGTTCCCCCCTAACCGTACAAGGTAGTACTCTGTGAGTGGGTATGAGACATAATTTCATGAATTCAGCCTTCCACTGGGCCTCACTTTTACACTCTTGAAAGCTACATGAGTAACTGCTTTCAATGTAAACGGACTAGAATTAGGGTGGCTGAAGGGATAAAGAGGTGAGACCCACCTTTATGTTGCCTATGGGAGGCTCATTTTTGTCCTAAGGACACACTTAAACTGAAAGTGAAGGGATGGAAAAAGATACTTTATGAAAGTTAAAGAGAGCAAAGAGCAGGACCCGCAATACTTATATAAGATAAACTGGACAGGAAACGAAGTGATGGGAACATCAAGGACACTATGGCGATATGAAGGAATCAGTCTGAGGAGATGGCAATAACAACTGGGTAAGTGACTGTGCACGCAACACAGGGGGACTTAAATGGGTAAGGAAAAATTTATGCAGAAGTATGTCCGTATTTGGCACTTACTTACAGAACTAAAGGGAGCAGTAGATAGCAGGAAAATAATACTATGAGATTTTTAACACTCATTCCATCAATGGTTAGATCACCCAGAGGGAAAATAAATAAGGAAACTGTGGCATTCTATGACACAGTAGTCCAGAGAGACTTAAAAGGTTTATAACAGAACATGACAGCCGAAAGCAGCAGGATACACATTCTTCTCAGGAACACTTGGAATGTTCTTCAGTAGAGATCACAAATTAGGACTGGAAAATGTCTCAATAAATTTAAGAAGACTGGAATTGTATTAAGCATCTTTTCCGACCAAAAGTGTATGAAACTAGGAATGAATGACATGAAGAAAACCAGAGAAAACACAAACAGGAGAAGCTAAACCTCATAATTGTAAATAATCAGTGATTCAATGAGGAAACCAAAGAAGAAAACAAACAATGTATGGAAGCAAATAAGACAGGAACCCAATGGATCAAAGTATGTAAAATGGACCTAGAGTGATTCTAGGAGTTACGTACATAGCAATGGAGGCCTCCACCCAGAAAGAAAGACAATCCCGAACGAACAATATCCTTTCACTATGAAAGGAACTAGGAAAAGAAGTACAAACCGGTCTAGGTTCCCATTCTTGAGTCACCATAGCACGGGGAAGAAGAGCAGAGTCTGTTCAGTCAGACTGTCTCGGTGTGTTCCCATCATCTCCCTGAATTTGGGCAAAGGCAGCTGTGAGGATGTCAGTTTCTCTGTCTGTGTGATGATGGGGATACTAAAGAAGCCAGCTCAGAGATTCTGGGGAGTGCAAAGTGCTTGCCAAAGTACCTTGTGTATAGGGTTCAACAAATCTTTGGATGAAGGTTTCTACAGGCCTACCAGTGTTATATATGTAATTCAGGAAAACACACTAAAAAAGAGTACACATATTAAGTCAAAAAAGAATAACGAATCAATTTGTTTCACATGTCGTAGGGAAAAGGAGTTGCCATGGCCAGGGTGCTTGCCTGACCGCGAACTCCCTGCCCACGGCGCAAACGCCGTGCTGTCTCCTGAGAGCCAGCCTGCATTGTGACCTCAGCCCCGTTTACTGCGCATGCGCAGCTCGGGGAATTGTTGACAAGAGGGTCCCTATCGTCTGAGTTGCTGAGTAGGGACCTCGCCCGAGTGCTCTCTGCCGCTTGTGGATCTCAGAGCAGCTCCGTGCAGCTGCAGCGGATGTAATCTCAGCACTCGATCGACCTGCTGCCACCAAAGTAAAACTGGGTTGGAACAGCGGAGCCTCGCTGTTTTCCAGTCTCACCAAATCCAGTAGGAAATACGCTGGGACTCCTGTGCTACAACGTCTTCTCAAGTTCATAGTAGGTGTGATGGTAGCAGAGTTGTAAAATTTGAATTGTCCTGAGGTTTTGACTTCTCATGCTGATTAAAAACACCGCCACTGCCATGTTCTCTGAAAGTACTCGTAAGAGAGGTAAGCGCTTGCATCTAAGTCCGGGTCACGGACACAGTTGAATGAATTCCGGGGAGGAGGTATTTATCCACTTTTAATGAAGGATATGTCTACCTGAGAAAAAGTCAGACTGAGTGATATTATTTCCATAAAGAGTACTGGTTTTCATACGTTTTAAAAATGTTAACATAAATTCTCGGTATGGAATGCATTCTGGAATTTTCATAGAGCAGACATTAGGTGGATTTTAAATGTCAGTTGTTTTTCCCATCTCATTTACTCACCACGAATAACTCATTATTATAGACATAAATATTCACATACATAAGGAAACAACAAAGCTAAAGAGTCAGTTTATGGTGCTGGATTTCACATTCATTTTCATAGACATGCTTCCTGAAAATGAGCCACGCTCTAAAGACATCAGGTGAGGTCTGGGAATCCCGGACACCAGAATGTCTGAACTGTCTAGTTTTTCTAGTTATTTTTGATATCGTTATGGTCACATCAAGTGTCTTTAAATGTATCCGGACTATCCAGACCGATTTAGCTTACATGTGGAAAAGATAAATTCAACTGTAACCTGATCTTTAGAGCAGATACCGAACAAGCGGAGGGAAGCATGCTCTAGCGGGACTCAGAGGAATGGAATTTGATGGCTTGTCTGACTTCCGAGGAGTAAGTAGAAATTGTTCCGGTCAAATTTTAGGTCCAAATAGGATATCTACACATGAAAAGGTGAACATTCTACATAAAACAAGGATGCGATGATTCATGGGAGAACACTTGGGATATCTTGTTCCCCCCTAACCGTACAAGGTAGTACTCTGTGAGTGGGTATGAGAAATAATTTCATGAATTCAGCCTTCCACTGGGCCTCACTTTTACACTCTTGAAAGCTACATGAGTAACTGCTTTCAATGTAAACGGACTAGAATTAGGGTGGCTGAAGGGATAAAGAGGTGAGACCCACCTTTATGTTGCCTATGGGAGGCTCATTTTTGACCTAAGGACACACATAAACTGAAAGTGAAGGGATGGAAAAAGATACTTTATGCAAGTTAAAGAGAGCAAAGAGCAGGACCCGCAGTACTTATATAAGACAAACTGGACAGGAAACGAAGTGATGGGAACATCAAGGACACTATGACGATATGAAGGAATCAGTCCGAGGAGATGGCAATAACAACTGGGTAAGTGACTGTGCACGCAACACAGGAGGACTTAAATGGGTAAAGAAAAATTCATGCAGAAGTATGTCCGTATTTGGCACTTACTTACAGAACTAAAGGGAGCAGTAGATAGCAGGACAATAATACTATGAGATTTTTAACACTCATTCCATCAATGGTTAGATCACCCAGAGGGAAAATAAATAAGGAAACTGTGGCATTCTATGACACAGTAGTCCAGAGAGACTTAAAAGATTTATAACAGAACATGACAGCCGAAAGCAGCAGGATACACATTCTTCTCAGGAACACTTGGAATGTTCTTCAGTAGAGATCACAAATTAGGACAGGAAAATGTCTCAATAAATTTAAGAAGACTGGAATTGTATTAAGCATCTTTTCCGACCAAAAGTGTATGAAACTAGGAATGAATGACATAAAGAAAACCAGAGAAAACACAAACAGGAGAAGCTAAACCTCATAATTGTAAATAATCAGTGATTCAATGAGGAAACCAAAGGAGAAAACAAACAATGTATGGAAGCAAATAAGACAGGAACCCAATGGATCAAAGTATGTAAAATGGACCTAGAGTGATTCTAGGAGTTACGTACATAGCAATGGAGGCCTCCACCCAGAAAGAAAGACAATCCGGAACGAACAATATCCTTTCACTATGAAAGGAACTAGGAAAAGAAGTACAAACCGGTCTAGGTTCCCATTCTTGAGTCACCATAGCACGGGGAAGAAGAGCAGAGTCTGTTCAGTCAGACTGTCTCGGTGTGTTCCCATCATCTCCCTGAATTTGGGCAAAGGCAGCTGTGAGGATGTCAGTTTCTCTGTCTGTGTGATGATGGGGATACTAAAGAAGCTAGCTCAGAGATTCTGGGGAGTGCAAAGTGCTTGCCAAAGTACCTTGTGTATAGGGTTCAACAAATCTTTGGATGAAGGTTTCTACCGGCCTACCAGTGTTATATATGTAATTCAGGAAAACACACTAAAAAAGAGTACACATATTAAGTCAAAAAAGAATAACGAATCAATTTGTTTCACATGTCGTAGGGAAAAGGAGTTGCCATGGCCAGGGTGCTCGCCTGACCGCGAACTCCCTGCCCACGGCGCAAACGCCGTGCTGTCTCCTGAGAGCCAGCCTGCATTGTGACCTCAGCCCCGTTTACTGCGCATGCGCAGCTTGGGGAGTTGTTGACAAGAGGGTCCCTATCGTCTGAGTTGCTGAGTAGGGACCTCGCCCGAGTGCTCTCTGCCGCTTGTGGATCTCAGAGCAGCTCCGTGCAGCTGCAGCGGATGTAATCTCAGCACTCGATCGACCTGCTGCCACCAAAGTAAAACTGGGTTGGAACAGCGGAGCCTCGCTGTTTTCCAGTCTCACCAAATCCAGTAGGAAATACGCTGGGACTCCTGTGCTACAACGTCTTCTCAAGTTCATAGTAGGTGTGATGGTAGCAGAGTTGTAAAATTTGAATTGTCCTGAGGTTTTGACTTCTCATGCTGTTTAAAAACACCGCCACTGCCATGTTCTCTGAAAGTACTCGTAAGAGAGGTAAGCGCTTGGATCTAAGTCCGGGTCACGGACACAGTTGAATGAATTCCGGGGAGGAGGTATTTATCCACTTTTAATGAAGGATATGTCTACCTGAGAAAAAGTCAGACTGAGTGATATTATTTCCATAAAGAGTACTGGTTTTCATACGTTTTAAAAATGTTAACATAAATTCTCGGTATGGAATGCATTCTGGAATTTTCATAGAGCAGACATTAGGTGGATTTTAAATGTCAGTTGTTTTTCCCATCTCATTTACTCACCACGAATAACTCTTTATTATATATATAAATATTCACATACATAAGGAAACAACAAAGCTAAAGAGTCAGTTTATGGTCTCTGGATTTCACATTCATTTTCATAGACATGCTTCCTGAAAATGAGCCACGCTCTAAAGACATCAGGTGAGGTCTGGGAATCCCGGAAAACACGAATGTCTGAACTGTCCAGTTTTTCTAGTTATTTTTGATATCGTTATGGTCACATCAAGTGTCTTTAAATGTATCCGGACTATCCAGACCGATTTAGCTTACATGTGGAAAAGATAAATTCAACTGTAACCTGATCTTTAGAGCAGATACCGAACAAGCGGAGGGAAGCATGCTCTAGCGGGACTCAGAGGAATGGAATTTGATGGCTTGTCTGACTTCCGAGGAGTAAGTAGAAATTGTTCCGGTCAAATTTTAGGTCCAAATAGGATATCTACACATGAAAAGGTGAACATTCTACATAAAACAAGGATGCGATGATTCATGGGAGAACACTTGGGATATCTTGTTCCCCCCTAACCGTACAAGGTAGTACTCTGTGAGTGGGTATGAGACATAATTTCATGAATTCAGCCTTCCACTGGGCCTCACTTTTACACTCTTGAAAGCTACATGAGTAACTGCTTTCAATGTAAACGGACTAGAATTAGGGTGGCTGAAGGGATAAAGAGGTGAGACCCACCTTTATGTTGCCTATGGGAGGCTCATTTTTGTCCTAAGGACACACTTAAACTGAAAGTGAAGGGATGGAAAAAGATACTTTATGCAAGTTAAAGAGAGCAAAGAGCAGGACCCGCAATACTTATATAAGATAAACTGGACAGGAAACGAAGTGATGGGAACATCAAGGACACTATGGCGATATGAAGGAATCAGTCTGAGGAGATGGCAATAACAACTGGGTAAGTGACTGTGCACGCAACACAGGAGGACTTAAATGGTTAAGGAAAAATTTATGCAGAAGTATGTCCGTATTTGGCACTTACTTACAGAACTAAAGGGAGCAGTAGATAGCAGGAAAATAATACTATGAGATTTTTAACACTCATTCCATCAATGGTTAGATCACCCAGAGGGAAAATAAATAAGGAAACTGTGGCATTCTATGACACAGTAGTCCAGAGAGACTTAAAAGGTTTATAACAGAACATGACAGCCGAAAGCAGCAGGATACACATTCTTCTCAGGAACACTTGGAATGTTCTTCAGTAGAGATCACAAATTAGGACTGGAAAATGTCTCAATAAATTTAAGAAGACTGGAATTGTATTAAGCATCTTTTCCGACCAAAAGTGTATGAAACTAGGAATGAATGACATGAAGAAAACCAGAGAAAACACAAACAGGAGAAGCTAAACCTCATAATTGTAAATAATCAGTGATTCAATGAGGAAACCAAAGAAGAAAACAAACAATGTATGGAAGCAAATAAGACAGGAACCCAATGGATCAAAGTATGTAAAATGGACCTAGAGTGATTCTAGGAGTTACGTACATAGCAATGGAGGCCTCCACCCAGAAAGAAAGACAATCCCGAACGAACAATATCCTTTCACTATGAAAGGAACTAGGAAAAGAAGTACAAACCGGTCTAGGTTCCCATTCTTGAGTCACCATAGCACGGGGAAGAAGAGCAGAGTCTGTTCAGTCAGACTGTCTCGGTGTGTTCCCATCATCTCCCTGAATTTGGGCAAAGGCAGCTGTGAGGATGTCAGTTTCTCTGTCTGTGTGATGATGGGGATACTAAAGAAGCTAGCTCAGAGATTCTGGGGAGTGCAAAGTGCTTGCCAAAGTACCTTGTGTATAGGGTTCAACAAATCTTTGGATGAAGGTTTCTACAGGCCTACCAGTGTTATATATGTAATTCAGGAAAACACACTAAAAAAGAGTACACATATTAAGTCAAAAAAGAATAACGAATCAATTTGTTTCACATGTCGTAGGGAAAAGGAGTTGCCATGGCCAGGGTGCTTGCCTGACCGCGAACTCCCTGCCCACGGCGCAAACGCCGTGCTGTCTCCTGAGAGCCAGCCTGCATTGTGACCTCAGCCCCGTTTACTGCGCATGCGCAGCTCGGGGAATTGTTGACAAGAGGGTCCCTATCGTCTGAGTTGCTGAGTAGGGACCTCGCCCGAGTGCTCTCTGCCGCTTGTGGATCTCAGAGCAGCTCCGTGCAGCTGCAGCGGATGTAATCTCAGCACTCGATCGACCTGCTGCCACCAAAGTAAAACTGGGTTGGAACAGCGGAGCCTCGCTGTTTTCCAGTCTCACCAAATCCAGTAGGAAATACGCTGGGACTCCTGTGCTACAACGTCTTCTCAAGTTCATAGTAGGTGTGATGGTAGCAGAGTTGTAAAATTTGAATTGTCCTGAGGTTTTGACTTCTCATGCTGATTAAAAACACCGCCACTGCCATGTTCTCTGAAAGTACTCATAAGAGAGGTAAGCGCTAGCATCTAAGATCGGGTCACGGACACAGTTGAATGAATTCCGGGGAGGAGGTATTTATCCACTTTTAATGAAGGATATGTCTACCTGAGAAAAAGTCAGACTGAGTGATATTATTTCCATAAAGAGTACTGGTTTTCATACGTTTTAAAAATGTTAACATAAATTCTCGGTATGGAATGCATTCTGGAATTTTCATAGAGCAGACATTAGGTGGATTTTAAATGTCAGTTGTTTTTCCCATCTCATTTACTCACCACGAATAACTCATTATTATAGACATAAATATTCACATACATAAGGAAACAACAAAGCTAAAGAGTCAGTTTATGGTGCTGGATTTCACATTCATTTTCATAGACATGCTTCCTGAAAATGAGCCACGCTCTAAAGACATCAGGTGAGGTCTGGGAATCCCGGACACCAGAATGTCTGAACTGTCTAGTTTTTCTAGTTATTTTTGATATCGTTATGGTCACATCAAGTGTCTTTAAATGTATCCGGACTATCCAGACCGATTTAGCTTACATGTGGAAAAGATAAATTCAACTGTAACCTGATCTTTAGAGCAGATACCGAACAAGCGGAGGGAAGCATGCTCTAGCGGGACTCAGAGGAATGGAATTTGATGGCTTGTCTGACTTCCGAGGAGTAAGTAGAAATTGTTCCGGTCCAATTTTAGGTCCAAATAGGATATCTACACATGAAAAGGTGAACATTCTACATAAAACAAGGATGCGATGATTCATGGGAGAACACTTGGGATATCTTGTTCCCCCCTAACCGTACAAGGTAGTACTCTGTGAGTGGGTATGAGAAATAATTTCATGAATTCAGCCTTCCACTGGGCCTCACTTTTACACTCTTGAAAGCTACATGAGTAACTGCTTTCAATGTAAACGGACTAGAATTAGGGTGGCTGAAGGGATAAAGAGGTGAGACCCACCTTTATGTTGCCTATGGGAGGCTCATTTTTGACCTAAGGACACACATAAACTGAAAGTGAAGGGATGGAAAAAGATACTTTATGCAAGTTAAAGAGAGCAAAGAGCAGGACCCGCAGTACTTATATAAGACAAACTGGACAGGAAACGAAGTGATGGGAACATCAAGGACACTATGACGATATGAAGGAATCAGTCCGAGGAGATGGCAATAACAACTGGGTAAGTGACTGTGCACGCAACACAGGAGGACTTAAATGGGTAAAGAAAAATTCATGCAGAAGTATGTCCGTATTTGGCACTTACTTACAGAAATAAAGGGAGCAGTAGATAGCAGGACAATAATACTATGAGATTTTTAACACTCATTCCATCAATGGTTAGATCACCCAGAGGGAAAATAAATAAGGAAACTGTGGCATTCTATGACACAGTAGTCCAGAGAGACTTAAAAGATTTATAACAGAACATGACAGCCGAAAGCAGCAGGATACACATTCTTCTCAGGAACACTTGGAATGTTCTTCAGTAGAGATCACAAATTAGGACAGGAAAATGTCTCAATAAATTTAAGAAGACTGGAATTGTATTAAGCATCTTTTCCGACCAAAAGTGTATGAAACTAGGAATGAATGACATAAAGAAAACCAGAGAAAACACAAACAGGAGAAGCTAAACCTCATAATTGTAAATAATCAGTGATTCAATGAGGAAACCAAAGGAGAAAACAAACAATGTATGGAAGCAAATAAGACAGGAACCCAATGGATCAAAGTATGTAAAATGGACCTAGAGTGATTCTAGGAGTTACGTACATAGCAATGGAGGCCTCCACCCAGAAAGAAAGACAATCCGGAACGAACAATATCCTTTCACTATGAAAGGAACTAGGAAAAGAAGTACAAACCGGTCTAGGTTCCCATTCTTGAGTCACCATAGCACGGGGAAGAAGAGCAGAGTCTGTTCAGTCAGACTGTCTCGGTGTGTTCCCATCATCTCCCTGAATTTGGGCAAAGGCAGCTGTGAGGATGTCAGTTTCTCTGTCTGTGTGATGATGGGGATACTAAAGAAGCTAGCTCAGAGATTCTGGGGAGTGCAAAGTGCTTGCCAAAGTACCTTGTGTATAGGGTTCAACAAATCTTTGGATGAAGGTTTCTACCGGCCTACCAGTGTTATATATGTAATTCAGGAAAACACACTAAAAAAGAGTACACATATTAAGTCAAAAAAGAATAACGAATCAATTTGTTTCACATGTCGTAGGGAAAAGGAGTTGCCATGGCCAGGGTGCTCGCCTGACCGCGAACTCCCTGCCCACGGCGCAAACGCCGTGCTGTCTCCTGAGAGCCAGCCTGCATTGTGACCTCAGCCCCGTTTACTGCGCATGCGCAGCTTGGGGAGTTGTTGACAAGAGGGTCCCTATCGTCTGAGTTGCTGAGTAGGGACCTCGCCCGAGTGCTCTCTGCCGCTTGTGGATCTCAGAGCAGCTCCGTGCAGCTGCAGCGGATGTAATCTCAGCACTCGATCGACCTGCTGCCACCAAAGTAAAACTGGGTTGGAACAGCGGAGCCTCGCTGTTTTCCAGTCTCACCAAATCCAGTAGGAAATACGCTGGGACTCCTGTGCTACAACGTCTTCTCAAGTTCATAGTAGGTGTGATGGTAGCAGAGTTGTAAAATTTGAATTGTCCTGAGGTTTTGACTTCTCATGCTGTTTAAAAACACCGCCACTGCCATGTTCTCTGAAAGTACTCGTAAGAGAGGTAAGCGCTTGGATCTAAGTCCGGGTCACGGACACAGTTGAATGAATTCCGGGGAGGAGGTATTTATCCACTTTTAATGAAGGATATGTCTACCTGAGAAAAAGTCAGACTGAGTGATATTATTTCCATAAAGAGTACTGGTTTTCATACGTTTTAAAAATGTTAACATAAATTCTCGGTATGGAATGCATTCTGGAATTTTCATAGAGCAGACATTAGGTGGATTTTAAATGTCAGTTGTTTTTCCCATCTCATTTACTCACCACGAATAACTCTTTATTATATATATAAATATTCACATACATAAGGAAACAACAAAGCTAAAGAGTCAGTTTATGGTCTCTGGATTTCACATTCATTTTCATAGACATGCTTCCTGAAAATGAGCCACGCTCTAAAGACATCAGGTGAGGTCTGGGAATCCCGGAAAACACGAATGTCTGAACTGTCTAGTTTTTCTAGTTATTTTTGATATCGTTATGGTCACATCAAGTGTCTTTAAATGTATCCGGACTATCCAGACCGATTTAGCTTACATGTGGAAAAGATAAATTCAACTGTAACCTGATCTTTAGAGCAGATACCGAACAAGCGGAGGGAAGCATGCTCTAGCGGGACTCAGAGGAATGGAATTTGATGGCTTGTCTGACTTCCGAGGAGTAAGTAGAAATTGTTCCGGTCAAATTTTAGGTCCAAATAGGATATCTACACATGAAAAGGTGAACATTCTACATAAAACAAGGATGCGATGATTCATGGGAGAACACTTGGGATATCTTGTTCCCCCCTAACCGTACAAGGTAGTACTCTGTGAGTGGGTATGAGAAATAATTTCATGAATTCAGCCTTCCACTGGGCCTCACTTTTACACTCTTGAAAGCTACATGAGTAACTGCTTTCAATGTAAACGGACTAGAATTAGGGTGGCTGAAGGGATAAAGAGGTGAGACCCACCTTTATGTTGCCTATGGGAGGCTCATTTTTGTCCTAAGGACACACTTAAACTGAAAGTGAAGGGATGGAAAAAGATACTTTATGCAAGTTAAAGAGAGCAAAGAGCAGGACCCGCAATACTTATATAAGATAAACTGGACAGGAAACGAAGTGATGGGAACATCAAGGACACTATGGCGATATGAAGGAATCAGTCTGAGGAGATGGCAATAACAACTGGGTAAGTGACTGTGCACGCAACACAGGAGGACTTAAATGGTTAAGGAAAAATTTATGCAGAAGTATGTCCGTATTTGGCACTTACTTACAGAACTAAAGGGAGCAGTAGATAGCAGGAAAATAATACTATGAGATTTTTAACACTCATTCCATCAATGGTTAGATCACCCAGAGGGAAAATAAATAAGGAAACTGTGGCATTCTATGACACAGTAGTCCAGAGAGACTTAAAAGGTTTATAACAGAACATGACAGCCGAAAGCAGCAGGATACACATTCTTCTCAGGAACACTTGGAATGTTCTTCAGTAGAGATCACAAATTAGGACTGGAAAATGTCTCAATAAATTTAAGAAGACTGGAATTGTATTAAGCATCTTTTCCGACCAAAAGTGTATGAAACTAGGAATGAATGACATGAAGAAAACCAGAGAAAACACAAACAGGAGAAGCTAAACCTCATAATTGTAAATAATCAGTGATTCAATGAGGAAACCAAAGAAGAAAACAAACAATGTATGGAAGCAAATAAGACAGGAACCCAATGGATCAAAGTATGTAAAATGGACCTAGAGTGATTCTAGGAGTTACGTACATAGCAATGGAGGCCTCCACCCAGAAAGAAAGACAATCCCGAACGAACAATATCCTTTCACTATGAAAGGAACTAGGAAAAGAAGTACAAACCGGTCTAGGTTCCCATTCTTGAGTCACCATAGCACGGGGAAGAAGAGCAGAGTCTGTTCAGTCAGACTGTCTCGGTGTGTTCCCATCATCTCCCTGAATTTGGGCAAAGGCAGCTGTGAGGATGTCAGTTTCTCTGTCTGTGTGATGATGGGGATACTAAAGAAGCTAGCTCAGAGATTCTGGGGAGTGCAAAGTGCTTGCCAAAGTACCTTGTGTATAGGGTTCAACAAATCTTTGGATGAAGGTTTCTACAGGCCTACCAGTGTTATATATGTAATTCAGGAAAACACACTAAAAAAGAGTACACATATTAAGTCAAAAAAGAATAACGAATCAATTTGTTTCACATGTCGTAGGGAAAAGGAGTTGCCATGGCCAGGGTGCTTGCCTGACCGCGAACTCCCTGCCCACGGCGCAAACGCCGTGCTGTCTCCTGAGAGCCAGCCTGCATTGTGACCTCAGCCCCGTTTACTGCGCATGCGCAGCTCGGGGAATTGTTGACAAGAGGGTCCCTATCGTCTGAGTTGCTGAGTAGGGACCTCGCCCGAGTGCTCTCTGCCGCTTGTGGATCTCAGAGCAGCTCCGTGCAGCTGCAGCGGATGTAATCTCAGCACTCGATCGACCTGCTGCCACCAAAGTAAAACTGGGTTGGAACAGCGGAGCCTCGCTGTTTTCCAGTCTCACCAAATCCAGTAGGAAATACGCTGGGACTCCTGTGCTACAACGTCTTCTCAAGTTCATAGTAGGTGTGATGGTAGCAGAGTTGTAAAATTTGAATTGTCCTGAGGTTTTGACTTCTCATGCTGATTAAAAACACCGCCACTGCCATGTTCTCTGAAAGTACTCATAAGAGAGGTAAGCGCTAGCATCTAAGATCGGGTCACGGACACAGTTGAATGAATTCCGGGGAGGAGGTATTTATCCACTTTTAATGAAGGATATGTCTACCTGAGAAAAAGTCAGACTGAGTGATATTATTTCCATAAAGAGTACTGGTTTTCATACGTTTTAAAAATGTTAACATAAATTCTCGGTATGGAATGCATTCTGGAATTTTCATAGAGCAGACATTAGGTGGATTTTAAATGTCAGTTGTTTTTCCCATCTCATTTACTCACCACGAATAACTCATTATTATAGACATAAATATTCACATACATAAGGAAACAACAAAGCTAAAGAGTCAGTTTATGGTGCTGGATTTCACATTCATTTTCATAGACATGCTTCCTGAAAATGAGCCACGCTCTAAAGACATCAGGTGAGGTCTGGGAATCCCGGACACCAGAATGTCTGAACTGTCTAGTTTTTCTAGTTATTTTTGATATCGTTATGGTCACATCAAGTGTCTTTAAATGTATCCGGACTATCCAGACCGATTTAGCTTACATGTGGAAAAGATAAATTCAACTGTAACCTGATCTTTAGAGCAGATACCGAACAAGCGGAGGGAAGCATGCTCTAGCGGGACTCAGAGGAATGGAATTTGATGGCTTGTCTGACTTCCGAGGAGTAAGTAGAAATTGTTCCGGTCCAATTTTAGGTCCAAATAGGATATCTACACATGAAAAGGTGAACATTCTACATAAAACAAGGATGCGATGATTCATGGGAGAACACTTGGGATATCTTGTTCCCCCCTAACCGTACAAGGTAGTACTCTGTGAGTGGGTATGAGAAATAATTTCATGAATTCAGCCTTCCACTGGGCCTCACTTTTACACTCTTGAAAGCTACATGAGTAACTGCTTTCAATGTAAACGGACTAGAATTAGGGTGGCTGAAGGGATAAAGAGGTGAGACCCACCTTTATGTTGCCTATGGGAGGCTCATTTTTGACCTAAGGACACACATAAACTGAAAGTGAAGGGATGGAAAAAGATACTTTATGCAAGTTAAAGAGAGCAAAGAGCAGGACCCGCAGTACTTATATAAGACAAACTGGACAGGAAACGAAGTGATGGGAACATCAAGGACACTATGACGATATGAAGGAATCAGTCCGAGGAGATGGCAATAACAACTGGGTAAGTGACTGTGCACGCAACACAGGAGGACTTAAATGGGTAAAGAAAAATTCATGCAGAAGTATGTCCGTATTTGGCACTTACTTACAGAAATAAAGGGAGCAGTAGATAGCAGGACAATAATACTATGAGATTTTTAACACTCATTCCATCAATGGTTAGATCACCCAGAGGGAAAATAAATAAGGAAACTGTGGCATTCTATGACACAGTAGTCCAGAGAGACTTAAAAGATTTATAACAGAACATGACAGCCGAAAGCAGCAGGATACACATTCTTCTCAGGAACACTTGGAATGTTCTTCAGTAGAGATCACAAATTAGGACAGGAAAATGTCTCAATAAATTTAAGAAGACTGGAATTGTATTAAGCATCTTTTCCGACCAAAAGTGTATGAAACTAGGAATGAATGACATAAAGAAAACCAGAGAAAACACAAACAGGAGAAGCTAAACCTCATAATTGTAAATAATCAGTGATTCAATGAGGAAACCAAAGGAGAAAACAAACAATGTATGGAAGCAAATAAGACAGGAACCCAATGGATCAAAGTATGTAAAATGGACCTAGAGTGATTCTAGGAGTTACGTACATAGCAATGGAGGCCTCCACCCAGAAAGAAAGACAATCCGGAACGAACAATATCCTTTCACTATGAAAGGAACTAGGAAAAGAAGTACAAACCGGTCTAGGTTCCCATTCTTGAGTCACCATAGCACGGGGAAGAAGAGCAGAGTCTGTTCAGTCAGACTGTCTCGGTGTGTTCCCATCATCTCCCTGAATTTGGGCAAAGGCAGCTGTGAGGATGTCAGTTTCTCTGTCTGTGTGATGATGGGGATACTAAAGAAGCTAGCTCAGAGATTCTGGGGAGTGCAAAGTGCTTGCCAAAGTACCTTGTGTATAGGGTTCAACAAATCTTTGGATGAAGGTTTCTACCGGCCTACCAGTGTTATATATGTAATTCAGGAAAACACACTAAAAAAGAGTACACATATTAAGTCAAAAAAGAATAACGAATCAATTTGTTTCACATGTCGTAGGGAAAAGGAGTTGCCATGGCCAGGGTGCTCGCCTGACCGCGAACTCCCTGCCCACGGCGCAAACGCCGTGCTGTCTCCTGAGAGCCAGCCTGCATTGTGACCTCAGCCCCGTTTACTGCGCATGCGCAGCTTGGGGAGTTGTTGACAAGAGGGTCCCTATCGTCTGAGTTGCTGAGTAGGGACCTCGCCCGAGTGCTCTCTGCCGCTTGTGGATCTCAGAGCAGCTCCGTGCAGCTGCAGCGGATGTAATCTCAGCACTCGATCGACCTGCTGCCACCAAAGTAAAACTGGGTTGGAACAGCGGAGCCTCGCTGTTTTCCAGTCTCACCAAATCCAGTAGGAAATACGCTGGGACTCCTGTGCTACAACGTCTTCTCAAGTTCATAGTAGGTGTGATGGTAGCAGAGTTGTAAAATTTGAATTGTCCTGAGGTTTTGACTTCTCATGCTGTTTAAAAACACCGCCACTGCCATGTTCTCTGAAAGTACTCGTAAGAGAGGTAAGCGCTTGGATCTAAGTCCGGGTCACGGACACAGTTGAATGAATTCCGGGGAGGAGGTATTTATCCACTTTTAATGAAGGATATGTCTACCTGAGAAAAAGTCAGACTGAGTGATATTATTTCCATAAAGAGTACTGGTTTTCATACGTTTTAAAAATGTTAACATAAATTCTCGGTATGGAATGCATTCTGGAATTTTCATAGAGCAGACATTAGGTGGATTTTAAATGTCAGTTGTTTTTCCCATCTCATTTACTCACCACGAATAACTCTTTATTATATATATAAATATTCACATACATAAGGAAACAACAAAGCTAAAGAGTCAGTTTATGGTCTCTGGATTTCACATTCATTTTCATAGACATGCTTCCTGAAAATGAGCCACGCTCTAAAGACATCAGGTGAGGTCTGGGAATCCCGGAAAACACGAATGTCTGAACTGTCTAGTTTTTCTAGTTATTTTTGATATCGTTATGGTCACATCAAGTGTCTTTAAATGTATCCGGACTATCCAGACCGATTTAGCTTACATGTGGAAAAGATAAATTCAACTGTAACCTGATCTTTAGAGCAGATACCGAACAAGCGGAGGGAAGCATGCTCTAGCGGGACTCAGAGGAATGGAATTTGATGGCTTGTCTGACTTCCGAGGAGTAAGTAGAAATTGTTCCGGTCAAATTTTAGGTCCAAATAGGATATCTACACATGAAAAGGTGAACATTCTACATAAAACAAGGATGCGATGATTCATGGGAGAACACTTGGGATATCTTGTTCCCCCCTAACCGTACAAGGTAGTACTCTGTGAGTGGGTATGAGAAATAATTTCATGAATTCAGCCTTCCACTGGGCCTCACTTTTACACTCTTGAAAGCTACATGAGTAACTGCTTTCAATGTAAACGGACTAGAATTAGGGTGGCTGAAGGGATAAAGAGGTGAGACCCACCTTTATGTTGCCTATGGGAGGCTCATTTTTGTCCTAAGGACACACTTAAACTGAAAGTGAAGGGATGGAAAAAGATACTTTATGCAAGTTAAAGAGAGCAAAGAGCAGGACCCGCAATACTTATATAAGATAAACTGGACAGGAAACGAAGTGATGGGAACATCAAGGACACTATGGCGATATGAAGGAATCAGTCTGAGGAGATGGCAATAACAACTGGGTAAGTGACTGTGCACGCAACACAGGAGGACTTAAATGGTTAAGGAAAAATTTATGCAGAAGTATGTCCGTATTTGGCACTTACTTACAGAACTAAAGGGAGCAGTAGATAGCAGGAAAATAATACTATGAGATTTTTAACACTCATTCCATCAATGGTTAGATCACCCAGAGGGAAAATAAATAAGGAAACTGTGGCATTCTATGACACAGTAGTCCAGAGAGACTTAAAAGTTTTATAACAGAACATGACAGCCGAAAGCAGCAGGATACACATTCTTCTCAGGAACACTTGGAATGTTCTTCAGTAGAGATCACAAATTAGGACTGGAAAATGTCTCAATAAATTTAAGAAGACTGGAATTGTATTAAGCATCTTTTCCGACCAAAAGTGTATGAAACTAGGAATGAATGACATGAAGAAAACCAGAGAAAACACAAACAGGAGAAGCTAAACCTCATAATTGTAAATAATCAGTGATTCAATGAGGAAACCAAAGAAGAAAACAAACAATGTATGGAAGCAAATAAGACAGGAACCCAATGGATCAAAGTATGTAAAATGGACCTAGAGTGATTCTAGGAGTTACGTACATAGCAATGGAGGCCTCCACCCAGAAAGAAAGACAATCCCGAACGAACAATATCCTTTCACTATGAAAGGAACTAGGAAAAGAAGTACAAACCGGTCTAGGTTCCCATTCTTGAGTCACCATAGCACGGGGAAGAAGAGCAGAGTCTGTTCAGTCAGACTGTCTCGGTGTGTTCCCATCATCTCCCTGAATTTGGGCAAAGGCAGCTGTGAGGATGTCAGTTTCTCTGTCTGTGTGATGATGGGGATACTAAAGAAGCTAGCTCAGAGATTCTGGGGAGTGCAAAGTGCTTGCCAAAGTACCTTGTGTATAGGGTTCAACAAATCTTTGGATGAAGGTTTCTACAGGCCTACCAGTGTTATATATGTAATTCAGGAAAACACACTAAAAAAGAGTACACATATTAAGTCAAAAAAGAATAACGAATCAATTTGTTTCACATGTCGTAGGGAAAAGGAGTTGCCATGGCCAGGGTGCTCGCCTGACCGCGAACTCCCTGCCCACGGCGCAAACGCCGTGCTGTCTCCTGAGAGCCAGCCTGCATTGTGACCTCAGCCCCGTTTACTGCGCATGCGCAGCTCGGGGAATTGTTGACAAGAGGGTCCCTATCGTCTGAGTTGCTGAGTAGGGACCTCGCCCGAGTGCTCTCTGCCGCTTGTGGATCTCAGAGCAGCTCCGTGCAGCTGCAGCGGATGTAATCTCAGCACTCGATCGACCTGCTGCCACCAAAGTAAAACTGGGTTGGAACAGCGGAGCCTCGCTGTTTTCCAGTCTCACCAAATCCAGTAGGAAATACGCTGGGACTCCTGTGCTACAACGTCTTCTCAAGTTCATAGTAGGTGTGATGGTAGCAGAGTTGTAAAATTTGAATTGTCCTGAGGTTTTGACTTCTCATGCTGATTAAAAACACCGCCACTGCCATGTTCTCTGAAAGTACTCATAAGAGAGGTAAGCGCTAGCATCTAAGTCCGGGTCACGGACACAGTTGAATGAATTCCGGGGAGGAGGTATTTATCCACTTTTAATGAAGGATATGTCTACCTGAGAAAAAGTCAGACTGAGTGATATTATTTCCATAAAGAGTACTGGTTTTCATACGTTTTAAAAATGTTAACATAAATTCTCGGTATGGAATGCATTCTGGAATTTTCATAGAGCAGACATTAGGTGGATTTTAAATGTCAGTTGTTTTTCCCATCTCATTTACTCACCACGAATAACTCATTATTATAGACATAAATATTCACATACATAAGGAAACAACAAAGCTAAAGAGTCAGTTTATGGTGCTGGATTTCACATTCATTTTCATATACATGCTTCCTGAAAATGAGCCACGCTCTAAAGACATCAGGTGAGGTCTGGGAATCCCGGACACCAGAATGTCTGAACTGTCTAGTTTTTCTAGTTATTTTTGATATCGTTATGGTCACATCAAGTGTCTTTAAATGTATCCGGACTATCCAGACCGATTTAGCTTACATGTGGAAAAGATAAATTCAACTGTAACCTGATCTTTAGAGCAGATACCGAACAAGCGGAGGGAAGCATGCTCTAGCGGGACTCAGAGGAATGGAATTTGATGGCTTGTCTGACTTCCGAGGAGTAAGTAGAAATTGTTCCGGTCCAATTTTAGGTCCAAATAGGATATCTACACATGAAAAGGTGAACATTCTACATAAAACAAGGATGCGATGATTCATGGGAGAACACTTGGGATATCTTGTTCCCCCCTAACCGTACAAGGTAGTACTCTGTGAGTGGGTATGAGAAATAATTTCATGAATTCAGCCTTCCACTGGGCCTCACTTTTACACTCTTGAAAGCTACATGAGTAACTGCTTTCAATGTAAACGGACTAGAATTAGGGTGGCTGAAGGGATAAAGAGGTGAGACCCACCTTTACGTTGCCTATGGGAGGCTCATTTTTGACCTAAGGACACACATAAACTGAAAGTGAAGGGATGGAAAAAGATACTTTATGCAAGTTAAAGAGAGCAAAGAGCAGGACCCGCAGTACTTATATAAGACAAACTGGACAGGAAACGAAGTGATGGGAACATCAAGGACACTATGACGATATGAAGGAATCAGTCCGAGGAGATGGCAATAACAACTGGGTAAGTGACTGTGCACGCAACACAGGAGGACTTAAATGGGTAAAGAAAAATTCATGCAGAAGTATGTCCGTATTTGGCACTTACTTACAGAACTAAAGGGAGCAGTAGATAGCAGGACAATAATACTATGAGATTTTTAACACTCATTCCATCAATGGTTAGATCACCCAGAGGGAAAATAAATAAGGAAACTGTGGCATTCTATGACACAGTAGTCCAGAGAGACTTAAAAGATTTATAACAGAACATGACAGCCGAAAGCAGCAGGATACACATTCTTCTCAGGAACACTTGGAATGTTCTTCAGTAGAGATCACAAATTAGGACAGGAAAATGTCTCAATAAATTTAAGAAGACTGGAATTGTATTAAGCATCTTTTCAGAACAAAAGTGTATGAAACTAGGAATGAATGACATAAAGAAAACCAGAGAAAACACAAACAGGAGAAGCTAAACCTCATAATTGTAAATAATCAGTGATTCAATGAGGAAACCAAAGGAGAAAACAAACAATGTATGGAAGCAAATAAGACAGGAACCCAATGGATCAAAGTATGTAAAATGGACCTAGAGTGATTCTAGGAGTTACGTACATAGCAATGGAGGCCTCCACCCAGAAAGAAAGACAATCCGGAACGAACAATATCCTTTCACTATGAAAGGAACTAGGAAAAGAAGTACAAACCGGTCTAGGTTCCCATTCTTGAGTCACCATAGCACGGGGAAGAAGAGCAGAGTCTGTTCAGTCAGACTGTCTCGGTGTGTTCCCATCATCTCCCTGAATTTGGGCAAAGGCAGCTGTGAGGATGTCAGTTTCTCTGTCTGTGTGATGATGGGGATACTAAAGAAGCTAGCTCAGAGATTCTGGGGAGTGCAAAGTGCTTGCCAAAGTACCTTGTGTATAGGGTTCAACAAATCTTTGGATGAAGGTTTCTACCGGCCTACCAGTGTTATATATGTAATTCAGGAAAACACACTAAAAAAGAGTACACATATTAAGTCAAAAAAGAATAACGAATCAATTTGTTTCACATGTCGTAGGGAAAAGGAGTTGCCATGGCCAGGGTGCTCGCCTGACCGCGAACTCCCTGCCCACGGCGCAAACGCCGTGCTGTCTCCTGAGAGCCAGCCTGCATTGTGACCTCAGCCCCGTTTACTGCGCATGCGCAGCTTGGGGAGTTGTTGACAAGAGGGTCCCTATCGTCTGAGTTGCTGAGTAGGGACCTCGCCCGAGTGCTCTCTGCCGCTTGTGGATCTCAGAGCAGCTCCGTGCAGCTGCAGCGGATGTAATCTCAGCACTCGATCGACCTGCTGCCACCAAAGTAAAACTGGGTTGGAACAGCGGAGCCTCGCTGTTTTCCAGTCTCACCAAATCCAGTAGGAAATACGCTGGGACTCCTGTGCTACAACGTCTTCTCAAGTTCATAGTAGGTGTGATGGTAGCAGAGTTGTAAAATTTGAATTGTCCTGAGGTTTTGACTTCTCATGCTGTTTAAAAACACCGCCACTGCCATGTTCTCTGAAAGTACTCGTAAGAGAGGTAAGCGCTTGGATCTAAGTCCGGGTCACGGACACAGTTGAATGAATTCCGGGGAGGAGGTATTTATCCACTTTTAATGAAGGATATGTCTACCTGAGAAAAAGTCAGACTGAGTGATATTATTTCCATAAAGAGTACTGGTTTTCATACGTTTTAAAAATGTTAACATAAATTCTCGGTATGGAATGCATTCTGGAATTTTCATAGAGCAGACATTAGGTGGATTTTAAATGTCAGTTGTTTTTCCCATCTCATTTACTCACCACGAATAACTCTTTATTATATATATAAATATTCACATACATAAGGAAACAACAAAGCTAAAGAGTCAGTTTATGGTCTCTGGATTTCACATTCATTTTCATAGACATGCTTCCTGAAAATGAGCCACGCTCTAAAGACATCAGGTGAGGTCTGGGAATCCCGGAAAACACGAATGTCTGAACTGTCTACTTTTTCTAGTTATTTTTGATATCGTTATGGTCACATCAAGTGTCTTTAAATGTATCCGGACTATCCAGACCGATTTAGCTTACATGTGGAAAAGATAAATTCAACTGTAACCTGATCTTTAGAGCAGATACCGAACAAGCGGAGGGAAGCATGCTCTAGCGGGACTCAGAGGAATGGAATTTGATGGCTTGTCTGACTTCCGAGGAGTAAGTAGAAATTGTTCCGGTCAAATTTTAGGTCCAAATAGGATATCTACACATGAAAAGGTGAACATTCTACATAAAACAAGGATGCGATGATTCATGGGAGAACACTTGGGATATCTTGTTCCCCCCTAACCGTACAAGGTAGTACTCTGTGAGTGGGTATGAGAAATAATTTCATGAATTCAGCCTTCCACTGGGCCTCACTTTTACACTCTTGAAAGCTACATGAGTAACTGCTTTCAATGTAAACGGACTAGAATTAGGGTGGCTGAAGGGATAAAGAGGTGAGACCCACCTTTACGTTGCCTATGGGAGGCTCATTTTTGACCTAAGGACACACATAAACTGAAAGTGAAGGGATGGAAAAAGATACTTTATGCAAGTTAAAGAGAGCAAAGAGCAGGACCCGCAGTACTTATATAAGACAAACTGGACAGGAAACGAAGTGATGGGAACATCAAGGACACTATGACGATATGAAGGAATCAGTCCGAGGAGATGGCAATAACAACTGGGTAAGTGACTGTGCACGCAACACAGGAGGACTTAAATGGGTAAAGAAAAATTCATGCAGAAGTATGTCCGTATTTGGCACTTACTTACAGAACTAAAGGGAGCAGTAGATAGCAGGACAATAATACTATGAGATTTTTAACACTCATTCCATCAATGGTTAGATCACCCAGAGGGAAAATAAATAAGGAAACTGTGGCATTCTATGACACAGTAGTCCAGAGAGACTTAAAAGATTTATAACAGAACATGACAGCCGAAAGCAGCAGGATACACATTCTTCTCAGGAACACTTGGAATGTTCTTCAGTAGAGATCACAAATTAGGACAGGAAAATGTCTCAATAAATTTAAGAAGACTGGAATTGTATTAAGCATCTTTTCCGACCAAAAGTGTATGAAACTAGGAATGAATGACATAAAGAAAACCAGAGAAAACACAAACAGGAGAAGCTAAACCTCATAATTGTAAATAATCAGTGATTCAATGAGGAAACCAAAGGAGAAAACAAACAATGTATGGAAGCAAATAAGACAGGAACCCAATGGATCAAAGTATGTAAAATGGACCTAGAGTGATTCTAGGAGTTACGTACATAGCAATGGAGGCCTCCACCCAGAAAGAAAGACAATCCGGAACGAACAATATCCTTTCACTATGAAAGGAACTAGGAAAAGAAGTACAAACCGGTCTAGGTTCCCATTCTTGAGTCACCATAGCACGGGGAAGAAGAGCAGAGTCTGTTCAGTCAGACTGTCTCGGTGTGTTCCCATCATCTCCCTGAATTTGGGCAAAGGCAGCTGTGAGGATGTCAGTTTCTCTGTCTGTGTGATGATGGGGATACTAAAGAAGCTAGCTCAGAGATTCTGGGGAGTGCAAAGTGCTTGCCAAAGTACCTTGTGTATAGGGTTCAACAAATCTTTGGATGAAGGTTTCTACCGGCCTACCAGTGTTATATATGTAATTCAGGAAAACACACTAAAAAAGAGTACACATATTAAGTCAAAAAAGAATAACGAATCAATTTGTTTCACATGTCGTAGGGAAAAGGAGTTGCCATGGCCAGGGTGCTCGCCTGACCGCGAACTCCCTGCCCACGGCGCAAACGCCGTGCTGTCTCCTGAGAGCCAGCCTGCATTGTGACCTCAGCCCCGTTTACTGCGCATGCGCAGCTTGGGGAGTTGTTGACAAGAGGGTCCCTATCGTCTGAGTTGCTGAGTAGGGACCTCGCCCGAGTGCTCTCTGCCGCTTGTGGATCTCAGAGCAGCTCCGTGCAGCTGCAGCGGATGTAATCTCAGCACTCGATCGACCTGCTGCCACCAAAGTAAAACTGGGTTGGAACAGCGGAGCCTCGCTGTTTTCCAGTCTCACCAAATCCAGTAGGAAATACGCTGGGACTCCTGTGCTACAACGTCTTCTCAAGTTCATAGTAGGTGTGATGGTAGCAGAGTTGTAAAATTTGAATTGTCCTGAGGTTTTGACTTCTCATGCTGTTTAAAAACACCGCCACTGCCATGTTCTCTGAAAGTACTCGTAAGAGAGGTAAGCGCTTGGATCTAAGTCCGGGTCACGGACACAGTTGAATGAATTCCGGGGAGGAGGTATTTATCCACTTTTAATGAAGGATATGTCTACCTGAGAAAAAGTCAGACTGAGTGATATTATTTCCATAAAGAGTACTGGTTTTCATACGTTTTAAAAATGTTAACATAAATTCTCGGTATGGAATGCATTCTGGAATTTTCATAGAGCAGACATTAGGTGGATTTTAAATGTCAGTTGTTTTTCCCATCTCATTTACTCACCACGAATAACTCTTTATTATATATATAAATATTCACATACATAAGGAAACAACAAAGCTAAAGAGTCAGTTTATGGTCTCTGGATTTCACATTCATTTTCATAGACATGCTTCCTGAAAATGAGCCACGCTCTAAAGACATCAGGTGAGGTCTGGGAATCCCGGAAAACACGAATGTCTGAACTGTCTAGTTTTCCTAGTTATTTTTGATATCGTTATGGTCACATCAAGTGTCTTTAAATGTATCCGGACTATCCAGACCGATTTAGCTTACATGTGGAAAAGATAAATTCAACTGTAACCTGATCTTTAGAGCAGATACCGAACAAGCGGAGGGAAGCATGCTCTAGCGGGACTCAGAGGAATGGAATTTGATGGCTTGTCTGACTTCCGAGGAGTAAGTAGAAATTGTTCCGGTCAAATTTTAGGTCCAAATAGGATATCTACACATGAAAAGGTGAACATTCTACATAAAACAAGGATGCGATGATTCATGGGAGAACACTTGGGATATCTTGTTCCCCCCTAACCGTACAAGGTAGTACTCTGTGAGTGGGTATGAGAAATAATTTCATGAATTCAGCCTTCCACTGGGCCTCACTTTTACACTCTTGAAAGCTACATGAGTAACTGCTTTCAATGTAAACGGACTAGAATTAGGGTGGCTGAAGGGATAAAGAGGTGAGACCCACCTTTATGTTGCCTATGGGAGGCTCATTTTTGTCCTAAGGACACACTTAAACTGAAAGTGAAGGGATGGAAAAAGATACTTTATGCAAGTTAAAGAGAGCAAAGAGCAGGACCCGCAATACTTATATAAGATAAACTGGACAGGAAACGAAGTGATGGGAACATCAAGGACACTATGGCGATATGAAGGAATCAGTCTGAGGAGATGGCAATAACAACTGGGTAAGTGACTGTGCACGCAACACAGGAGGACTTAAATGGTTAAGGAAAAATTTATGCAGAAGTATGTCCGTATTTGGCACTTACTTACAGAACTAAAGGGAGCAGTAGATAGCAGGAAAATAATACTATGAGATTTTTAACACTCATTCCATCAATGGTTAGATCACCCAGAGGGAAAATAAATAAGGAAACTGTGGCATTCTATGACACAGTAGTCCAGAGAGACTTAAAAGGTTTATAACAGAACATGACAGCCGAAAGCAGCAGGATACACATTCTTCTCAGGAACACTTGGAATGTTCTTCAGTAGAGATCACAAATTAGGACTGGAAAATGTCTCAATAAATTTAAGAAGACTGGAATTGTATTAAGCATCTTTTCCGACCAAAAGTGTATGAAACTAGGAATGAATGACATGAAGAAAACCAGAGAAAACACAAACAGGAGAAGCTAAACCTCATAATTGTAAATAATCAGTGATTCAATGAGGAAACCAAAGAAGAAAACAAACAATGTATGGAAGCAAATAAGACAGGAACCCAATGGATCAAAGTATGTAAAATGGACCTAGAGTGATTCTAGGAGTTACGTACATAGCAATGGAGGCCTCCACCCAGAAAGAAAGACAATCCCGAACGAACAATATCCTTTCACTATGAAAGGAACTAGGAAAAGAAGTACAAACCGGTCTAGGTTCCCATTCTTGAGTCACCATAGCACGGGGAAGAAGAGCAGAGTCTGTTCAGTCAGACTGTCTCGGTGTGTTCCCATCATCTCCCTGAATTTGGGCAAAGGCAGCTGTGAGGATGTCAGTTTCTCTGTCTGTGTGATGATGGGGATACTAAAGAAGCTAGCTCAGAGATTCTGGGGAGTGCAAAGTGCTTGCCAAAGTACCTTGTGTATAGGGTTCAACAAATCTTTGGATGAAGGTTTCTACAGGCCTACCAGTGTTATATATGTAATTCAGGAAAACACACTAAAAAAGAGTACACATATTAAGTCAAAAAAGAATAACGAATCAATTTGTTTCACATGTCGTAGGGAAAAGGAGTTGCCATGGCCAGGGTGCTCGCCTGACCGCGAACTCCCTGCCCACGGCGCAAACGCCGTGCTGTCTCCTGAGAGCCAGCCTGCATTGTGACCTCAGCCCCGTTTACTGCGCATGCGCAGCTCGGGGAATTGTTGACAAGAGGGTCCCTATCGTCTGAGTTGCTGAGTAGGGACCTCGCCCGAGTGCTCTCTGCCGCTTGTGGATCTCAGAGCAGCTCCGTGCAGCTGCAGCGGATGTAATCTCAGCACTCGATCGACCTGCTGCCACCAAAGTAAAACTGGGTTGGAACAGCGGAGCCTCGCTGTTTTCCAGTCTCACCAAATCCAGTAGGAAATACGCTGGGACTCCTGTGCTACAACGTCTTCTCAAGTTCATAGTAGGTGTGATGGTAGCAGAGTTGTAAAATTTGAATTGTCCTGAGGTTTTGACTTCTCATGCTGATTAAAAACACCGCCACTGCCATGTTCTCTGAAAGTACTCATAAGAGAGGTAAGCGCTAGCATCTAAGTCCGGGTCACGGACACAGTTGAATGAATTCCGGGGAGGAGGTATTTATCCACTTTTAATGAAGGATATGTCTACCTGAGAAAAAGTCAGACTGAGTGATATTATTTCCATAAAGAGTACTGGTTTTCATACGTTTTAAAAATGTTAACATAAATTCTCGGTATGGAATGCATTCTGGAATTTTCATAGAGCAGACATTAGGTGGATTTTAAATGTCAGTTGTTTTTCCCATCTCATTTACTCACCACGAATAACTCATTATTATAGACATAAATATTCACATACATAAGGAAACAACAAAGCTAAAGAGTCAGTTTATGGTGCTGGATTTCACATTCATTTTCATAGACATGCTTCCTGAAAATGAGCCACGCTCTAAAGACATCAGGTGAGGTCTGGGAATCCCGGACACCAGAATGTCTGAACTGTCTAGTTTTTCTAGTTATTTTTGATATCGTTATGGTCACATCAAGTGTCTTTAAATGTATCCGGACTATCCAGACCGATTTAGCTTACATGTGGAAAAGATAAATTCAACTGTAACCTGATCTTTAGAGCAGATACCGAACAAGCGGAGGGAAGCATGCTCTAGCGGGACTCAGAGGAATGGAATTTGATGGCTTGTCTGACTTCCGAGGAGTAAGTAGAAATTGTTCCGGTCAAATTTTAGGTCCAAATAGGATATCTACACATGAAAAGGTGAACATTCTACATAAAACAAGGATGCGATGATTCATGGGAGAACACTTGGGATATCTTGTTCCCCCCTAACCGTACAAGGTAGTACTCTGTGAGTGGGTATGAGAAATAATTTCATGAATTCAGCCTTCCACTGGGCCTCACTTTTACACTCTTGAAAGCTACATGAGTAACTGCTTTCAATGTAAACGGACTAGAATTAGGGTGGCTGAAGGGATAAAGAGGTGAGACCCACCTTTATGTTGCCTATGGGAGGCTCATTTTTGACCTAAGGACACACATAAACTGAAAGTGAAGGGATGGAAAAAGATACTTTATGCAAGTTAAAGAGAGCAAAGAGCAGGACCCGCAGTACTTATATAAGACAAACTGGACAGGAAACGAAGTGATGGGAACATCAAGGACACTATGACGATATGAAGGAATCAGTCCGAGGAGATGGCAATAACAACTGGGTAAGTGACTGTGCACGCAACACAGGAGGACTTAAATGGGTAAAGAAAAATTCATGCAGAAGTATGTCCGTATTTGGCACTTACTTACAGAACTAAAGGGAGCAGTAGATAGCAGGACAATAATACTATGAGATTTTTAACACTCATTCCATCAATGGTTAGATCACCCAGAGGGAAAATAAATAAGGAAACTGTGGCATTCTATGACACAGTAGTCCAGAGAGACTTAAAAGATTTATAACAGAACATGACAGCCGAAAGCAGCAGGATACACATTCTTCTCAGGAACACTTGGAATGTTCTTCAGTAGAGATCACAAATTAGGACAGGAAAATGTCTCAATAAATTTAAGAAGACTGGAATTGTATTAAGCATCTTTTCCGACCAAAAGTGTATGAAACTAGGAATGAATGACATAAAGAAAACCAGAGAAAACACAAACAGGAGAAGCTAAACCTCATAATTGTAAATAATCAGTGATTCAATGAGGAAACCAAAGGAGAAAACAAACAATGTATGGAAGCAAATAAGACAGGAACCCAATGGATCAAAGTATGTAAAATGGACCTAGAGTGATTCTAGGAGTTACGTACATAGCAATGGAGGCCTCCACCCAGAAAGAAAGACAATCCGGAACGAACAATATCCTTTCACTATGAAAGGAACTAGGAAAAGAAGTACAAACCGGTCTAGGTTCCCATTCTTGAGTCACCATAGCACGGGGAAGAAGAGCAGAGTCTGTTCAGTCAGACTGTCTCGGTGTGTTCCCATCATCTCCCTGAATTTGGGCAAAGGCAGCTGTGAGGATGTCAGTTTCTCTGTCTGTGTGATGATGGGGATACTAAAGAAGCTAGCTCAGAGATTCTGGGGAGTGCAAAGTGCTTGCCAAAGTACCTTGTGTATAGGGTTCAACAAATCTTTGGATGAAGGTTTCTACCGGCCTACCAGTGTTATATATGTAATTCAGGAAAACACACTAAAAAAGAGTACACATATTAAGTCAAAAAAGAATAACGAATCAATTTGTTTCACATGTCGTAGGGAAAAGGAGTTGCCATGGCCAGGGTGCTCGCCTGACCGCGAACTCCCTGCCCACGGCGCAAACGCCGTGCTGTCTCCTGAGAGCCAGCCTGCATTGTGACCTCAGCCCCGTTTACTGCGCATGCGCAGCTTGGGGAGTTGTTGACAAGAGGGTCCCTATCGTCTGAGTTGCTGAGTAGGGACCTCGCCCGAGTGCTCTCTGCCGCTTGTGGATCTCAGAGCAGCTCCGTGCAGCTGCAGCGGATGTAATCTCAGCACTCGATCGACCTGCTGCCACCAAAGTAAAACTGGGTTGGAACAGCGGAGCCTCGCTGTTTTCCAGTCTCACCAAATCCAGTAGGAAATACGCTGGGACTCCTGTGCTACAACGTCTTCTCAAGTTCATAGTAGGTGTGATGGTAGCAGAGTTGTAAAATTTGAATTGTCCTGAGGTTTTGACTTCTCATGCTGTTTAAAAACACCGCCACTGCCATGTTCTCTGAAAGTACTCGTAAGAGAGGTAAGCGCTTGGATCTAAGTCCGGGTCACGGACACAGTTGAATGAATTCCGGGGAGGAGGTATTTATCCACTTTTAATGAAGGATATGTCTACCTGAGAAAAAGTCAGACTGAGTGATATTATTTCCATAAAGAGTACTGGTTTTCATACGTTTTAAAAATGTTAACATAAATTCTCGGTATGGAATGCATTCTGGAATTTTCATAGAGCAGACATTAGGTGGATTTTAAATGTCAGTTGTTTTTCCCATCTCATTTACTCACCACGAATAACTCTTTATTATATATATAAATATTCACATACATAAGGAAACAACAAAGCTAAAGAGTCAGTTTATGGTCTCTGGATTTCACATTCATTTTCATAGACATGCTTCCTGAAAATGAGCCACGCTCTAAAGACATCAGGTGAGGTCTGGGAATCCCGGAAAACACGAATGTCTGAACTGTCTAGTTTTTCTAGTTATTTTTGATATCGTTATGGTCACATCAAGTGTCTTTAAATGTATCCGGACTATCCAGACCGATTTAGCTTACATGTGGAAAAGATAAATTCAACTGTAACCTGATCTTTAGAGCAGATACCGAACAAGCGGAGGGAAGCATGCTCTAGCGGGACTCAGAGGAATGGAATTTGATGGCTTGTCTGACTTCCGAGGAGTAAGTAGAAATTGTTCCGGTCCAATTTTAGGTCCAAATAGGATATCTACACATGAAAAGGTGAACATTCTACATAAAACAAGGATGCGATGATTCATGGGAGAACACTTGGGATATCTTGTTCCCCCCTAACCGTACAAGGTAGTACTCTGTGAGTGGGTATGAGAAATAATTTCATGAATTCAGCCTTCCACTGGGCCTCACTTTTACACTCTTGAAAGCTACATGAGTAACTGCTTTCAATGTAAACGGACTAGAATTAGGGTGGCTGAAGGGATAAAGAGGTGAGACCCACCTTTACGTTGCCTATGGGAGGCTCATTTTTGACCTAAGGACACACATAAACTGAAAGTGAAGGGATGGAAAAAGATACTTTATGCAAGTTAAAGAGAGCAAAGAGCAGGACCCGCAGTACTTATATAAGACAAACTGGACAGGAAACGAAGTGATGGGAACATCAAGGACACTATGACGATATGAAGGAATCAGTCCGAGGAGATGGCAATAACAACTGGGTAAGTGACTGTGCACGCAACACAGGAGGACTTAAATGGGTAAAGAAAAATTCATGCAGAAGTATGTCCGTATTTGGCACTTACTTACAGAACTAAAGGGAGCAGTAGATAGCAGGACAATAATACTATGAGATTTTTAACACTCATTCCATCAATGGTTAGATCACCCAGAGGGAAAATAAATAAGGAAACTGTGGCATTCTATGACACAGTAGTCCAGAGAGACTTAAAAGATTTATAACAGAACATGACAGCCGAAAGCAGCAGGATACACATTCTTCTCAGGAACACTTGGAATGTTCTTCAGTAGAGATCACAAATTAGGACAGGAAAATGTCTCAATAAATTTAAGAAGACTGGAATTGTATTAAGCATCTTTTCCGACCAAAAGTGTATGAAACTAGGAATGAATGACATAAAGAAAACCAGAGAAAACACAAACAGGAGAAGCTAAACCTCATAATTGTAAATAATCAGTGATTCAATGAGGAAACCAAAGGAGAAAACAAACAATGTATGGAAGCAAATAAGACAGGAACCCAATGGATCAAAGTATGTAAAATGGACCTAGAGTGATTCTAGGAGTTACGTACATAGCAATGGAGGCCTCCACCCAGAAAGAAAGACAATCCGGAACGAACAATATCCTTTCACTATGAAAGGAACTAGGAAAAGAAGTACAAACCGGTCTAGGTTCCCATTCTTGAGTCACCATAGCACGGGGAAGAAGAGCAGAGTCTGTTCAGTCAGACTGTCTCGGTGTGTTCCCATCATCTCCCTGAATTTGGGCAAAGGCAGCTGTGAGGATGTCAGTTTCTCTGTCTGTGTGATGATGGGGATACTAAAGAAGCTAGCTCAGAGATTCTGGGGAGTGCAAAGTGCTTGCCAAAGTACCTTGTGTATAGGGTTCAACAAATCTTTGGATGAAGGTTTCTACCGGCCTACCAGTGTTATATATGTAATTCAGGAAAACACACTAAAAAAGAGTACACATATTAAGTCAAAAAAGAATAACGAATCAATTTGTTTCACATGTCGTAGGGAAAAGGAGTTGCCATGGCCAGGGTGCTCGCCTGACCGCGAACTCCCTGCCCACGGCGCAAACGCCGTGCTGTCTCCTGAGAGCCAGCCTGCATTGTGACCTCAGCCCCGTTTACTGCGCATGCGCAGCTTGGGGAGTTGTTGACAAGAGGGTCCCTATCGTCTGAGTTGCTGAGTAGGGACCTCGCCCGAGTGCTCTCTGCCGCTTGTGGATCTCAGAGCAGCTCCGTGCAGCTGCAGCGGATGTAATCTCAGCACTCGATCGACCTGCTGCCACCAAAGTAAAACTGGGTTGGAACAGCGGAGCCTCGCTGTTTTCCAGTCTCACCAAATCCAGTAGGAAATACGCTGGGACTCCTGTGCTACAACGTCTTCTCAAGTTCATAGTAGGTGTGATGGTAGCAGAGTTGTAAAATTTGAATTGTCCTGAGGTTTTGACTTCTCATGCTGTTTAAAAACACCGCCACTGCCATGTTCTCTGAAAGTACTCGTAAGAGAGGTAAGCGCTTGGATCTAAGTCCGGGTCACGGACACAGTTGAATGAATTCCGGGGAGGAGGTATTTATCCACTTTTAATGAAGGATATGTCTACCTGAGAAAAAGTCAGACTGAGTGATATTATTTCCATAAAGAGTACTGGTTTTCATACGTTTTAAAAATGTTAACATAAATTCTCGGT